>NC_138783.1:40374453-41120895 GCF_965178545.1 Coloeus monedula
ATGAGAAGAGACTGACATAAAGGAGAACACCTTTGTCAGTTTCTGAAATGCATTTCCATTAGAGCAGGACATTTGTGTGTGGGGTGAGGAAGTTAATTGTATTGTACTAATGGAATCATTACTTATCATCTTTGGATTTTTATCAAAATTTTTGTCAGTTATAAATTTCATTAATGTGTATGCCAATCTTCCAGTGTTTTTATCTATTTCTTTTTGAATGTTTGATGTCAGGTACTTTTATTGGCAGTGGGTTCTTTCATGACATCTAGATAACACACAAAGTCTAGATATCCTGCTGATAGGGTACTGACTGAAAAAAGAAAAATCTCTTTTATCCTAGATTTCAAATACAAAGGAGAACATGAAACATACAGTACTGTTTGAAAGGTTTTTCCTATTAGTTCTTTTCCCTATGCTGTTGCACAAATTTATCCCCAAGAACACAGCAGACATTTGAGGGTGCAAACAGAAATCTCAATTTTTCTTTTCAGGAGCAGGTAAAGGTAATTCTCTAAAAGTATTCATGACAATAACATTGCCAAAAAACCCCAAACCAACCAAACTGATAAAAAACCCCTGAATAATAAACCCCCTGCAAGCTACAAAAACTTCATAACTGTTTTTCTTCCTCCATAAATGTATTCTTTTTATATCCAGACCATTGTAAGCAGCAGATTTATAGCTTCCTTTTAGATTCCTCCTACCAATATGAAAGCTACTTTGTCCTTTATCAGTCAGGGTTCTTCTTTCCTCATAAACTAAATTTGGCTTTTTTTTTTTTTTTCTATATTGATATTATATGAAATGCTTTCTTTGAACCTATTTATCAAACCAGGTATTTCATCATGTGTGAAATTCTCCCTCTGCTTTCATCTTTTTTTAGTGAACTTTCTACATCAGGCAGACAATAACAAATAGAGAAATCTACTGAAACTTATTTCATTTAACTTTTCCATCTCCCTCTTAGCTGTCTATGACCTCTTTTAAATAAGTTCCTTGCATTACTGTTGTGAATTGTATCTGTGACATGTCTTCATCTTTATTTGGATTCAAAAGCTGAATAAGTTCAATGAATTTATATACAAAAGAACCAAACTATTTGAAAAGATTGAGTTCATTGCCATGCTTCTGCATGCATTTTTGTTTATGTAATAGAGTGAGAAAAGTTTAATGCAATGTATTCACGTATTTGGAAAAATATATATAACTAATATAACCACTCAAAATATGAAAATTATACAGCTTGTAATATGTAACATATAAAATATATAATCATATTGTACACATAACTAAAATGTAAAAATGAAAGGGAGGAAATGGACAGATAGGAATGGATATAGAAAGAAATAATGACAGGATATGGCTCAGAATAATAGGCAATCGTTATATTCCATTTTCATTTTGTCTTCTGGATGGGACATTGCACTCCAGTATCTACTTCAGTGAACAGCATGTTTCAATTCAAAAAGTAATAATTTAATAAAAATAAAGTCAGTTGCTTTTTTGCAGTATGGCTCTTGGACTGCCTGAGAAGCACAAGTATTTATTGGCTGAAAGTGCCAATAGGAGCCTAACAGTGAAACAAATTATAAAAACCACATTCTTACCAAAATGTGTAAAGCACAATAACAATAGCCTAAAATAAACGCATGTGTGTACTACTGCCTCAGGTATTTTTTGCCAAATATCTTTACCTGGTCTATGGAATGAACAGTCAAGAGCTGCTTCTGTGACCTTGGTAGTAATTTTATGACAAGCTGGATGAAAGTGTTCGAATCCATTGGCTTTCTTCCTTCAATCAGCTGAACAAATCACTTCTGTTATTCACAGTCATCTTGGGGTCTCTTAATCAAAGTCTACCATCAATATTTCCTCATCATATGTAGCACACGGAACTGTGTGGTTGCTGATTTGGGCTAATTCTAAACATGAAACTACTCCAGAGAGTGCTGTTTGGTTATGAATAATTAAGTACACCATGTTTTAGCTTGCACATTATCTAGAAATTTTCATAAAGAGAATTTTATAAATCCTACTAGTCAGTTGTCATTTGTAGAGATGAGCAGCAGTTTTTTTCTGAAAACTTTATCTGGGATCAAACTCCCAAGCTGTTTAAATAGATTATCAATTTCAATATGTTTAGAGTCAGGTTAAAAACCATCAACAACAAAAAGAAGCATTTAAGCAAACTGTAATGAAAGCATATTTATTCATCTGAATTCCACAATCAATAATTCTTCACTCTGCTGTGCAACAACGTAGCACAGCACATTTTTCTCCATCACTATATTTTTCTCCAAGGTGAGTATGAGAGTTTAATCCAAACTCTTGTAAGTGCAGGAGGTGTGAGATATAGCCCTTATGCCACATATATCTATGTCAGAGTGAATAAGAAACCAGAAGCTGCATCTTTGCAATACAAGTCTGGACTAAAATAGTGTGTTCTACATTGCAACTGCTTGTATGAGAACTAGGGACTGGAGGAGTAAAAGGAGATTCCTTGTGCAACAGCTGTAGTCCCCAGACACTTCTCATTTCTATCTCAGTATTTGCTGCCTGGAAAAAAAAAGGAAAAACCAAAAACCCACTTTTGGTCTAGACTGTGGTGGCTAAAGTATAAGGGAGTTCAACAAGTAAAACTTATGCTATCATAATTAGTGCGGCCTCCACATAACCACTCCCTAAAAATAAAAATTCAGACAAGGAGTGAAATTCCAAAGAAAAGGTTACAATCCTTTGAGCTGCATAATATTTTCTCACAGATTTGAGTCTTGTACAAACTGAAACATGTCTATAAAGTTGTTAACTAATACCAACAACTCTTCTTGCTGCTGAAACATTTGTAATACCTTTGCATATATTACAGTATTTGAAGGCCAGTCAAGAAAAATCTCCATAACACGTTTCCTCCATAGGTTCTCTCATGATGTTCACTGAGAAAGCCACTCTCTTCTTTTCACCTAAGGAATTTTGATTTAGAAAAAATTTGCCTCTTCTTAGCAACATCAAGATTTTTACTTATCTGTTTTATTTGAGAAATATTAACTATGGGATGGGTGGGAGAGAAAACAGGCATATGAATATGAAATAAAGAGTCACACACAGAAACACACACTCAGGAATAATGATCATATCAAGCATATTAAGAGTCTTCTCCCTATGATGCTCACAGTTAATGCTAGGTTATGACTTGCTGTAACACATCAGAAAAATAGTCTGTGGTCAGCTGAAACTTCCTCTGAACAGCCTCTGCAGTTCTTCTCTTCTGTGTGAATCTAACTATTTGAACCAAAATTCAGAATATTTTTCATTCAAATGTAAAATTTCAATTGCTGTGTTTAGTTTGTGTGGTCAGCTTTTGGTAGTGGGGGGGCTACAGGGGTGAATTCCATGAGAAGCTGCTGGAACCATGTCCAGCAGAGCCAATGCCAGGCAGCTACGGGACGGACCTGCTGCTGGCCAAGGCTCAGCCTATCTGAAATGATAGTAACTCCTCTATGGTAACATGTTTAAGAAGGAAGAAAGATTATTCCATGAATTAATTGCAGCCAGAGAAGACCAGGGCGAGACTATATGAGAGGAACAGCTCTGAAGACACCAAGGTCAGTAGAAAAGGAGGGGCAGGAGGTGCTCCAGGCACCAGAGCTGAGATTTATTCCCCTGAAGCCCATAGTACAGGCAGTGCTAAGGCAGCTGTGCTCCAAGCCCATGTAGATCCATGGGGATGCAGAGATCCACCTGCAGCGCCTGGAGGAGACCCACACTAGAGGAGGTGGATGCCTAAGAGAGCACTGTGACTACATGGGAGGCCTATGCTGGAGCAGGGTCCTGGCAGGGACCTGCAGACCCATGGAAAGAGGAGCCCACACTGGAGCAGGTTGGCTGGTAGGACTTGTGATCCAATGGGGGACCCATATGGGAACAGGCTGTGCCTGAATGACTGCTCCCTGTGGAAGAGTGATCCGTATTGCAGACGTTTGCAGGGAGCTGTTGCTCATGAGATGGACTCACATCAGAGAAGTTCATGGAGAACTGTCTCCTGTGGGAGGGACCCCACACTGGAGCAGAAGGACTCCTCTCCCTGAGCAGGGGAGAAACCACAGGTGATAAACTGACCGTAACCCCCACTCCATGTCCCTGCACCACTGCAGAATGAGGTAGAAGGTGTTTTTGAGATTTGGGTTTACTTCTCATTATATTTCACTTGTTTTCTTAGTAATAAATTCCATTAATATGCCCAAGCTGAGTCTGTTTTGCCCATGATGGTTTTTGGTGAGTGATCTCTTCCACTCCTTATCTCAGTTCATGAACCTTTTGTTATATTTTCTCTCCCCTGTCCACTCATGGAGAGGAGAAATGCAGTGGTTGTGGTGGGTGCCTGGCATTCAACCAGGGTCAGCCCACTGGAACTTCTCATTTAATCAATTTCTAAGCATAGATACAAACCTATAACTCATGTTGTGATGAAGACAAAAATTATGATTATCAAACACATATTGATGTTCGTGCATACTCATTATACTGTTTTAATTCCACTTAGAGGCTCTGAATACAAATTTTCTTTTATTACTTTTTAACCTGATTCCAGTTTCCAATTTGTAAATCCTCATTTTTCATGATCATAGAATTCCATCCCAAAATCTTCCATGCAGGTAAAGGGGGATATTTGAATGGTTAGAAGAAGCAGATTTAATCTTTTGGTGCTTTTGGTTAAAATGTAAGTATTGTTATGTATGTAAATGAGCCAAATATTTATAGGAAATTAAGTAGTCATATATCTGCAAGTAATTGCTCAGTACTCATAAGCATTTTTTTAAGATTATACCATAATTTAACCCCATTTATAGTGTATTAAATGTCTTAGTCAAATTTAGTAAGGCACATTCTACATTTCCCATAGTCACGCTTTCACTAAGAGAAAATAACGAATATCAAAAGACTTTAATTTAGCCAAGAAAAGTGTAATGAGAGACAATATCTGGAATTTAAATTCAGAGTAATTCTAGTCATAATTTTGGCATAACACTTTAATAATTGATCAGTTATTTGGAGTGATACATTCCTCACCTCTTGAAAGAAAGTCTTGATTCATAACAACACAGGCTGTTGCATTCACTGCAGAGTAACTGGGTTAAATTACAGTGCCTGTGCTATAGATGAGGTCACACTTTATAATTTAATGGTCCTTAGTGGATTTAAGATGGAAACTCGTCTAACATGGAGATATTCTAAAATGCTTTGAACTACAAAGTAACTCATAATGTAACGGCATAATGTCTCTGGATATAATAAATAACAACTGCCCATTTTGTGTATTAATAAAAGATTTGTATACGCTGTTTTGCTTAGATATTTTCCTCATCAGTGTTTGCTCTGCATAGGCAACACTTTTCTCCTTTGTATGTTTTTGCCTCCCACAAGTGCATCAATGTCATTTCAGTTAGTAGGATAATAACACTGGCACAGTGGAAGCACAGTGCCTCAGTCCGTGATTAATGCAACATGCTCATTAGGATTCTTACTTTTTTTCAATTTGGGCTCTAGGACTGTCAAATCTCTCACTTTGATCTTCACTAAATTCATTTCGAAAGCTTTCTAAAATTTCTATTAAAACGTTTTTAACTTACCAGAAGGATTTTTTTTTTCAGTAATGTCGTTAATCTTAGTCAGAATTTATTTACGCTATTCACAATTTCAGAAATATGTCACTTCAAGAAGATGAAATAACTCCCATTCCATTATAATCTAGGTTTTGAGATAGAAAAATGGTTAACTCTTAATGGGTGCACTGAGGTTTTATAGAAGATATTAATTAGCAAATCACAAAGCTCAAATGTTTGACCTCTGCAAAAATTCACAATATGTCAGATTTAAAAAGATCCTGAAAGCAAGCTATGGACATTTTTTATTCCTTTCACTTTATGGCAATTTAAGACAAGGATTCATGCCCTAGGCCTTTTTACTCATGGGCTATTCTTATGGGTTTTACTTACAAGTTAGTATTGTAGATAAGTGTGCTGTTGTCAGTATGAAACAAGGTCTGTACTGCTTCACTAACACCCTATGATTTCTGGATGATAGTCAGCTGGTTACTTCAATGGGGTATAGGAGAACTTAAATGTAAACAGAAATTTGATTCTAAATAAAAAATGCATTCTCCAGGCTAGTGTCTTAATATAATCTGAGCAATTACTTGCAGAAACAGCAATCATAAAAAAAGAAGGCAGAGGTTGGAAATGAAATGTGACAGTTCAGGTGTATTACAGATAAAGCAAAGACAACTATTCCAGTCTTTACTTTTGTATCTTTATATTATTAAGTTTTTATATCTACATTTTTACACTGTATGGATGGTTACAGTGTGAGTGGTAGTAAGAAAATTTAGTAAAAAATTTATTATTACTTAGATCAATGGTGAAGCTACACCATTCATATTATGTATAGAAAGAAAGGATTGCAGAAAATACCTTAGTTCACTCTTGACTTTGTTATGGCAGTGGGAGGTTTTAACAATTGCAAGTTTGTCAGCCTGAGCTGCAGCTGAACGTGTCCATAAGCAATTATACATGAGTAAGGTCTTTGGCTAACAGTCTCACAGCACTTCAATAATGTTTCCTCTTCAAGATCTGGCTGCTTTACAATGAATCGTGTTCTCTGACCATAGGGTATGATATTCTGTGTGGTTGGTTTGTGTGTGCATAGCCTTCAAAAAAGTGAAATATGCCATCTGTAATTAACTAAAGATTGCAATGAAAGGATCTAGTTCTATGGATTGAATGAATAGTTTCCTTTTTGGTTAATTTTTAAAATAATATGATCAGCAATTCTAACAGAATACATTCCCAAAACATGGAAGTGCTGCTTTTCTTTAGGAAATATATGTGGGTTGAGTGTGGTGGGCTTACATTGAAAATAAGAGTGCCTTTTATTGGTAAGGTTTTGCCATCTGTTCTAATGATTTATTCATACTAAGAAAGAAGCAGGTGAAACTACAGAATGAAGATAAATAGTTATGGATATGCACTGAATTGGGCTGTGATTGTGCAAATGAGTTCAATGTTAACACTAATGTTCAACCAATTGCTATCATTCAAGTGACATCTTCATATGCCATTATGTGGTCTGGAGATGCAAAATATTAAAGATATAACTCAGAAGGTCTATTTCTAGGCAACAAATGATTTCTATCCTGTCTTCAGATATTCATCCCTTATTATGAATAATACTATAAAATGTTTATGTATATTTTAGTCTTTCACATGTAGCAAAACTTTAAGGACAAATTTTGATGAAAGATCTCTGCATCAAAAATTTCTGGAAGATGTGAAGATTTTGCAACAGGTTTGCCCTGTTTCTAAGTCTTTTTTATTGAGTCATTTTCAGCTTAGGTCTCAACCTGCATAATGCTTCCTTTATGGAGCTTAAATGTATAGAACCCAAGAGTTTGGAATTTTTACATAAAATTCAATGTAACCAACTTCATGAATTTTATTTGATTATGTAGAGGCTTGGGCTGGAATAGAGTTCATATGGGGCTGTGTTTTGGGTTTGTGCTGGAAATAGTGTTGCTAGCACAGGGATGGTTTAGCCACTGCTGAGCAGAGCTTACACACAGCCAAGGCCTTTTCTGCTCCTCACCCCACGCCACCACTGAGAAGGCTGGGGGTGCACAAGGAGTTGGGAGGGGACACAGCCAGGACAGCTGACCCCAGCTCATCACAGGAACATACTCAATGCCATAGGGTATCATGCTCAATGTATAAATCTGGGCAGAAAGAGAAAGTGGGGGAGCATTAAGAGTGATGGCATTTGTGTCTTCCCAAGCCACTATTACACATGATGGACCACGGTTTTCTGGGAATGGCTAAACATCTGCCTGACTATGGGAGGCGATGACTGAATTTGTTGTTTTCATGGATATGAGTGTCATATATGTAACAACGGTTTTAACAAAAAAAAATAATAAAAACAGACATGCAAAACAACTTAATCCATCAGTAAATATTCAGAAAGTGTAACAATCATACATGTTGAGACTTAAAAACTTTCCATACTAATTTTCTATCTCCAATTACAACATGTAAAAGTTTATGCTTATTTCTGAGGTAAGGAAATCAAAACAGAGGTTGACATGTTGCCTACACTTTTTCATAGGTGACATGCTATTGAAATAAGCAGCTTTCTTGAAAAGTTCTAGGAATCAGACTGCATTTAAAAATAATGTTTTTCTAAGCCCATGCTTTTTGCTTAGCAACCGTGGGAGCTAGAAATACGTATTATTGCCAATGAGGAGTTTGATAGACTTTGGTGGTCCCATCAGCTTTGGATTCAAAGTTCTGTATATTGGTTGGACATGAGGTAGAAATCAACTCTATGTCTTCATAGGAAAAGCTATATTTTAGCAAATATATTGCAACAAAACTTTGATACAGCTGAGAATGGAACACTCCCTATATATATTCTTCATCTATCCAGAATGATAATGGTCTAATCTTAATACAGAAATTAGTATTATTCTTTATTCATTTGCAGTGATAAACTCTTGTATTTAGTGGTATAGTTAAGACTAATGCACAGAAACTTCCTAGTACTTATTCCCTTTCTCTGGTATAATGTTCAATCTTCCTATTTTTCCCTGCATTTTGACAGCTTCAGATTTCCTTAAAAAGGAACTTATAACAGCTCATCAGCATCTTGAGTTTCCACATAAAGGACTGTGACACTGATAAGAACATCTTCCTACGCAGTATTGATTCCATTTAGATATTTTCCTTTTTTTTTTTCTTTTTTTTTCCTTTTTCATGCTCTTAAAACGTAAATTGATTGGCTTGATCTCCCTTTGTTAATTTCCATCTTAAGTATGGCTGCCTTCAGCCATTACCTGTTGAAGTTACATAAAAGCTTCCCCAGCACTGATTAACATCAATGTAATTATGTTTCTCTGGGCTAATGTTCATTATTCCTTCACAGCATGGGTTTGTTATAGCTTTATGGTACGTCATCTTCACAATTAAAGAAACTGGACAATAATAACCTGACTACTTGAAAGTCGTTGCCATAGCTAATAAAATGTAAAACGAGCTTAGCCAAAATCAAAGATGGACAGCTCGACTGCCAAGTCAGTACGAAATCTGTGGACTTTTATTGGTTGCAATGAAATGGTATTTAATGGGATACAGATGGCTTTGCTAACAAATAATCAACCATTTTGAAGACTAATTATTACCCGCTACAAAACTAATGGTGATTAAATCTGATCTAGCTTTCCCAGCAATTTTCTTATGTTGATCCTCACCTATTAATATTAAGCAGTATTTCAGAACATGTTTATTATCACATATTAGTTGATAAATTCTTAAGGCACCTTTTAGTTTTCTTTCTGGTGTTTGGAGCATTCAGAATGTCATGCTCAAATTTTGAGAGTTTTTTGACTAACTGAACCATAATTGTATCGTAATTATCTATACTGTTTTACACCTCTACCCAGGCAAATGTAAATGCTTCAAAAAAGCAGCATCTTTAACTTCCCAGTAGATGCTGACAATTTGAGAATGGAAAATATTTAATTCTTGGAAAATGTCTTCCCTAATATTTAGTATGCATTTTTCTTTTCCTAATTTCATCTCTTCATCCTAGTTTTATCTTCTCCCATAACATATCAAATGAATTACTTTTGAATATTTATCATCCTTGAGTATTTTTTTGCTATTATTTATGACCCATACAGTAATTGTAATTTAGCCACAGTATTTAAGTCACATGACTTCTTATTAATCTGCCACAGGCTGTAAATCATAAATGAGAGACAGTGAATGAGGCTGTGAAAGAAAAATCAAGATTCAAATATTTCCAAATGTTTTTTCTGTAGATATGGTCTTTTTTTTTTTATTCATTTTAACTCCTGCATTGTGTTTTCTTACTTGATGCTGAAGTGACATACTCATTTCTGACTGAAAATCCACATCCTACTTGTCCTTCTTTTTCATAACTAAGAGAATAATGTAACAAGCAGAGAGGCAAACTCATCTGGTAAAGAGAGAACTGGGTTACTGAACAAAAGTGAGAGCTGATGAAAAAAGTCTCATGAGCCTGACTTACAAAGAGAGGTAACCTCTGGAAAACAGACAACTGACTAACAAAAGAAGAAATGGACAAAACTTTGCCACTTACCTTGAAAAATGTGCAGGATAACAGGAATTAAAAAGAGGAAGGTTAATTTTGGGTTTAAAATGCAGACAGAAATAAGTTCTATCAAACAAAACCTGAGCATAATCTTCACATTCCTAGTCATATTGTTTCACAGAGAAGAGAGGAAAAAGAAGCTCCGGGTAGCATTTTATTACCTGTTTCCTTTGTCTTATCCTAAAATTTGTGTAGTCAGTGACAAGAAGTGGCAGAACATCATTCCATACTTGACAGGAATGTCTACAGGTTTTTTGAGCCAGGGTTGATCTTTAGCTTGCCCAGTACATGCACTGGGAATGTCCATGTGATCAAAATGGAGCCCTGGATGAGCATCCAAGGGCTGTGGCGGAGGAGGAACAGGGGTATGCAGTGCTGTTTAGGCCAGCACTTCTATTAAATAGTTAATCAGGCACCATCCTTACCAGATTGAATAATGCTCAGTATAATGAAGGTCTGATGGCTGTTTCACCCTCCAGATGCACCAGGCAATAATAATACATCTTAAAAGAATAATAGACACAGAACGTAGAAAGAGGTAAGTGAAGACCTTGAATTGACAGTCTCATGTAGCAAAGCAAGAAGTAAATTTCACTAGAAGATAATTGATTCTTCAGGGACCTTTACCTGTCAGATTCAATAGTTGGCTGGAAAATGCTTCTGCTTTTTTAAGGTGCAACTGAAAGAAACAGAGTGAAAGACAGATTCGTATAATTTGTCCTTTTATTATGCAATAGGGGTTTTTCAGTAAGATTAAACTATGTTGAGCCAGATGTCCCAGTGGTATTACAATTCTCTGAGGCTAAACTAAACCCCAAATTGCTGTTTATAATGTAGGACTCTGAGTTCCAGTAAATGAATATGGATTATTAAACAAAGAAAGTGCTAGAATAATCTAAACAGTCAACAGTCATACAGCTGTATTCCTGTACCTTGTCAGCATAATAAAAAAGTGGCATAATAAAAAATTGACAAGCCAAAACTAACTTAAGGATGGAGTTGAAAGTGTAAAGAGGCTGCTTCTAAACTATTGCACTTTGAGAGTAAAGGTTCCCTGAGGGTGTCTCCCAGCATTGGTCCCAGTCCACACTTGTGATTAGAGCATTGAAGAACTTGAAGGAACCTTCTTCTGCTGATTTTAGTCTGCATGTAGGGACTGGCAGGACTATACAACGTGTATTCATTTGCCCCTCTGGGCCTTAATTTGTGATGCTCTCAATATTTTGGTCTCTGCAGGAGATGAGGGGAAATGCATCTCTCTTTTTCTTCTGCTCCTGTCCTTATCTCTTTTTTGGTGCAGAATTTTTCATGTGTCAAAGCAGGCCTGCAGTGAATATTATTTTCCATTAGATTATACCTTTTTTAATTTATGCTTTATTTTCAATTATTACAATTGCAGTATTAAAGTATTATGTATATTAATCACTAAAAAATATTACCAAAGTATTTCCAAGTCTTTAAAAAGTAAGATCCATCATAGTATAAAGGAAATTAAGCTAGAAGAAAATTGCTGACTGATGATGTTAAGCAATTCCTCTTAAACTATTGTAATAAAACACCTAAAAAATAATTTCCAAATGAAAATAGACCCTAAGAGACATTTCTGTTTTCTGTGAGGTTCTCTCTAATGCATGGGGAAATTTTTTTCCAAGCTCTTTTTGAAGCACTATAGGAAAATGAAGAGCTCCGACTTTTCTAGGCTCTGTAAAATCTTTTGGTATTTACGAAAGGTTCAAAAATAGTAGTTTAAATTTCTCAGTGAGTAAGTGACAAGGGTTTTTTTGTTTAAAACTACAACTTTGGAATGATACCTGACTTTTTAAATTTGAGGAGAAGGCACTGAAACATTGTTATGAGAAATAGGGGACTTTTTTTAAAGTATCCTCTTTTTAAAATTACATTACACTGGGATAAATATGTGGGATGGAACACCTTCACAACAAAAACACTGTCATGTAGTCTAAGAAAAACTAGGGGGTTTTGCCCAGGTTGACAAAATGAGGTATACTTTCTTAATGGGATGTAAAAATCCTTCTCTGGAATCCGTTTCAGCCATTTGCGTGCTTTTAAACATGAATTCAATTTAGTACTCCCAAAAGTTCTTCCATGTGACCACCACAAGTCCCAGATGCCCACCTTGGAAGCTCTGTAGCAAGTCTTCCTACAGTGTCCAGGATAACTGTGTTTTTGTGTTATTAATCTACCTCTGCTGAAATCAATGAAAGAAGATTCTGTTTGTTGGCCAACAGCTGTAATGTCATTATTAATTTCTCTGCAGTACACTATTTGAATCAATAAGGGGCCAAGAGGTCTTGACAAGATATATTTTTTCTCATATTGATCTTGATGACCAAGCTAGTGCCCTCAAGTCTAACCATTGATTCTAAGAGACAGAACTCCCAAGCTGGAGGCCAAATTTGAGCTATTAAACACATCAGAATTTGTAATTAAAGAAAATGTCACACTGTCTTATTTTTCATCACAAGCAAAAGGAATCTTTTCACATACATTAGGAATAACATTAAGTGCACAGATACACTAGAGATATGTACCCTGAATTTAATTAGTTTTTATAGACTACACTCAAATTTGAATCAGATTCACTAACATTCCACTATATATGGAAGCTGATGTCCTTCTATTTTTCCTTAATTAAAAATTTTAAGAAAGTATTTTATTGGGTTGTTTTTGATTTCATTCCCTGACCATATTTTCAATTAATTTGTTGGGAGTCTTGATCTGAATACATTTTTGAGCAAATACACCCATTTCAGCTGACCTGTCTTTTACTGTCAAGGATGAGTAATTCTTGATATTTTTCCATTCACTTCATTGTAAAGTAACATGAATCAAAATATGCAAAATATGTTCAAAGCTGTTGACTAAACATGAATATCTGAGAGAGAAAAAGAATGAGCTACCTAAAACACAAGAATATTTTTTTGTTACATATCCTGGAACACTGCAGCATCTGTTCCCTAAACATGCAGTATGAATGTCTGGGTGCAAAGATATTTGCTGGCTTTTAGGAAGCTCATAACTGTGAGCACCTTAAGGTATATTTAATATAGCTAGAATAATTTTTAGAAAAAAAAAATTATGGCAGAAGTCTGATTTATAGTAAAGTTCCAAAGACAGAAACTAATTTCTAGTCATATGATAACATTGTAGTGATGAAGCCTCTTGATTCTGTGATAATGTATGTTATGAGATTAGGTTATAAATTATGGCTGATGTATTATACTCTAAAAATCCCAGTAAAACGGAGCTGTTGTCTCAGAAAACTTGTTGCTTAAATTAAGGGAGAAAACACAAGAAGGGAAAAGAGCCACAGGCATGTTTAGGAAAGAGTCATATTAAAAACTAGGATTAAAGAAAGATCATCTATGCCAATCTCCTGCTTAAATAAGGACTAACCAGCTTCTCAATACTGTACAGCACCAATCTAAAAATCAACAGAAATCACCAAGTATTGATAAAATAGGTCTTGAAATCTGAAGATACTTAGATGCCAGCACACACATGAGTATTGCACTTTGTAATTCAGTAGTTTAGCTGGAGATGGCAGGCCCATAGAAGTCAGTCCTGTCTTGATTTGCCTGAGGTCACACAGGTGCTCCTTGACAGAAAAGGAAATTTAAGAAGTAATTCTTACCCCAAAGGCTTTGCTTTCCAAAACTCATTATTTGCATTTCAAATTTCACCTTTACTTGGCTTAGCTTTCATAGGAATTACGCTGAAGTATCTTTGTTTCATAATTTAGTAGAATGTTTTTGTTTCAGATATTTCTTAAGTGTTATTTTCATTACATTGTTTTACAATTCCATTTTTCAGTTTATAAGAATATCTTCAAGTTTTCCCTCAGTAGCATTTGTCTGAAAAACACATATGACAGTGGAACTCTATATTATTTCTGAAAATATTAAAAGGAATCAGTTAATTAGCTAAATCCACAAAAGCTTTTCCAGTAGATTCATTTTATTATGCAATGAACACCTGAGTCTATATGACATGAGAAAGAGAGAATAAGAATAGGTATATGAAAACAGATAGACAACTATATAAAAATGTGAAAGAAATGTATCTGGTTGGCTATAAGGATTTACCATTGCTATAGAAATGCACTGGGATTGTATTTAGACTTTCACAGTTTCCAGGTTTAAACACTGTTGCTTTCTGCTTTTATTTCCATTTTCTTTGTCTTTGCAAAACATTGCCTATGGCAGTTAATGTGCCAGTTTTTAGGTCAAAGGAATTTGCAAAGTTTCAAGAAAATTGAAGAAAATAAGCATTATAAGTCATTAAGATTTCACCTAACTGAAAAACTAAGCTTAGTTAAAATTTCCATGATTTCTTGAAACTCAGAAGTGATTTTTTAATTTAAATTTTATGTTTTACATGGACTTAAACCTCAACACTGATATTCCAGATAACTGACAGCATATATACATTAAGCCTGCTCTAATTAAGTGCATATCCCTTTAGACAATAAAAATGATAATACTATCAGTTTTTTTGGTGGTTATAGCCTGTCAGGGCTGTCACCATCTCTAAATGAATGTTAATTTCTAAAACCTCTCATAGAAATAGTCAAGTCTGTTTCTTTTGGATAACTGGAAAATAAATTTTTGAAGACTTACCTCTTTTTTCCTGAAATGTTTTGAGACTGAAAAAGCATGTTGCACATATTACAAACCATCCTTCGACTTGGTTAATGACAAAAAAGAGGAATTCAGTGTTAACCATGATTGACTGTGACTGAGGGGTCAAAGTTTAGGAGATTTTTGTTTATCATTCTCTAGCTTTGACTTTAAAAAGTAAAAATGCATAAGAAATAGCAAACTGAATGCAATGTTAAAAATTATCGTCTAAATATACAAGATGTTTTATTCAAAATGTATAGCCATGTAAAATTTCACCTCATATTCTTAGTATTCTGTCATTAATTATGAAAACTATTACCTAAAAATCAAATAATATGAAGACATTCTGAAACAGAAAAAAACACACCATTGGATATAAGGTGCATATATCAAATTTAAAACAAGGAGTAGTTTAATGCTATTATATGTATTTAACATCTCTCCCCACAATGAATCTAAGGGAGGAGAAGTGCTATGAATTCAGACAATTTCATATGGCAACTGACAGAATAAAAGATAGTGCATATATGTGACAAGACAAAACAAACCTGTTTTCAGATTGGAAACAACTTTGTCAAAACAAGGTCCATACTTCAAATCTTGGTTTTTTGGTTCAATCCACAGTTACATATCCAATACTGGAAATAAACTGTATTTTAATTAGTCAGTTCTATTTATACAGATACATACAATGCTAACTCTACAGTAAGTAGTGAAGAAAATGATTCTTCAAACATTAAAAAGGTCACAGTAATCTTAACATAGATTTATGGAGGTAATTTTTAGCAAATCATGTTTTCATCCATTTGGATTATATTCCACCCAAAGATGGTCCTTACACAGCTTCAACTCTGGTCTAATTAACAGATCTTGAATCAGGCAGGATTAATAGAAGAGATCAGTACAAAATTTAGATTGCTTTTAAAGGAACACCATTATCAATTCTCTATATATAATGTATTTGGAATCCTTAACTACTTCCATTTAACTTCATATGTCCATACTAAACTGCTGTTATTTGCTAAAATCCATAACTAAAATGGAAAATTTTAAAATGGAAGAGGTCACCCTTTTGTGAACACAGGATCATTCACTGAGTTAGCCCCCAGCTGTTGTTAACTACCTTGGAATCTTTGTGCTACTATGGTTTATATACTGGTTGTTGCAATACTGAGAATTCATATAATACCATGAGGGGATTTTGTGATGATAAATAGCATATTTATTTAAACAATAAGGATTTTAGAATAACAGTCATTAATACAAAGAGTCACGGCTACATTTGTTTAGATGAAAAACGTTCACAAAATCAGGTTAGTTTTTTCTGGTGATTAATAGTTATTCTGGAATTTATAGAAAATCTGCACAGAAAATCCTTTATTATAATTTTTTCTTTCCTTTTTTCTTTTAACTATTACTAATTTTCACTTGAGAAACAAATATAAGATTCTTTTTGGTTTGTACCAGCATGAGCATACGCCTAAACAAGCTTCTATATCTGCTCCCTTTGTAATTGATGTTTTGTCAACATAAATCCAAATTATTTTAGTTGTTCATGAGAAATTGCCATCTTATTGATAGAGGAGGAAAAGAGATGGGTGCTCATTCTATGCAATAATGACAGATCAATGTCTTTTTAAAATTAAGGACAAGTATGCATGTATGGAACAGCAATTTGCTAAGGTGGCTTCCAACAACTGTGTCTAAGGATAGATGGATTCCAGTTTTGCATGCTGAAATTAATATACAGCAATTACACTACTTACATAAATGTTTTAATTGCTGCATCTTTAACATTATCTTCATAAAATTGTCTTTTTTTTCTGCAGTATTTTCTTTAATGCTCTCATGCCAAACTTCAGTAGAAAGTTCATTAATCAAATACATCGAAAGTTATTTCCCCCATCCTCAAACATATTCAAAACAAAATCTGACTTATTGCTCCACCCACCTTCCTTATCAGAGTCAAGGTAAAAATTTTGAAATTTTTGTGCTTGTGTATCAAGAGTAAGAGGATGACATTTTTAAAAGCCAGTCAATCTGTCATTCACAAAGGAGAAACTGGTTAAAGAGGCAAGTGCTTTCAAGAGGGATGCAATTCAAATTTTAAGCAGAGGACCTGCTGCTGCTGCTTTAATTCTTTTAATGAATACATGTACTTTTCACTCCTGTCTGCTAATGTGACTCAACTTGTTGTACAGAAAATTGTTATAAATATTGATTATAATTCTTAAACATTATAGAGTGTTCCATGATAGCAGCTCAGCTACTCAGGAGATAATTCTCTTCCTTGGGAAACGTCAAGCAACTATGAGATGTTTCTTGTTCAGGAGAGGAAAGGGGAAGGGAAAAGTGGGAGCTGAAACAGAAAAAGAAAGGGAAGAGGAAGAAAGGCAAAAGGGAACACATCAGCATTTTGATTCGAAGGGCTAGTGTGGTTTTGATGTAAGTACTTTGCCCTTCCTTCTTTGTGTTTATATTGGATTTACAGTGTGGTTTTGGTATGTATTAAACAGATTTCAAAGACATAAAATGGGAAATTCCTCTCCAAGGGTGCAGCAAAGGCTCTCCAGCTCCTGAAACTGATTTTAAACTGAAGGAAGGCAGGTTTAGATTAGATGTTAGTAAGAAATTCTTTACTCAGAAGGTGGTGAAGCATTGGAACAGGTTACCCAGAGAAGTTGTGGATGCCTGATCCTTGGAAGTGTTCAAGGCCAGGCTTGTTGGAGGTCTGAGCAACCTGATCTAGTGAGCTGCATCCCGGCCCATGGCAGAGGGGTTGGAATTAGGTGATCTTTAAGGTGCCTTCCAACTCAAACCATTCTATGATTCTGTGAATGTTCAGTACAGATTAACCTACCCCACAGTAAACTCCATGGGCCAAATGCATCTTGTAGGGAACTGATCTAACACTTTGATATACAGACCTCATCATGTTGTGCTGAATGGGTCCCTACTGTAAATTGCTCCCTACTTTGACCTTGCTAATCCAAGAGAAGACTGAAAAAAAATATTCTGGGCTGATATACTGGCTTTTTGTTGGGATATAATTAATTTCTTCATTGTAGCCAGTATTGGGCTGTGTTTTGGATCTGTGGTGAAAACAGTGTTGGTAACACAGGTATGTTTTACTTATTGCTGAGCAGAGCTAACACAGAGTCAAAGATTTTTCTATTTCTTGTACTGCCTTGGCAGTGAGGGCACTGGTCATGCACAAGGTCTCGGGAGGGAACATGTCCAGGAGAGCTGACAACAATTGACACAAGGGATATTCCATGCCATATGGCATCATGCTCAGCATAAAAAGCTGGGGGAAGAAGGAGGGAAGGGAAGAAAGAGGGAGGGGAGGATGTTCAGAGTGATGAAGTTTGTCTTCCAGAGTCGCTGTTAGGCATGGTGGAACCCTGGTGCTCCTGGAGGTGGCTGACCACGTGCTCATGAGAAATGGTGAATGAGTTCCTTCTTTTGCTTTGCTTGTGTGTACAGCTTTTTTTTACCTATTAAACTGTCTTTATCTCAGCACAGGATTTTTCTCACTTTTACTCTTTGGGCTGTTTATTTAGGATTTGAGCACAGTAAAGGATGGTGGTAATAATAATAATAATAACAATAATAATAATTTATTTTGAATTGGATTTTGTATCTATATCACACATTTGTTCCCTGTATGGAAGTGCAAACCCAGCATAATTTTATAATGTTTCATTTGCTAATGGAGCAATGTAAACCAACTTAAAAACAGACACAACATACAATTGACAAGGAATGTTAATTACAGCCCATTTATCAAACAGGTTAAGCTTATAAATGCAGTTTTACATTGAAAATTCATAGTTTACCTCTGTTGGACTTCAAATGACACAAGAAAAATGTCTGATGACTTAAGGATGATTTAACAGTCAGTGTTTTCTTTTCACCAAAGCAAGCTCACTGCAAAACAACAACTGGGTTTGTGCCCACTTATGGCCCTGAAATACTTTTTTAAGGCAAAAATGGGCGAAAAAATATGCCTACGTGCTTGTAAATTTCTAGTGCATACCTTAGTATACCGGCAGCAAAAAGGATCATGCACTTTGCTTTGTTGCACTCACTTGTTGAGTAGGATACATGTTACTATGATTTTCTAACTTACCTAATAATTATTGAAGAGATTTATTACTCCAGTCTTTCCAAGGGAAGCTAGGAGCAACAGGGCAAAAAAGTCTGTGAAATTCCAAAAAGAAGTCACAAGCAATTTGAAGGAAATATTGTTTCTGGTGCATGGTAGTTTTCTTTGTTTAAAAGAAAAAATACTATTCCTTCAGAATAATGAAATATTCACTTATATATAATTATAATTATATATAATCTTATATGAATCTTCATGAAGAGAAGAGGAGTTTGAGAGGAGACTTCACTACAGTCTGCAGTTTCCTCAAGAGTGGAAGTGGAGAGGCAGGCACTGGTGTCTTCGGTGTTCAGTGATAGGTCCCAAGAGAACAGCATGAAATTGTGTCAGGGAGGTTTAGGTTAAATACCAGGAAAAGATTCTTCACCCAAAGGGTGGTTGGGCACTGGAGCTGGTTCCCCAAGGAGGTGATCACGGCACCAAGCCTGACAGAATTCAAGAAGTGTTTGGACAATGCTCTCAGGTGCATGGTCTAATTCTTGGGATGTCCTGTGCACAGCCCAGATTTGGATTTCAATGATCCTTGTGGGTGGGTCCCTTCCAACTCAGGATATTCTATGATCCTCTGGTGTAACAGCCACTCTTCCTGCGTCATTTGCAAACCCGATGAGAGTATCATCATTACATCATTAATTAAAGTATTAAAGTGGACTGGACACAGTATTGACCCCTGGAGTGCACCACCAGTCTCAGGCCTCCAATTAAACATTGCGTCACTGATCAACACCAGAATGGTCTTGCCATTCTGTCAGTTCTAATTTCATCTCAATGTCTTTTCATCCAGCCCATACATCAGCAGCACATCTACGAGGACCTTACCACAGACAGTGTGAATGTGTTACTGAAGTACAGGTAGAAAATAGCCACTGCTCTCCTTGCTTCTGCAAGGTCAGTCATTTCATTGTAAAAGTTTATCAAGCTGGTCAAGCATGACCTCCCTCTCGGGAAGCTATGCTGACTGTTCCTGATGAGTTTCTTGTCCTTCATGTGCCTGGAAATAGTATCCAGCATTAGCTGATCCATAACCTTCCCAGAGACTGAGGTAAGGCTGGATGGTCTGCAGTTCCCTGAGTAGGCTATATGTTGTTAGAAGAATAATATTAGAAATATTATTAGGACTTGTGTCACAAGAGAGCTGGAGAGATCTTTACTTGATAATATTTCTCCATGCACCAATAATATGATGACTTTTTCAATAATATATCAAAGCAACTCTGAATATTTTAGAGTTCCAACACTAAGAGGAAAAGCATTATTCATTTGGAAACCACTGAGAGATTAAAAAAGGGTAAAGCATGAGAAGCACATAGAGATGTTGGCACGTGATTAGCTAAGCCAGGCACCTTCATCTGGATCTATAATGAATTTTTTCCAGATGAAGCCATGTCCCTCTCCCCGCATTTTACTTTAGCCTCTAGCAGAGATAAAGACAAGCAGTGGAAAGGGGAAATGGAGGAAGAGAAGGAGGGCAGAAAGGAAGGTGTTCAGAACTACAGTAATGAGAAGAAACAAAGGTCTAGTGGGTTCTCCGGGACAGAGCTGCACTAGCTTCAAACTAATCAGGATTTGAGGCACAAGGCAATGTGGGAAAGAGAGTAAGAGGAAAATTGTGGGCACTTAATAGTCCCAGGGTGATGGAGAGGGCTTCAGCCTTTAGCCCAGTCAGCTGGGCTCACATTACGGAAGCAATGAAAGCAATGTCAATGTGCAGACACTCATGCGTGTTGCAATAACGTTTTTAATACAAATTAGTGTCTTTAGTATTCATCCCTTAATAGTTCTAAACCTGGCATTTGTTCCAAATCACACTTTTTCTATCACAATTTCAACACGGCTTTAACTAAACTGATATTTTTAGAAAGAAATTTTCCTATGTTCAAAGCATTCAAAGTATGTATCACCCCCTGATCATCCACTTAGTAAACAAAGAAATATACTCTGCTGATCTTCATTAAATTCTTGTATGACTAGCCCTAAAATATATCTCTGGTTTTTTATCTCATTAGCTCCACATATGTTTAATTTGCACAGAATTGTGGCATCTATGTGTCATTTCCCAGTGCAACTTGCTTTCACCACGGCTTGGGTAGAAAATGCTCTGAATGACATGGCAAAGCTACTGAGACTTCCTCCCTCTGCAGTTATCATGGTGCTCCCTCTCAGTACCTTTGCATGAGAGAATAGTTTAGTCATCTTTTGTCCTTAACTGGTTTTTTAGTTACAGGCACTGCATATTGTCTGATCTTTACTCCTGCATTACGTATTCTCTTGTAGTGACTTATTAAGTAATGCTATTTTCCTTGCTGCTTTAATAGATTACTCTTTCCTAATTGAAGGAGAATGAAAGAATGAGAAGAAGCATGTTTCCAAAGTAAAGTGACAGGCAGGAGACTTAATTTCTTTTACTGTTTAGACAGTGTCTCACTGTTTGACCTCGCGAAAATCACTTAGAAGGCCCAAATTTGCAAGCAGCTGTACAAAGTTCGGGTGTCTTCCTTTTGTTACCTACCACCGAGTTTTGTTCTGAGAGAACAGCAGTTAAAGATGATGAGAGTTGCAGGTACTTGATATATTCAACAATGTGGATAGTATTAGAGCATTTCAAAGTCAACATCTTAAAACCCTAGGTGATTTCAAGCTTTTTTTTTTTTTTTCAATGCTGATTTGAAAAATATTGTTCCTTGATTTTCCTACCTGCAAATAGAAAATAATAGTCTTCGCAAGGTTTGTTGATTGAAAATGTTTATAAAACTTTTCAGGATTGCTTGTGTTATATAATGAGAGATTTCCTCAGCCATGTTAGTATTATTATGTTACATATACTGGAAGCTTTACAAACAAGACCAGAAAGAAACTTAAGACTCCCTTTGCTAGATTGTGGCTATTTGCCAGGTCTTCTGATAAACAAGACTTGAGTCAGTCTTCACTGCACACTAATCCACATTATTGCGTACATTATGAGTCAAAAAAAGCAAGAAACACGATTAGTCATAATTCTGTCTTTCCTCTTAGAGAGTGACATACATCCATGAAAAATCATGTGTGGTTACAAAGTTGAAAGAAAACATCCTGTTAGTTAAACTTGAAAATAAGTATTTTTCCCCAATTAAAAAGAATCTGTGCAAACAGATGCAAGAGAAGTTGAGTTCAGAGGAGTTCACCATGAAATGAGTATTTGCACTGGCAACCGGAAACAACAGGGGGCTTGTTTCCAAAGGGTAATCTTTTACTAACAGTGATGCCGCAGCAGTGTCAGTAGAAACATCATGTCTGGTAGAAAGGTGGCCCTATAAGAGAACATGAAGATCCAGTTGGAGTGGAGTTGGAAAACAGGTTTGGGCAAGGAACTCTCACACTTTCCTTCTCCCATCAATATTGGTATGTTTTACTGTGTCGGAACAAGCTTAGTTGCGTGACACAGCCCCTGGAGAAGATTGCACTATGAGATGACAATATGCATGAAAAAAGGTGAGATTAAACTCAATAGCATGTCATGACCTGTGTAACCCAGGTTTACACAGCTTTTGCATGTACAGAAATTGCTGCAGTGGGTTTGTAGGATTCTGTAATACACACAGAAATAGAGGCTTTTATTCCTCCAAATTTATCTACGTTATTACAGAGTATCAAAAATACTACCAAAATCAGCACTAACAAGAATCCTACCACAGAAATCACTAGCAAATATAAAAAGGATTAACAAAGTGAATATATATATATATAGCAATTAAAAATTACTATCAGCAATCAATGATATCAAGCAATAGTATGGCAACAGTCAATATCATCAGCAATCAATCATATGGCAACAATCAATATAAGTTTGTAGGTGGAAGGTATATGTCAGTAGGCAGTACAAAATTATTTGTGAATATCAATATATCCTTTAAATTTAAAGATGGATGTGTTGCTACATATTTAAGGACTTGAATAACAGTCTCCACTTATGTCTACCAGATTAAAAGTGTATTATGAAATTATTGTTTTGAAATTACTGAGTTTCAGATTATGTGCATATATCTGAAAGAAATTCCTAGACTCACAGGCTTCCTAAAAATTTTCCTACTGGTTAAGTCTATGAAAGACATGGAAGAGGGTCATCACCTGCCAGTCACTGTGTGGTATCTACCATTCCCTTGTGTGAGTAAATAATTTCTCATCACTTCAGGATTTGACTTTTGCTTTCTAAGTGGAATATTTTTCTTCTCAATTTAAGTTCAGAATTAGACAGAGCTTCTCTTAGGCTGACCAGACAGTTGCTCATCACACAAGGACAGAAATGCTTTCACAGTTCCAAATAAACCAGTAGAAACCCTTTCCTGCATTATATGTTTGATTTCTGTATGGGTAAATTCAAGCATTAAAGGTTAATGTGAGATGGGAGAAATAGCTAACTCATGGAGTAGTTTTATGCGCTTAAGCTCTATTTTAAATTGTATTTTAAAAAGGCTTGGGCTGAAATATGGCCCAGTCTAAGGAGGAATTTCTTGCCATTAATATGTCCCGATATACCTACACTCCTTGTAATCTTCCCCTGTGAAGACTGCGCAGTACCAGAAATAGAATGAAGAAAAAAGTAGAAGAAAAAGACTCTAAATGGAAAACATTGCGCTAAGAATTCAAAAGCAGGCTTGAAACACACATACATAGTAGAAATACTTGGGGTTTTTTATTGCAAGCTTATTCTTCAGTGTAGCCTACAGTACAAGGCCTCCCAGACGACATTTAGGAACACAGTAGTCTTTGATCTTAATGGAAACTGTGCTTGCTGGGGATGGTGCTGTCTGCCTTGCAGTCACCAGGTAGTCTGGTTGCACAGCAGGAACCTCTTCCCTGTAATACAGACACAGATAGTGAAACCTGCTTCATCTGTCTAAGGGTGCCTGGAGTTTCCTCCAGTTCGATGTGGGAGGTATTGCATTCTTAGAGAAGCTTCTCTTTTCCACGCAGCTGATGATGCTGTGACATGTTTTCAAAGTAGCTGGGGACTGTGAGCCCATTCGACACCGTAGGAAAGAGGCTAAACTAAGTGGGATAAAGATCTGATTTGGCCACTTCAAGAAAAAAGGTGGAATTACTGAATAGACAAGGGAGAAGAAGGTAACTATTTTTTCTGAACCATGTTATATCAGAAATAGTAGACTTGTTTAATAAATGCTAAAGGGAAGTCAACTGACAGGATATTTTAATGAAAAATAAAGGACTTACCCTTCTACACAGAATGAATTTTTAGAAGGGCATGACTTTCCTGTGTGAGGTCAAAAGCAGGAGAAAGATCTATACAACTATCAAGCTGGTTTATTTTGCCAACTACAGCAGGTCTCAAACAAATATCTCCCCAAATCTATTACCTTTCTATTTGCCTCTCCTACCTTGCCCTTCCTGATATGTAAAGCTATATTTAATAGTTTTATAATTGCTTCTCCTTTCTAACATATAAAAATGCACTGATTCTTAAATGGTCATCAATGAGAATGTAATCTGTCTTGTCTGAGGATCACTGGGAGACAGCATAGCCCTACAGTGAGCTATTCTTCACATCCCTCCTGCACAGCCTTTCTGAGGATACTGATTTTACACCTCTCTCCACTCTAATTTCCTGTTCATTCTACAGTATAGCATCTATTAGTCACAGAAAGTTGAAAAGTTAAAGACTCTGCAGCTGGAGTACTCTGATGCTTGCAAATAGAAAGGTTTTAGACCTTTGTGTGTAATGGGCTGTAAAAGTAAAAGCTGTGATTTATTGTTTCTTTCAGTTACTGAAACCTAATGGCTAGCCCACCTTCTGTGGAATTCAGTGATCTGCAGATGTTTATATCTCATAAAATGTTTGAATAAATTGTGATTCTTTTCCTTTTAATGCATCATGCTTTCATGTTACTGCACAACATTTATTTTGCAACTATATTTTTGACTTTCAGTACAAAGCTGAAAATAATACAGATTTATATTTATTTTCAAAAACACCCAAGTTTTTAAAAATGAAATCTGTGACCATTAGCAGTAAAAAATTCAGATGAATTATTTCTGTTAATTCATGTTAAATCAGTCTAAAAATAAAATAAAATATAATGTATTGGCGTATAGATACGGATGAACACAGAATGATAGCTTATATTATGCACACACACTCAAACAGGTCATGGATATATACCTCTGTAACTTATACAAGAGAAAGAAACTCAAGGAAACAGAAAAGTTAATTTTGAACTATACTAAGAGGAGTGATTTGGCATTATTATTGTCAAAAGGCAATTTGTATGGTTTTAATTTCCATTACAAAATAAAAAACATATAAATATGAAATACCACAAAATGACATGATTCTTATGGGCAATGCCTTTCTTTCCCAGGTGTAGCTGTAAGCTTTGCAAGCAAATGATTGATCAGCTTAATAATATCTAGGAATTCATTTCAAAAGGTGCTGTGAAAAAGCAGAATTATGCTCAAGGTATTTTTATGGCCAAAAGAGAAACACATCTCGTATATAGATTCAATAGTTTATTGTTAGTATAATTTAAATCCTAACTATCTCTTTGAGATTTCTTTTTAGTTCAGTACCTATTATTACAGGAAAATAAAGAAAAAAAAGAAATAAATTGAAAATAACAGAAATGATACTATCATAGAAGAAGTTGAAATTTCCATACACACACTCCTGATATTTAGCACTTTTATCCTATTAAGTTTGATTTCCCAACATGTGGATCTAAATGTTGGCTTCAGCATGGGGAGAGGGTGCAGCTAATTAATGTATCCTTAGTGCTTCACAAGTACTCATGTAGATGTTTTCTTCTTCTTCACCTTAGACTCACATAGGGACTTTTTCTATGTTTGCCAACTTTCTCACAACTTGCTATTTGTCACTATTTTTCAAGTGCTGCTTCTTCTGGAATTACTAATTATGGCATATTTTACATACATTAGATACCTGTTCTTTGTTCTCTTTGCTGCCTTTAAAAGTGGTTTTGCCAGGTCTGTACTGCCTTAGCTAGTCACTAGTAGGGTGTTTATAGCTATTGGGTCATGAACATCAGGTTGTATCCTATTTCTTATCATTATGTCTTCCCCTCTCTGCGCTGCATCCTGTGTCCCACGGTTCAAGGTCTGTTTTGTCATACCACAAATATATTCCTCTATGCTATGTTGCTATGTTAGATTCATAAATATCAGATTCTATACAGAAAAACTACTTGTTACTACCCCATGTATGAAAATTTTACCATGGAAGGATCAGCAAAAGTAAAATGAAACAGACCTAGTTTCTTGGCCATTTCAAAAATTGCTGTTAAGCTCTAGCAACTATAACTGAGTTTACCTAGGTAAGACAAGTGCAGGCAAAGTAAACCTGGCTGCCTTATGGCCTTGAAAAGTTTGTACAAAGATCATGGCATGTTGATAGCAGTGGTAATATCTTATTCGCTGGGCTACAGAATCCATTCCACTCAGAGAAGTATCTAGGGCTTCTTCTAACTTTTAGATAAATGCTTCAGGGCTGAGATCTGCAATATCTGGGTGCTGCCTGGAGAAGCTCATGGTGTAGTCAAATGAAATAAAGAGTGGTTATGTGGAAGTGCTTCTGTCAGAGACAGGAATTGAACCTGTCTTCCAAGGACGAGTAAAGTTTCACCTATTTTAGGATGTGTCTCTAAACAGTTGCTAACAAACAGATGCTTAAAAGACAGGAGGGAGGGATGACATTCCTTATTAAAGTGTCAAAGCTGCACTATGAAATGCAGCTTTGAAGGTTTATTAGACCATGAGCTTTTAATACCTGGTGATTTGGATAACAAATAGACCAAAGAGTGTATTAGTACGGTACTTGGTATTCATATGGGTATTCGATTACACTGGGCATTTTCATTAGCAATTGAAAAACATATAAATACTGTAAGGGAAGGGAAAGATCTGATTCTCTCTCTTCCCATATGGTGGTTTCATGAATAGATTTCTTTAATCTTTGTCTTCATAGTCTTTATAAAATTTTGCTGTTTTCTGTGAGGTGAGCCAACTCTAAAAGAAGGATGAGCAGATTGCTTTCCTTTGCTTCACAGATCTAAGTGGGTGCTGGACTGCAGATGCAGCTTCGAATCATTCAAGCAGTACAGGGAAGAGCTTTAATATCACTTAGGTAAATCCTTATCCTCTAGTCTGGGCTACAAAAAAATTAATAAGAACAGCAGCAGATTTTCTCCCTTGTACTGTTTGTTTGTTAGTTGGTTTGTTTGTTTCAAAATATGCAGTATAAGTCAAAGCTGCTCTCCAGTCCCTGAATCAGTGCCTTTCAAAGGCAAGGTCTAGGCAAAATTTTTAATTTGAACTCCAAGGTTAATTGAGTGAGGGAAGATCGTTCATAATTCTCAAGTGAATTAGCTATGAAACTGGGAGTCAGTTCTACCACAGTGCTTTAGTAGAAGAAATTTGGACATTGTAGTTATTTTCCTCAATAATTTTTATTTCCCCTTATAAAAAGTAATAAATTTCGTGTAGCTTGACACCTAGCCAGCTTCAAATCACAACAGACATCTAATACATTTCCTGCCAATCACATAAACAGGTATGATTAGGACAGTTAGTTGCCTTTTATTTATTTGTTTGGTTTGGTTTGACTAGGCTCAGAACTATTTAATATATTTACTTCCAGCTGCTGCTTGTTTCCCAGAAAAGCAGTTGAAGTAGACAGCAAACTGGAACATGAATACATTCTCCTGATTTAGTCAGGATGAAAGATTGAGAAAGTCAAGGGAAGAAGCATTTGAAAACTTAACTCAGGTTGAATACAAGAAAATGAAAAAAGGAAAAGCTTTAAGATGATACAACTGTGTTGTTTAGTTAATGAACACTTTTTCAGGAAAAAGACTGTTTTTTAGCTTCCATGTGAAAATTAATCCAAATGCTCATGAACATCACAACAGTCGTTTTTGGTTTAAGTTTTGGGGGGATTTTTGTTTGTTTTTTGGGGTTTTTTTGATTGGTTGTTTTTTTCAGGGGGAGTGGTTAGGGGTGTTTTTGCTTTCCTAATTGAGGTTGCTAGCAATTGTTCAAATTTATTAGAAGTGTTGTGATTTCTCTGATGTCAGTTTAATTTAATGATTGAAGAGTTCAAACAATAATTATTTTAAGGAAGTCATGCTCTATTTTTTTTAGGATAATAAGCTAAATGGAGACACATGCCTCTAGCGTAATTTCAAATGAGTATTTTGAAAATGAAATAATCAACAAAGTTGTAATTGCATGTTATATGGAAAAGGTCACTAAAAAATTCCTGTGAGAAAGCATCTTTAGAAAATTCTCATGAGCTGGTTTAAATTCAAACAACAGAAATTATTTTATATTCCTGCCATTATAGATGAGTATACATGAACATAAGAGGTTAATAATGTAAACCTATACCTTTTCCATTCTTCCCAACACTATCCTTTCTTTAAAGGGTAGCAGATAAAAAAGAAACCTTAATTTCTCTTACTTCTCATAATTTCTTGCTCTTGTTGTAATTTTTTCCAACAAACAGCATAAAACAAAAACTTTTGAATTCTGTATCCACTCTGAAGCAAGACAGGTATCTCAGAATAAATTCATACAGTCAACCAACACTGCCATGTCATGCAGCATGCAAGGAATGAAACATAAAGAGCCAAATGAACATATGTCCACAGAGAAGAAGGTTTGAGACACCTAGCACTTCAAATACAGCTCTACATCCACATGTAACTTTTTTCCCCCCACAGATTACGGAAAAGGAGTCCTAATCCATTTCGATCCAGTACAGCTCCTGAGCATCATTGGCTTTCACTCATACAGGACCTAATCTGTGGAGATCATCTCTGTTTTGAAGAACAGCCAATAGGAAAGTTGAGGTACTGGATATTTAGACAAAACTGCTTTTGGAATATGTTTTGTTGTCTTTATTTTTTTGCCTTTATTTATAAAGTTCAAATCAAACACAGATGCTCTCATGAGCAATTTAAACTGAATAAGGTTACAAATGGAACAGAGATTAAAAAAAAAAAAATCTAGTTTTATGGATGATATTGTTATGTTTCTCACCATGGGTTTGTAGGAGGTTCTGTTTTGAAAGTGTTTACCACTCCTTCTAAGTGTTTTAAAATAGTCACTGCAGTATACTCCTAGCCTGAATGCACTGAATACGTTCTTAAATTTAATTTTTGTGCCATGTTTAGTAGCATATCGTTAGTTCTGGGAATCTCTGTGGACAAGTCACAAAGTCTATACTGCATGTCTAATGTCTCAGGTATTTCAGTGAGGCCTGGTCTAGGTCTAGAATATGGTGGGTTTGTTGCATGATTCTGAAATCACAAGCAAGTTCCACAAAGGTCAAGGATAATGCCCCCTGTTACAAGTTAAAGTTTTTTCCCAACTTATACAAAGTGGTTAGTGTAACTCAGGGCATACTTTGCTAGAGTATTGAATAAATACAAATCTGTATTAACGAAGCGGGTGAATATGGAAAGTGCTCTGTTCATTAACAGCCTGTTGTGATACAAACCATTGCAAAACAGTAGCTGTATATTTGAGTCATTTGAATCTGACATTCACTATCTAGATGAACGATGGTTACTCACTTTGAATTTATCATGAGTACAGCCACAGATTGAAATAAAATGGAGTAAACTTCTGCGGTTATCTGTTAGCTGGTGTGCTTTATCATTTCACAACTGAATGACTTATGATCGTGTAGTTCAGAACACCTCTAATTAATTTTTGAGTGAAGTCTTTATTCTTAACCTCAAACTATGGTTATTAATGGGTTAAGGTAAAGAGTTTGCTAAAGCGTAATGTGTAGCTGTGAAAACATATTTGGAAGAACATAGTTCATTGTTAGATGTCAGATGTTTTACCTGCCTACCCAACTAATTGAGAATCATAACAGAGAACCAGAAAGCCATTGTAATGAATGAGACAGACAGTGACCTCCAAAAGACATAACTGAATTAAAACTGATGAACTTGATATGAGTAGATTCACAGTGTCATTTTAAATATAACACAGTTTAACTCATTTTCCTGCTCTTGGAAATGTATTGCACTAAAAGCATAGGAAAGATTGGCAAGTGAATTTTAACTTGTTGTGGTTTTTTTCTCTACAAGTGCTGTAAGAGCAGCGGATTTATTGAAGGATATTTGTTATATAAAAAAATTTTGGTTTTAAATGCATGCAAAGCAGGATTTCTGGAATCTAAGAGGTGTCTTTAATGGTTTTGAGGGGCAAGAAGTGATATGAGAAGACAAGAGGGAAGAGGATTTTTTTTCCCAGGATATAAATGAAAAATCATTATTTTATCCTTCTTGCCAAAGAATAGAAAAGTTAAGTTTAAGACATAATGTTTGAGAACTTAATTTCCCACAGATTTTTGTTTCTCAAAATAATAACTTATAGGCTAAATAATTGTGTATGCTGTTCCAGAATTCTGTTAGTCTTTAGGCTGGAGGTTTATGGTAGTCAAATTTTGACAAATATTTCAGGATCATTTATGAAGATATTCTTTCTACATTAATCTATAATATCAAATGACAGAACCAACTTCTGGCCTGCCAGCCTTTGTGTGAGATGCTAAATTCATCCTCTGTTGCAACAGAGCAAAACTGAGTCTTGTGCCTGTTTCTTAAATCCATGTGGTTCATTTGTCATAAAGGATAAAGTGCTCAAATATAGAAATTCCTATGTAAAAAATAACATAAATTTCCAGTGAAACACAAATTGTGCTGTATTTTTTTGCACTTCTGTAAAGAAGAAAGATGATTTGACATAATTTTATGCCTAAGCAGGAGCTGCTTATTTACTGGCGAAGAATATGCTGTCAAAACCATATATTTGGTAGTCCATGCCCTTAGCATCTCAGTGAGTACACAGCATGAAATAAAACAGATTTAGGGAAAACACTGAACTTCCCTGCCTACAGTCCCTTAAACTTTTTTCTCAACTTTGAGGTCAAGGCATCCTTTCATCCCTCCTTTCCCAAAATGCAAAAGAGCTCTTTTTTTTTTTTTTTTTTTTTTGCCTAAGATTCTGCTGATTCCCCTGTTTCTTTTCTTTCACTGCTGTGGATTTATCTTTAGTTGGATTTCCCAGGAATAAGGTTTACATACAAAACTGTTAAATCAGAATAGCTTGTGCATGTCAAAGTCACATTCTTTGTTTTAAGTTAACCACTCAAATAAATAGAGAACAACAGCAACAAAGTTTATATAAACAATGGAAATGTTTCTGATGCATATTTTCGAATAGGCTATGTCATTCTCTTTATAGTATCTATCTTCACCATGTGGAACTTGTCATAGTGATTAGATTTAATACCTTTGTTAAGAACTGCTCTTTCTTTCAAGTTTTGCTGGAAAAAATTGCACGGTTTAGGAAAAACAGTTGCTCAAATGGGCTGTATAGGGGGCTTGTATATTGTTTTTTTGGATGATCTGAAATTCTGACAGTTGTAAAAATGATGGCCAGGAAGAAAAGTAGCAGTGACTTTTAAAACACAAGTCTGCAATGTCTTTCAAACGTGAAGATTTCAATAGACTAACACACCACGAGAGCGGAAGGACCTGGCAGAAATTAGTCATTTTCTGTATGTGCAGAATTTAACAGTCCTTAAACGGCTCAAGCTGGATGAAAGAAAAACAGAAAAATGACCTTTATCTTTGTCACCACTGCAAATCTTGCTGTTCCACTATTCCAGTGATGCATAGAGGTGGAAATAACAGAGATGAGTACAATAGACTTTTCCATAGACTGAGTTTTCCAGGTCATTTAATTCTCTCTACTGTGTTCAGAACCTTTCCAACAGAGCTAATGATAACAGATTGCTACATTATCCTGCTCGTGGTGACCTGTTTGGGTACCTGCCAGAAATTCTACTCACTCAAAACTATGGGTGAAAAAAGTGTTTACTGAATTCACTTCTAATGATTATTATAATTTATTCAGGGAAAAAAAAAATATATTGTATTATTGAGTACTTCATGTGTTAAATAATGACTCCATTATTTTGCAAATTTATACTTTAGCTCTGGGTTGCTGCTCTGCTGCAACTGGTTTTGAATTTTCCTTACAGACTCTGGCCTTTTGCCAATTCATGTTCCATGAGGACAGTTCTCCCTATCAAGCAAGGCTGTTTTTTCAACATACAGCCAGCTAAAGCTACCCACACTAACTCTCTCCTTGCTAAAAAAGAAACATTATGGCTCTGAAGGTGATAAATGTACCATTTTCCTAGGATTTTTTTTTATTATTATTTTTTTTGTGCTGCATGGGCTTAAAAAGTGCTGAGGAGGAAGTCTCACTATCTGTGAATATCGTGGTGTTCAGGGTCTTGATTATTTCACAATTTCAGTATGATTTTTTGAGCATAAAAGTGATCATTTTAGATTTTGCCCTTATTGCTTGAATTTCTATCTTTAACATAATTTGCTGAGAACCAAGATGCTTTAAATTACATACACCATGTGATTCTTACCAGGAAAAAAAAGACACTGCATTTAAATAATAATTAAATAAATTTTGACTACTTGAATATTCATTATTTATCCTATCCAATCAGAGAAAAGTATTTTCCTAGAAGAGATTCTGTCTGGGAGTTGTGTTTTTGAGATAACTTGCTCTCACATGTTACCTACTTAATTTTGAAGAGTTAAAGGGATCTAAAATTTAAAAGTTTACTGTTTATTCAAACTGATTCTTAATCTAGTGTATTTAAAAGGATTTGAGATTATATCTAATATTTTTGGTTTGAGGTTTTTTAATTACATTTAAGTTCCCGTAGAAATCACACTTTTTCCATATCAATGTAAAGATCATGTTAAGAGTAATACCAAACTTTACTTACTATACACCAGTGACAGTTGGGCATTCCATGTATAACTATTGATTGATTTGCTAACTTAGGGCCGTTCAAGCCTGCATTGGGCAGGTAAGTCACCTGAATTTCCCCTGAAAATACTAGAGGTAGAAAATGCCATCAAATCTACTTCAGATGTAATTGTTTTCATCAGAAAATGTTTCCTTTGGAGTTTGTTTCATACATTATGGTCTCGAATTTCTATCTTACAGAAAAAGTTTTGCCTGCTGGATGCAAACTATAGCAGTTTAGCATCTGCTTTGCTAGCAGCTGAATCATCTCACATGAGTAACAACTTCCTTTTTGAGGTGGGGAGAACAGCACAGGCTGGACAATCACAGGTAGTAGTGTTAATAGAATCACACTAGCTTTAAAAATAAGATTTAAGAGGTTTGGGGTTTATATGACTGATATCTTGTTGACAACAAGCATGCCTGTATTCTGAGAAAATTCATGTTTTCATGGCCTGAAATTACTAGTGATTCTCCCCTTTCCTACTTACATGTGTGCAATTGAAATAACTAGAATATTCAAGGCTTTCAATCTTGAACCCATTTACTTTGACTTCTATTTTATGTTCTTCCAGGCTGCTTTATTTTAATTTTGTAATGATATCTTGTATTTTGCTGCTCCATAGGTTTAAAAGGTTAAAGCACTACAAAATTAAGTCTTTATGTTAATATAATTTTTTAAAAAGTCTTCTGAATAATATCTGAAGTCCTACTAGACTATAGTTCTGAATTATTCAGATATTAGTATAGTTTTCATTAATATTGAGTACATAATTTGATGTATTAAATTGTGATATATATGTTTACAGCTTACGACAGGCTAATGAGAACCTAAAAGGTAGCATATTAATAGTGGTTCACTGCCTTCTGTTGACACGCAATTGGGAAAATAGAAATACTATTTTAAAAATTCCTATGTACGCAGCTTTCAGATCTCCTTTAAATCTGTCTCCATACAAAAAACATCCCAATGTTATCTAAAGAAGAAAAAAATTTTATCCTAAGATAGTTACTTAGGCTCAGTCTGGCATTACAGTGAAGCCAAACTAATGACAAATCATTGCAAAAGATGTGGTTCAGTTCTCTCCTTGTGAACCTCTCCTTCCTGCAGCACATCTACAGATTGTACGGTCAATGATTAATTGGTTGATCCAGTGGTAAAGATTCTGGTTTGGTTTGTTTCATTCCATTTTGTTTTGTGCCTAAACCAATATACTAGATGTGATGGAAATTTCAAGGCAGTAAGGCTTCTGCTTTCCAAGGCAGCTTCCTATCAGACGGGTTTGCAATCACAGTAAGCCAGAAAGCATGCCTTAAATTTCAAAGGAGGTGAATTCCTGTGCTGATACAGCATCAGAAATCCCAGTGAAATCAGGAGTGAACTGCATGCAGAGCCACTCCACTGAGAGTGCCACTTCCCACAGCTGAAGGATTAACTAATACAAATTTAAGTGTGGTAGGGCCTCACCCCTACTTCTGGTCTCATCTGGGGAGGCACCATGTTTTTCATGAAAGCAGCAATGAGTCAAGCCTGTCAAGCCATTAAGGTCCAAGCAGACTTCATTGTTTGTTAAAAACAGCTCCAAAATTTCTATCAAGACTAAAATATGTTTACTTTCCACATAGTGAATATGGAAGTCCAGACTCAAACCTAGCTGTTTGAGACTGTGCCCACTGCGCTGCTGTCTCCTACCAGCCAGGCTGAGACTAGCTACAAGGCAGCCATTCATTCACACTGGGAATGGATACAGGCAGATGGAATTTGGGGAAGATACCACACAGACACCCATCCTTTCCTAAAAAATGAGCAGGAAAAAGTCTTACATTTTTAGCCAGATATACTTTGTGAGTAGTGAATGCAAATGTTCAAAGTGACAAGCACTGAATCTTGAAGACAGCTCATTGACCATGCCTTTCCAGATATGCTATATCACCATCTTATGTGGAATTCATGTATTTGGACAATAGCCAGATGTAGAAATCCCTGAGCTAAAGGTAATTTTGGAAGACACACATATTTTTCATGATATTTTTTCAGTACAGAAAGCTCAGAAAACTGACAAATTGAAATTGATAATGAAAAACCATTGAGAGAGCTGAAGTCGTGTAAGATTTTCATCATACAGTTTATACAGGCACTACGTTTCAGAACAACTTCATATACCATGCATGTTTCTGGTTTTGTATTACATTCATTTACATTTCAAGTATTCAGAAGTATTTGCAAAGAATATGTTTATAAATCTTGTTTTATCTTCCTAGAGTTGCAAAAAACCCTAGTAAAACACCATAAAGATGCTTATACCATGCTGCCTTACATGACTAGGAGAGAGAAGGAGGCTGTCAACAGATTTTGATCTTGTTTCATGTGTTCAAACCTGAATCCACATTCATATCTCAAATATTGCAGAGACATGTTGTACAGAAGAGGCCTTAGCAAATGAGATATATTTCTGTCTTTTGCAATGCCTTTAAAAATAATAGAAAGTCCACAGCCTCACACAAAAATTAAAGCTTTATATACTATAACAAGAGACACTGATAATAAGCATTAAACATCCCTAATATGCAGCATAACTCCTTTATCAGCAGTTTTGTGAGGAAAAATAATTAATTCTGCTTTGACAGGAATTAGAAGAACCAAAGCTCAGTATTATATATTGTCATTATACTAATTATTTTTATTTGTTTACTATGGCAGGATTCATTTTCCAATTTAAAGTCCTCAGAATGAAAGCTATTTTTATCTTTTTATTCACATATGCAGTGGGGTTTCTAAAGAAGATTTGTAATTAATTCTTTCAAATTCATATGAACATTTTTATTGTCTTAATCTAATATTTGATACTGATAGAAATAAGCTTCAAACTATTTAGTGACATTCTGCAATTACTGTCTTATCAAGTTTGTCATTGCCACCTGACACAAGCAATTTTAGAAGTCAACAGTCCCATTAGTTAATGTTAATGAATTTGGCAGACACCCATAATTGGCTTTTACCTTGGTTTTCATGTTTTTTATGGGATTTCACAGGGGCTTTTTGAAAGTAAAGACTTCATATTTATTGGTTGTGCAACTGTAAAATAAGTTCTTGTAACTGATTTCTGCCTGGATTTTCTATCCCATGAAATAAACTAGGCAACTACCAGATCTGGTAAATGGAAATAGCTCTGTATAAAATTAAAATTTCATGAAATCATATTGTTCAGATAGAAAAAAGCCTTGGACAGTCTCCAGTCCAATCTTTGGATCATGGCAGGTCAGCTCTAAGGAGGTCAGGCCAGGTTGTTTAGGTCTTCCTTCAGCTGGGTCTGAAGTCATCCAAGGATGGAAAGCGAACCACCTCTCTCAGCTTGTGCCCCTGCCTCTCTGTCCTTACAGTGGAAAAGTTTCTCCTTATATTCAGATGAACCTCCCTCATTTCAATTTATACTTCTTGTTTCTCATCTTTCCAGCTTGCACTGCTTTGAACAGCCTGGCTATGTCTCCTCAATGACTTCCCCATAGCACTGGGGTCTGCTGTTAGATCCCCCCAAGGCCAACTCTGCTCCAAACTGAGCAAGCCCAGCTGCCCCAGACTCTTGTTACAGGGCAAGTGCTCCAGCCCCACCATTTCAGTGACATCCCTTGTATTCCCTTCAGCTGGTCACTTTCTTTCTTGTACAGAGTGACCCAAAACTGGACACAGTATTCTAGACATGAAAGTTCTTGGAAAAATGGGAAATTAGGCAGTCTCTATCTTCATAAGACAATATTTAAAAACATGATTGAATTGTTTTTTGGGGGTTTTGAGTGAGACCAACTTTAATTTACAGGAGCATGAATCAGAGATGAACCTTCTATCAGTGATTTGCCAAAAGGAAGACATAGATTTACACATCAATCCCAAGTTTATTCTCCTTTATTTTCCTTTCACGCCTTCTGATTTTATCCCTTTTGTCTCTTATGAGATACAGTTATTATTGCATAATCTTTTTGTTGCTGTTGTTGCACAACTTTCCCTGTTAGTTCATGGCCCATTGCCTGTGGTGGGGATGTTATTTCCTGCTTTGAGGTTCCAAAACAGATAGAAGTGTGGGCTGCTCACCATACTCCTTCTAGAAGCAAGCACGAAAAGGATGTATATTCAGAGGAAAAATATGTGTCATCCTAATGCAAATATCTGACAAGGGAAAATATTTATAGGGTGATTTCTCTCAGGTTTATTTCTAGCCAGAAAGGGAGAAGAGTCGTACTATATGAGACACAAGAGTTACAGTCAGTAGATCTTGTGAATAACTGACTACACTCTTCATTATTATTTTTTAAAGAACTTTAAAAGCTTGGACTGTCTGTTTTATGTTAAAAACCTAGTGTGTAGTCTTTGTGATTTACAGTTGAAAGTTGTATTAAAATATTTTAAATTAAAATTGTAGTTCACCATTTATGGTAGAACAAAAGAAGAAAAATGTAGCTTCTTTAGTGCTTCTTTTCTTTTATTCCAAATTCTTTCAAATTAAATATTAATGTAAAATGAAAGAGGGCCACAGCTTTCTTAAAATATCAGTAGGAATTCTGGGGTCTAAGTTCTTGATACACAGAAAGTAAAATTTAATTTTAATCCTACTATCTCAAGTACTCTAATTGAATAGTCATTTAAATATCATCCCAGTTCAGATGATACAGTTAGTGATTTATTTATTTGTAAATGGCAAGTGAAATTTTAAGTCTACATTTATTTACAAAACAAACAAGTAAATTAGTTATTACTCAAAATAGTCTGCCATAACTATGTGATGAAGAACTCATGCCTGTGTGGATGAAAAAAACTGTTTTGACCACAACATCTCAACATTACTGGTGAAAGAAAGAACTAATTTATTTCCAAAATAGTAAAATGTGGAAGGAAGCACATCTATTGATGAATATCCTGGATAGAAATGCTACCTGACGGGCTAAATATGTTCTAGATTTCAAGAAAGAGTTTCTGTGCATTCAGTAAAGAAAGTGTTGTTCTTGAATACTGTAAAACAAGGGCTTTTGATATTCTATTTCCATTTTTGCCAGACTTTGAAAGTCACTCTCCTTCAAGAAAACTTTTTCATGAATGAAAAATGAAAATAAACATCAGCATAACTTTTTTATACAATAAGCTCATAAAAGTGGTATGTTAACTTATTTAAAGTGCAAGGAATCTTTTACAGAATTTATACTTGAATTGTTTATGCGGACTAGGCAGTATAAAAACAAATGTAGGTAAATGACTATTTCTAGCAAGTAAAATGCAACATCTAAATTTTGTAGCAGTAATCTTAGTTAGTGTTTCAGATGTTTTATGCAGCAAAATTCCATTTTCAAAATTTGACACTGAAAATCCTTCAATCCAAATTAGTTAGTTTAAACTGAAGCCCTTGGTTTGCAGAAACATATAAGGTTTCCAGACATCCTAAGAACAAGTAGAACGGAAACAGAACGGTACTAGCAAGTGTCAGCAGTTCCATAGAAAAACTCACTTCAAACACAGAAAACTTTGTTTAGCTTTTCATAGCAAGTGTGAGGTAAATACTTGTTTTACTTTTACAAAGAGAAAGTTTGTTTTTTTTTTTTAATTTAGGAAAAGAAAGGCAGTGGATATCACAGTTCCTTTATACAGGCTCGATGCATCTTCAATAGCATGACTGGCCAGACTCTGCAGCACAGGAAAATACAGTTTTTCATCCAAACTCCCTTACCTAATTCCTTATAGAGATAACATCCTATTGTTAATGAGTTGCTAAAGATATAGATGTGGTGGATATAGCTCTTCTTTAGGTAAGTCTTCCATTTTGGCTGGCAGTTACTCTGGAGTTTCAGCAAAGGTAGCATCGGCTATGTAAACTTCTGCAAATGGTCTCTGAGCTCATGTTCACAGCTACCCTCTGAGCATTTCTGTTGTATCTGCAATACTTTGATGTATCCATACTGGTCCCACCCATCAAGAATTCATATATATTTCTTTACAACGTCACTTACAAAATCAATTACTGCTCTTTCAATATATCACGTGTTTTTTATAATTAACATGTGCTTAAGGAGATGTGTTCAGTTTTCAAGATATACTGATCCGTAGATTTATTTAACTATTTTTGTTATGCAAATTTTCAAGTAGACCTCTCTCCCATTATCCATAGATTAGTAAAAAAAGAATTGTCTCATTGCCCTCTTGAGTTTAAAATTGAAAGCTAAGTTGATATTTGATGTAGAGAAGCTTCAGTGTTACTTATTTGATTCAGTTTGCCCATCACTGAACATGGCCATTTTTACTATATGCAGGAATTGTTTATTTCACAGACTTGATGAAAACTAATTCATAGTATTTATTAAGATAAATGCAACAGTTCATACAATAAAAATTAAATGGACTTTAGTTCATTAAAAATCTCCTTTACTCTGTAAATCATACACTAATGAAAATAAGATAACTTTGAGGAGAGGTGGGAAAGGAACTCTCTTTGATGAGGACAATAATCCCTGGACAGAAACTACAGAAGTACAAAAGCTATTCTCTGTAATTTAGGGACTCAGAAACATTTCCAGCTGGGTTCAAGTCCCAGCCAGCATATGCACTCATATGAAAATCTGTTTGCTATGTCCCATGAGTACTACTGCTTGCAGGAAATACATAGCTGCTGCTGCTGAGAAAGAACTCAAGAGATTCTAAGTAATATAGTAAAGCTAGCAGTATGCTTTTCTCATTACAGTGTAGCTACAAACCACAGTCTTTCAATTTCTCTGTTTCTCTTTCGGTTGATAAATCAACTGATCTAACTCTCCCATTTCAATGACCTATCTAATAAAAGTACTTATGAAGAATCTTAAGTATTTTACAGGCTAATTATATAATTATTTGTAGAAACAGAATCTTTGATCCAAATTGTTAGAATAGCAGGAAAGGTGGAACAACAGGCAATTAGCTGCAAATCTGAATTACTAGTTTTCACATTATAAAAGACCTTGAAAGAAGAAAGTCAATAAAACCACCAACTGAAAACCTAGTTCAAATTCCACTGTAGTTAATAGCAAAGCTTCGAGTAGTGCCAAGAGTTGCATATGTCCATGACATTTATAGAAATTTGAAGAACAGCATATAGTCTATTTGAGAAGCAGAACCCTATAAAAATTCTATATGTGTACTCTTTTCAAAGACAAAATGTCTATTGCTACTACAGGGAATTTGGAGTGAGCACACTAACTTTCAGGAAAAAAAGCAAAAATTACTTCAAAGTTAATTTGAACTGAGTAGAGATATGGATTAAAGAAAAGCCAGAAAATGTGATATAGCATGGAAATAGAAGGTGCAGAATATCTCTTCTTGTGTTTCTGAAGAAAATACACTACCAAAAAAACCCCAACCAAACTCAAACCAAACCAACCAATGAACCCAAAAAACCAAGCACAACAAATGAACAAGCTAAACTCTCTAAAACTCTAGAGTAACTAACCATTTTGCTAGCTCTTGGGGAATTTTCATGGTATGCCTCGAGGCAAATTAAACACATTTGTGCTCAAATATATATTAATAAAAAAGTAATGAACAATGCAACGTGCTGAGTCCTACTGCAATATGCAATTCTACATGGAGCCTGCAAAGACACTTCACAAGCAGAACCCTTATATGGAGAGGCTTGCAGCCACTGGGAGCTGGCAGAAGAGGGTTTTACCCCTCGCATGCTGACACGAAGAAGCCCAGAGGTCAATGCTGAAACCCCTCTGGAAGGCGGCACTCAGTGCCCAGCACACAATGAAAAAGGGGTAGAGCTACCCAAAAGGGGCTGTATCTTCCAGTCGCTGTTAAGCAGGCACACAGGTGAAGACAAAGAAGTAAAGAGAGAGAACTCTCCATGTGTTCCACACAGGTTCACTCCCGTGAAATGACAAGGATGAAGAGACCATTTGGTGGGTGGGACCAGGAATCTTATACCGGGTACAGAATAGGTGGGCAAAGGGATCTCAGCCAAGGGGATAGAGACAAGCAGGTGGGGTTGATAGTGAGGTACAACAGAGGGAACAACACATAGGAGGGACTAAGGGAAGGATCCAATGGGGCGTCGAGGAACAAAGAACTTTCTAGAACTAATACATATTAAAGAAGGGAATGAATATACATAACTTCATACATAAAACAGGGAGGAGAAAATATTAACTAATCGGGGAAAACATGCAAAAGGCAGAACAAGGGAATCATGGGTTCTCACCATTATGGCAAAGTTAAATGCTAAACTTGGTTTGCTGACTACCACAGCTAGTTGTTGGGGTTTTTCTCAGGAGACAGAGTGGTTGGACCCACCTGCACTGGCACAATTATATACCTTTGCCCCAGCACCAGTTTTAGGAGCAGTGGTATAGGACACTTTAGACCACCCTTGAGTCCATTCTCCAATCCAGCTTTGGTGCCAAACATGGCTTCTAAATGCTCTTATTCCAGGATGGCTGCAGGATAATGCTGAGGCTGTTGCTTATCTCAGCAGGCAGAAATCCTTCACTCCCTTGCAAAGTGGCTTCCTGTCTCTGGCACCCCTACTTTCAGACATACTAACTTCTTTTTGTAGTTGAGCCTTCTTGCTCTCCATGAGAGCTCATTCATCAGTCAAAAATTACCACTGCAATTGGAATTTTCCCTTCTTAGCTAAAATCCATTTTAGGATCTGGGAGTGGAGTAGGAAAGGAAGGATGGCAGAAAACCCTCAAAAGAAGATCTAATTAAAGCAATATCAGTTGTTAAATGAACATTCATTATCTGTAGACAAATTCAACAGAGCTCACAGAATGACTGAGAACTTCATGTTAATAGGGAAACAAGTGACTCACTATAAATACTTTGTGAAGATAAACTGAAAAAATATACACAGCGGTGCCAGTCAAATTTCCCAAATCATTGAGCAAATAGAAGTCATGCCACACACTGCAACCTTTTAACTCAGTAGAATGATGGGACCAGAGCACAAAAGGTAAATAGGAATAGGACAAACAAATATGTAAATTTCATAAAATTTCATGTGTATATAAAACAACCCACGAACAACAACAAAATGAGACACATATTGTAACTGAACAAGTCCAAGGGACCAACATTATCCACTTCTCTTCTTCTAAGAGTTAAGTAAAGTCCATAGCATAGAGATGATGGTAGTGTAACTGCTGACCAAATAACCATCTATGTGATAGAGGAAATCTAAGGGATTTTGTGAGAATTATATTGTATTGTTAGGAACTAGACTTGAACTGCCATTTCTGCCTTTGCTTCTCCTATGAAATATATATTTAAACAATTGAAGAATAAGAGATTTTTAAACATTGATTTTATTGTTTATTTTTATTTTTCCTTTTGTAGAAAGAAAAATGAGCATATACCATTATCCTACTGAGTTTATACGAAGTCATCAGCATTATTAGAACTGCCATATGTAGATCATAATTTGTACAAAAGACTTGTTTGTGAATACATCAAAAGAGTAATAATTTAACTGGGGAGGAAGAATTGCTTAATTTTAACACCAAATGTTTTTCTTTAATATTTTTGTATTTGTATGAAATCTACCAGTATAAATTCTTTTTGTCTGTATAGATTTTCCTGGTAAAAAAAAATAAAGCAGTAATAATTCTTAAGACTTCAGTACAAGTAACTATAAAATTACCTTTTTTTAAAACATGGTAATTGTCATACATAAGTAATCAGTCATGTTGCTAAATTTAAAAATAATTTGGCTTATATAGAAGAAATGTGTGTTTTTCTTGCATAGTGCATTCATTTTCCATAACAAATTAGTGCCCACATAAATTCAGTCTTCCAGACAAATGAATGTTCAGCTACATGAGAATCTGGAATTTGTACATTAAAATAAATGCAACTGTACTGATCTTAGAAATGGAATTAACAAATTCATATGTAGTAGTATCTATCTAGCTGATAACATATACATTTTACACGGTATAAAAATATGTTTTTCAAAAGTGAGTGTGCATTTTTCAAATCCTGTTGTACAAGGTTAGAAATTCATGCGTGAATTAGAGATCATGATTTATTTATTGTTAACTTTGCTTATAAAAACTTGTCATTTGTGAAGCAGCCAGTCCAAGATACTAATTTTTAAAAAGAAAATCTCGAAAAAGAAGTCACTCTTCTTCCATACACTTTACTACATGCCTAAGGCATTTGGCTTTGAGCATCATTACTGAGTCTCTGTTTATAATGAGTAAAAAGAAATAGCAGAAGGTAATTCAGTTCAACCAACATCTAAATCATCCTCAGGGTATCTGTCAATAAAAGGAACCTGGGATGACTAGTTGGGATGAATTGGCCAAGTATTACACGTTAAACTTCATTTGGCAACACTACAGTGTCATGTTGTGGAAGTCATCCTGTTAAGGTTTTGCAAAATGGGATATGCAGAGAATGTATAACAGTATTTCACATTGTAACTCTGTCAAACTTAATAAATACAACCTGGGTTTAGTGTGAAATAGTATTATTTAGAGTATGTGCTGTTTATATTATGCATTTAATCCTTATCATGTAAGTCTTTTAATACAAAGTACTGAAGAAATTGCATCCTTATAGTCAGCAAAAGAGAACTTCACAGTTCTCACTACAAAAACATTTTCTCATCACTTGGATTTTCTTCAAAGAGCAGTTACTCCAGACTGGCATACCTCAATCAACTGGTGAAATTTGAATCATGTTTTACTGTTAGAGCCTTCACCTACTTCGAGGGACTATACCTGTATGGTCATGGCTGTAGTCACCTTCTGACCCAGCCATACTATATATCTACCAATACATAGTTATATTTGTCACTTCTATTGCATTATTCTGATTTCAACATTTACTCTCTTGCCACAATTCAGTCCACTGTTGGGTTATAAAATGTTCTCCCTTTTCCGACTCCTGAATGTTCCTTCTCTGCTATATGTTTAGACCTTGTTCAAAGACACATTTTTTGAGCATGAAGTCAATAAAAATGTTGGACATAAAAACTGCTTAGTTCATAGTGGTTTATATCAAACCTAGTTCCAAGTGGTTATTGATTTATAAATGACTTATAATTAACCAACAATCAATGGACCATATATTCAGGATCAGTATCCACAATACAGAAGATAAACCACAATGCTGGACATACATAAAATTGTAAGAAATTCAAGTTTCTGAACAGCCTTTTATAACTAATTCCCAGAAGTGGGAACTTGATACGTTAAGAAGTTGCGTGCATGCTCTGGCTTTGCCCTCACCCATACCAGCACAACCAGCTTCCATGGGTGCACACACAAGGGGTGAGTCGTGTGTTGAATCCTGTTGTGAATCTGTATTGTCAGACTGCAGGTGGCTCCCTTTGGCCCAAATAGTGAGGATGCTCATCCAGTCCCAGGCACGGATTGCAATGGTGGCAGGGTGATTCCGGCATTCTCAAACTACCATGGTCTTTTTGTCCTTCTTTTCAAGCTCACCTTCTTGGTAATTCCCTTGTCTACAATTTAATCTAGCAGGTGCTGGCATCTTCTCCTCTAGGGCTGTCAGTGTTTGGGCAAACAGGCTCTTGGACTGTGCTGGGTAATCCACATGATGTTCAGTCCCATTGTCACTTTCCCAGCTACTGTTTTCTCTGGTAATTGGAACATGTGAGCCCCCCAACTGAAAGCAGTCCCACTTGCCTGTTATTCTCTTCTGCTGCTTCTGTGCTGGATTTTAGTTTCTATCCTGCAAGGGTAGAAAGAGCCTAGAAAGTCAGTGAGCTGAAGGGTGTAGGCAGTTTTTTTGGAGGGCTCTGAACCTGCTGGAAGTGAGTGTGGAGGATAACTGCAACAGTGTAGACAAGAAAGAAGAAGCAGCCCATATTGATTTGGGTGCTACAGAGTCTCTTAGGGTCTCACAGGAGAAGTTTAAAAGTCTGTTCTGTAAATGTGTTGACTTAAAGTCAGTCTTAAGCATGTATGTGACTCTATTTACTGGTTTACGATCAAAGTAGAGTGATGGGGATAATGTTGCTTACATAGGATAGAGAGTTCATTAGAGTGTATTTACCTGGTGATAACCAATTTGCATTTGCTTATCTTTCCTCTAATTTCTGTGTTCTTTATGCAATTCAGCTAGAGTGCTTACCAATATGTGAATAAATGGCAGATTTACTGCATCTTGCAAAACAAATCATTCCTTTAAGTTGTTGTGCTAATCAAATGTATTTACTCTGGAACGGAATTGGTATTTAATGTCATTTGTGCTTTGAGATGTGAGAGAGCATTTTATTTATTTTTCGTTCCTTTGTCAGCAATTTTTTTCCTGTCAAATACTGCAACATGCCACACATTTTAAATGTAATTGGATTTAGCTCAAGAACAGAGTAATAAATATCTAGCCAATGTTTTCTTATGAATAATAATAATAATAATACATTTCTGAGTTCAATTTAATGCATTCTTTCTTTAAGACATGTGAATTATTTGTTTGACAAGGAATTTGAAGATTTGGGCCCAACAAGAAATGAAATAGAAGTACCGACATACATTTTAAAATTTAAATCCTTATGTTTTCAAAGGAAGATTTTAATTTAATTAAAAAACGTAACACCCACAAAAAGCAACAAAAAACCAGACAATAGATAGATGGTCGACTCTAATGACTTCACTGAATTGAAACTCAATGTTTGTACATTTACACATTTTTCAGTTTCTTAAATTTATTGGGGTTTTTTACTTTTTTAGCAGTTACAGACTTACGGCACCTTTAAAACACTGCAGATGACTTTAAAATTACTGTATGTAGCTAATAACAACCTCCTTATGTCTAAAAGTGCCTTTTTAAAATGAATAAAATATTAATCAGGTTAATAGAATATAATTCTGTTTTGAACTGCAAATTAAAATTGTAATAAGTTAATGTCACTAAGAGCACCAAAGTACAAGTAATGTGTCCAGATTTTTCTATATTAGCAGAGTTATGTAAGAGCTTTTAATTTGACAGCTTTTGAAAAAGCAAATGCTTATAAACTTTACTTTGTTTTAACAGTCTTTTTCCCTTAGGAAACTTAGAGTCTACTTGGACTTGTGGAAAGTATCTTCATTTCATCTCACTCTAGTACAAATTCTCTTTTAGATATATCAGAGCAAAACAATAGCAATTCAAATTAATTAATTGCCAAGCAACATTCATAAAACAACATTGGATTAAGCTGAACAACCCCAACTCTCTCAGCCAGTCTTCATAGGAGAGGTGCTTCAGCCCGCCTCTGAACTCACTATAATAGGTCCAGGTTTTTCATGTGCTCAGGGTTCCAGAGCAGGACACAATACATCAGGTGGGGTCTCACCAGAGCAGAGCAGAGCAGAGCAGAGCAGAGGGTCAGAACCACCTCCCCTGACCTGCTGACCACGCTGCTTTGGATGCAGCCCAGGACGTGGTTCGCTTTCTGGGCTGCAAGTGCACGTTGCTGGGTCATGTCTGCTTTCTCATCCATCAGCACTCTTAAGTCCTTCTTCACAGGGCTGTTCTGTGTTCAGTTCTCCTTTCCATTTAGCTTCTACTTAATCATGGAGCTAATTTCACTCGGTTTATTTAGTTAATGTTTCTTTTTTTTTTTCTCTAACATTCTAATTTTAGACAAGCACACCATTGCTTCTTCACTCCTCTACACCTCAAAACACACTCAGAATTTGGATCTTGTGCAATAGAGAAGACAAATTTGGATCCGTAACAAGAATTACGGCCTGATGTAATGCAGTGGTGCCTACTTTAGGACTGTAATATTAGGGACAAAATTTGACATTTCCACAGGCTATTTGAATGCCTTATCTATTAAACGAAGAGTTAATTCTCTTTACCATGACTGCATTAGTTAAAGTAACCCTTAAAGAGCTTTGCTTTTGGCCAGAAACTGCCATAGATGTGTCTGTTTTCATCTTATATAACACACAAAAGTACCTGGCTTCACAGCCTTAAGACATGAAACGTCTGGATAAGAGTGTCATGTATTTAAGTTACACTGATTGCTGCTTTAGTGCAAAACTCAATATATGTCTGAGTTCAGGAGAGGTTGTTCTCAGGAATGGTTCCTGAAGTCCCTTTCTGTTCCTAAAGTAATCCATACCCTTATTTCACCTCCTAGAATAACATGTACCTTGATTTATAATTCATCTTAGAAGAGTTTCAAAGGTAGAATTTACCAGGTGTCACTTTATGGAGGGAAAAGGGAATTCACTGTGTTATATTAGTTCTGGTTGATAGGTTTCCATTTCCTGTATTGCTATCTGTGCTGAACAGCTTTGTAACCCCTGCAACAAGAGATTGTTTACCCTGGAATTCATGACCACTACTGATTATGTTGGTTGAGAAATAAAATTGCTGTGTATCTTGGCATTTGTCACCACAGCTGTGCTAGAGATGCAGTAGACATTTCTTCTGGGAGCCTTCTTTTTAACAAAACTAATTAAAAAATCATGATACTTTTATTTAAGAAGTTCTAGTACCTAGTGCCTTTTGGGCATTTGTTGGAAGTTTAAATTGAAAGAAGTCTATTTTATATAGCTTTCCAAATGGTTAGTATTGGGAAAATAGAAGTGCTGGGAATAGCTTAAGATTTTAATCATGTAATAACTGTGTTTATTTTTTAAATGAAACGTCTTGTAACTCAGTTGAGTTGCTTGTTTGCAAAGATTAGAAAAATCAATGCAATGTATTTACACTCACAAACCAGTGCTGTAAGATAATAAAACTCTGTTTTCACTCTAAAGTTGTTTTCACTGCTGTTTGCACCATTCATGGTTACTGAGTGCTGTTTGTTTACAACTGCTATAGCTTGTGGGAATCTCAGCAAAGGTTTTCTTTTGTATATGCATCAGATATATGTGACATGTGTAGACTGATTTGTGTTTGTGAAATCTTCTTGTTAGTAGGAGACTCCCTGGACTGATTTAGCTCTCTGATTATTACCAAATTCTTGTTGTCCAGGTCAGCAGTGACAAGGTTGAGAAGTCCTAGGGCAATCAAAAGAACTTCATGGCACTGGCATGACTGGTTGAAGAGACAGGACCACAGGCGGTCTGTTCTTCAATCACTTCGATAGGTAGGAAAAATATCAAGAAGGAGAACCCACCTGATCAACACATGGCTTAAAGACTGGTCCATTGGTAGAATTTTGTTTTTTCCAATCATGGGCATGTTTACACGGCATCAGGCCTGCTGGAGACAGATAGGATTCACCTGTTTAAAAGGGGGAAAAGGACCCTAGCCCATGGGTTGGCAGGGATGACTGAGAGGGCTTTAAACTAGGTTTGAAGGGGAAAGGGGATAAGATCAAGTCGGCTAGAGATGAGCCATGGACGACAAGCCAGTGTTGGGAGTGAGACTGACAGCCCAACAGAAGTTCATCTACACAAAGCTTGGGCAATAAAGAAGAGGAGCTGGAAGCCGTTGTGCAGCAGGAGAGCCGTGACATAGTCTCCATCACACAAACATGGTGGAATGACTCATGACTGGAGTGCTGCAATGATGGCTAGAAGCTCCTCAGATGGGATAGATGAGGAAGAAGAGGCAGTGGGGTGGCTCTGTGCGCTGGGCTGTGGATGTTGTCTACCTGGACTTCGGTAAAGCCTTTGATACTTTCTCCCACAACATTCTCCTGGAAAAGCTGGCAGGCCATGGCTTGGACAAGTCCACTCCTCATTGGGTTCAAAACTGGCTGGATGGCTGGTAGCAGAGAGTGGTGGTGAATGGTGCTACATCCACCTAGTAGCAGGTCAACAGTGGGGTTCCCCAGGGCTCAGTACTGGGGCCGGTCATGTTTAACATCTTTATCAATGACCCAGACAAGAGGATTAAGTGCCCCCCTCAAACAGTTTCCAGATGACACTAAACTGAGCGGGGGTTGATATGCTTGACCACTCTAGAGGTAGCTGTTCAATGAGGACACACACCTACACTGCAGAAACTCAAATCTTTCTTTGCCTAAGGAATTGTCTGTGGAAGGGATGTCATAAAACTGCAGAATACTAATTTTAAAAACCCCAAACAAAACACAACCCTTGGATTCCGTGCAATTGTCCCCAAAACACAAGTTGGCAGTAGTAACCAAGCTGTTCTATGGTACTTACATATATATTATGTTCTATTATATAGACAGTCCGATATCCATCTAATAAGTGAAGTTTATAGGGTAAGTCAGACATTTCAGAGTATTTATGTGTATATATATATATATTTATTAAAAAAACTCCAGGTACTTCTGTATAATAAAATGGGACTTGTATAGTTCCATTTCCAAAGAGATCATCATCCATGTAACAGATTCAATATGTTTTGTGCATTTTAGTTTGATTTTCTTGTTGGAGCAAGACTATTTAGATAGAAAGCGTAATCATAGGGATTAAAAATATGATTATTCAATAGAATTTCTTCAATTTCTTCAATCTTCAAAAATCTTCAATTTTGCCCCACTTTTTACTTTTCTTTCAAGGTTATGCCTTCATAGTCTTCGGAGCAGGTTTTCCAAGGGAAGGGACCCATAAGGATCATTGACCTTTAGTGCAAGTCCTTCAGGGATTCTGTTACTGCCATAGATTTTTCAACAAAAGTATATATTAATTTGTGTGATGTACAGGAAATTGCACTGTTCAGGGAAAAAAAACCAAAACAACAAAGCAACAAAAAACCACAAAGCTATACAATCTATTAGAAATTTTTATTAACCTTGGTCTTTGATGCAATTGAGGGAAAAAAAACCCCAAAAAACAAACAAATTTGCAATAGAATCAGGGTAGAAACTTTAATATTAGTTAATTATTAATATTACTACCTTGGTGAATCCTTTCTGTTCATTTAACAAAACACTGATGCTTTTGATTTTTGAAAGCAAAGTATTCTGTAACACGTGCATAATCTAGGATTAAGTGTTAATATCTCATGGTCTCCTTGAAAAAAGTCTCTTCCTTAACATTAAAGATTACCATCTCCTAGGGAGTTTCCAATTGGACACAAGAAGAACATTTTTTAAAAACAAGAAGAGTAAGTCATTCCCAGGGAAGTGGTGGATTCCCCAACACTGGATAATTTTAAGATTCAGCTGGACAGAGTGCTAGGGCATCTTGTCTAGACTATGATTTTTCCAAGAAAGGTTGGACCAGATGATCCTTGATCATTCCAACATGTATTCTATGATTCTAGGATTCTGTGAAAATATTATGAACCATAAGTCACTTAAATAGGTTTCATATCTGTGCTGAGTTAATTATTAACTTGGAGATCCTACAATAATTCCATAGCTGGATTTCTTAATTACAAGGTCTTGAAATTGTCAAGAATGCCTGTTGGACAATTATGTCAAGAGCAAAAAAGTTGATGTTACTGTGGTTATCTTGACAGCTGTAAATAATTCCTAATAAGATGTAAAATAAACTTCTAGCTTAGACTCATACAATTACAAGTATTTTCTATTACTTTCAGAAAATTAATAAGAGACTTTATGTTAAGTAAAACTAATCAAGGGGATTTATTTATCTCTTTTTCTGATTTATGCTAATATGGCTTCATCATTAGTCTGAATTAGACTCTCTAATGTTGTTTTGGCCAGGATTAGAATTTCTCAGAGGCTTTACATTCTCACATGGTTGCCACTTCCATTCTGGTATTTCCCTGCTGGTAGTTTTAGCCTGGATGTTAACACTAATTGCAGAACACTAAATAGTTCATTTTAATCTTTAATAAGTTTACATCTATTCAAATTAATTCTTGGAGTGTGAAATCTCTGTTGTCATTGCAGTTTAATGTCTTAGCATCTCAGAATAGGAATATGAAATGAAGTTTTTTCCATTGTTTTAGGTGATTCAGCAGCTATTACTATCAGAAGGCATAATGCAGTTTCCTTGATTTTAACACAATTAACTTTCATAATTTTAAATTCCCTTTATCAGTGTATATCAGTGCTGACACTGACTGATTTTGGCAAACAACAAGAAGAGACAAAGTCCAATGTAGTTTTGTAAATGTCAATGTATGACATCACCACAGGGAGTTGGCATCTTTCTGTACTGACAGAATGGAGGCTGTAATTAGAAATGAATGACAAGGTGCTTTTCATCTTTGATGAGAAAAGATTTTTGTGTCAAAATATCTCAGTGCTGGAACAATTTTTCTCCAAGCATTTCTTGTCCTGAACGTATTTTTGCATAATAATGAAGGGGGGAGCAGAGAGGCCAAAATTATTGCAGTGTTGTTGCTAAGTGACAAAATAGCAGATGTTCTGCATTTGCAGATAACAAATGTTTGAATGCTATCATATTGTGATATTGACAGTTACCATTCATTAGGAGACAATATACTCACTACTTGAAAAAAAAGTAAAGAAATTCAAAGGTATTGAAGCTTCTAAGGCGTTATGGGGACAGCATTTTAAAATTACTTGACTGAAGTAAAACATCAGGTTCAGAAATGTGTTTTAAGGATTTAATCCCATGATACATAACAATTTAGGAAGATAAGTGACTTATGTTCTCCTGTTCTTTTAAATAGTTGAACACCTGCCTGGTGAGTCAGTGGAAGTGGTATCAGATGCAATCTGAATTTAGAATGTTTAATAATTCACCCTGTAAATGGATTTATAGTGCTTACGTTAAAATTAGTATCTAAAGAAATGGCTGTGTTTGCATTATTCTGAGTTAAATATGATCTTTGAAGCACTATAGAAACACTGCAGAATGGTGTATGCTGCTTTCAGAGAAGCATATAAGTTCCAGTGTGGCATGATCTGAAATTATGACATGTAGAAAAGTAAGCTTAACTTTGATAGAATATTAATTCCTTAAACCTATATTAAGTCCTGCAGATTTGCAAGACAACTTGATTGGTTTCCCAAAGCTTAAAAAACACTTTCACTCTTAGCAAATATATCTGTTGAAAATTATATAGCATAAAGGTTACAACTTGAGCTTTCAGGGTTGTAGCTTATTTCTCCTGATATTTACTTAAAATTTGCAATTAGATGAATGCACAGGCAATAGTTACATTTACTAGTCTTGTCCTTTCTATTTCAATCCTTCACAAATCCTAAAAATATGAAAAAAAAAATCCAGTTCAAGGTATAACATCTGTGCAATTAAAAGGATTTTTCTTTGTATAGAGAACTATCCAAATTTAACACTAATTGACTGTTAAAAATAACAAAAATTTTAAAAACTATGGGAAAATTAAGTCGAGGGCTACTTACAAACCTTTAGGTCTGGTTAGAGAGTAAAACTGAGTTGAATATGTGTGCAAATAAACATATACTTTACTAGAAGTAAGAAGAAATAATTGGTTCCTCCCCATGTCTTGAAACTTTACTGTGCTGCCACTGCGATTTTTGACATTGTATTGAATGAAAAAGTGGGAATTTGCAATGTGAAAAGATTTTCAAAATAATTGTCAATTAATTTATCTTTTTGTATAGACTCTGAACCTTTTTTGCCTTTTCTCTGAAATGGCTAAAATTTCAGAAAGATAGATTAAAGTTAATGGAACTTCATCAACATATAGATAATGTAAATGCAGTTTGAAATTAAGGTATCTCCTGTATAGATCCTTTCTGAAGAGATAAAATTTAATTTATTTGATAATTCTCTCACTGTTGGAATTTAAATGGATAGTCTTTAATTTGTGCTTATAAAGAATAAGTAAGTTAATGCAATGAGTTTAGAATTCTAATACGCTTTTCAAAGTTTTTATTACCTTGGTACAAAGATGGAGTACATAGTTATGATCTATAGTGTAAAATCTGAACTATCATTTAAAAATCCCACAAATGACCAAATGACTTTAAAATCTGTGCTAAGCATTCAGCTGAAATGAATAAATGAAATTTATTGCCTTTGTTTGAACAAATATTTGAACTGCTTTTGGCTGCATAAGCAATATCTGCCTGGAAGCCACAGGGAGGTTGTTGATCAGCTGCTATCACCATTCTGCCCACTTTAGCAGATGGTGGAATGACCAAATTACAGATAGAGAAGGGTGAGAAAAGAAGAGAGAGAAAATCAAGGGGAGGTCACTTCATAGCATGGAGTCTTTCTGTGTCAGTTGCCAGATGGAGAAAGATACCTGCTCTGTAAACTCACCTTCCTTCTCCACTTTAATGCTTGCCAAAAGCTTTACAAAGTTCATTGTCACTACCTCATCTTCCTTCCCTCTACTGCATTTGTAGGTGGTTTTGGAAGTGCTAAAAGTCAGACAGGCTGCTTTAGGATCATGAAATTACTTATTCTTCCTTGTTGGGCCCAAACTGTCAGAGGACTGGAGGAACTTTTTGCCATTTTTCATCTATCTTAGACCATCAAATAGTTAAAATTAATTTGAGGAGTTGAACAATGGGTGATAATGTTAAGGAGTGTAAGGAAATTTTTAGCTTATTTGAAGTTAGTGCTGCCCTTCCTTGCCCTTATAAGATAAATAAATATATGCTATGACTTATAGAACAGACACCCTGCAGCCCTTGCATTTGATTTACCAGGGAAAAATTTATAAGCTGTGATTTACCTTTACAAATCAGTCTGATGTCTGTTTTATTGCCTATTCTAAACAAAACTAGAGAAGATTTCTCTTTGTATGTATTTGCATAGATCTCCTTTGCAAAAATGGCACTGAAAAACTGTCTTTAACTCCTCTAGAATTCCAGCTGGCTTTGTTGTAAAATTGGATGATTTATTTTGTATTTAGAGCACATATAAGTTGAAAACAATGATCATTTTCCAAGAAACAAAACACAGACATTTGAATTTCATATTAGTGTCAATGAATAACTGTGCTTGTGCAAGACTAGAAATAGAAGGATTGTACTTTAGTGCTTTTATGTCTGTATCTGAGGTACTAATTCGTACTGACAGGAAAATTTGGTACATTGATTTTTAAATTTTTTTCCAAGTTAGAACTTACAAATGCAGTCCCAAAGGCAAAAAGAAATGTCTATTATAGATAATGCCACACTGGTAAACAACACTTCAGAAGACTGACTCAGCTCAGACTACAAGGATGATAAGACAGGAGATCAGCATGGCAGAGGAAAAAACCTCTGGATCCAACTGAAATACAATATGGAAATGCTTATGGTGTGGAACCAGAGATGTGCATGCTGGGAAGAACATAGCAAAACTGCCTGAAAGTGTGGGGATGGGATCAGGAAAAGCTGATTGGCACAGCTGGAAATAAATCAAGGTAAGTGAGGAATAGTAAGAAGAGAATCTGCACTTACAACAGTCAGGAAAGGAAAAGAAAATAAATTGTACCCCCTCAATAAATGAGACAGGGTATCTGATGACAAGTGATATGGAGAACCCTGAGGTCCTTCACTTTTTTTTTCCTCAGCAAATGCTCTTCCCAAGTCTCTTGAGTCCCTGAACCTAAAGGTAGGGAATGGGAGAATGAAATGCAACCCGTTACACGAGAATATCAAGTTCTAAACTATCTGAGGAACCTGAACATACACAAGTCATGGGACCCAATGAGACACACCCCAGGTTCCTGAGGGAATTTTTTGCTACAATTTCCAATTCATTCTCTCCAGTATTTGAAAAGTTACAGGAGTCAGGCGAAGTCCCAGGTGACTGGTAAAAGGGAAATACCATGGACATTTTAAAAAAGGGTGAAGAGGAGAACCCTGGGAGCTCACAATCTGTCAGCCTTACCTCTGTGCCTGGGAAGATCATGTCAAGACATAAGTGGTGATCAGAGACAACCAACATGGATTCACAAAGGACACATTGTGCCTGACTAATCTAGTAGCCTGCAATGGCGTGACTGCATCGATGAATAAGAGAAGAGAAACCGATGCTATACAGCTCAATTTCTGTAAGACTTTTGACATGGTCCCACACAACATCCTTGTAGGTAGATTGGAGACATACGGGTTTGATGGGTGAACTATTTCATGGATAAGGAATTGGATGGACCGCCACATTTAGAGAGCTACAGGCAATAGTTTAATATCCAAGCAGAGATCAGTAACTAGTTGTGCCCCTTAGGAATCCATAGACCTTGGGATTGAATGTACCCCCAGCAAGTTTTCAGGTGACACAAAGCTGAGTGGTGCAGTTGACAAGCTACAGGGAAGGGGTGGCATCCAGAGAGACCTTGGCAGGCTTGAGAACTGGATCCATGTGAACTCCATGGATTTCAACAAGCCCGTGTGCAAGGTCCTGCATCATGATCAGGGCAGTCCACCCTATCAGTTCAGACTGGGTGATGAATGAGTTGGTGGCAGGTCTCGAGAAGAACTTGGGGATACTGGTGGATATAAAATTGGACATGAGCCAAGAATGTGTGCTTGCAGACCAGAAAGCCCATTCTTCCTGAATGAAGTGTGACAAGCAGGTCAAGGGAAGAGATTCTCCACTTCTACTGTGTATTGGGAAACTCTAGCTGTGGTACTGCATCCTATTTTGGGGTCCCCAGTATGAGAAAAATATGGACATGTTAGAATATGTCCAGTAAAGGGATACAAACAGAGATGGAACACCTCTCCTATGAAGAAAGGCTGGGAGAGCTGGGGGTTTTCAGTCTGGAGAAGACTCCAGGGAAAACTTATTGTGGCCTTTCAGTACTTATAGGGGGTTTATCAGAAAGATGGAGACTTTTTACATGGGTATGTATTAAGAGTACAAGGGGCAATGAATTAAAACTAAAAGAGTGGAGGTTTAGACATACATAAGGAAGAAATTTTTTACTATGGTGGCTCTCTGGAACAGGCTGCCTAGAGAAGTGTTGGATACCCTATCATTGAAAATGTCCAAGGCCAGGTTGGATGGGGATTTGAGCAACCTGGCCTAGTGGAAGGTGTCCCTGCCCATGACAGGGGTGTTTGACTAAATGATCTTTAAAAGTCCCTTCCAGCACAAGCAATTCTATGATTCTATATTTCTATTAAATTTCTGTAAAATACCTGAACAGTCAATATCATACCTATGGAGAAAAATTACTACTGTGAGTGACATATGCTTAGCACTAAAAGCATGGCTCCTATGTATCATAAACAGAAGGCAGCTAAAGAAATTTCTCCCATCTCTGTCCAGGATGGTTGACTGCAGTCATTTCTACATCATGCTGATACAGATTCATTTAACATTTTTGGTGGCTTTTTTTGTTTATTTGTTTGTTTTTAATTGTTATTATTTATTTTCATTATTTTTGGAGTCTTAGCTAGACCTACCTGTTCTATACCTGTTCTATATAGTCCTGTCTGTTCTATAGCAAGCAAATATTTAGCCAACAAGGAATTATTAATTTTATAAGAGTTTGACTCTTGAGTCCTCATTCAGAGTATTTTCACTCTTCCAGGCTGTCAGCAAATTTATCCTTACAATAGCTTTCTGAGATGATGTTATATTATCCCCACTTCAACAGGAAACTTGGTCACCAATGTTAGGCAACATGTTCAATAATGCTGACCAGTTTCTATATTTTACACAAGAAGCTAAGAAGATGAGGTTTTTTCCAGTTTTCTTAGCACTTTCCCAGAAGTTTAATTCAAAGCAAAGCTCCCACTGATTTCAGTTTTGACTATCAACACTTTGGAGCCCTGCAAATTGAACTTCAGCTGTCTGAAACATATAATCCTGTTTATTTCCAGTACACAGTCCCTAAATGAGGTAGGGATCCTTTGCGAACTACTACACGATCACGTAAGTAAAAACTGTTTCAAAACAGGTACATATGCCAGGGCGATTTCAGGTTACATATTGTCTGGTACATTCTACTTTTTGGTTTGGTTTTTTTTTTTTTCTTTGCACCCTGCCATACTTGTGATACATTTTTGTTTGATTAGATGTGGGCAGGGTCTGAAGTAGGATGGAGGATGCTGTTATTATTAAGTTGGAGATTTTATTTGATTTTTTGACAGTAATTTCCTTTCATCTGTTAATTTTGTGGTCATCTTCTGAGTGGGATTTTCAAAAGTACTTAAGCAAGAGATGCATGTGATAGTCACTGGAAAGCAGTCATTTGTTTGCTGCTTCGTTCTAGGAAAGCTTTGTAATTCACTCTGCTTACCAGGAGGCTATGACAGGCTGCAAGACATACTTTCTTTTCCTTCTTTTCGCTGTTCACATTTGCCCCTTTACTTTATCCTCTGGGGTGAGCTTTTTTTCTCTGTCTTTTCCTTGTTCTTTCCATATTTCAGAAAATTGTTTCTTCTTTCCTTTATTATTGACTATAGAAAAGCACAGAGGTCTTCCTTATTTGTTTTTTGCAAAGGTTCTTGATGGTATTTAGCCCTGGAAGAAGCATTTGGAGAAAAAATGTCTTGCTTTCTCCATAAAGACAATATTCAACAAGAGTAGTGGATAGAGGCTGTGCTAAGTGAAACATGCTGAATCCCCAGAGTATTTAGCTGATGATACTTAAGAGATCTGATTATGTGTGAACTGAAAATGCAGAGTTTTATAAAAGGCAGAGTTTATAGACCTTTTCAGAAGAGTGAGCAAAAAGTACATATGGCATCTGGACACCACACTTGGCAAAAATGAAGTCTAAGGTATATGAGATAGATGTGCTAATACTTCTGATTTTTGTGACTGCAACCATTTGAGCTCCAGCACAAGCAGAAAAATCCTTTCTTTAATTTCAGCAATAATGCCTCATAAATTAAGTAAACTTTAAAAAAATCCCCAAAAATATAACAACATCACAAACGTAAAATTGTGCACTGAATAGTTCGTATGAGCAACTGCAGCTTAGGAGTATTTATTCAACGTAATCAAATCTTTTAATAGGAAGTGGCACATGAGATATCTATACAGTAATTCCAACTCTCCCAAGAGAATAGTTTCTCCTGAATAGAATTTTATTCATTGGAAAAACAAGGGGTAATTTTTTTCATACAAAAATAACATTTTGGAAATCAGTAGTGTTTGGTTTGTGTCTTTCAATGACTCAGTCAATAGAGATGTCAAATTTAATTTGTATCATCATTCATGTGCCACCTGGGGTTAGCAGAATTCAATCAACAAAAGAAGCGTTGATGAAGGTGAAGGTTATTCCACAGTATCAGATAAACAAAAAACCAGTTATACTTCAGAGACATTATATGAAACCATTACATAATTATTTTTTTATTTAGACAAAACCATAGAGACAGAGAGAGTGTCTGTACAGATATTTAATTAGGATTGGTCTGAAATAGTTGAGAAATTGATCATCACCTCAGACATAAAGGGTTGCTCTGGAAGAGATATTCTGTGCATTTTGGAGGACAAAATCATGGAGGTTTATTTCCTGCAAGAGCCAAAGAGCCCTGTATTTATTGCCTTGGATTACCATTGCTGCTGTAAGAAAATAGAAATCAAATCTTTTGTATAAACCAAATTGGAGTTGATATTGAACTTCATTTAAATTTTTAATGTTTTACAGAACAAGCAACATTGGTGCTAAGATGATGCTGGCTTGACCATTTGGAAGTAACATAGCTTTTTAGAGACCTGGATACATTGCCAAGGAAATATTGGGAAGAAAAGGAGTATTTATTCTCTGATCATTAATAGAGGAACTGAGTGTATTTCAGCAAATACTGATTCATCTGTGCATGTATGAATGCAAAAACCTGTTATTTCCTTCTGATTCTAAAAATACAAGGTGAAGCATTTGCATTTTAGCTGAATTAAGAGCCAGGAGAAATCATTAGAGTCTCTAGATTTCATATAGGTTTCATTCTGATACTCTTATATGGAAGTCAGCATCTAGTTAGGGCAAAATATTTTTTCCATGTGTATGTTCCAGAGATAGAACAAAACAAGGCTACATTACCCAATCATCATGCTACTCCTTAGTACTTGGTAACATTTAATTTAAAAGAAAAGTTTAATTTGAAGTTAATATACTAATTTTTCAAATGTGAAATAATAAAAAAAATAACACATTTTATGATTTTTTTTTCGAGAATAACTGTGCTTTTAAGAGAAAAAAAAAAGTCATAGAATTATTTTTTGGGAATTAGAACTTCAGGGTTTAGTCCAAAGAACACATAAACATATAAAAAATTCATATTTTAAACAGATTTGTAGTTAATAATAATTAGACCGAGTACAATAAATACTACAGGGCTTATAATTCCTTACCTCAATGTACCTCAGAATTTTCCAATGTGATATGAAAGAGCATTTTTTCTTCCCAGTCTAAAATATCCACATCTGTAATTACAAAACACTGTGACTGGCCTTGAATTCATCTCATCTTATCTGACATGATTCCTTGAAAATCTATATTCCATTTCATTAGCATGTTTCTTTTTTTTTTCCTACAGAATTATGTGCGCTCATGTCACTGGGCCAATGATCTCAATTAACTAAGTGAAAATGTAGTATAAATATGGTTAAATGTAAAGTAATTACTTTAAAGCATTATGAATAATTGTACCTATTTTGTGAAGATGAAAATACAGATTTCTAGAGATGATCCTCCAGTGCAGGGAAAAATGGATGGAAAGAAATTTGATGATCATGGCTCAGGGGATATGAACAAGATATGCTGGCCCTTAAAGGGTTATGAAAGTAGAAATCAGGTCAAGAAGTTGCAGCTTGCTGTGAAGGTTTCTGTAACTTTCTTTTAAGACACACTCAAAAATGGTCTTGAACAGTTCCATACAATTTTAACAATAATTTATTTGCGTAACTGACAATTTAACATTTCCTTAAAGAAACTCTGGCAATTCAAACCCTCCAAGTAGGAGCCTGCAGGGTTTTATTTCCATGTTAGATATTCTGGAGACGGTAGACATATATCATGGACCATATCCTAAGATATATGTCTGATTGGAATAGCAGAACTGCAGACAAAGCTTAGTGCTGCCTGTTCACTGAATGACTGGAATACATTGGCCACATACAATGTGTAGCCAAACATAATCGTTTTTTGGATCTTCATGTTCTCTCAATTGTGATGTTCTCAAGCATCCATAATATTAAAAAAAAATACAGATTCTAGCATGTGTATACTCTACAGTTTTTTGAACTTGGGGGTTTAAAAATGGGAAAAAATGCTGAAGGGTTCTTAAGCCATGTTTGCAATTTCTTAAACTTGCACTTCTTCCTGATGCCTATGGATCAGCAGCTTTAACAAGACCTTAAGGCAGTCAGTTGTGGAGTTTCCTTAACAGAATTTATTACTGTTAAGCAGAATTGATAAGGCTTTCTCTTTGTCTCAGTGCAACGAATGATAAGAACAGATGAAATTTTGATAAGAAAGTAAACTGAAAACAGAATTCATGCTACCTGCAGATAAGCTGTTTTGTTTAGCCCCCAATATATTTATATTCTATATTGTAGAATATCATCAGGGAGACTCATGACTTTTATGTGCACCTTTCACCCTTTCAGAGAAATGATCAATAAGAACAGCATTTAAATAATAGAGTGATCTAGTATCCTTAAGTAACACCAAAGAAACTATTGTGATTACTTGGTTTGATTTCTCTAAATTGGGCAATAGATGCTATAAAATCTCTGTAAATATAGCAAATATTAAAGGACAAAGAAATCAAGTTTTAAAACATGTTTGCTGACATAGATACTGCAAAAGCTTTCCTGTGCTTAATCTCTTGGCGTATTAAATGTGTACTTATTTCAGGCTAAGAATTTATTACCATTTGATTTTGTGACATCCTGCTCTTAATATATAAGATACTCCATTGGCTATTCTGTGTTCTACGTGCAGCTTACTCCTCGCCAGGCCAACTTCAATGTTTCCAGTAGTATAAGGACTTGAATTTTTCACTGGAAAGTGTAATTTCCACACTTTTAAGTCAATAAGAATGCTTCTCTGAACCCTCTCCAGCTCCTTGACATCCTCTATGAATTATAAACACAATATTTGAGTAGGAGTTCTGTAAGAGAACTGATATGTACATGCAATATTTAGTATTTTAGTCATCAGAGCTTTTTATTATTATTGTTATTTGTGTCATTGGCTTGTAGTGATTTGATTTTGAAGTTATTCAGAGCATTTCATCCTAGAAATACAGCCCATGGTTTTGGTACTTAGCAACACTGTTTTGCCTTTTGAGACACTGAAAAACAAACTGTGGGGGCAAGGTGGTGCTGCATTTTCTTCTGACTCCTCAGGTAATCCAGGATTAATTGTCTGATTATTGTGTCATTTAAATATCTTATTTGTTAGGACTAAAATTTTTTAACATCACTTTTAGATAATTTGAAACAGGTAATTGGCACGACAAGTACCTGGGACCCAAATAGATAACCCTCAGAGTAATATACAATCCTTATTCTTAATCACATTGTAAATTAACTGTTCTTTCATTGATTTCAGTGTTCACAATACTTGGCATTTTGAAAAAGAAATGAAAACTATTTAATTTTAATAGTGTTGTCCTTATAAAACTTAAGCATACTCTATCAGCAATATTGTTTTTACCAAGCAACCTTAAGACTGCATAGAAAAAAGAAATATCCTTCTAAGATATCTAAATTAATATCTACTTTCCATAACTCCATGCTGATTTGGATTAATTTCCTTCCTTTAATTATTAAGTACACTATCAGTACTTCTGTATAATTCATGCTAGTTAACATGGCCTCAACTTTTTTTACTACTTGAGTTCTACCTGTTATTTTTCAAAAGATTGATATGCGGTTGATAGATTGGTAATTACTTGCTTAAAACTTTCACTTTTTGTTGACACAGCATCAACTTTGTTCCATGGCCCTCGAATTTCTAGTACTTCAAGTCTTGAAATAGGGCATCAGCAGAACATTCAGATTGTGCCATGGATAATTCTTTAAAAACTGATGATTTAAAATTGTGCATCATAATTATATTTATCAGTCTCCTTACTTTATAACTCCTATGGCAAATATTTCTTCGTAATCTAAGAAAAGTGAAATTTTCATCTAGCTTCTGGGAACTAAATTTAATTAGTTTAAATCTTTCAAGTTTCTGATATCTCAATTATTTTCATTAAATTTGTATTCCTAAGCAATCTGTATAGAATCTCTCCATAGATAACTTCTGCTGTCTGGAATGCCTTCCATGAATCCCTCCTAGGATTTTCTTTTAATATTATGTTAGTTGTAACTGGAAATGTACTTCCATTTTTTTCTTTAGACATTATTCTCTGATATCTTGGTAACCAACATGATATTTAAGCTTGATCAAGATATAGATGTTGGAAAAATTACTGTAAAATGTATGGGTAAAAACTGCCTGTTCATTAGGTGGAAATATTTTATTTCCTGATTCCTGTCTGTTGGTTTTTTATGGTTTTCTGGTTTTTTGGGGGTTTTTGGGTTTTTTTGCCAGCCTGGATTTGTCTACATATTGCCCTTACATCTTGATGTTATTCATACAAATGAATACTGTATTCTGGTTCTCAGCTCAGAAATAATAATCCATTTATAAGATTATGAAAAGAACAGAAGTCAGCATAGTGTCATTGTACATAACTTCATGTGTGTAGAGAACTGTGAAGAGTCACAGGAGAGTCTTCAGAAATCAAACTAATAATCTGCAAATTAATGACAATATTCCTACTCTGCTCGCTGCTCAGTACTACATAAGACAATACAAAGGTCCTGTTTAAAAAATTGTAACATATTTATGTGAACCTCCTCTGAAAGGTAAAAAATTTTACATGCAGTTTTCTGAGTGGCTGTATCCTTATTCTGTCACCACTGCTGTGACACCTGATGGAATTTTTTTCCACAGAAAACCTTCTTTTAAAGATATTTCAGCCTCTGCTGCCAAAGGGGGTAAATTTTAGTTTCTGGATCTGCTCTTGGACACAACTGACAGGCAATTTCGAAGGTGATGTGACTCTCCCTCTACTTCTTCCATGGCTTCCTCTCAAATAGAAACATCTTCAGTAGCACCTTTTGACAGATCATTTTCAGAACCTTAAGAGAGTATTCAACGGAACATTTTCCAAAAGGGAAGCTATTACTGTGCTCACAAATAACCAATTCAGTTCAATAGGTTTAATACACACTGACCATTTCCTAATTTTTTTCTTAAGGCATTTCTTAAATATTTTTGGAATTATTAGGCTATGAAATCAATAAAAAGTGATCATTCTTAAAACTGTGATGTTTTTCACCAGTATGAATATTAATTGGATCATATAGTCCATTTCTAAAACTGGAGGAATTTCACAACAAAAGCTGTCAAATTTTTTTTGAGTTAGATAGTGCTGTGTGTCATGACTAATATGTTTAAGAAGTAACCCTTCCATCCTGTTATTGTCATGTCAGTTGATCCATCCCGAACTGGAATTGGTAATGGTGACCCTTTAAAGGAGCATGGAACACTGCTAATTCCAAAAGGACAGTCGATGCACCAATGGCAATGAAATAATTATAGGTAATTAGGTATGCCAGCCAGGAAATCACTGAATGTGAGTCTTTCTTAAAGGGAAAAAGAGTGCTTTAAGAGCACTGTGTTTACTGTTGCACACTTCTGAAACTGTTTTCTTCAAACATTATTTTAATTCTCTTTAATTGCTCAAATATTTAATTCACGTTGGTTTAAAACAATAATTTTATTCAGGCAGGGCTTTTCAAAGAATTTCTTGGCTTCAAGGCTGTATCTCCAGGGGTGGTAAGTATGATTCTGGAGACTCTGGAGACCTGCCTAAGTGACACAGTTCCCAGGTGCTGGCACTGACCTTTTATCATATATGTTAATTCTCTACATTAAAAAGTGAAATATTTAAATTAATTCTTCAGGGAATGATATTAAAGGAATGAGGCTTTTTTCTACCAAGTTAATAAGATATTGAGGGATCACAGGATGTTCCATTCATTCTTTCAATTCCCATGGCTGAAAAAAAATATTATATAAATTAAATTGAGACAATCTGTCCTTCCTACTCCTTCTTGGAACATTTTTGTGTTTTTTCTTTTTTTTCTGACCTTGTTAGGCAAAATTAGGGTGGAGATAATTTGTGCTGAGGCTGAAACCATTCACAACACAGTGTTGTAACCTACATGGATTAGTTCTGGCTGAGTTTAGACCCAGGATGTAGAGAAACATGTTCTGCCTCTCAATATCAACCTTAGTTTTAAGCATTTTGAGAAGAGCTAAAGAGAGAGTAGCCAAGGGGTATAGATCTGATTGTCATGCATCTTTCTTAATAGGCAAGTATTTTGTGTGTGTTCAAATATTTTGGAACTTTTGAAAATCAAAAAAGGAGTTTTACTGAGTGGGAGTAAGGAAGACTACATTACTAGAGAATGACACTTCAAATCATTCCATTGTTGATATCACCTTGACCTAGACATTCACAGAAATTCCAGAAAATGGAAGCTGACTTTAGCTCCTTGAACACAGCCAGCACTTCAATCCAACATCAAAAGATCCCTGAAATTAGGGGTGGGGTATTTAGAGATAAATCTGGAAAGGTATTTAGGCACTCATTTATGCAGAGATGAAAGTCTTATGAAGAACTTGAGTGTCATAACCTTGAATTTAAGTGATAAAAGAGAAAAAATATCCCATAATAGTGTTTTTGGTTTGGATTTTTTGTGTGGTTTTTTTTTTGGTTGGTTAGATTTTTGGTTGGTTGGTTGGTTGGTTGGTTGTTTTTGGGGTTTTTTGTTGTGGTTTGTTTGGGGTTTTATTTGTTTTGAGGTTTTTTGTTTGGTTTTTTGTTTGTTTTGGTTTGGTTTTTGTGGGTTTTTTTAGTATGTTTTGGTTTGTTGTTTTTTTCCTGCAGGATAGTGGATTATTTTATCATTTGGACGTAAATAGAATGACACTAGGTGAAGAGGTGTTGATGATTGTAAGGCATGGTAATAGGTGTTTGTCCACTGCCAGTTGTTTGTAGAAAAGCTGGTGGAAATTAAAGGCTATTTTGCTGACTTTCTAGATTTGAACTTGCGATAACTTTGGTACAAGCAAGTTGAAATACCATCACTAAATACTATTATTTTAAAATTATTTCATCATGTTAACATTCTCTTTACACTTCAGGATTATCTATCACTGCTCCTTATTTTTGTGCTGATGGGTTTAGGCCAGCCAGTCCCATTTCTCCTCTAAGGATGAGGATAGTATTTCATTTTAAGCCAGGAAGACTTAAATCACAGAAATGTGAGACTGAAAAGGATAGCACAAGATCATTGCAAATTCCTGTCAACAGACTGAAAGCTTAGCTCAGGAGATCTACAGAAAAATTAATGATGAATTCATTCATAAATAGTAATGAACTAAATACTTGTCATAGGTTAGCAAGCATAGTCCCGGAAGGGATGTCCTTGCTAAGGGGTGCTTACAGCTTCCTCTGGGACCTGATAGAACCTATCAGCGGCCAGTTTGAATATGGACAATTCTCTAAGCCACTTAAAGTTGTGACCACCTCTGTGATCCACATTTAAGAATAGACAAACTCCCCCTCCAAGCTCTCTCTCGTTTCCGGCGCTGGCACAGGTGGCTGCAGGCCCCGTGTGGGGGCCAGCGGGCCCGGCCAGGCCCTGCTTGGGCCAGGCCGGGCCGGGCCACGGCCATCCTGGAGCCATGGACCTGTTCCAGCCATGGAACCCCCCCACTGCCTTGCCGTGGGCAGCCGGAGCGGCTCGGCTCTCCCCCCTCTCCACTGCGATAAGAAAAATTCAACATTCCAGCTGCAAAGCTGCAAGGCCGAGGTGAGATTAACCCTTTTACTGCTGTGAAGAGCTGAAAACCTGAGGGAAGAGAGAGAGGAGATGCTTAAAGCTGAAATTCTGTTGTGAAGCTATGATATATCAGAGTATCCCCTTGTAATTCCATGAAGATATGGGGGATGGAGTGTTCAACTCGTAAGCAAAAGCACCTGCGCTGAGATAGGCAGATGCTGACGCAGCTGTAATTTCATGAGAAGTTTGGACAGGGAGAGATGGACCAGATGAGGACTTTTGCTCCAAATGGGAAAGGAGAAAACCTCAGTCCCTAGAGATGCTCCCAGAGATAGTCCTAAAGATGAAGATGATGAAGACCCTTTGCTCCCAGGGAAGGAGAAGGGCCTCTGTTTTTGTTTCTGAACGGCTCAACCTTAAAATTGTACCCCAAAAACCTTCAAGAGTGGACCCTCGAAAGCAGTTGCGGGAAAAGCTGCAAGTGGGGGAAGGGACTCACATGGGAGCAGAGAGACTCCTCTTCCTAAATGGACTGAACAATATTTGGAAGTGGGCGCTGTCTCGTTGTGATAATGTTTTCATAGCACGAGCAAGAAGAGACTTCTCTTTCTACATGGACTGAACAAGGTTATTATGGCAGTGGTAAACAGACTGAACATCTTAAGGGTTGTCTTTTTCCATTGTCAGTGGGAGAAGGGAGGAAGGTGGGGGGAGGAGGAGAGTTCTGAAGGTGGTATAATTTTTTTTCCTCTTTTAGGTCTGTTAATAAACTTGTTTATATTCTTTCAAGTTTGGTGCCTGCTTTGCATTTCTCCTAATTCTTATCTCACACAAGATAAACAGTAATGAGTATTTTGGACCAAACCACTACGCTACTTTATAATGTTGTGTAAAGAAAAGGGAGGTAAAGATCGTGTTTTATGTGCTAGCAGAAAATTTGTTAGCTGAAGATGTATATCACGTCTCTGGGAAAGTGATGAAAGTTGTCTCAAAAAATCTGGCATATAATGCTCATGGAAATATTTCACTTTAATTTTTGCATTTGTTGCCTGAGTGGTGGAGCCAACATCATCAGGAATTTACCAGCCATACATTGGTCAGAATATGTAAGAAAGTAAGCTGAGAAAAGCAGTGTTTTGAATCTTGCCAGTCTTAAACTGAAATTATTTGGTTTTATCCTTGCCAGTCTTAACTTGAAATGTATGGCTATATAAATTGCTCGTTGCCTTGTGTGGTAATATTGCTCTATAAAAACAAAAAAAACTTGTACACATCCATGACTACTTCTTTGTTTAAATTCTATCTTCTCTTTCCTTTTGTAAGAAGCAACCATAGCTGTTTCTGTGGAACACTTGAGAATATCTACAGAAAAAAAATATCTGTGTCAGTCATACAAGGACATACTATAATCACCTGCTTGTGAAAAAGAACAATATGTTGTCAAATCATTTACAATTCATTATATATTTAAGTAAGAAAATTCAGCTAAAAGAGATTCTCAAAACAAAAAGAAAAGAGTTATTTGCTTACACATTTTGCTAAGTATTTTAGCATTTTTGGTAACTCTATTGCTGATATAGATTAAATAATATTTCTAAAGAACTACATATCTTCATATGATTTTCAATAGTCAGATACCAGTGTACAATAATCCTATAAGAACCTAGGTAAGTTTGGTAGACCTACTCAGGAATTTCCCTAACCTTCACTGCATATTTTCTGTCTATGATCATAAAAACTTGTTGAATTATGTATTCAATTTAATAACAACTTTGGTTAGTCTTTTAAAAGAAAGCTCAAATACTTCAGAAGGATAAATTTAGTAATAATAATCATTAAACTTGGCCATCCTTCATTAATTTAAATTAAATTAATATTCTCCTGGAAAGATATGAAAAATCAGAAACAGAACACATTTAAAATGAAGCTTGTAGAGGTGGAACATTCTTCAATGATGTTAAAATGCAAGAAAATATAAATCACAAACTGCATTTTGCCCCTAGGAATTTCAAAAGATTATGATTAGAAACTGCAGTGACTTTTTTCACTCAGGGCTCCATTTGGAAATTCTTTCATGATTGCTTAATTAATAAAATCACATTTATAAGAATAGTGCCACTCATTAATCCAGTACAAAAGTCTGATTACTTTTTGAAATCAAACTGCAGTTTAATTTCAGAAATTGTTGGTATAATTCCGGTTAACCCCTACAGAGTCAAGTTCAACTGATTATTTTTAATTTCAAAAGGCCTCTGAGCAAAGCTCTCTCTCGATAATTTAGGTGAGGAAAAACCTTCAGCCAGAAATGGCGAGAAGATATGAAAATCATGAGAAAAGGCAAGTAGCAAGTTTGACGCTTTCTGACAATTATTTTAACAAAATAAGAATCTTTTTAACTATAAATTTTCATTACACTTGCAAAAGCCTGAACCCACTCTTAAGTCTCCACCTGAGCTATCGCCCATCAATAAAAATTTCAGTAGAATGCTTTATTTAATTTTTGTCAAGATATAGATACATTTCGAGAACTGCATACATCTCAAAAAGAGGTGGATTTTTAAGCTCATGGCTGCATTTGGCTAAGTGTTGAATAGTCCACCAAGCTGCTTAAAACTCTAGAATTTCCCAGCAAATCTTTTGAAATCAGTATATTATGAGAGTTGTTTCTTTTCCAGTACCAGATAGAGAGTTTACATGAAGAGGCACTGTTACATTAATTTTTCACAAGATCTCAAAATTCTTTGAATTTACAATCTATTCAGGAAGAAAGTAAAATAAAATCCACGGAATTCTCAAAAAGCTAAGCTAGTTATTCTCCCATATGTCTTGTTTAGTTGTAATTGCTGATTAACAATGCATACTAAAGGCAGAAGTTTGTACCTAGTGAAAATGGCTGTACTTTTTCACTGTAAGGTCAATGTGTGTAAACTCTCAGTGCACTATGAAATAAAGAAATGGGAAAAGAAATTCTGTGACCAGTGTTTCTGAGTTATGGTTACCTTTCAGTAAGGTAGCCAGAAACTACTTTTTGTCACGTGCCTTATACCACATATCTCAAATCTATTGATGTGTTTGGTTTTCTTTCATTTTTGTTGGTTTACTGCATAATCTTTTCCTAAAGATGTTTCTTAAGCTGGGAATGTCACATATCAAGTTAACAAGTAGATCACAGAGAGATTCTATAGTTTTAACTTTTTAACACATTCTGATGATAATTAGATGATATAAACAGGTGTTTCTATCACTTCTGTCTGAGCAGGCTGCTATGCTGGAAGACAGAACAACTGAAAGAGTACATTTAAGATGAATAATTTCAATTGAGAAGTTATTTCTGTAGCATAGGCTCTGAACAGAACATTCAGGATTATTTTTACTTTATTATAAAGGACTGGTGTCAATAAAGATCTACCAAAAAGAGCTGAAAGTGTTTAAAATTATCTAAAATTACATTTCCAATATTTTAAGAAATAAAATTCTTATTTTTTCCAATATTTAACATCTCATTAATTCCTATAATATTTTATTAATTTTTAATTACTTGGTTTGGTTATAATTTTTAGTTCTGGAGCAACTAAGTACGCAGAGAATAAATAGTACCTTGTGGTGACTTGGTTTGGTTGTGAATTTGCATTTTATTTAATTTGGGTTCCTTTTATTGGACATATTCAACTGGCCCTGGAAACAGAGGGATTTTATTTATTTGTTTATTTGCTTGTAAGTTTGTTTTCTTCATAAATTCTTAAAGAAAAATATTTTTAAGAGAGTTGAGTTGTTAGGCATCTCATTTCCCAGAATGAGCATTACCCACCTATGAACACAAAAAGATCTAGAATATGTAAAGAACTCTAAAGAATAACAGAATGATTAAAAAAATTGTAATAAAAAATGAGAATCTGATTGTACAATAATTGATGACACTTTCTGTAAACTCTTTAAGTGAATTTGTAATTAAGTGCCATGGAATACGTAAAAACCACAAAACGACTTTCAGAATATACATCCTGCAGATTAAGGCACCTTTTGAATAGGTTTTCTTGTCGGAATAAACCATTGCAGCAGCATCAGCTAGGCTTCTTTGTCTATTATTCTTCCCATTTTTCCTCTTGATTTTGATTGCCTTTCCTTTCTTCCACCTCTACAGTTTGCTACAAAAACTTAAGATCTTTATTTTATTTATTCAATTTAACAATACAGTCGACTTTTCCTTTGTTTCACTTAGGGATGACATCTCCAGTAAAATTCAAAACCATGAAAGTGCAGACTGGTGATGCCTTGCAGTCAAACAGTTCAGACATCATATTTATTTAGCCATTTTAATATCTGAAATATTCAAAGCTGATAATGGACAGAAGCCTGCCCACAGCGATCTGTGCCTTTGGGCTAGAATATTGCAACATGCTCTCTCTATTTAGAGCTGTCCTTGAAAACCCTCAAAGATTTTGTCTGGTGAGGAGTGATGAGGCATAACTCCTTGAGGGCACATCACTAAAAGAGCTGGAGACATCCATAATCCTCAGGCTTTCCTTGTTGTTCAGAATCGCTAAACTTCAATGTAAGCAGGAGAAATAAGGAGTTTTTCTTATAGAACTTGGAATTGAGTGTTTTGGTTCCAGTTTGGCTTTTTTTTTTTTTTTAATTATACTATGAACTTTTTGTAATGATGGTGAAAGATTTTCTTTACAGGGATGATCAGAATTCTGTACTATGTTGAAAACTCAGGCTGTTATTTGCTTATTTTCTTTACATTGGTTTGAGGGATAACATTATTTGCATTCTGACAGAAAATGTTATAAAATCATTCATTTCTGAATGTCTATCTACTGTGCAATACAAAAAAAAAATAACAACACCGGGCCCTGTGAAAACTTTGACATTTTTCTAAGATGTTATAAATGGTTCTGCCAGAGAAAAGGAAAGTGATATTTTCATAATTGTTGAAGTCTATTATTTGTTTTGTAGTGACCTGGTGGGGATTAAACCCTCCTATACCAGAGAGAGAAAGAGAGGGTCTGTACCCTGAGGGGCCTTAATACGGGAAATTAAAGTGATGAAATGAAGTAGGGCAGCAGATTAGTAGAGCAGTATCAGCAAAGGCCAAGATTGCAGAGAAGTTCAACTATTCTCTGTAGCCATGTTCTTTAACACTAGGTTTTTGTTTTGGTTTGGTTTGGTTTTCATTTCTGTTGGTAAGGGAGTAGCAGTAGCAGTCATGGACCAGGAGTCCACTACACCAGCTACTTCACAAGTGAAGGAAAAGAAGAAAATAAAGTTGTTCTTTGCAATTAATAAGCCGTTATAATAATAAAGGGTTGAAAACAAGGAAAGATTGTTGATATTCATTGGTGTGATGAGCAAAGGACTCTGTATCAGGAATAAAATATTTTAATTCTTAAGGACAGTCTAAAAGAGTATATTTCTCCTGTGTTTAAATATATATGGTGATTTTGAAGGGTAGCTCTTTGTAAGTTTGAAAATAATCCACATAGTAAGGTTGCAGTCCTGCATGATAAGACTGTTGTTGTTTTGAAACTGCTAAATGGCAATTGTCATAAAACCTTAATTAAGGTGCTTCTATCTTTGGGAAAAAAAGTATTATAATGATAAATGGATGGTAAAAAGGTATGTGGACACCTGAAATGTAAGGACATCTGAGCTGTGATGATATCTGCTTAATGGCAATTGAACTTTAAAAACAATTACATGAATCAGGAGAGGTAAAGAGTTAAACATCTAGATACAAAAACTTAAGTGATGAGGAAGTCACGGAAACACTACCACAGACCAAGAGCTTGCAGAACACTGAAAGTATCAGTGGAGCATAGCCTTGGAGAGCTTTACCCAGAGCTTCATAACCAAAAAAATAGAGGAAACACGATCAGCATGGGTCTCAAGGGTAAGAGAAAATTTACTTTGGGATATTTAAGAGGCTTGTCAGGTATGTAAATCTTGTTATGGGATGTTTTAAGGACATTGTAAATAGGAGGATGAACAGGTTTGGCAAACTCGAGAGGAGGGGATAAAAGTGGCCAGTCCAGTGTAAGCCTACTGCTGGACCTTACTCTGACCACTCCTGGAGAAATCCTTTGGGCTTGAAGTCCTCCACATATTCTCTGGATATATATATCATTTAAATGTTTCACTTAACAGGGTTCTCTCTTTTCTCTCTCATCCCAGTATGTTCCTGTTTATGATAAACATGCTTAATGTAGATAGTTCTCTTTTCTCTCCAATAGGAAGAGGAAACAGTCTCATATTTTTCTTCCCAAATGTAATTGAAGGATGGGAACCAAAAATCAACTTCATTATGGGGTGGAAAGGTATGACAGTAATATAGAATATGTAGGATAATATGAAGAAAGACAAAATGAATGTTGAGTTTTGATGGCATTATTTGGAGAATTTCAACAGGACATAAGGTTTATGCAATTTAGTCATTTATCTGTGAGGAAATTCTTTCTCTTCCACACCAGTAATAGAAGAACTCATTATCCAACTCCAGAGAACATTGAAGGAATACTCAATGTTGCTGTTCATCAAAATTTAGTGAAAAATCTAAGCAGAGAAAAAAAAATCTCCGAATGCTTTACTGGGATAAATTTAGGTAGAATGTGGATGTTCTACATTCTGTTCAGTACATCTGGTGAGCAAACTACTATGTAGAGTGATAAATTGAGCACAGAATACACTTTCTCTTAACCCACACCAATATGGTTGGGATGCTGCAAGAAGCTGATGGTACTATATTTGTGGACACATGATTTTGAAGACACAGAGCGGTAGATAAATAGGCTTTATTCAATTTCCTTCATGTAGAACAAAATTATTTTTTAAAGATAGTTTTCCTAGTTGCTTTTTTTTTTTTTTTACAGACTATATAAGTGTGCTGTTTATAAGTACTCTTTTGGGTAGTGCTACCTAATTGATTTTATAATAGAATTCAATCTAGAAAATATTTGTTTATTTTTCTGTGTTGTTATGACAAAACCGACACTGTTTAAATCATTTGTTATACAAGAAATGGGCATGAAATAAGTATTTTTGAGTTTGCACACAATTCTGCAGTTACATTACTCTATTTTGATGATGCCTGATGGAATATTTAATTCATTTAACACATCAAATAAGCAGATATTTGGAGAGAGTGGGCATGATGTTTATTCTGAATGCAGTTTCCATGTAGGTGGATTCAAATATGATGTGGATATTTTTTAATTTTACAAGGTTGTTTCATCCCTGTATTTGTAGAACGTCCACTTTCCCTAAACAGTGGTATCTGTCTACAGAAATCACATAATGATTAAGGAGAAATTGTACTTTAAGATTTTGAAATGTGTACAGTGATGGATCAGAATTTTACGTATGGCAGTTCTGTACTTATCCTTGATTTCTACTGACTCCTCCAGGAAGAAATTAAAATTAAAAGATGTGAGTGAAACCTTTGTGATGGGAGATGACATCCAGGAATCTGTCTTAGGGGCATTATATATATTTTCTCTATCTTATTGTAAAGTGTAAGAACTGTCATGCCCTGATGCTGCATTTTCAGAGGCTGAATGTCCCTCAGTGTGGGTCATCCTGTGCTCCAGGCATGCTGACTTTTCTAATACAATAACCCAGCTGCTTCTGTTGCTGACGTCTAGCATACCCTATATCCATACTTTTGGTGACAGCCATTGCTACACTAAGGTTATGTGGCAGGGAGTAGCTTTGGGATCACTGCATTTTTATCACGTCTTGTTGCCTATCCTACAGATCTTACAGAAAGCACATTTGGGTGTTATAAGGGAGAGAAGAAATCCTAGACAATATTAGCACCCATGAGACTCCTCAGTTCATTAGTCATTTAAGTCTCTTTAACCGCCTCAGTCTTGAGTTCATTTTCAGCACAGCCACGGAAAAGTGAAATCTATTATGTCCTACCTGTGTCCTCTCCTCTGTAGGAATGTGGCAATGGAGCCTGAGGCTCCCCTGCAGCCTTAACCCAGCTTCAAGCTACCTGTGATCCCTCCTCCTAGCCTGCTTGTGCGCAGTCCTGCCATCTCCCTTTCAACTCCTCAGTCCTCATCCCAAGGCATTTCAGCACACTAACCTGGCAGAAAACTGTGCACTTTCAGGTGTCTTCTCTCCAAAGTTAGCACAAGGAATGAGATTGCAAGAATCACATCAATATCAGAATTAATGCAACTGGAGAGGGCTCAAACTCTGTTAAGTCATTCTGATTACATAATGTGTGCAGGAAAAAGGCTTTTTTTTTTTTTAATTATCACATAAATTTGAAGTTACTTTTTTTTTTTTAAATAGTGTTCAGCAAAATATTTGCTTTGTATATCGGATAAAAAGTAGTCATTTGGAGACAGGCAGAGTACCATATGGATGATGAAGGCAAGAGAGGATCTTGCTAGGCCGTGGTCAGGTGGGCTGCAGGCTACAGACTGCTCTGCAGCTAAAGCCATGCTTCACTAGCTTTCTTAGCAGGTTTCAGAGCAAATGAAAATAGATTAGCATAAACCATGATTGCTATAAACCAGTGAATTGTGTCTGGTAGTCAGACTCTGACTCCCTCCTTCCATTTAGCACTCACTGCCTGTATTAGCCTCTTCAGATTTAAGCTGAGGCTGAATTTGAAGATTAAGCTCCTGACACAGATGGTCTGCCTAGCAAGGAATTAGTGTATTTCTAAGAAGCGTGGTTTTTTTACTGCGTTCCTCAATAATTGTATAAAGGCTCTCAGTTTCTAACACAGGAAATAAAGCTCAAAAAATTGTTGGTTGCTCTTTTGTTTTTTCAAAAAGGACTGCTTGAAATCTCCTCCCTGGGTAACAATCAGGAAAGTTCTTATTACAAGGAACTTTAAAATGTCTGTTGATCTACAAAACAGTATGAGTGATGCAGGCATTACTTATACAATTGGTTTTATGCATACTTACAATCACATATTGGTTTTAAAATACATTCTGTTGGTGTGTTCATTATATCCATCTCTCATCCACTTCTGCAATAGATATTTGCAGTCATTCATTATTGTTTATTATTAGAAAAGCAATAAAGATGGAACAGCATCATGTATTTAAACAGACTTATGCTACAGTCCCAAAAGAGCCTACATGTAAATATATAAAGTGTGATAGAAAGTTCACATTTGTCCTGTAATCATATTAACTTCTACAAATTCAACACATCTAAAGTAGAACTTTTTCCTTTTGTTTGTTTCTTTTCTTTCAATTTCTCTCTGTTTTGTTATTAAGGGTCAGAAACAAAAACAGGTTATTAAAATGGTAATTTGGGCTTTATATGCTGCTAATGTGATTTATTACTAATTTTTGCTTGTTCTCATTTTAAATTACTTATGAGCTTTGATGGTTTCCAAGTGTATATCTTTTAAAGTAGTCTACATATTGTATAGGTCTTTAAAGGAATATTTAAATGTATAAACCTTTAAAGATTCAGATAAATCTCTTGTAAGGCATATCCAGTGCAAGTGGCAACTCCATAATTTAAAGCTTTATATCACAGCATGCCATAAAATTTTCTAATCAGCAATTCTTGCCAATATAAAATTGATAAGTTTGGTGCTACTAGGTAATGTACTCTTTCCTGGAAGTCACCTTATTCTGATTTACCCTTAAAATAGTCTCTGTGTGGAGGGTGTTTTGCTCCAGACTTATTAACAAACTTATTGGTTCATCCATAAGCATAACTATTTGAGGATAACCATTACTAATTTAGATATTTAGGTTACCCAAGACACTTTGATTACTGTTTGGCAGCAACAAAAAGAATATTCAGCTTTGTGAATCGATGCAGCAACAGGTCTATCCAGAGGCCCAGGCACAATTTGTCTGTTTGCTCCAAATTTATAACTTCTTACTGCACTATTTCTCAAAGAGGTCATCTGCTACAGCAGCTATTGCTATCACTTTTCTGATTGCACACTAGCTTGCCTCAGTGTTTTAAGAGCAGTAAGGAAAGAGGAGATCCTCACTGTCAAACTGCAAGAGCTTAGGGGTTCGAATAAAAAGGGCTCTATATCATAATATTCTCCTAGGAGGGATGTTTGGACTGGAGTTTGATATTCCCAGTCCCGTTGTCATGTCAGAAAAGCTAATTTCACTCATGTCTGTCTCTTTGTGAAGAACCACCTATGAACCATATATCCCATTTAGGTATTTATTTTCACTCTATTCATCAATGTGGACATGCAAGTTTCCATGGAGAAGCCTAGGTATGTTCTGTGTCACTTGGATATGATGTCAGGAAAGCAGAGGGAAGAAGTGACTTCACTGCTGCCATCAGTAATGGGCAATTTCTGTAATGTAGAAACGCACCCTGAGTCACCCAAACATAAAGAGACAGGGGAGTCTATACCTTCACCGTGTCAAGGAATGGCTAATTTGCCTGTCAGGTATAAGAACTGATCTGGTCTAAAAAGAAATCTGCATTTCTAAAGAAGTGAAAGAAAGTTTTTTGGATTCTGATGGATGCTCAGACCATCACTAGAATGAAAGAGAAGTAAATTGATTTTAGAAAAAACAACTGAAATCCCTCTAGATACACTGGAGGGCTCCAAAATGGAAATTAATTCTAACCCCAAGTCTGTCTTGCCACAGCAAGATTTTCTTTCAGGGGTGACCCCTAGGGTATGAGGCAGGAGGAAAAATAAAATCCACAGATGCCAAAGTTCGCAATTGCTGGATAAAGGGATTTTTTAATTTAGTCATAGGGCAAGCAGATTAAATACTGATTACCTCTTCCTTTTTTTTTTTTTTTTTTGGTAACTCTGTCAGCTATTTTGGATGTTTCGAATAATTTCTTCTTTTTTTTGCATTTTTCTTTAACCTAGCCTGAAAAAACCATCATTTTAAGATAACTCATCAACAACATGTTCCTAACTGAAGACTAAGGCAAATCCAGAAATCTGGACACTTGGCCTCCTTACGTGCACAATTTCCCCACGGTCCCTGAATATCCAAAAGGGATTGGAGAGGTTTTGTGTACAAAACTTGCATGATCCTGACAAGGAGCTTGCATTACATGGATCAAGACCAAATAGAATAGTGTCTACCGGGAGACTATCTGATATCAATATCAAGTTAAGATAGAGGGAAACAGGCCTCAGTCGCTGGGATCACTATATAATATATCACAATGTCTGGAACCAGTTTGTCCATAGATAAATCAGAAACCGACAATCATTTAAAAATGGATGGGCTGACGGTTATTTAGCAACCTGCAAAATTTAATTGCAGCAATTATGAATCTAAAGATAATTTGAATAGCAGTCATACATACAAAAGTTACCCAGGAAGCAAAGTGGTTTTTTGTTTTCTTTTATCCATATCTGTTGCACACAAACTTTTAATAAAGCACTCTACAATACATTTCTGCTATTCTCTTCATGGAAAAAGAAAAGTTATTTTATATATGAACTGACATTGATCCCCGAGAATTTCAAGATAGAAACCACCACACAGCTCTAAGTAGTGGTAAAAAAAGAAGTGAAGCCAAACCAGGACTTGTATGTTTAGTTAGCCGTGAAGAAGGCTTTAGGAAGTGAACTTTGACTGCACCTTAAACTTTTTGTAACATACAAAGAACCAAAAAAGAAAGCAGAAAAACATGTGTTGCAAGAGCAAAGCCAGTTGAACTGAACAGCTACCATTTGCAGTCTGAAAACTCAGCTGTCTTTTACTTTGAAAACTGAAAAAAGGATTTTGCAATAGGCAGTGCAAATACTTGTCCCCTTCTGTTCTTACGGTTTCTTTTACCACACTGTACTCCCTCCTCTTCTCCCTTCTTTTCTCATATGTCGGTGAACCACAGAAAGATGACTGAGATGATGGTGAAAAGATGAAGGTGCTGAAAAAATCTTTGAGGCTTTTAGACTACAAGTTAAAAGAGAGGCTGTTGTGTGATACACTTTCAAAATAACAATAATACAAGTGATTTTAGTGACTTTAGTGTCTCAAAAGAAACTATAGAAAAAAGATAAATTTAAGACTAGTAAGTCAATGGGACTTGATTCTATACTTCCAAGAATGAACAGCTATAAGATTACAATAGAAAATTCCTTATTTCTAAATTAAATATGCCATGTATACCTAATTAACACTATATTGTGTGACCTTACTGCCGAGATTTATGGCAGTCTATTAGCATTAGAATGGTAACTTTTGTATATTTTGCTGGCATTAAAATGCAAGATTTACAGTTGTAGCCTATGCAGAAGAATAATCTTTAATAAAATTAAAGGTTTAACAACAGGTTTTTTGGCTGATTTTCTATTAAGATGCCTCATAATTCAGCAGTAAGAGAGTAAAATGCATTCTGATTCAGCCTTCTGTGCTTTATACCTTTTAGGAGACAAACACTGGTAAGGGAAACAGTCCCTTTTAACCCTTTTAAATCTAATTAATTTTGATACTAGAAATCATTTATCAATCTTATAACTCTTCCTGAAGAAGACAGTATTTTAGCATGTGCAGTGATTGCAGTGATTAGAATCCTTGCCCAAAATTTCCAGACAAAGCTCAGCACTTAAGATACACCTTACAAATCAGGGGACTTATAAGTCCTCAAGAGTCTGAGAGCAAGTAGGTTGCCAGACTCTTTTAAAAATGGGACATTGTTGTAAATATTGACATATAAATCTTTCATAATAACTTAAAGATTTTACATTTTTTCTCTCCTAGATTAAAAAATTATCCCATCTAGAACTGAAGATAAATAGGCTGACTAAACTTATTTTCCTACTGAGCCTTTGCGTTTTTCTTTTATATATATAAAATATATATTGTCCCTATACTTTTGTCCCTACAGCAGGATATTGGCAAGCTTGGGCTGAAGTATTCATGCTTTTGGCTCTGTCTGGAATTATATAATGTATATCTATTTGTAGCTTCAATTCCCTTTCCTGATTTTATGTCATTCACATCTGAGCAGATGGTTGCATGCTGACAGTTGTCACTTATATATTAAAGTAACTTACAATTGACTGTTGCTCTTGCCTTAAAGTGAGTGTTAGATGAAATAGGAAAAGTAGTTGTCTTGCAAACAAATCAAGTTTTTATCATAAATTTGACATGCATCACAAATTATTTGAGGCAGTTTCTATAGTAATAATGTAATCCCTGGAAGAACTGCAGCTGTCTATTCAGGTGCATTCAATCTCCCCTTGATGGGAATAATTACCTTCCATCCTGGATGGATAATTGCCTTTTGATTGAGGTCATCAGAGCAATCAAGATTGTGAGAGGCAGAAATCTTTTCTAGGGTGAAGAAAGAAGGGGGAGGAGGATAGAGATCAGAAAAGATATTTTAGAGGGGAGAATTAACAGAGAATTTGCATGTATTTTACTGCTTCTTTGTTTGAAGTGATGTTTCAAATGATGTGATTATATGAAATTAGATGGCTGTTAAATATGCTAAAGCCTATGTCTACTTACTATATTTTCCTGCAAAAGGAGGTTATTATTCTGTCAGTCGTTAAACACAGAATTTTCTAATTCCAAGATTGGAAAACAGTTTTGCTTTGTGGATGTCTGCATCTCTTTATTCTTATTTATTTATTTATTTTTCTTCCCCTATGTCTATTAATTGTTAAAATAATTAATTTGGTGACTTAAATTTTTGCCCTGATTTTTTTAGATTCTAGTGTTGGTTCACATTGGAAGTTGCTGTCACCTCGTTAATAATTGGAAGGCAAAGCAGCTCAGAATGGCATTTATTACTCTTGTACAACTTTCTAGTTGTTCTATCAGTCTGACACTGTCTGCAATGAAGGCAACAATTGTCTAGCCTATTAGCTGGCAGTTTTAGCATTATAGCCCTTAGCTGTATTGAAAAGGACTGTTTTGCTTTGGTTTTACAAATTATGAGGAAATATCATAAGGTATTATTAATAGTGTATTATATACACTATTTTTTCTTTCTTTTATAACAATTTTGTAGCAGATAAGGATAAACTCTGTTGCTTTAAAATATTTTGATTCTTTTCATCGGGGTACAAATATTAATTATTTCCATACATAATAAGTTATTTTCGTATCCAGGTGTACATGAATAAATTAAGCAATAGAGAAAAATCAGCAGGGTGATCCATATTAATTGATTATGGAGAAGACACTGTTGCATTTTGTGGTATATAAAATGTATTCCTTTTAAATTATAACCTTTGCATTATTTTTTAAGTAAATCATTAAATAGCGTAATAGAATATTATTTTCCTGAAAGAATATTTAAAGGTCATCTACTCCAATTCCCCTGCCAGAAGCAGGGACGTGCTCAACTAGAGCAGGTTGCTTAGAGCCTCATCCAACCTGGCCTTGAATTGTCCAGGGATGGGACATCTAACAGATCCCTGGACATCTTGTGCCAGTGTTTCACCACCCTCATTGTTAAAGATTTCTGCCTTATTTTTAGTCCCAGAGACTTATTTATTTATGCTCAGGTGGTAATGAGGCTGATCTCTTACAGTGGGAAGGACTTTGCTTCCCCAGTCCCTGTCTTGCCATCCATTCACTCAAGAGGTGTGGGAAGAGTGATTTCCATTGAAGACTGAGGAAAAAGTTGTACCTCAGCCTTCTCCTTGTCCACAGTTACTAGTTTTCCAGCCTTACTTGTTACAGGAGGTACACTTTCTCTGACCTTTCTTTTCTGGCTGACATACCTGTAGAAACTCTTCTTATTCTTTGCACCCTTTACCAAGTCCAGCTCCAGCTGTGCCATAGTTTGCCTGACCCCATCCCTACACAACTGGGCAGTGTCCCTGGACTCTTCCCAGGATATCTGTCCCTGCCTCCCTTGTCTGTGTATTTCATTCTTGCCCTTTAGTTTGGCCAGCAGTTCTTGACTCATCCATGTTGGTCTCTTGCCTTCTCGGCCTGACTTTTTGCACCTGATGATTAAAAGCTCTTGCACTCTATGGAAAGCATTCTTAAAGACCTGCCAGCTCTGTTCTTCTCCCTTGTCCCTGAAGGCAGTTTCCCAGTGGGTCCTGTTGACTAACTTCTTGAACAGCTGGAACTCTGGATTCCTAAAATTCAGGGTCCTGACTCTTCACAAATACAAATGAGAGATTTACATCCTGTGTAACTGATGTTTTTATTTCTTACAGGTGTAAAGGGAAACAAAAATTCTGACTGTGCTGTTATTTCCCTCACACATTTAACAGGAGTTTGTCCCACAAATCATAAATGCCAGCCATTCTTTGGAAAGTAAGTTTCTGGATATCTCAACTGCCATGTTGAAACAACTCAGATAATTCATGCTCAGGCTGCTAAATTTGCTGTTCAGTGAAAGTTCAGGAATTTAGGGCGTTTTTTGTGCATAAGTGTATTACATCACATTTTAAATTGCAAATAAAACCAAGGAATGTGTAATGAGGATGAACTTATAGTAAGTATGGAAATAGTTCATGGAAGTCTTTCTTATGTTGTTTCAGTATAAGACTACATTATAAATTTTCATGAGCCTGTGTCATGGTTTAACCCCACTCAGAACTCAAGGCCCATGCAGCTGCTTGCTCACTCCCCCCCAGCAGGGTTGGGGAGAAAACTGGAAGGGTAAAATCTAGAAAACCCTTGGGCTGAGATGAAGACAGTTTAATGGGGAAAGCAAAAGCCATGCACAAAAGCAAAACAAAACAAGGAATTAATTCATTGCTTCCCATTGACAGACAGGTGTTCAGCCACCTCCAGGACAGCAGGGCACCACCATGTGTAACAATAACTTGGGAAGACAAATGCCATCACTTCAAAAGTTCCCCCTTCCTCCTTCTTCCTCCCACTTTATATACTAACCATGATGCCATGTGGTCTGGAATATCACTTTGGTTGATTTGGGTCACCAGTCCCATCTGTGTTGCCTCTCAACTTCTCATGGAACCCCAACTTCCTCACCAGTATGGCAGCATGGAAGTAGAAGAGGCCTTGGCTCTGTGTAAGCCCTGCTCAGCAACAACAAAAACACCTCTATAATATCAGCCCTGTGTTCATGACAAATCCAAAACACTGCCCCATACTAGTCACAGTGAAAAAAAATTAACTCTATCCCAGCCAAAACCATCACAGCCTGTTTCAGAGACATACTGTGACGCTTCAGATGACAAATTCAGTGTTTCTGAACCAACACTGAATTAATGTGAGCAGATGATTTACCATTTTCAGGGACTTACCAAAAATTTTTAACTATCAAAACCTGCTCTTCAGAGAGTCATAAAGAAAAACTTGTGCAGCAACATTTCCTTTTATTTTTAAATGTGTTTATATAAAATGGATACCTTAAAACTGAAAGGACACAGTATTCGAAATGGCTATATATTTTCTGCATTAAGCTGCTCTGTTATTTGTAGTGACTCTACGACACAACTTTTCCTTCTCTATTAGGAAAATTTATGACTGGGAGATTTCTATTATTCTTACTAAAGAGATGATCTAAAATGGAGAGTCTAAACCTGCAATCTAACATGTAGAACATGTTTGAATATGTGCATTTTTTCACAGAAGAGATTAACAAAAGCTGTGTTAGTGCTCATCAGAAAATAGAGCTAAAAGGAACATCACAGAAATGTACTGGTTCGCTGATAATCCTGCTCTGTGAAACTAGAATACATATTTTCATTTGCTAATCCTATTTAAAGGAGATAAAGTCCCATGCTTCAGAGCACTGCCAACCATGAACTGTTTGGTGTTTAGCACAATAATACTGCTGCCTGGGCAAGTGAAGCATTGTGTCTTGCTCCTTTAAGTAACTCAGTTATATTGCCTCTGCCTACCACACCTGGAATTATGGGACACTTCGTACTTTTGGGATAAACATAGAATAATGATGATAAGCAATTTTCAAGGTATTGTACCGACTACTCGGAAAAACAGATGCAAATGAGAGAAAGGCTGTTTAGAAGAAGCAAGGTCTGGATTTGCTCTGAGATAGAGCGAGACTGCTGGAGAAGTTATTGGATTTGACAGAAAAACACAGAAGAGATCATGGTGAGTGACAGTGGGAAGAAAAAAAATGTTTGGAAGTTAATGGTGTAGAAATAAGGTAAGTTCACCAAAGCTTTGAATGTAACTGGAAGGAAATTGTTGCTGGTAAACACTAACTGTGGCTGAGTGCACAGGATGCACAGTTGGCTTTTATAAGAGGTTTCTTGCTGCTCCTTCTAGGCAGTCAGTGTTAGTCTGTTTCCATTCAAGTGGATGAGCAACTATTTTAAGACCATTGCAGTGTGTACATGGCTCTGTCATTTACAAGCTGGAAAAATAAGGGGTTTAAAAAAATTAAAGGGAAAATGTATGTTGATAGCTGCTTCCACAGGATAGAAGCAAATTTTCATTATTAGCTTCCTGAGAAAGTTATTAGCCCATGTCTCACTCTTATTTTTTGCCTTGTCTTCAAGAGCTGCTTGAGCTTATTTTATTGGTCTCCATCAGTCTCATTTCTGTTCAATTTTCTTGTTTGCAATCAAACTCTGAGCTCTTTGGAAGAGGAATGTGTGTGTCTGAACAGTGCCTAATAAAACTGGTGTGAAGTTTCTCTGTAAATTCTGCTGGAATATTAATCAGAGGCTGTATAGTTTTTGAGAAAACTGAAACAAGGGCCTTAGTATATTGGCAAGATGTCTGTAAACTGTACTTCTTTTTTCTTTTTCTTTTTGATTATTAAAGAATTGGTCTCGAAATTATGTATGTAGAGATTCGTTTATCTTAACTTGTAGAAATGCAGCTTTCATCATGAAATGAAAATAGGTATGTGAAAACCGTGTTGTCAGCACTTAATCATAGAAAGAGATTGAAAACTTAAGACATGAAACTGCCTTGCCTCTTAATCCCTCCACAGGCCAAGGTGAATTACTCAAAAGTCAGTGGCAGAAAATGTTGTTATCCTTTCTCTTGAGTTCAGATAGATTGTAATTAGCTAAAAAGGTTAACACTGGACATCTTACTCTGCATCCTGACTGCCTTCTAACAAGATAGTTAGTCTTAAGTGACAGTAATAAAATCTCAGAAATCTGAAAAGAAATGTAAATGAAAGAGAATTCTTATTTTTTAGGTGCTGAACTTTATGATCTTATATATTTAATATATAAATTATGTATATTTATATATATTAATATACTTTAATGTATATATAATATTTAATAAATCTAAGGCAAATACAAACCTGCTGCTGTCTTTAAACTCCATGTTGAAAGGAGTTGAAAGGGTCAGTCAGCTTAAAAAAAGAATGAGAATGGCAGATGCAAATTACCATGGGTTGAGAGCTGAAAATTTTTATGCAGGACAGTGTTCAGGGTTTTTTGTTGATCAGTATTTCCTGGTTTTGCTAGAAACACTGCATATTCATGACCCCTACTGTTATCTCAATAGACTCATTGAACTTTTAAATACTTTCCACATTCTTTTGTGCAAATATTTAGCTGCAGTAAAAGCCTGAAATATGTTCTGTTTGTTCTTATTTGGAGTATGTGGTAAAATTGGATATAAACAGCAGTGAACATAAGCGTGCTTAAAATAACTCTTCTAATGAAAAGGATTCATTATATGTTTGCATCAAATAGGATATATACCAGAGTGCATAATGGAAAAACTTTGATTTTTTTTTTTCTTAATTGAACATAAAATAATCAGGGAATTGTATTTTTAAAAGCCAATCTTGTTCTATTAAACGGAATAAAATATCTCATTGACGTTTTCTGTTAAGAACTATATTATAACAGAACTTGTTAATATTTCTCCTCTGTAACTTTTCTTATCCCAAGGATAGGATGCTCAAAGAAGCCCAGGTCTTTTGTGCTTCCCTCTGAGAGTAGGAAGATGGAGGTAGGATGGGAAGAGTGCTTGAAGCAAATGCTGCTCTGAAAGAGAGGTTCTACTTTTACCTCAGGGTCTAGCATGGCCAGAAATGTTCTTCTGTGCACTTTGCATGTTCTTGAACCGAGTCACTGATTAACTTCATCCTTAGGCAGAGTATAGTGCAGCTTATTAAGATAAATTCTGCAATATAGGCCAAAATTTGGAAACTCTACTGTTCTTTATACATAATGGTTTTAGGCACTTTAATACATATCAGCATCAAATTCCATAGTTCAGAACTTTTTCACCAGAAACAGTTGTGAGGGGAAAAAAAATTGTTGAACTTCCATTCTTTGTTAGAGCTCTTTTCTGTCTCTTACCAGACTTGTAACAATAGAAGCAGAGAGGATACCACTGGAGTGGTAAAAGTGTAAAACAAAGAATCCTACTATGAGTCCTAGAATGATATTTGGGAACACACTTGAACTAGCACTCATGAATCACAGTTGGAGATCTAAATCTTTGAACTCCAGAGGTGTCAGTTTTTAGTTCTGTAAAAGATGTTTCTTAATCTAGCTTGATTCGGGAGGTATTTTTAGAAACTATACATTCTTCAGTACTCAAAAATCAGCTTCCTGTTGAGATACAGATCTCCAAGTTGGTGATGTCTGTTAACCTCACACATAGCTGACACACAGCAGACCCAGACTCTACTGGGAAGAAGTGGCATCTGAATTTGTACGAAACTAGGTATTGAGATGAAGTTCAAAATCCAGACAAAGGTTTTGAGGATTACAAAATGATCAAGAGTCTGTTTCATTTTAATGCTTCCTGCACAAATGTAATTTCTGGATACTCCTCACTAAACCAGAGTATTCCTGTGTGGGGATTTTCCTCTACAATAGTAGACTGTAATCCAATGGTAGGCATCAGTTGAAAAATGCTCCTTTCCATGGTACAATCTGAAAGGCCAATAACAGTATTTGATCTACTTAGGACCTCCAGTAGGGAACCATTTTGTTAAGAAGCTAAAAAACTCCCTTAATTGAGACAGCTCTTGCAGATTTATCCAAAACCTCAGACAATTCCCTCTGCCAATCTCTATTACCTCCCACTTTGTCTAGCTTGCACACATGCCAACTGCCTTTCAGGCATGTCTGAAGCCTTGCTAGACATTTGGAAAGCAGGGAAACAAGACTGTATAGTGCTGCAAAGCATATGTACATTTAAAATATAAACTTTTTGTTTGTTTGTTTGTTTGCTTGTTTCTTACTTCAGAAGGCTCTTTCCTCAAGCAGTATGTCAAGAACACAGGGTATACTGAAATTCAAGATCTCCATGGTGCAACAGTAGCATGATTTCTTTCTAACACTTATCTTTAGTCTTGGACAGTTTTTCAATTGTCATGACAGTACTCTGGGACATGATGTTAATATGAATATTACTAAAGGTTATTGAGGAAAAAAAGCTAGCAGCTAGAACTTCAAGTTAGTTGGTTTGTTTTGTTTTTTTCACAGATTTTCATTTGCATTTAAGAGAAGTCTATTCCTTTTTTGAGTCAGTAACTGTAAAGAACTTTTTTTTGTTTAGTAGGTTAAAAAAAAAATCCTAAATCCAGTATTTGACAAAATCTAATAATACACTAAATGACTTGATGTTTCTTCATCAGCACGCATGTCCTTATCTTCACTTCTAGCAGTGGGTCACGATTTTACTGGAGTGAGAAAAGACCAAGCATGTTGGGTCATGAAAAATATTCCTCTATACATTGTCCCTAACACTGACCAAAGAGCATGCCTGGAGAAGGACCAGGACATTTTTCCCAAAGACCTTCCAGCCAGCCATCACTTTCGGCACAGAAATCACATTTATCTCAGGTGTCGGGTTTTTTTTTTAAATTTAGCAACTCTCTGCTCTCAATTCTCTGCACTACTGCCCCATATAAACTTCTCAGATCCACGAAATCCTCTGGAAAGCATATGCGCACCACCTGGATAAAACATAATCCTTTATTTTCTTTTTTGACCTTGCTCCTGCTGGTTATATTTCATAACTTCTGGCTAATATTTTTATATGTCCTTTTGTGGCCTTCATAATTTTATGTAGCCTTCTCCCAGCCTTCCCTTTCTCACACTAAACTGTCCTAGCTTAGTCATTGCTCACACAAAAGATTTTTCATACCATCTTTGCTGATATCCTTTGGACCATTTCCAAATATACCATATTCTTTTTGAGTAAAGAATCCATTCACAGAATGAATCTCAGGTGTGGGAAAACCATGGGTTTCTACGATAGCTTTGTGACGTTCTTAGTTCTGTTCTTCACACAGTTTCTATTACCCAGTGTCTGTTTTCCATTTAGACTCTGAGTATGGAGCAAATATCTTCAGTAATCTATCTTGACCCCAAGAGCTTGCTCCTGAGTGATAATGTGGCCATCATCTTAAGTTATTAGGATTTATTTTGTTCCAGTGGAATTTTTTCAATTATATATGGAAAAATTCTATCCTAAAAATATGGAAATTATTTGCTGTTTCAGATCATGTCTCTATTGGTGGCAACAGAAAGTACTGTCTGGGAAAACCACAGGAGCCTGTCCATTTTGTAGAGTACTTTGTAGTCCTATGTAGTAGGTAATTTCTGTAATCTCTTTTTTTCTGCTTCAGCATCTATAGACATTGCTTTAGAGGTATTAAAACATACATCTCTAAACATACATTTTAATATCTGTTGCTGGAGATATTGTCCATTATTATTTCTAATTGTTATTTGAACCTGCTAGGCATTTTCAGCTCCAGGAGATGCCACTGCTAACTCTTTTCCCCACTGAAAATTGAACACTAATCTTTACTTTCATACCTTTTAATGAGATTTCAGTATGAAAAAAAGAACCTTCTGCCTAATCCTGTCACAATTTAGATTCTTGAATAGCCTCAATTTTCAAATGGCCCAATAGACTGAGGATTAAGTAATACTTTATTTGCCAATATATTTAAAACAAAGAACCCCCTAGACTTATTTTCCCCAGGCTGTAAAATCTTTGGAATAAAGGCAACATTGTATGAAGAATGAAATTAGAAAAAATAAATCTTCATGACAAGAAAATACTCTGGAATAAATACATTATTTTAAGCCCCTGACAGGTATGAAGACGATGAATGGCTGCCAGTGGGATCAGTAAGAGTTAAGTTTTGTCATACAAATCTAACTGTGGATTTTATAATCTTTATGCATTATGGTTAGTTGGCTAGAGAGGGAGTAGATAGTACTGCTTTTGATTTTCTGTTTCAGTCTGGACTTTCTAAGGGAATCTAAAAAAGGTCTAGATAGGACTAGGTGGTAAATACAAAAGTAGCTGGAAAACTACATTCTAAGAATAGCTGCCGGAAGTTATTAATTTGCTGGGAAGAATGCAGTGACCCTATATTGTTGAACTCTAAAATGCTTATTCTAGACCTATTTCTAGTTGCTACTTTCAGTAAGAGTCTAATGATGTGTGGTGGGTTGCCCATGGCTGGATGTCAGGCACCAACCAAAGCTGCTCTCTCACTCCACTCAGCAGCTGGACAGGGGACAGAAAACATAATGAAGTTCATGAATTAAGGACTGGGAGAGATCACTCATCAAATACCATCACCAGCAAAACAGGCTCGAATTACATATATTGATTGAATTTATTACTGCAGTATCAGAGCAGGATAATAAGCAAAATAAGTAAAATAAAGTAAGTCAAATAAGTAGAATTTAAAAATCCCTTCCCCCCACCCCTCCCTGCTTCCCAGCTCTACTTCTTCCCCCAGTGGTGCAAGGAGACAGGGAATGGGGGTTATCATCAGTTCACCACCCGAGGTTTTCTCCCACTGCTCAGGGAGAGGAGTCCTTCTCCTGCTCCATGTGGGGTTCCTACCCTGGGAGATAGTTCTCCATTAACTTCTCCAAAGTAAGTCCATCCCATGTGCAAGAGTCCTCCCCATAGTGCTGCAACATGGGTCACTCTTCCACGGGGTGCAGTCCTTCAAGGACAGGCTGCTCCAGCATGGGCTTCTCTCTCCATCTCAGCTCTGGTGTCTGGAGCACCCTCTGCCCCTCCTTCTCCACTGACCTTGGTGTCTGCAGTCTTGTTCCTCTCACATATTCTCACCCTGCTCTTCTCTGGCCACAATTACAACTGCTCCATAACTTTTCCTTCTTACATCTGCTATCACAGAGGCGTTACTACCATTTCTACTTGGCCCAGCTTTGACCAGTGGCACATCCAGAGATTGGCTCTGCTGGACACGGAGGAAGCATCTGGCAGCTTCTCACAGAAACCATTCCCTGTAGCCACCCGCTACCAAAGCTTGGCCATGCCAACCCAATACATGATGGAACAGAGAGCTTCGTATTAAGTTGCAGATCACAGCTACCTCACTGAGAATGAAGCATGTTGGAAGGTTCACGTTGTAACCGCTAGATTTAGCTTAGCAGGCTGTAGCTTCCTAAGAGCTCAGAGGGTTTCCTAGGGCCCGACGACTTGTCACATCCCGGAGTCCATTTTGGACAGCCCCACGATCTTGCTCCAGCAGCTAGCAGTGTTATAATGTAGTGATGACAAAAGAGGTAGAGAAGGACCTCCCCACGTGGGCTAAGAGGATTTTAATCCTACATCTTGTCCCAGAGATCTCCGGAGGTAGAGAGACCTCGTGGTCTGGGTGCGGGGAGGTTTTGTCAGGGGTCCAGGGGCGGTCCCTGAGTGGGGTTGGGGTACAGGAACCAATAGGAAGAGCCTGAGGGAGTGGCCAGGGCTAGGGCAGGCAAGAGGGGGAACATGGCATCACAGAAGCAGTGGATTACCAGACTACAACAGGTTCAGATTTTGAAATTATCAAGACAAACTGGAGCAATCATGTAGGGGAGAAAAAGATGTAAAACAACATGTATAAGCTCAAAATACTATCTTACATAAGAACAAACTGCTCTGGTAAGGGATGCCAAGAAAGGGCTCATGAGATCAAAGGTAAAAATGAAATGTGAAAGCCATGTTGCTGCCCAAACAGCACTATCCTGAGATGTACAGCCAGAAGGTTTGGGACAGGACAAACATACAGAAAACAAAGTATTTTTTAACTAAGCTCTACAATATAGCTCTCAGATGAAAAAAATACATAACGCTTCATGTGTGACTGATTTAGAAATGCAGCTACTGGCAAGTCCAGAGAAAAGCAATGAGAACAATCAAGGGTTAGTGAATTTATTTGTGAAAACAGATTGACATACTTAAGGCTGTTTACCTTGAATATAGAATTCATATGGAATATCGAAACCTTCTAAAACACAAAAAGCTATAGCAGAAAACTTACCACCATTTTTTCAATATGCAAAGTAGATGAGACGAGAGGTAGCAGCTCAGGTTCCAGAGATAAAGACGCAGATAGTGCAACAGGGAACAGGATCTAATTGCAGATTAAGTAAAATGCATCATGCAGTTGCAAAGTTTCTATTACCAATTATAGTGGTAACAAAAGATTGGACAAATTCTTGTCAAAAATGATGTAGATGAAATTGATACTTTATAGGGGCAGGGTATAGGGTATGCTCTAGGGATTCACTCAGATTTTTGATATTTTGATCAGAATCTCTAGATCTTAACACAAGGTAAATAGATAGTAATAGTAAGTAGATATTAATAAACAGATTAGAGAATTGAAAAAGGAATACTAAATAGGTTTCCTGAGGAAAAATGAGATATTCAAATTTAGACTATGTGATAAATTTTGTAATTTTCTGTCTCTTAGTCCAAGTTTAGAGGATTCAAAACCATTTGTTCTCGAAGACAGAAAGCAGAGGAATAGAAATATGTATGTAATATTTCTGATAATCTTGCTGCCTCACTGCAGCAGCTGCAAATCAGCTTAAATGTTGGGTAATTACTTCTTATGATTATTTGTCTTATTAAACAGCAATTCAGATTGAGGTTGAAACAGTACTTAATGTACCAGGAATGAAAATGAACCTACTTAAGGATGAGAAATGATCTATGACAATCGATACCGAATGGCTGCAACAGGAACGATCTTGGAATAGCACAAAAAGCCCCAGACTGCGTTAGGAATCATGCCAGGTCTAAGGTGTTTGTTCCGTACAGAGACTTTTTGCAATATGGAACTGAATTATCTAAAGAATGCCTCAGTTGAGTTAACATGAAGTCTCCTTTCAAGCATTTTAAGTACCGTTGATGACTTTTCTGATGATCTGGAGAGCTTTAACTAGAGAATACAAGCTTTTCTTCTTTAGAATGATAAGAGATTATGGGTGCAGCAGAAAAATACATATTTTCTAAAAAATTAGTATTGTTTATTAACTTGAGTATCTTTGGTCATGGTCTCTGTTTGGTTTTAATCATGAAACACCATAGCTTTCAAGTTAGTATGCTTTCTACAGGTGTAAGATTTAGTGAAGTGTTATTTTATATAAAAACATGGATTTCTCCATCTAAGTAATTGAAGTTGGTTTGTTTTGCTCTTTAGGGCTTAATCCCCTGTTTCACTAGGGTAAATCTTGCATTCAATCACTAATACACTACTGACCTTGGGTTTTTTCCTGCCTGTTCATAATTTTTAATCTTTAACCTGAATTTATGACTATTAGTGTACTTTATCTGGATTTCAACAGGCCTCTTGAAGTAATTTTATTTGCATCCTTTTTTTTTTTAATTTCATTTTTACCTATAAAGCAAATTATTCTACATCTGTGGAGAATTTATGCTTTTTTGGGACTTTTACCATTTTCAGTCTGTATTCTTTTTAAAAAAACAGATTGTTTGATATAAAACTGATGGGCTCCTACAAGCATTCCTGAATGTTTAAATGTTAACGTTTTAGAAGCATTTTTGTTTGATCACTATTTTTACTTTAAAGCTACATAAAGTAAACAAATGGGGTGAAAAAGTTCAAAAATTAAGTATTTAATCTGGTATAAAATACATTGTTCAATTACCACTCAGAACTCTTACATTTGTAGTTGCTAACTATGCAGTGTGTTATCAGGGTTTTGATGTGAAACAGCTTTTTGCTCATTTTTTCTTTTATCTTTGTATTAGTCATTGCAGCATTTTGCATCAAATAACTACTGCAAAATAATATTGCTATGATTTAAACTAAGCAATACTTTTACAAACTTTTGAGAAACTATATTGGTCTTGCTTTCTGCTGTCTTATCCCATTTCTGGAAAAGTTTGGCTTGCAACAGATGAGGAGGTGTTTCAATTGGCATCCATATGTCAGTCTTATTTTAAAGTTAGAATTGAGCATTCTGTACTTATCTGTTCATTGCGAATCGAAAAAATTACTGAAAATCTTCTGAGACAGCCAATTCCTTGAGGTCAGAAAATCTAGAGTACACAGCATAGTAAATCCATTATTTAATGAGGACTTTTACTTGCCTTATCTTATTTTCATAGGGCAAATATTCTGTAAAGAATGCATTCAGTAATAAGATTTATTTCTCTAGTGTCTTGCTGATGAGGTGATGGGATTGTTCACTTTTGTCACCTTCTGTTTTTTTAAAGTCTTTCATATCAGTATCCTTTATTTTTGTTAATATCTGTCCTGAAGCTTTAGTCCTCTGATGCAAGTAGTTGGCAATTTGGGTTATGTAATGCAAAATCTGAATATTGGATATTCACAGACTGAGATGACTCAGAGATGACTCATGGTTGTTTCATTGGTGGGGGTTTTGGTTTGGTTTTTTTTTGTTTTGTTTTGTTTTGTTTTTGTTATTGTTTGCTTTTCTTGATTTTTCCAAGTGCAAAAGTTGCACTTGTTTCAATGCTCTAATGTTTGAAATAGGATCTCTGCTGGTTTAAAACCTACAAACTGCTTCAAACTGAACTGAAAAGCGTCTTTATAGCATGGGCTAGTAACATCAGAAGGATCTGAAATACATTTTAAGACAGTGGAAGTTCTTATGAACTGTTTATGCTCTAGCGTTTTTGAATGATAGTCAAAAGTCTAGCTGTGCTTTGAACATCAGGGAAAATTTTGAGTAAATCACATTGACTTTCAAGTTCCTAATATTATCTTATTTCATAGAAGAGAAAACTCTCAAGGAAAATAGTAAAAATAAGAGAATAATAAAAAAGCTTATGTTGGAAGGGACCTCAAAGATCATCTAGTTCCAACCTGCCATGGGCAAGACACCTTCCACTGTACCATGTTGCTCCCAGCCCCATCCAGCCTGGCCTTGAACACTTCCAGGAATTGGGGAGCCACAACTTTTCTGGGCAACCTGTGCCAGTACCTCACCACCTTCACAGTAAAGAATTACTTTACAATATCGAATATAAACTTACTCTCTGTTTAAAACCCTTTCCCCTTGTCCTGTCACTACCTTGTAAATGCCCTTGCAAACAACCTTTCTTGTAGCTCCCTTCAGGTACTGGAAGGCAGCAATTTGGTCACCCCTAAGCCACCTCTTATCCAGGCTTAACAAAACCAAATTTCTGATCCTTTCCAAAGAGGAGAGGTGCTCCATCCTTCTAATCATCCTGGTGGTTCCTCTCGGACCCTCTCCAATCTATGTCCTTCCTGTGCTCTTCTAAATTTGAAGCTTAGCTCTTGGGAACTAAAGAGGAAATCATCTGTGCCCACTGACTGGCTGTGACTTGCATGATTTTATGTATTAAGCAAAATATCCTCAGTAGCAATGAAATCTTAGTGCCAGGTTGTCAAATACTTTTAAAACCTGGTGTGGAATTCTGTGTATGAGTGGGTATTTATGTTCAGGAGAGGAATTACTTGCAAAGAGCTCTTACAGAGAAGGAAATTGTTACAGTGGGGATTCTGTAACACGATGTATCAGACAACGAGGCCCATGGAAAAGAAATTTATATGGACAGTTCTTGATAGCTGTTTCAGAGATGTTTATTTCTCCAGCCGCATGGCCGGGGCTCTGCCGAGGAACTGCTCAATCACGGGACCAAGGGCCCTTCTGCCCGCGCAGGGAACACAAACCAACCCATGGGAACGAGGCTGAGCAGGGGCAGGGAAACCCCGTGTCTGTGCCCTCAGGGCCCCTCTGCCAGGGCTACATGGCAGGGGAGGGACCCCGACAGGAAATACTTAAAAATGTCTCAAATAAAAAAACCACAACCATCTTGTAAAACAACAAATGAAATGCAATTGTCCTTAGCCATTAAGGAATGGCAAGTCTTTCCAATAAGAAAAGTGTGAACAAAAGATTGTATTTGAGAGCTGGGCCTGTAAATTTCAGGAAAATGATACTACGATATGCTTCCCCATAATATTGGGTTATTTAAATAGAATTCCTTTTCACTCTCACACATCATGCTCTCTACACAGAAGATATAATTAATTCACTGAAAATGGAAATTAAATTGAAATTGCTTTCCTAAGAACTATTTAAAGAACAGCTAGGTAATAAAGCAGTTCTACCAAGAAGAAAAATCTTCTAAAAAAAGGTATCTGCTAAAGTCTTTAAATAATCTGATGCAGACAAAATGAATTCAGAAAGCATGAATACCCCTAAACTTATAATATTTGAAGTCCTGTATTTGGTCCAGGAGATGTTTAAAATATTAAATGTTTGTATTTAATCTTAAATGTTAACATTAAAAATTCATTTTGCATATTACATATGTCTTTTAGGAGTTAAAAGAGAGAAGAAAGTTACTATATTAACAGATTACTTATACAAAGAATTGTTGGAACTTATACTATCTGAAATTTTTCTGTTGTGATTCTAAGCATGGGTTTAAGGAGACTTAATTATGCATTTAATCTAACATTGTGACAAAGAGCCTTTCTCAGAAATGCAGTCATTTCGTATCCTTAAAATTGACCAAATTTACTCTGCCATTTTATGAATCTCCATGGAGGAAAACAGAGGAAAATTGGAGGACCAAGAACTATCATTAAAGTATTCTGATGAAAGAAGTTTTGTTTGCTGCTTTCATAAAATATCCTTATTTTCATTTTAGCTCTTCTCTACAGTTAGAGTTTGATAAGGACAGCTAGTTTTGGTCAGAACAGAGACAATTAAGGTTGATGAAGCAATCCAACAGGATGGTTGTATACAGTGTGCCCTGAAACAACTTTCTTGGGTCAAAACTGTGACAATGTAATGTCTTTCATTTCTGTTTCTTTATTCCCCTGAGTACTCTAATTGTGATATTATTTGCTATTCTTGATAGTGAACTGTCATCTTTTTCCTTAAATTTTCCTAAATGTCACCTTTGTCCTAACTTTCCTTAAGTTTCTGTGTCCTCACTTGAAAAAGTTTTAGTCTAGTTTGACGGAGTAAAGATAATCTTCACATGAGAATGCTTATGCTGACCCAGACCTCTGATCCCCTGAGAGATGAGGCATCAGGCAGGATTTCAGTTCTAGTGCTAAATACAACATTTCTAGGCAAAACAGACAATTTTTCTAATTTAATTACTCCCCAGACAACATCTTCTCTGCATTTACATTTAGCCAATACTTTCTGCTTTAAAATTATTCAAAAAGTTGTTTAATTTCAGTCACTTGACCTTAAGAAACAACCATTTTTTGATACTTTTGAAACAAATGTGTGGCTTTCATGAAACTTATGAAATGCATTTAAAAATCACATGGTATTACAAAGCTAAGAAATAAAGTCTCTATTAGACCAAAAAGTATGTTTATCTTTAGGGGTTTTGGAGAACATCCGCCATAAATGCCAGTCAATGCAAAACCAGTTTTTTTTCATTGGTTAATTATACTGAAAATCTTGGGGCTTTTTTTCAAGAGTTTCAAATCTGATGTTTGAAATTGTGCATTTTTCTTAGTGCACTGAATTAATTACTTCTGTTTTGAATCTCTGTTTATTGTTCATGTCATCTCTACGTGTAGTGAACCATGTACTTTAATCATTCTGGTGTATTACTATATGTTGTTTATACCAGAATCTTTCACATTAATGAAAACAATATCTTCTTAATCTTCTTTAAAAGGGTAGTTTCAAGATAATATCGTATAATTATGATGTTCTAGTATTATCAAGGAATATTCTTCTGGTTGCAGTAATTTTGACAAAATGTGCTAGTCCTGTTTCTTATCAAACCACCAAACATTCAGAAAAAGCTTATTGTTTTGAGGAGAAAGATTTATAAGGTATTTGATTATCTGCTAGACTCAGCTGACAAATTATATACCAAAAGTTAAGGAGCACATTTGGCTTATGCATTTGACTTCAATACAGCCAGGATTTATTCTGAAGCTTCTTTTCTAAGATATCTTTGGCAAAACTGTGCAGTCTACATGTTTCTCTGCAAAGATGATAAAAGAAGAAATTAATTATGTTTTTCTTTTAATAAGGAAAAGAAGTAATCTAGAAATTATAACTAACTTGCAGCAGGACTAACTTAATAGAAAAGAAACAAGTGTTTATGAAATGCATGAATATTGTAATAGTTCAGTAGCCTCAGAATTACATAAATATTAGGGAAAAATACATGATGAATGCATAAATTAACAAATCATTGAAATGGTTTTCAACATTAAATTATTGAAAACTTAGTACATACATACATATGCAGGGATGTGATGTACATTTCAGGAGTGGTGCCAGAGTACACACTACCTATAAGGACAAAATATGTTCTATGGGAAATGTCTTTCATGAAAGTAAAATGCAATAATTTCTCAGGCTCCAAAGAGACTTTTGGTTTGGGCTTTTTTTCAGATGTACTAATCCATTGGTCTGTATCTTTGTCATCCAGAAAACAGTGTACATTTTTCACCATTTTTGCTAAGCAGATAAAAAATTATTTCCTTTCTTTCTCCTTATCAGTGTTGGCCACCTTTGTAATACCAAATGCTTTGGGTTTTGATATACGTCCTCTAGTGAATCTTGTTAGGCTGATGTGAAACATCTATCTCCAGGTCTCCCTGCTTTTTTCGAAACAAAGTTTACTGCCCCTGTGGAGGAGGTGATGAAAAGGAAATATGTTCTAGCATTTTCAGTTTGCATTCTGAAGCAATAATTTTAACTGCTAATGTAAAGATGGGGTTTGTGTGGTTTTCCTAGACCAGAATATGCAGTTCTCTCTTAAAAAGCTGAAAGCTTCTGGCATTAGGCAGGACATTTGCTTTGGTGCAGTAATTTGCTAAAATAGCCCAACAAGAGGACATTGATCAGAGCTCTTTGATTTTGCCCTGCATCCTTTCTTATACATTTACATAGGTTCTGCATCTTGGCTGAGCTTGACAAAGTGTGACAGTACTTCTACCATGAAAATAGAACTTCATTATTCAAGTAATATGTCAGGCATAATCCTCAGTCCTCCTAAACCATTTTCCCCTCCTACCAAGCTATTTTAAGGTTTAGACTATTTGCTTAGCTTTTCAATTTCAGAAGTTCCAAAAATGGTATCATAACAAAAAAACCATTGCATGAAATCAGGAGAAATTAAATATTTTTGTGCCCACTTCCAAGTATGCAGAATCTGAACACTTATTTTATTGGATTCCACAGTTCATTTGAAGGGATGATGCATGTCATTGATAGACCTCTAATTTCCCACAAGCCTCTAAAAAATGCTATCTCAGCATCATTTTTGCTTAGAATATGCCTTTCAAATTCCAGCCATAAGGCTAAAGTATTCTGAGCAGCAGATGTCATTTATATTTACTCTGTAGAAACTATATTGCTACAGGTGCTGGTCATTTGCAGGTTTTTATAACACTGTGGAAGCATGGTGAGACTATCCTCATGTTGATCAAAGTGCTGAGATTAAGAAGTGCTAAAATTTTTAAGTGCTGTATCATCATATATTTAACTATAAGAGAAAAGCTTCTGCCGCCAAATGTAATAGCTTTTTGCTATGTCATCAATGTGAGGATAGATAGTAATTCAATTTTTCTTCCATAGTCTGGGTTGATTACATTAAAATATATTCAAAACTAAGGGAAAAAATACTATTAGCATAATATTTGGGAGTCATCCTCTTTTTTGGGGAACTCAACCTGGTAGAAAGATAAATAGGTCATGTCCAAATAAGACTTTTACTTATTGTTAGCAATATAATTTGGTTAATCAATCAGCCTATTTTAAAAGTTTTAAACAAAATCATCTGTGAAATATTATGCTCCCAGTGCATTGATCTGTTTTGCATAAGTGGTGTTAGCTTAGAACAGCTGAATGCGTGCTGTTGCATGCTTGCCATGACTCTTGGTTGATATTTTTGCATTTCACCACAATAAAGAAAGATTTTCTCTTTTTCTCTCTCTCACACATGCTTGTGCACGTGCAAACACACACACACATATTTATAGTCTCTCGTTCATACACTGTGTTTGACAAAGAACTCCTCCATGCATTTAGTTGTGGTATTGGCTAAAAACGTTTAGAATACAAATAAAATCTAGAGAAGTAGGCTTCTAATTATTCCAAGAATATAAAGTATTCAAATCTTATCTCAATATCTAATCTTACATGTCAAGAGCGAAACAAAACTTTAAATAATTTGAAAGAATTTAAGAACAGATTTTATTATCAAATCATATTTTTAAATATATATGAGCTTCCCTGGTACAGAAAAAATAATGATATTAAAAATTTTTACTTCAATGTGAGAGCTCACTTGCTGTTTACAACTAAGATTACTGTACAAGAGTCAAAAGATTTCAGCTGCATTCTTAGTTCCAATTGACATCTGATTCTTTGAAATTGGCTTTCTTTGGCGATTTATGCACTGTGACAGCACAGATTTTTTTAACAGAAAAATTCAGCCTTGAATATTCTTGTATATGATTACAGGAGAAGGTTGTTGGTTCGTTGGGGTCTCCTCCCCCCGCCATTGGGGTTTTTTTGGTTTTTTTTAATGAAATGTCAATTTTTCAAACAGTTTTCAAAAAATTTATTTGTTATAATGAAAATCTTGTTGGTCTACCAGTAGCATAAGGTTCACCCTGGTAAAACTGCTACATGGAAATGGCATCCAAATTAGGCAAATGCATGTCATAAAATATCACTATCAGTTATGGTTAGTAAATCATGACCATGGGCAGAACAGATGACTTGACAGTTCATTAGGAAAGACAGAAGTCAGGAAGCAAGATGTTTTAATAGCCAAAATGTCTGATGTTCTAGACAACTAGACTTAATATACCAAGGAGGAGAGAGGAAAATCAGAGTTTGCTGAAATTAATTTCTATCCAACACTCTTGTAAAAGTTACTACTCCAGAAGATTAATTTTGTACACAGATAATTATTAGGAAACTTGAATTTATCAGAATTGTATTTTTGAGGAGGGGAATACCTGTCTATATTCATACTGCTAGTGTTTAGCAGTACTAAAGATAACATGTGTAAGAAGTAAGAATAATAAGATAATTTTGTTCTGGGATAGAAAGTTGAGAATAAGACACAATGGAGGAATGGATGGAATGGATGAGTCCTTTCAACCCCACAAAAACCTAACTTGCCATGTTGTCAGTAATACTGATTATTTAAGAAATTTGAGGAGCATTTTGGAAAAAAAATGGTATGGGGTAGTTGTCTATCTGCCAGGCCTTTGTTCTAAGAATAAGCAACATGAGACAAGGATACGAGCATTAATATCTGCTTGCTGAAGTTGTGAGCCACAGATCTGCTCTTGTATTCAGCAGTGGTGAGCACCACCACCACCACCAGCACCTTGAATCCTCTTCAGTTTTGGGCCCATCTCTACAAGAAAGACATTGAGGGGCTGGAGCGTGTCCAGAGAAGGTCAACAGAGCTGGTGAACGGTGTGGAACACAAATCCTGTGAGGAGAAGCTGAGGGAGCTGGGGGTGTCTAGGCTGGAGAAAAGGATGCTCAGGGGAAACCTTATGAAACCTCTCTGAAAGGAGTGTGTAGCCAGGTGGGGTAGGTCCCTTCTCCCAAGCAGCAAGTGACGGGAAAGGAGGAAACAGCTTCAAGCCGTGCCAGGGAAGGTTTAGATTGGATGCTAGGAAAAATTTCTTCACTGTAAGGGTGGTCTGGTATTGGAACATATTGGAACACCTGCCGAGGGAGGTGGTGAATTCATCATCCCTGAAACTGTTCCAGAAATGTGTGGATGTGGGCCTTGGGGATACAGTTTAACAATGAATGGGGTGGTCCTAAATTAACAGTTCAACCTTATGATCTTAGAGAGCTTTTCCAACCTAAAATACTCTGTGATTATATGATTGTGCTGTGGGTCAGGAATGGAAATGTTTTCATTATTGAGACATGATGCATGGAATAACAGTCATTTGATTCCTGTATTAAAGAGGGAGACACAGAAAGGAATAAAAATGAAGCTTCAAGCTTGGAAATAATTGCAGTAATATTACCTAATCCTTAAAAAAAAAAAAGGTAGTATAGGTATTATAGGGATAGCAATACTTAGTCATTTTCAAAAAATAACCTTCAGGTCTGATTCTTTAATTGTTTCTTTAGGAACTGGCATTCCAAATGAGTAAGTGAAGCTGTACTTCTAAAGTAGGCATTATCTTGCACCTGTGATCACTAAATCTCATCTGCTTTTGTCAGTTGAAAATTAGATTATAAAAATAAGTTTTGTCTAAAGTTTAGTTTTAAATCAATACAGAAACAGCAGCTAACATAGATATTGATATTCTGCTTATCATTAAGCCTTCTAGTCTATTGGTAACACTAAACAGTGAAAATCAAATGGAAAACTTGTGATCTTTCTGCAGAACTTTAAGATGAATATTGCAAAACTCTTTGTTATTTGGTGCGGGCTTCTCAAAACGTTACACCAAGTCTTTCTCATTTTTGTACTGGAGAGTCTAAAGCTTTAACCTAGGCTTTAAAAATCCAAATCAGATTTGAAAGGTGACCTTGAGGGAAATACTACAGTTATGCTATTTTAATAGCAAGACTCTTCCTTTCATATAAGCTGAAGCCTCCATCATCCTCTGGATAGAAAGGACTAGCCTCTGCTCTGTGGTGTCTTTAGACTGACCACAGGGTACATCTTCACTTTAGTGGAAAATTTCCCTTTTTATTAATAATTGTAGTTATTTTATAATTGTATCAAGGACAAGATGTCTGATTTTTAAAGAAGGTTAATGAGACATTTTCTTTCAAGGATATATGTGGATGACATCTTAATATCTTTTACTAGCCTTCACATCTCTCAGCAGGATTTTTTTTTTTTTGGTCCAAATTTGGTAGGTGTTTATCTCTCTAATATTTCCCACAGCAGAAGAAATACTCTAAAGCCTCATCTTTGTGGCTTCACTCTAATGGAGGGTCTCCCTGTTTGTCTGTCCTGACAGCCTGAGTCAAGTACATGAAACAACAAGGCTAAGCTAGCAGTCGTTTTCTTCAGTCCTTCAGGATTTGCATTCCTGGTATGTCAGACTAGTCTGAGTGAAATTTGATGGGAAGGTAAACCCCTCTTTATTCCAACAAGATAAGAACTGGAAACTCATTACTAATACTGAGAAGAGGTGCAAGGAACTTAAATTATTCAGGAAGTATTTGTTTTAGCATTACTAGCAGTGTTTATTACCGACAGACTTGATAGCAAGCATTGTCTCCTGGGAAGCCTCCTCCCCTCATTGCCAGTCACTGTTATTCCCATGGACTGCTACTGCTCACCAGGGGTTTCCTAAAATTCTCAGCCTTCATAATTAATCAAATCAAATTATCATCTTGGAAGAACTTGCTAATGAAATACTTTCAGTGACAATACTGACTTGGATATGTGAAAGTACATTATGAACCTTCTCACAAGGCATCCACAAACAGTTTTGGCAACTTGTTGATGAGTAAACAAGTGCCAATGAATACCTGTGTAATTGGAAGTAGGTATGTTTTCCTTAAAGTATAGCTGCAATGCATCTACGAAAGCAATTTTTTTTTTTTTGTAGTAAGGAATATGGCATATTAATTAATACTTGAAAAATATTAAGAGAAATATTTATAGCCTAGATATGTCTGAGTATCAGCTGACTGTAAGTACAACACAGCAAAACTGAAGAAGACTCTTTACGTATAGGATAATATATGGTCTTTTAGGACAATAGAAGATACCCTGAGACAAGGATTAGATGAAAAGAAATGGGAAAGACTGAAGGGTAGAGGAAAATTTGTAGAACTGAAGGAGGACTTGAAGTCACAGAAAAGCTTAAAGGAAAATTAGGCAGAGACTGGAGAAAGGAAAATATTAGTGCATGGGAGAGACTTCCCTGTACTGCAGTGTTAGATTTTTCTCATCTCGGTGGGTTATGGCACCATGTAGATGTCCTGCATCTGCTCTCCTAAGACTGAGCTTAGTTTTTATTCTTTCACCAGGATTTTTCACACACTTCCAGATGGAGATAGTGTGATGGAGCTCTTGACTGGATTTGGTCCCCTATACAGAGAACTCCTTGTATCCTCCACTGTACAAAGTTATTCTTGTCTACAGGGATTAACTTTACCATGAAAATGTATGCCTTGTAGAGCAGCATTCCAGAATGGCAGACAGGGAAGACACACTGCTTTTGAGCAATGATGGTTGAGGGAAAGATTTTCAGAGAAAAGTGGTTTATCACCTTGTGAGCTAGCAAAAGTGCAGTAAAGCTCTGAGGACAGAAAGGAGCATGGTATCAGATGAAGAATCCCACAGCAGGAGTAATAATCCCTTTTATACACTAGGCTCACTTTCTCTTCCGCTCATTTCTAAGTGTGGGTCATGCAACCTTCCGTCTCTACAATGGGAGAACATAATGATCTAATTCATGGAAGGCCAGGCAAAAGGGAAAACTAAGATCAGTGGGTCACAGGATAGAACCTTTGAGAATGACTGAGCCTTGCATGAGTCTGAAACAGATAGGAAAAACAAGATTTAAAGCCAAAAATCAAAGCAGTAAATGAGACTGGGTAGCAGGCCAGTGCCAATTCTGTTAAAATAAAAATATTCCTACTTTTATAAGAAAATGAAAGAGCTAAAAAAGTTACTGCATTTAAAACAGAGTCTATAAGGATAATGTGAAACATTTTCTACCTCCAAGCCTTTTATTGTAATTTATAGTATAGAGTAAAAGTAATTGCATTTCTTCACAAAAACAAAGAAAAAAAGGGGGAGAAAACCCCCTCAAAACAAAACAAAAAACCCCCACCCAATTCTCTCTATCCAAAGATATTCCAATATCCAATTATTCATTGCACAAAAACTTTGCCAGTTTGAATAAATTTGTATACAAAGGGACATGGTTTAGTTTTCACTAAAGTAATAGAACAAAATTCACTGAATTTTCACAAAGAGTAGTAGCCTATACGTTTACAAAAGAGAAGTGCTAAAAAGTGCAGCACTGAAACAGTTTTCATTTTTAGGTAGTACAATGTGAAATACATGTTCTACCACATCAAATGTTAGATAGAATGCATATAACATAACTGGGCTTTTTTTAAGGACTGCTAGAAAAAAGAACTCAATTTGCACCATTGCTTTTGTGAAAAGGTATAAATGTGTTAAAAAGAAATTATATAAATATCGGAATTGGTATTGGAAATTCATGAAAACAAGTTCATCATTAGAAAGCTTTATTTTAGGTATATAATCTGAGAGAGGAGAGAAAAAGCAGAATTATCTGTACTGTAAGAACAGACTGCCTGCTGTAGTTCTTATGTGGGGCTTATAGGATTTGAACAACAATTTAGGTGCTTATATTCAAGAGCAGGTCAGAAAGTTTATAAGAAATGAAGAGTCATCACACACTGGACTTTGTTGTTCCTTTAGCATTTATCTTTCAGTTTCTATAGAAAATTATTTAAGAAAGGTTTTTTGTGTCCAAAATTCATCAAAGACCTGGTTGCTATGTATGCATCAAACGCTCCAAAGTTCATGGCCACAATCCTTTTCCAAACAGCCTTCAAGGCCATAGTGTCATCTCTTAAATGTATGGATATTTTTGGGGTTTTTTTTCAAGCTCCTTTTTTTCCTCCTTTCCCCTCAGACAACTGTTGTTCATGGCAGCTCAGGGTTGGTTATTACTGTGTTAGCATCTTGGTGTACTCCCGTTCGGACATTAAGTGCAGAGCAGAACAGGATAGCTTTTGTTATATCTTTTGACAGTGAGAAGACTTAATTCCCCATTGCTTCACTGCAGATTACTACAACATTTTTGTACTAAACATCCACTGAGTTCAAACCTGAAACAATTCATCGAAAAGGAATAGACTGGAATGCAGGTTTGCCAATCATGGAAGAGATCAATTCCTCCAATCAAGTTTCTTTCTGTCCAGTCTGATAATTTTGTGTTTCAAAATTGACTTCAGCATGAGGAGCAAGAATGTGTGCTATTTTGCTTGTCAACTCTTTGGGAATTGGAAACTGGGAAACACAGCATCAAGTTTTTGTAACTGAATTGAGATAGGAAAGAATAACAAATTTCTTCTGCTAGTATTTTAACAATAAAGGTAAATTCCAGACACTTTCACACCTCAGTGCTCCTAAACAGAGAGAGGCTTTAGGGGAATTCTACGTAGGATTCTTTCATTGGGAAAGAAGTCAGTATCGTAAATCTGCACAGACAGGCATGATCTTGAGTGTCATGAATAAATATCAAACAAAATGAGAATTCAAAGGTACCTCTCTGCTTGATATATCCTTTTGGTTAGCTGTGGGTAACTGTGCTTTGAACAATCCTGAGATTGTGTCTCCTGCAGGACACTAACTTTCTATGAAACCCTGACACACTGGAGCACCCTAGCACAGTAGGATGTCTGAAGAAGGCGTTTTGAATAGCAGCTCCTCTTTGCAGAATGATAGCTAATCCAGAGAGTCAACAGAATAATTCTGTTCCTTAAATATAAATTTATATATTGATAGTAATGAAAAAATGGCATGCCTTCAAATAGGACTGAAATATCCCTTTGCTGCTTGGTTGCTCTTTGAATATATTTAAGAGCAACCTCTCAGACTTCATAACTACCTTCCTAAAAGAATGACTTGATTCAGGGCTCCTAAAGATTATGATGAAACCCATTTTTACTCACACCTTTCCTAAATTGGTTTGCCTCAGTTAGTAATGAATATAAACATAAGAAGATAAGTGGAGTGAGTGCCTTATACCTAAATGCAGAAAGTTGTAATTTCCAAATGTCTTTTAAAAAGCAGTGGAGTCAGATGACATTCTGAAATCTTATTTTCATGACAGTTATCTTGCATATTATACTCTGTCAACAATAATAAACAGTTCCTTACCTCAAGGCTTTTATTTAGAAATTTAAAATTATTTATTAGTTAATATATTCTTTTTTAGTTGTCATTTACTTATTCCATTGGTATCTATTTCCTTTCCTTTTTCCTCACTTCCTTCAAAAAGTTGATACTGCCTTGGAGGAGAATGATAATCAGGCTGTATCACTTTGTTGTTCTCTGAAGTAGGGCTGCATGGAAATCATAAATGATGCAGTAACTGCAGCACTACAGTAGGGAACAATAAGAATACCAATAAACTCGTGGTTAAAGTAGAGGCTGAGTCTGGCAATATTATGGAAGTGACAGGAGGCAAACTGTCCAAAAAAAGGTAGAGATAGAAATAAAAATTAACTGTGTCCAGAATTCTTGTTTCGGAAGAAAATAAATGTGGGTGAGGAAGCCAAGTGGTAAGAGAAGAACAAATATGTGCCTTTTTTTTTTTCCTGAAGGAAGATAAATTTATCATGTGTCAGTTAAAATAACTTATTTTTTCCCATGGAAACAGAGCCACATTTTCTGAAGAAAAGAGAGGCAAGTTCTAGTGATACATTTAGGTATTGATCCAGGCACTAGCAGTGGGCGAACTGTTCATTGACAGATGTAGTGTAAATGAATTGGAAGATACTTCTAAAAGATGAGATGTATAAAGCTTGCAATGGGTTCATTTCAAGGATAGTTTTCCTTCTGTTTAAGGGCAGATGGAGAGATGTCATTACTCTGCTGATAGTTATGCAGTTCCAGTGCCTTCAGTTTGGAAATTAAGATTGTAAATGAACATGGGACAGAAGCTGACCATATTGTTAAGCCTGGAGAAAACTCTTGTAATATCTGATGAAGTTGTGTAGATTTTGTGCCTCTGAAATGAGTGAGAGCTCCAAAGAAAGAGTGACAAAGATGGTAAAACAAGCTGCTGAATGTGAACGCATCTTGACTTTTTTATACAAAATCAGGATAGAATTTAATTTAAAAATCACCTTAAACATGACTTCCAAACTGACTGCACAATCCATTTGGGACACGCACACCTGTGTGCACACAATATTCAGATGCACATACATGTAAAAAAGATATCAACTATTAAGGAAGGGTTCTGAGAGGAGCTGACAGCTTCGTAGAGGTGTTGATGTAATAGCTACACATCAGGTAGATGTAAAAACACACAAGAGAAGTCAGACCTTACCTCTGTCTGAAAATCAGGTCCTGGAAAAATAGTGCTAGACATGCTAAAAGCTTTGCAGGTAGTAAGCAGACCAAGCTGATAGTAGGAGAAATTCATACCCATATATTTCTTTGGCTTTTGGGATTGATTTATAATAATGAAATAAATACTCATCATTCTCACAGGGGTAAATCTGTGACCTCAAAGCTCATCAATTGAAGTGGGGAACAGGTCACTGTAGTGTGACATCTAACAAGTTTATTTTCTCCTCCATGTAGCCAGTACATTGCAACACTTTTCAATCTTCACACGCATTGCTACTTTAAAGTACATGCCTCCTACATGTAAAGGCTATTTCAAGTACATTAACCAAGTGTTTGCAAGCTAAATCTGACCGTGAAAAGTAAGCTAAAACTCTGTATCATTTTTGGGAGGGATTAGACTGAAAATATGAGCTCTGCTGAGCTGTCTCTAGATGCCTGTTTTTAACATAGACCTGAGATGTGGGGGATTTGGGTGATGTCGGTTTGGGGGTTTTTTGATAGAATTAATTTTAGCCTGTAATGCCATGCTAGAAATTCTGGTGATTCCGGTTTGTGAACCAGTCCTTTCTTTTCTCTCATGTTAGTTTGGTACATCAGGAGAAAAACACACATTTATTTTGTTCTAGGGAGTTAGACTTCATGCACATTAAAACAAGTGGATTTTCTGGTAGTGAACTCTTATAAATATTTTAAAAACAAAATATGGGGGTTGCCATTGCTACTAGGGATGTTCACACCACAGAATAAGTACCTAGAAAGGTACATTTAGAAAGGATCAATTAATGGTACTTGTAAGAGCACTTACTCCAGAGATCAGTAGAGATTGAGATTAATTCTTTTTTTTACATTTGTGTATCCTCCTACTTCTGATACATTTTGTCATCAATTCTGGTTTTCACCTGTGCCATGTTCAAGTTAAATGTATTTTAGAGATTCTCCTTAGTCCACTACTTTAGTGCTTGGAAACATTAGCACTGTTTGTTGCTTTCACAGGACCATCATTATCTTAATTTTTCATTCCAGGTTATAGACCAATCTCTCCATGCCCTGTTCTTATGGCCTCCTAAAGTTTCTACTGTTGATTATTCTTTGAGAAAAGAAATAATAAAACTTTTGGGTGATACAATAGCACCTAACTTTTAGTTTCTTCTGGGCCATTAATTTCTGCCCTGGTTTTGTCTTCATTCTAAATCCATGCTTGGATTTATTTTTTGCTTACTTATTTTTTTTTATTAAAGCCATGGTCATTCATATGAAAAACCCTGTTCTAACTTTAATGGAAGAGCAATTTTTTTTTTCCCTTGGAATTCATATTTATTTTCACATACATTTCATTTCCTAGTGTGGTGAGTTGACCTCAGATGTCCACCAGATGTCCACTAAAGCCACTCTATCATTCCCATTCTCAACAAGATGTGGAGAAGAAAAGAAAATCAAAATCAAAATCTTGAGATAAGGACAAAGGGATCACTAATTACTGTCATGGGCACAACAAAGTTGACTCAGGGAAAATTAACTTCATTTATTGTTAATAAATAAGAGAGAAGGATAATGAGAAATAAGATCAAAACAAAAAATAACTTTTCCCTGCCCCTTCCTTCTTTGGAGACTTAACTTTGTTCCTGATTCTCCCCTCCCAAGTGGCACAAGCAGTCAGGGATGGCTGCTGTGGTCAGTTTATCACACCCTGTCTCTGCCATTCACTCCTCCCCACACCTTCTCCCTGCTCCAAAGTGGGTTCCCTCCCACAGGAGACAGTCGTCCACTGACTTCTCCGATGTGACTCCTTCCCATGGCCTGCAGCTCTTCACAGACTGTTCCAGTGGGGATCCCTTCCACAGGGTGCAGTCCTTCAGGGACAGGCTGCTCCCACCTGGGTCCTCCCCGGGGTCACAAGTCCTGCCAGCAAATCTGCTCCGGTGTGGGATTGTCTCTCCATGGGACCACAGATCCTGCCAGGACCCAGCTCCAGCACAGGCTTCCCACAGGCTTACAGCCTTCTTCAGACATCTCCCTGTTCTGGTGTGGAGTCCTCCATGGGCTGCAAGTGGATCTCTGCTCCTCTGTGGCCCTCCGTGGGCTGCAGGGGCACAGCTGCCTCACCGTGGGCTGCAGCAGGAGCTGCAGGGGAATCTCTGCTCTGGTGCCTGGAGCACCTCCTGCCGCTCCTTCTGCACTGACCTTGGGTCTGCAGGGCTGTTGCTCTCATGTATTCTCACTCCAGTCTCCCAGATGCTGTTGCACAGCGTTGTGTCCCCATTCTCAAAAATGTTATCCTAGAGGCACCAGCTTAGGGCAGCAGTGAGTCCTTCTTGGAACTGTCTGGAACTTTGTCCATTCAATGTGCAGACAGCATCTGGCATTTTCTCTCAGAAGCCACTCCTGCAGTTCTTCTCCTCCTTGAAAAAAAACCTTGCCATGTAAACCCTACACAGCTGGCATTCTGAAATGTGGGTACCCATCAATGCATATTGCTGCCCAGCCCATGTGGCTGCCATTTCAAGAACTGCAGTGCATTGCTTGGGCATTACTTTAATCAGCAATGCACCAAGTTTACATTAGGTAGTTTCAAAGGCTTTTAGTCCCAATCCATAGCACAAGACTTTCTCTAGTTTCACTATTGCAAACTCACCACACCCAGGGAAGCAGATAAGCCACAGTGGTTCATGTTGGAAAGAGATCAGAAAACGCCCCTTTTGTCACACCCTTTGGTAAATCCTTGGTAGGATAAATATATTCCCAAAAGTTATAGATTATTAATTACTTTTAGATTTTGTGCTGTAACTATTTAATATTTATTTAATTTCCTTTATTTACTTTTTCTTCATAAATGAAGAAAAAAGACTTGTGTGTCCATGTACAGTTAGATCTGAGTTCTGGAACACTTTATGTAGTACACTGGAGGAATTGAAAAAACCTAATTTAGAGTAAAAAAAAAGCTAAGGCCTTTGTAAGTAAAATATAAACAGGAATGGGAAGAACAAAACTGCAGATCTAATTTGTTTTATTGAGTCTGTTTTGGTATTGATTTGGTCTTATGTTTCTTTCTCTTACAAATCCCTGCCTCTGCAAATAAACTTCTTTGTGACATGTTTATATTGATAGCATAATATGGTGTGCAATATAAAAAATAGGTTTGTGAGGCAACTAGCAAGCTTTAACATCTCGATATGGATACACTTATGTGACACTGCCTATCTGAGGAGGAATTTTAGGATCAGTTCATGTTATATAGTATGTCAGATACACTAGATTACAGTTTTCAAGTTTGTATTTCTGTATTTAGTGACTCAGAGATCTAAGATTACAATTTCCATAACTATTTTTCCTAGTTGTGATGCTTTTCACAAAGATATTGAACAGTATTTTACATCTCAAATATCTCTAGTGAGAAAACAAATCTTGAAATGAAAACTTTAAAACTAGACCAATACAATAAAATAAATGTAGTACCAATAGAATAACCTGCAGAGCTGTGAGCTCATTCATAGGTTTCCTACACAATAATTTAGGCTCCACAGAACTATCCACACTGTTTTTACATGGCTATCTATGCTACCAGTAAAACAGAAATACCTACTCAGATATTTATTTGTCACCTATAATCACACTTGTAATATATCTGTGAGAACATTTAGATAAGCACAAATTCATGAACTGACTCTAGCCTAGAAGCCATAACTTCATTCTGCTTTTCTGCTTGGCATAGATTAAATTCCTGTCTATCATCACCTGTCTGTGTAGTCATATTTCATGTAGAAGAAGTGATGCTGATTTCTAGGCAGTTGTTTGACAGGTGTCTACCCAAGACACATTTCTTTAGTTTATGCTTCTATCACATATCTCAAGGAAATGACTGGGCAATGGACACTTTTAGTTTAGTACAGTAAAAACAGTCTTAGTTTTAATAATAATAATCATCATCACATTTTTAACTACTTTGAGAAAAAAGTAATTTCACTGCAAAGCATGTCTTTGTTAGCAAGTGCAATATTTTATTTTAATAGTATCTGTATTTGTATTTATCTGACAGTAAGGTGGGGGGTTTTTTTGCCATTCCTTTAGTGATTCAATATCTGAGAGATACCTTAGAATTAGGTTTTAAAGAAAAACTTGCCCTACTTAAAGGCACCAATTTACCAAATGTTAGTAGCCAGGTGCTTTGTATCCTGCAATAAAAGGAATACACATTTTGAACTTTTAGTTATAACTGTATTTTAAAACATTTATTACAAGATTCTCTCCTGGTTTTGGCTGGGATAATTTTCTTCCCAGTAGCTGGTTCAGTGTTCTGTTTTTCATTTAATATGTGAATAAAGCTATAACACTGGTGTTTTAGTTATTGCTGAGCAGTGCTTACCGTAAGTCGAGGACTTTGCAGTGTCTCATGTTCTGCCATGAGGAGGGGCACAAGAAGGTGGGAAAAAACATAGCAGAGACAGCTGACCTGAATTGGCCAAGGGGATATTCCATACCACAGAATGTCATGCCCAGTATAAAAACTGGGTTGAGTTGGCTGGTAGGAGCCCACCACTGCTGGGGGACCAGCTGGGCATCAGTCAGCAGATGGTGAGCAATTGCATTGTGCATCACTTGTGGGGTTTTTGGGGTTTTTTCCCTCTTTCTGTTATCTCCAATTTCATTGCATTATTATTAATAATATTTTATTTCCATCGTTAACTGTTCTCATCTCAATCTATGGAGTTTACCTTTTTTCCGATTCTCATCTCCATCCCACCATGGTGAATGGGGGTGTGAGTGAGCAGCTGCATAATACGTTGCTTCTGCCATGATAGTTCTCATATCTAATCCTGTAAAATACATCTTTTTGAGGTATTCATGGTCTAACAGACAGAAATTACTCACCTTAAGTATTGCTTCTTTTGTAAATCATAACAATGCCTTGTTTTATTCTTGCTAGGGGAGTGCCTGCTAGATAATTTGAAGGTTTTATCCATATGCATAGTGTAAAATTTCTGTGTTGCATGAACCAATCTTATTATGTTCTTCAACACTGAAAATCCTGTAGTAATAGAACAAAAATTATTAGTTAACAGTTTAGTGGTCCTTTGTTTTAACATTTGTTCTCAGGTATGTAATTGAAAAGTGTATGTTATTGTGGCTGTAGAAGAACACACACATTTCCTCATGTTTCTCTCATAGCACTGATTTCCTCAGTTTGTGGCTCAAAGAAATCCAGCACCTTCTTTAAAGAGAATGTATATCTTATTTTCTAGAGTTTTCATTTATGTTTAAGGAAAGATTTATTCTCTGAAGCACTGTTCTGAAAGAGTAAGGAGAGGAAATTAATTTTAAGTATTTAAATAACAAGCTGTCAGGTAGGTGGGCAGATCTGTTTGGCAGGTACTTGATTCCAAAAACTGTCAAGATTGATGTCATCTTTGTAGTCCTAACCATAATTTTCCTTTCCCACAAAGCAAGAATGCAAATCCTAAAACCCTGCATATAACATGAATTTTGTATTATAATTTATTTCTTTCAGTTATTAAATAAATACAATTTAATGCTTCTGGCAAGTTGCTGAAAATGTTAATCTTGATTTTCTTTCAGGTGGTTATTATGAAAATTGCTATGAATGATTGTTCTGTATCAGTAATCAAATGTTTTGGTGGTGTTGTCTATCAGCCTATATTTTATGAAAGGAAATCAGTTCAATTTTCAGGAAGATGCTTTGGAAAAAAAACCCAAAACACAAAACTAGAAAGATTTTCATTTCCCAGTTGAATTGTGATCATTCATTATGAGAAAACACATTTGGCTCCTTTCAAAAATAAGTTTTGATTAGTAGAAAAATTTTCGAAACACTGTCAGCTTCTTAGAAAACCTAAAGATATCTAAGTACCAAAGTCACGCTGAGAAGAGCAGCAATATGCATGCATTAGTGTACTTGTAAATTTAGCACTGTCAACTTTAATTTCAGCTTGTAAAAGTAAAACTAAAGTCTGCAGGAGACAGATGTGTAAGAGTAACAGTTCTTTTATCCTCAGAGATGAAAGAAGTAGCAGCGTAGTATTAACTTTTCTGAGTTTTGGTTAATTATTCTTAGTTCTAGGAAATATTTCAGTGATTTACCCTTTAGTTTTAATATTACAAGAACTTGATAAATATGGCATTAACTCATTTTCCAAGGCAGTTAATTTCAATAGGTCAGTACCTACAACTGACTTAGTGAAAGCGGCAGTACCTATAGGTTAACCAAGCAAGTGATTCCCTTCCTTTTTTGTATTTCTGTTGTCCAGACTGTAAAGTGCAACTGAAGAGTAAGTATTTGTAACTCTTAATCATATCAATTTGCATAAATCATCTAATCATGATGGAATGTACTCTGAACTGTTTCCCTTTTAACTTAATTGATAGAAGAAATTTCTTCAATATAAACCTTGAGTCCTAGGTTCTAATACTGTGAACTCACTTAAAGAAACACTAAGTCTGAGAAGAGGCTGATAGTTTCGTACTTGAAACAGAAGTTTATGGATGTACAGAAGTTGCAGTGAGCTGTATTGCTCAAAAATACTTTTGCTTTTGCTTGATGATGACTAAAATAATCTTGAAAAAAGGCTTCTCCATGCTAAATTTAAGGATTTTGAGATCTGCAAGACATAGAAAATTTAGGTACTCAAGACTAAAAGTTTGAGAATTGAACCTTTCATAAGTTTCTGGTGTGGAAGTCTAATATTTAAAATTACTCCCCAGGCAATTTTTACTGTTATCACTATATAGTAGCTTTTAAAAAGGATAATCTCATTCTTCTATCCACAGTTTTGCATCTAACAGGCAGTCACCCAAGTACATGATTGACAGAGCAATCTCAAATGTCAGCCACTCATCCTGTGAAGTGCTGATGCTGGACACATACATGACTCCTTAAGGCCCTTGCAAATTTCCCACCCAGCATGGATAAAAAAATGGAGAAGTTAGGCAAAGAACAATGGAAAACAGCTCAGTAAAACTACTTTATTAACTATATAAGCATCATATTAAAAGGTGAAAACTTTGGGGGTTTTATGATCTCTAGCTTAAAGGCATCAATCAGCTCAGTTTAATGTGTGTGTGCCTCCATGTCTGTAAAAACTGCAATCTTCATTTTGACTATACAATGTTGGGTTTAGTGATTTCCTGTGACAGCAAGTTTCACTTCATGTTTGATAGATTGTTCAATATTATCTTAGGAAGAAATAGCAAGCATCATAAGTGATTATTCTCTCAATTCATCTTAAGACACAAGAAAGGGTAATGTTAAAATTGGCAGCGTAGTTTAATTATATAAGATTTCTTTTTTCTATGTGCAAGATAAAGTGACAAGATTTGGGGACTGGATATCAATAAATATTGTGTACATGCCTAAAAAGAGATTCCCAGCTCTAGAAATATGATGGAAAGAGAATGAGTTTCTGTACCTCTTTCACTAACTTTTGTCCCAGTACCCCTCTCGCTCCCAAAATCATAAACTGCAAGATGGATTTTGCATATTGAACCTGTCACAAGCATGAAGTTATTTTCTGGAAGTGATTAATAATATCTGGACCAGTACCAGTGAGAAGGAACATTGTTTTCCATCTCCTCTCTTGTAAAAGAAAGACATTTCTGCTCCCACTTTGTAAGGCCACTTGCTAACCATGTGCAACTCAGAAAAACCTCTTGAATACAACAGTGCCAGTTTAATTTAGGCATAGTTCTTATCAATGCTTTTGCAGATGCTGTAGGCAATAAGCCATGTGAGTCACTTACAGAACTTTCCAAATTACATTCCATGTCTCAGTGATGAGAGTGAAAGCATTCTTCATGGCCATGGCCCCTCCAAAGCCCTTTGCTAAGTACAGTTTGTTTTTAAAGCGGACCTACAATGCTACAAACCCCCCAAAAAGTGATGGAGGACTCAAAGTAATTTTCTTCCCACTGCAGTCTGATGGGTGAATAATAAAAACCAGATCTTTATTGCAAGACTAAGATACAGATATTTCACATCTGTTACAATGCACAGATTCAGGAAAAAGCAGTGCGTGAAACTGGATCACTCCATGTGTTGCAGTTTGGATTTTGCTGTGTAAGAACCTGAAGAAAAAAGGCATGAGTGAATCCTACTTTCTAGTCACTGGGCTTTTCTTGAATTATCTATTGCCACACCATTTTGCTGCAACTGCTTTCAGCGTCACTACCACTAGCGATCCTTCACAAGAGAAGGGTGTTTCTGCACAACCTCATATTAGTGTTCACCTCTGTTCTTTTGCCCCAGCTCACCTCCAGCCTTCCCTGAGCTACTGCAGAAAGGCAGCTGAGAATCGATAACTGTAAACTGTAGAGAGGTCTGAAGATTACAGGAAGAAGTCTCTCACATCCATTTTTTGACTTCTGTCTGGTCTAAGCAATTTCATTGGGAGGTCTCACTTTGGACAGCAAATTACAAGTATATAATTTCATACAGTTTGAGGAAAGTTAGTACAGTGCTGGGTCTCATTTAAGAACTGGATCAATTGTATCTCTGCAACTTTTACAGCCTAGACAGAAGGGGAGTATTTTTAACACAATGCAAAGGTCTTCATACTTCTCTGGTACTTGCAGAAAAATGGAAAGGTAGAAGAAAGGAAGGCTTACAGCAAAAAAGTGACTAGTGTAACCTTCAAAGAACATTATTGTTTGAAGTGTTAGAAATTATTATAGAAACTTAAAGGTATATTTACACCTAGACACTCTCAAATAAACCATGAAATAGTGACAAGACAAAAAAGGGCTACCAGCACCACCACAGAACTCAGACTGGATGGCTGCTTTGACCTAGGGGCATTTATTCAAGATCAAACCTAGTTATGAAGTTCTTCCTGTAATATTATGGATCTATCAATGTTTCAGTTTGCCAATCTGTATCACTAGATTATAATGCAAATGCAAAATTGTGTGGAGGCTGTACAACCATCCACAAGAGAAGTAATTAAAAGTTTAAAATATCGAGACAAAAGTAGTAATTTCTGTGATTTTTTTTTTAAATAATCAGTTTCTTCATTAATTCATCATGATGTTTTCCTACCTCCTTTAAAAAGCACCATAGAAATCTTTCTTTATAGAAAGATAAGGTTTAAATTTGAAAGCACCATTGTTTTATCCCTTTAAAGTTGCATTACACAAAAGACCTGTAAATCAGCCTCTATAATATTTAGGTCACTTATATTTTGGCTTTCGACTTGTCAGCTTCTTTAGTTTTTAATCATACCATTGCCTGAACTCTCAGCATGTGTAGGAAATACCAAGAACACCTGCTTTTTCCTGGATTCTTTATAATTTGCAATCTTCTCTTCTTTTTGAAACCTGAAATGGAAAATATACATACACCTAATATGTATTAGTTCATGGTTTTCACTCCCTTAAAGTGTAGTTCTAGAAATGAGCACATACCTTACTCTATTTAAAGTGGATATCATTTTTCTTTTTCCAAATAGTTAAACAGAGGGGAAGACCTGGTGACAGTAAATGGAAAGGCAAGACCTATCTGGTTTTCAGGCTCATCCATCTAGAGTTATAGATAATACATGGAGAATTAAAGAAGAATCAGCTAGGGTTTTTTTAGACAATATTTCTAGCCATATATTAAACTGAAAATGCATGAGATTGTACTGGAACCCTGAGACCATCTATAAGAAAAAAAACCCCTAAATAAATGCCATTTATTTGCAACCTTTCTGGTTGGTCATAAGAATTAGTGGTCAAGGTGTCTCATCAAATTAATTCAGTACTCTAAAAGGAATACTATACTTTCAGTGAAATCTTGTATTTTCCACCTTAATTCCTCTCAGAGTCAAAACATGTTATACCTTAATCTGAATGGTTGCCCACAGGAATAGGAAAAATAATAAATGTGTTGATATGCAGTAGTACTTTTTCTTTACCTTGCAGAGCTGTTTTTACTGCTATTCACAATCACTCTGTAGATGTCTTCTAAAAAATAAAAATATGTATGTATCAGAATGCACCTTCCATTTGAAAATCTGATAGATCATTCTTGGCAGGAAGAGAAAATGAAAGGGGGAAGACTGTAGTTATATTTCATTTCAGCCTTTTCCTAAGGCATACAAAATATTTCAGAAGAATTTTAAGGTCTGTATGGAGCAGAACACTGGTAAAGTCTCAGCCAATGTCACGGAGCTTCCCCAAACACGTGTCTTAAAAAAAAGAAATGCATATATGTATAAGTCAGGATAAGGTGATAGTTAGGGTCTTACAAGATCCAGAGACAATAGATAATGAGTTTTTTATTATAGAGACATTTAAATCAGTTATATAGAGACTATGTGTGACTTCAAATGATCGCAGAATGGTTTGAGTTAGAAGGTATCATAAAGATCATCTGGTTCCAACCCCTGACATTTCTGGTCACAATTCCATGGAAGGACAAGCACACAGTTAAGCCACGGCTGGGACTGCAACCTTGAGTGCCCAGCACCGGCATTTAGAAACACAGCTGCTCAGCAGCTGGCTGCCCCTAATTCACCCAGAGCCTTTCAAATTCCTCTTCTTTCAAGGGCTGACTTCACCTAGATTCATTCAGAGGTTGGTTCCACAGTTCCTTTTATTCAAAGTGATACAACACAGCAGAAAATAAAATTTTCTGCTCAGGGGGTTGTCGGGGTCCCTTCCCCCCTGCCATGTGGTCCTGGCAGAGGGGCCCTGAGGGCACAGACACGGGGTTTCCCTGCCCCTGCTCAGCCTCGTTCCCATGGGTTGGTTTGTGTTCCCTGCGCGGGCAGAAGGACCCTCGGGTCCCGTGATTGAGCAGTTCCTCGGCAGAGCCCCGGCCATGCGGCTGGAGAAATAAACATCTCTGAAACAGCTATCAAGAATCCGTCCGTATCTATTTCCTTTCCACGGGACTCCTGGTCTGGTGCATTGTGTTACAGTAATCCCCGCTGTAACAGGTGATAGGTGACACACAGTGGGATCTCACCTTGTAGCAGTTGGAGTCCATAGGCACAAGTTATGATTTGTGTTTATACTCTGTATCCTTTAATGCTTACAGACATACGTCCTATGTTCCTTAGAAAGTCACATATCTTATTGTGCGTTACAAGTTAGATAATCATGTTATTCCTTTGCTAAACACACAGGCAAGCTGTAGTTATGGACTGCAATCCATTTAGTGCATGTTATGTACCTTGATATACCATGTCTGAAGAATTTCTAGAACCCACGGATATAATACAGGACTTATGCAGCCATTGGTCAGTGTTTTTCTGTACACCAGGCATCCTGCTCATTGCTTTAACATGAAGAGCTTGTCAGTTGCACCACACAGCTTTCTGTGGTTCCAAGTCCTTCATGGCTTCAGCATCTAGATTTGATGTTTCCACATCTGTGAAGCATCATAATTGCCTATAGCTGAAACAACCTTGAATGACATAAAACTTATGATTCAGACAATTCATTTTATTGCTTGAAATGTCCTTGCTATCAGGCTACCTCAAATTTTAAATTCACTCCTCTCTCATAGAACAATATGACTTTTGGGCCACATAAAAACAGTGTGAAGGAACATAAATTAAATGTCTTTGTAAAATTATTTTATATTAAAAAGTTAAAACAATTTAATAACCATTAAAAATAAGAATAAAAATTGGTTTAGAATGCAGTAGTAAAATATTTAATTTTACTCCAAACAGTTTTGGTTTTTTTATATTATTATTAGTTTGCAAAAAAAATTCAAAAGACTAATTTTAATTTTCTGTTCAACTGATCTTTTTAGTTGAGAGTCATTCCAAAACATCTCCACTGTCAAACTCTCTTTTGGCAACTCACAGTCTTACATTTCCTGCTGACACTTGTTGACAAGGAATATTTATATTAGAAAGAATTATTTCTTTTCCATAACATTTAACTCTCAGCAACAAGGAAACAGCTGTTTTGCACTCTCCCTGGGGATTTCTACATTTCGAATAATACTGAAAAGCACATGGACCTGTTGGGGTGAGTCCACAAAAGGATTACAAACATTATCAGAAGGCTGCGGCATCTCTTCTGTGAAGACAGGATGAAAGACCTGGGCTTGTTGATCCTGGAGAAGGCTCTGGGGAGAGTTTAAAACACTTTCAATACCTAAAGAGGGCTCCAGGAAAACTGGAGAGGGACTTTTAACAAGGGCCTGTAGTGACAGAACATGAGGTAAGGGCTTTAAACTGAAAGGGGTTAGTTTTAGACTAGATGTTGGGAAGAAATTCTTTCCTGTGAGAGTGGTGAGGCACCAGGACAAGTTGCCCAGACAGGATGCCCCAGCCTTTGAAGTGTTCAAGGCCAGGCTGGATGGGAATCTGACAACCTGGCACAGTGGAAGGTGTCCATGTCCATGTCAGGGCGGTTGGAATGAGATGATCTTAATGGCCCTTTCCCAACCCAAACTATGCTCTTATTTATGATTAATTGACAGAAGATATGTAAAGCCCCAAACTTTTGTAGTAACAGCATCTTTATTACAATAATCTTCAAGAATGAAATTCTGAAGTGTTTTAATTGTCTAAAGTTCTGATGTTTTTCAAATGGTCAGTAACTGTCAGCTAATTTTCTTTAAAGAAAAGTAACATGAAAACACCATTGACCTAAATGTAAATGTAAATAAAAATAATTATAAGTGAAAATAAAAATAATTCCTTCTTTTGCGGACTCTTAACTGTAGCAGGCTATTTTATGTCCCTTGTTTTTATCTCCAATGGGTTTTGGCTCTTTGTACTGTAGAAGTTCTCATAAAAACTTTTTGGCTTGCAGATATTTTTGTTGTTTGTTTGGTTGGAGTTTTTCCAGTTAGATCTACAAACCTTTAATATCATTTTGTTGTTTTGCCAGTTGTCAGTAATATATTTCTGTCAGCTGTATTCATAAAGAAAGTTGTTTCACAAATATCTTTATAAATCTCTCATACTCTTCTGTAAAGATGCAGGTCTGGCAGTGTTTTCTGAGATTGGACAGAACTGCAGTGTTCGGAGTATTGTATCAATTCTTCCAGCATTACAGACTGGGTGTTTCCTGTGGCTGATAGAAATTTCATTGGTGCATTGCTTGACCACTTACTGGCTCAAAAATACGTACAAGAAAAATTCTATTTGCACTATCATTCATATAAACTCTTTATCTCTAAGTAATGAAAATACTATAGTGCCCTCCAGACAATCTAGAATTTTGGTTTATAAACTCTACAAATTCATATATTCTAAAATTCACATATTCTACTTCTTTGTATTTTTTACTTATTAATCATATTCAAAGAATCTATTGATTCTTTTAAAATAAAAATATATATTCTTTATGAAAACTGACTATTCCATGGTTTGGCTTTTCTTTTTGAGTCTTGAATAGCAATTTATCTTGTTCTCTGGTAATATAGTTCACTACTTTGAAAAAGTGTTGGTTAGAACATATTCTGTTTTCAACCTCTTTTGTTTTAATGGTGCATGCATAGTCCTGTGTGTGGTCTTGTCGTTCATTCTTCCTACAGCTTTAATATTTGCACTTGTTTGTTTAAAAATAACTTTAACCTTTTTAGCACATTTTAATTGGAAAAACTGAAGCATCTTAATTTTAAGACAGCAGAAGATTCATGTGTGTGAATTCTGCCATACAAATCTGTTTACAATGATGACAATATTAAGTGGCTAAAGCTTCCTTGACTGATAAAAAAAGTTCATGAAAATGCACTATGAACTTTTTACACGTTTTTAACCCCCAAATTGAACTTTCATGACTTTACATCAGTCTGTGTACAAGTATTCATATTGATTATGAAAAGGAAAATACTCTTGCCTACAAAGCGCTGATATATTTTTAACAGGGCGGGAGAAGAAATTTGTCTCAGGCTTCTAGCATCTCTCTGCAGACAAATGCTAGTACAAGAAAAGTTAATCCATCTGTTCCTACTTCTTTGAAGAGTTACTAATTTCTGAAATGTGTAAAGATGTCTGTTCAGTTCTCTCTCCTCATAATCAGAATGAAGGCAATTAGATTCCTCCAGAATGCCCTAATAACAGCTTATTTTGCTCAGACTGAGCTGTTGACTGGTCTGGTTCTCCACCTTCTCTGTTTTCATTCATAGATCAAATACAAACTGCAGGGGCCTGTTACAAATTGGAGGCAGTAATTTGTCATGTATCCTATTTCTTTAATAGGCCTTTTGAAGAGATCTTCAATTAAGTAATACAAGGAGATCTGTATTTTTTCTATTTAATCTTGTACTTTAAAAAAGACAAAAATTAGTGTTACATGCATTGACACAGTCATTTTAGCAAAAATAAAGAATTTCGTTTTTTTCAGTTTATAAAGTTCTTCACTTAAGACGGCTTTCCAAGTGATGTTTTCCAATATGTTACTGTACCAAGTTGTGATTACAGTAAATAGCTGCTTTTGGTTACAGCTGACACTTTAAGTTGCAGCAGACGTTTTAACATTTGGAAATTACCCTCATCTGGTAATCTGCTTTCAGAGCAAAATTTCATTTCTATGGATGGATACATCAATTAAGGATTAAGTATCATCTTTAGATTCTGGAGCTGTGCTTCATGTCTCCTACTAAAAGATGCAATTTTCTCTAGATTTTCTATTGTTCCCTCTCTAAGGCTGCTGAGCAATATTTTTTGTTTCATTTGATGATTTTCAGTAGTTTTTAATTTCCCCTTAAACTGATGTTGGACTGCAGCTTCTCAGACTTACTATGAGAAAAATATATGCATAGCTTGAAGAAAATCCCCAAAGTTATTTTTGATTCTTCAAAGAGAAAAGAATGTGACTAATGAGTGAAGATGTGTTAGAGTTGTCCTGTTGAAGTATAACCCTGTAAGATGTTCCTGAGCACACATCTGAAATGCTAATTATACTAGTCAGGTCCATTTAGATAGGTGTTTGCTTAGTGTTCATTCTCAGAAATGGTTTCTAAAATCCAGAATATTGATGCTGTAGTGCAGTAAATAAATTGTTTTCTTGTCCCTCTAGTGTATAATATGTCCCTTTGAGGTAGAGCCCCACACATAGAGAGGATTTTCTCAAGTTAAATATCAGCCTTTTACTGGGGTTCTGGGAACCAAAGACAGAATGATCTGCAGTTCTGGTAAAAATTAGCTAATGTGTCAGGATCAGAAGGTTTCCCAGAGTACGTGTACAGCTCATGCCGGCTGCTGTTGTGGGTGTTTGAAGTCATGTAGTGGAAGGTGTCTAGAAGTATCTATTCACAGATGGTACTGTGTGTGTGCAGCAGTTATGTCAACACTTGCTGTCTGTAACTCAACACTGGTTGGCAAAATAGCTCGAGATTCATCATGTTAGGGTTTGTTTCCTCCCAGAGGCTATGTTTGCAGCTGGTCTCCTTATGATTTTTAGTGATAGAAGCCCATATAAAACTGTAGTCAAAAATAGCATTTAAAGGTGCCTTATTTTCTCTTAATACAGTGTTTTCAGGTTCTCTTCAGTTTCTCATGCTTGTATCATCTAATGTTGTTTCTAACTCTCTGTAGTTGTAATAATTTCTTGCTAAAGGAATAGTAGAGGGAAACAATCCAAGACAACGGTGACATGGATTACAAAATCTGTCTTAAAAACTCCATGACTGCTCTCAATTAAGAAAAAAAAATGTGCTAATAAGAACAGAAGATAGGACAACCTTATGATTTCATTTTGATGGTTCATTTATTTTTTTTCTTTTTGCTGATCATCTTGATGCGCATAGTTTGTGAAATGCTTTTCAAAGTAGGGGATTGAATAGCAACATCAATTTTAAAAGAGTTAAGAGTTTATTATTGATAACAAAGAGGAGGTGCCCAAATTAGACTTGTGTCTGGTTTAGAATTAGAAGATCTGACCAGAGCAGCCAGAAAAACATGAGTATTTTTGCTTATCTATAACAATCCCTACTGAGACCAAAAATAAATCTTGAATATTTGATAAAATGGAGACAATCTTGGAATTTGTAAGAAGGAAGTGAGAAGGAAGCAACCTGCCTAAGGAAAAATGTTTCCTAGAAAATAATAATAATAATAATAATAATAATAAATAATTTTTTTAAAAGGCTGAACTATTTTTCAGTGTTGGTTTTTACAATAAAAAGAAAGTCCTTGATATTCTTGATAGAAAAGACATTCAGACATGGTGATGTGAGTGGGTGGCTAAGATAGTTTAAAAAAAATTAGTTCCTGTATCTCACTCTTACATACTTTTAAACATGTTTTAATGGCAGTTTGTCATCACTGGGTGTTAGTGAAGATAATCAATACAATATGTTTTTCAAGATTATTATGACAGTTAATTCATGACTAAATAAATTATCTGATGTGTATGAAAGAAAGAGCAGTTTTGGAGCTGCCACCCAATAAAATATTTCATCTATGCTGTCATTTTGTTTTTTGATTGCTTTTTTCTTTTTCTTTTTCCTCTATTAAAAAGGAGTCTTTGTGTGATTTTTACAGGAACTTGGATTGATTAGTGAAGTTATTTAAGTCATACTTTGTTTTATTAGAACACCTTATTTTAACCCTTCTTTATAACATCTCCAGTAATTTTATAGTCACTCTTTATGAAGAATCACTAAAGCCTATAACCTAACTGACAAATAAATAATTAGAAGTACACTAAGTAGTTACAGTCTCTTCATGTTTTATTATAGGGAGTGCAAGCCAGTTCAGCTTCTGGAAAGGCTAAACACCTTGAAGCTTTAAATGTTAATTGTGTTAGTTTGAATAAGAGCATTCAAAATTCTGATGACCATCACATAGATCAAGAAACCTGACCATGATGTGGACGAATGCCCACATAGTCACCAATTAAATTTGGACTGTATATGTCCTTGATTTCACTAATTATTAGAGCTGCTTTGTACATTTTACTAAGCTAATTAAATTGATTTTTAAACTCGTCAGTTTAAATCACTTTATATTGCTTTGAGGAGGCTTAAAATGGACAACTTTACTTGAATTATGTTGGATTCATTTCTCAGCAAGTTACCAAGCTAAGCCAATATTTTATTTAAAAGGAAGAAATTTATATTTGCACACACAAGTTTTTACTAGCTGAAGAATGATTCTAGGGCTTTTTGCGGGGGTTTTGTGCAAGTTCAATTTCTCTATCTGCAGGTCATTTAATTTATTATTAAACAGAGCTTTTTAAAGTCTGCCCATGCTCCCAGTAACTCCAACAGAAAAATGTGGGCTGAGAGAAAATTTGTATTTGAACAGCTGTCTTTATTGTTAAAATGGAAGAGTAAGACCAGCAACATTGGTGCACTCCATAGAAATATCTGTATATTGCAATGAGGGTGGAAAACAAAAATATTGTTTGAATGTTAGTGATAACAGGTTTACAGCTGTTTTAGGATATACCCACAAAACGATAAACATGTCCAGTGACTTTGTATGGATTGCCTTTTGTAATCAAAATTGCTGCTGAAAAAAACAGATGAATGATATAATCTCTTTAACTCATTCTGACTCATTCATTTTCAAAAGGACTAAACAAGCAGACAGAAGAATTTACTTAGCAGAAGGTAGTGACTGCCCAGTGAAACCTCTATCAAAGACACAACATTCAAAGTCAAGTAATTACATTTTAAATGCTTTCTTTTATAGCCACATATTTCTTGTTTTCTTGCTTCTTATGATTGTGTTTCCATACAAAAGCCTTTCTGCTGTTTACTTTGTAATTCCATATGCCAAAGCACTGATTTAAAGCTAAATGATCAGATACATCACTTACTTCCAAGCTTGCCTTAATCTTTCCAATATTTTAAGTTTATATATCTATGTGACAAGTTTTTCTGTTAAAAAGTAAAATGTTTGAGTAACTGAGCACAGGGGAAAACAAATATTTTTACTTTCACATCTGTTATTTAATAAACAAACAATTTTTGCTGTTCTGGATTGTAGGTAGAATGAGTTGCCTTAAATAGAAGGCGTTATACTATAGTAATTTCCAGAAAATATTTTTGTCATAGAATTTTGAGAAATTAATTGTCATTTTTTTAACTTTAAAAATGAGATTTGAGTCTCAAAACTATTCTTAAACATTATTCTTAAACATTAAAAAAATAACATCGGCAGCTTTATTATCCATAAAAGTCTTATAATTTTGAAAAAAACCAAAACCAACAAAAAAACCAAATGAGTTTTGCTGTCTTTTTTGTTCGGGTAAAACTGAAAAACAAACAAAAAGAAGCCTTGCTTTTTTAACACTATAGAACAAAATTATTTTACAAAGACCATATTAGATGGATGGACATCTGGGCATTAAACTGAAATGTTTAGGTTTAATAGAAGTCTTGCCAAGTTCTAATTGTCAGTGTGCAAGACATAAAGGTTTAATTTAATATATATATATCCACCTACATACAGGTACCTCTGCATGTACATGTCTTAATTCTTCTAACTTGTTCAGACCAAGCCAATGGAGACTGTTGTGACCCTACATGATGATATGCATCTCAGACACAAGACTGGACCTAATGGCTGTTGAATTAGGAAAACCAAATGGCTAGGTAATGGTAGAGAGTGAAAGAGCCATGGATTTTATCTTCATGAGAAGGGGCAGGCAGAGGAATGCGATGAACATTGCAATGCCTGTAGGAGAGACACTGTAGGAACCCAGAGTGCCGAGAATATTTCTCTGCCTGTTTTAAGGGTTCTTACCCCCCCGAACAACACTGTTTTAACCTCCAACCTCGGAAAAAATTACCAACGATCAGACAAGAACTAGAAAATACAGTGGTGTGAATTAGGTGATAGATTACTATGTAAGATTGTCACAGGGTGAAAAATTTAGAGGTTTTGGGCTTCTGTTTGTAGTAAATAGATAAGAGTAAAAAATATCAAAATGGAGGATTGTTGTTGTTCTCTAGACCTTCTTCTCCTTCTTCTACTACTCCATATTCTGAAGTAAAAGTAGTTTGGAATGATTGAATAGAGAATTCTGCAGTTCCTGGCTGTGTTACTGAATAATTGGTAGGAAAGTGAAAATAATGTACATTTTTAGTAACTATTGGTTAAAATATCTTTAAAAGGCTGTGTAAATCTTGATAGAGAGGCCTCACTCCTGCTTTTCTGTGTTCTATGCTGTACCTGGGTCATGCTAGTGGCTCTGTTCCTCTGATTAGACTTAATAAACAACTATCCAGCAGCATTGAAACTCCAGGAAAAGTCTCGGTTTATCTTTGAAACTCCTTGCAAGGACTTTCAGCAAATTCTCTCCCATCCAGAGGGACTTGACTTATGGCACGGTTCAGTATCAGACAGTGTGGTGCCAAAAAATCCCTGGTGGTCTGTGGAATTTCTTAATTTATTTTCAATTATTTTAAACTACTCTATATATACCAAGCTGTAAAAAATGGGACATCAGGAACATTTATTGTGACACTACATTATAAATCCGATTGGTTTATCCAAATTTTGTGTTTTCTTTGTGGAAGGGAAAAAAGTAGAGCTAGTAAAGAATGGGGCAACAAATAATACATTAACTTTCTAGTATATTGTATGTAAATAGTGAAGGGCAAAGACTGGCCTGTAGAGGCCAACAAACAAGGACAGCTGGGGGTAAGACAGACTACAGGAGTGTATGTAGGAATAGGAGACACAGCAGATTTATTTTTGGATTTGTAGCTATCTTGTAATATTTAATCTGCTTGTGCTATGAAAACAGAAAATACTTGGGGGCAGAATGTCATGATCTGACTTCAATCATTCATCTCAGTCACTGATGGTCACATAAAATTTACATTGTAAGAGAACAGCTGAGGAAATTGGTAAATTAAAATACAAAAGAATGAAATTGAGCCATCTAGTTCAAATCTGTCGCTTATGAGTAAGTAAAGGTTCATTGACTCTTCTCTGGTCCTTAGATTGCTTTTCCTTTGTAATGTTCCCCCTTCACCAAACTGAGATCGTAGATTTGTTTTCTTTATTTCTCACTTTCTCTGCAACTCTGAAAATGATCTTCCTTAAAACTGTGGTACTTCTGATATGTTTAGCAAATCCTCAAATGACTAAGCGAAGGGTGAGTTTCCTTCCCTCTGTCCCCCATATAACCTTATAATCAGAGTAAATTTTGAGACATAAAGGGGATGGATGTGAAGGAACATCCATCTTCTGCCTTCTCAGGGAGAAATAAGTCTCTAAGTTTCCCATCAGCTGCTGCCACCTCTTGCTTATCCAACTTCCCCCTTCACCCAATTTTGTTTGGAAACAAGGAATTTAGCAAGGAAATAAGTAATTTTATTAAATGGATTAATTGTATCATAATTTATTTCCTCACAATACCAGTGCACTCTCTTTTTCTGAAGGTCATGAGTTTTCTAGGGTTCAGGAAACATTTTCCAGCCTGTATCTTTTGAAAATAAGCTTGAAACAGACAATAATATCCACTTGCAGCTGTAATATTTGTACTGACTAATTTCCTCCTTTTATATCTCCATAAATATTATAAGCACTTTGAGTGACTGTAGCCTAGTTCAGTTTCTTAATGTCTTTCTTCTTAGTGAATAAATTGTCAGAAGAGATCCACACACATAATCATGAAGTTGACACAGAAATTATTTATAATTGTTCATCCACAAGTTAATTTTTCTGAACTACTAACAAGGTGTAAATAAAGGTGCAGTAAATCTAATGGCAATATTTTCAAATTAGAGATTTTTCCATTGGAAGCTTTATGAGTCTTCTTTACTGGAAATATTAAATAGTGATATAAGCAAGATGTTTCCACACATTTGGTTATTATTCTATCATGTGTTTTAAGTTTTGGATTTTCCTTAGGTAGGAGATTATAATTTACTATATACTTTCAGTGCTGAAGTGAAGGCTCTACAGCTAGAGATTTTGTCTTCTGGTTTACTGGAATTAGGCCAAGCTAACACATGACTGCTTTCCTGTATAATTATCTATGAAGGATTTTCAAATTTCGAAAGTCCCTTTGTCCTTGATTAAGTCTGGTTAAATTTCTTAAATTAGTTTAATTTAAAATCTGATTAATTAATTCAATCACTATATTTAATTAATTAATATATTGATTGATTTAATTAGTATTAATTTTTATCCTATAGTATATTATTGTATGGGACCAAGGAGTCATATAAATATAAATACAAAACCTAAAAATAATACACTATTTACACTTAAAAAAATATTCAAAACACAGACAATGCCTCACCATTTTCGGTAGCAATCTACATAATCATACTTAATGACATCCTCATTCTTTTATTTTGAATAATTTTAAAATATTCTGACATAATGTGCATAATGGAAAGAAAAGAAGTGAACATGCTGGGGCTTATTTTCTCTTTGCAATTGCTCAGATATTTTTTGTGATGGGACCTGTCACAGTACTAAGTTGCACAGATAAATCATGTTCATTTTTATGGATAAACTATTATAATTAGAGTCTAAGGGAACACTCAAGATAAGAAGAATAGAAAGTATAGCATCACATTTAACAAAAGGCATCATCAGACTAAGTTTGAGAGCTTATTTTACATAAGCCTATGTCCTTTTGGCATCTTCTCTTTCTTTGCTGCTGTGCACAAAACATGTAGAGAAGAGCAGGAAGGTTACAAGGCATCCTGAGACAGCATTCATTTTCAGATATAAGTGGCACTCTGTGTATTAGCCATCCTGCTATTCTTTTTTGGCAGAAGAGGTTAGAAACTGAATTGTAAAACACTTATGATTCCAACTAATTATCAGGGAGGGAAGAGAAGCATGCATAAAATTCCTATCTCAATTCCACCTTGGTTCCCTTACAAGCACTAATCAGACTGTGCCAAGGGGTTCCTGTCTCTTGGAAGGGGATGGCTGAACTTTTAATAAAGGCAGGCATCATTCCACATATCTTCCAGAAGCACAAAAAAATTCATCTTAAGTAGGTGCAGTGATGGGATTGACACTTCACTCCCTGTCAAACAAGTGACTGAAAACTGTCCCGACAGAGCCTTCTCTGGGTGATTATTAGGATTTGTCAGCACTTGTCCAGCATGCACCAGTAGCCTCAGGCTTGTATTTTCGCATGATGCAGTGGCAGAATTTCAGCACACTAACAGCACAAGGTACATAGTTTCTTCACTACATTTCACTGCATTTTGCTGAATTGATATTCTTAGACTGTGTTTCATAGACGATATGAATTTACCAAAGTGAAGCATCTTCTACAGACAGGAAAGTGCCACGCTGTAAACTCTAAGCTGTGCACAGTTTGTGTTCTCACTTGTAAATTCTAAATTCTCTTCCCTCATAAAAGGCAATAAATAAAACATTTAAAAGGAAATTGTCATCTGTCAGTGAACACAACCTACAACCTACAATTTCTGTTCGAGCAGTTGGAACTCACTAGATAAAGGAAAAGGACAAGGTTTTTTTTGCAAGTTCTGATAGAATGAAAAAACTTGAGATCAATGGAAATAGGTTGTTGTCAGCACAATCAATGGCATTGCTCTCTGGAAACCAGCAAGAGCCTCATAACTTCTTTTAATTAAGGAGGGTGTTCTCTCCCCAGAAAAAAATTTAAGAATAATTTCAGAAATAAAGCCCAAAAATGAAAAAACCTCAGGAGATATCCTTCCCCATCTACTGACAGAACTCTGACTACTTCTTGAAATAATTAGGGAAATATTGGTAGTCTGTAGGGAGTGCTAAAGCAGTTGATCTTCATGACAGTAAACTCCATTTTAGCATACCAACTGCACAAAATTGTACTAAAACACTTCATCTAATTGACACAGAATGTAGAAATGGTAGGAAAAAAATGGGAAATAACTGGATCATTTCTGACTTTTATGCAGGTCAGATAGTGCCAGTTTATGCAAAATTAATATTATGCTGAATGTGTTGTGTGGGCAGGATAATGAACCAGAAACATTCTCCTGTTTGGGCTGGATTATATTTGTGTACAAATATTGAACAGCGCAGATATCTGATATTTGTTACATAGTACTCTATGGCTGGAGCCTCTGGGCCTGATTCTGAACCATGTTTCACAGCTTAATTCATGGCTGTTGTAATGTGAAAGCTTACAGGGGAAGAGAACAGTTCTAAGGTGGTTTTGGTTGGTTGGTTGGTTTGGTGTTGGCTTTTTGGTTTTGATTTTTTTGATGCTGTTGTTTTGTTTTGCTTTTTGAAGGGGGTGTTTGTATTTGTTTTGGTTTTGTTTGGTTTTTTTGTTCATTGGGGTTTTTTTTAATCTGTAGTGGTAGCCTCCAAGGGGGTGGTTAACCCAGAAATCCTGACTAAATTATATTTGCAGGTGCACCAAACCAGCCTCTGGACTTTCAGGTTATGAAATTCGTAATTTTTGATCCTAAAACTGTGTATTCTGTCAAGGAAGGAAGAATTTTGGCTGCTTCTTGAAAATATTACATTTCAATAATCTGAAATGTGTTAAAGGAGGGCCTGCCAACTTAAATAGAAATCTCTGCAAGAAATTAATCTTCTACCAATAAAGGTCTTGCAACTACTATTAGCACACTTTTTTGCAATATAAAATTAAGTTATCTTCTGAAGAATAAACAAATGAGGAAGTGTTGGAACCACCACCTACCAAGGCCTATACTAAGGATTCCTCTAATTGTGTCTGATCACTTATCTGAATCTATGAAGAAACCTGAAATGCTCTAGTTGTGTGCTACTGTGATTCTAAACATTTACTGGGATTTTCCTTTAAAGATCAGGAAAACTATCCCCATAAAAAATAATGAAGGCCATAGTTACATGGAGAGGACTATTTAATAGAGCCAGGCAGGATGTATGCTTTCATGTTTTATCACTAATACTGAAGAAGGTTTTACATTTTGGTGTCCAAGGCTTCAAATTAAATGTCAAATTCAATTTGCCACAGAAAACATGAAGTGTGTGCCTGCCCTTAGAGGGGTAACCTGACAGCACAATTTCATAATTGGTGTCTGCCCTAATGCTGAGTTAAAATACAAGAACAAATGTTATTTGATCGCAGTCGTATCTTACCATTTAAAAATAAACAAACCACCTCTAGATAGGCTAAAATATATTTGGTTGAAATTTGAGCCCGTAGTAAAGTTCACTGGCTTTATTTAAAATCTGTGAAAAACTAATGTTGAATACCATATGATAACAGATAGAAACCTCCCTGATGGGATCATGCCAGCAGTTACGTCTTTATGTCTCTGACATTTAGCTCGTAATAAAATGAGATTTGTGAAAGAAAATGAAGAGGTGCTTATTCCACTTAGAGTACTTTATTTTTTTTTCCTTTTTATTCAGACAAGCTTGTGTTTTAATAATGAGATTTCTAATCCACTTTAATATCCTATCATTATATCTTAGTGAACTATCTGCCATATAAGTAATAATAATGAAGTATGTTTAAATGTAAAAATGCATCCTTAAGCATCTAGACACTTTTAGTACTGGTTGTAATTAGAAACTTAAGAAACATGTGCAATTAAATATGCTCGTAAAAAAACCAGCTACATCTCTGTAGCACCAGTCAATTTGCTGCATCATTAATATTCTTCAGTATGCCAGTTAAAAAATGCATTGCAACATTACAAATAGAACATAGCTAAGAACAAAATTATTAGCATTTAAACCATCACAATCATTACAGAACAACAACTGAGTGTTTTAGGTATCTTCTCCTAACTAATTTTGCTTTTACAGATGCATTTTCAAATTCTACATCTTTATCTGTTGCTCTAAGTTCCAAAGATGCCATTTTATTGTATATGAAATAAACTCTTTGTTGTCCTAAGATGTGACAACTATTAATTGTAATGAGATTGTATACTGCAACAATCTAAACAGTGTTTTTATTTATTTTTGTTTGTCTGAATAGTTTGAATTGAATTAGATGTATAGTTTAAAAAAATATACTCAGTGTTTTTAAAATACACTTAAGTGTTAAGACTTGCTTCCAAAAGTGTCTAAAGTGACTTGTGTGTCTTAAGCTTAGGAAATATCTAGCCTGACTTCTTGAATTCAAGATGCAATGCCTGTGTTATTTTTATGGTTGCATTCAATGGCCTTTCCACAGAATCATAGATTCATAGAAAGGTTTGGGTTGGAAGGGATCTTAAAGATCCCCTCTTTCCAACCCCACTGCCATGAGCTGGGACACCTTTTACTCTACCAGGTTGCTTAGGGCCCCATGCAACCTGGCCTTGAACATTTCCAGGGATGGGGCATCCACAACTTCTCTGGGAAGCAAAATGATTTCCAACCTAAATGATTCTGTGATTCTATGATTCTGTGATTAGATGGAACTTTTCAGCTAAGATTTTGTATTTATTTCATTATATATCATGATAAAATAAAGTAGTTGACTAAAAATGGTCTTGTTACCTAAACCTTGGGGGTTGAACTCGTATGAAATCTGCAGCAGTGACTAGCACAGGTAATAACTCAGAACTCATGAATAATATGTCACAATAATTTTTTTTTTTTAATAGAACTGTCATTTTTCTAATTTGTGCATTGGCTTCGAGGCAGACTTTTACCACACATGCACTGACAGATTGTTCACACACACTCGTTTTGCACACAAACCTCTCCTTGTGTCTCCCACCCACTCTACACATGGAACAGCGTCTTGCACTCAGCACATGTAGCCTACATCCTTTGCAGAAGAGTGTCCTTCTGACAGGCTGACAGCATCACATGAAGCCCATAGGTAGGAGGCAAGTAGGATATTGAAGGATCCTGCTTTTCCTTAACACACCTTTGGGACCCTTCCCTGCACCTTCCTTATAAAGTGCACAGGATCTCACATCTGAGGCACAGAAAATTTACTGATCCTTTTCATGAATAATATTGAACACCCTGGTGCACAATATAGTCTGGTATGCCAGAGCTGATTTTTCTTGGAAGAGAGAACAGAAATTAGTTGAATTTTCCAGGTCCATGGAAAGATTGTGGCCACTACATCAAAGCAGTACAAACCATCTGCAGGGGTTTATATCCTTGTAGAGAGATGAGTGAGGATCCTGTTGTGTGTTACTAAAAGGCATAATATCATAAGTCTGGCAGTTGCATTAAGTGGAAGGTTGAAGCTAGGCCTATTTATGCTGGCTGATGTACTAAATGCAAGGGGCAGTCAAGGATATTTATTTGACTGCAGTCATGTTCCCTCTTGGTAGTAGTTAGCTGCTGCAGGAGACCAAGATGAACTGGTCTTTATATAGTAGTGATAGTTCTACCAAGTGCAGCTGAGAGACAAAATAACTGCAGTGTCTTGCTGGTCCTGTCGTCCTTAATCCCTCCACTTGGCAGAGAAGAGATCATCTCCAGATGTGATTACACTGATACATATTATGACCTCCCAGAGGAATTTGGAAATAAACAATGGGCCTAAAAAAAGTAGCATAAGAGTATGCCTTTTTCCCTGCAACTTTTCATTGCAAATAAATCAAGTCTAATACAAAGAGTGCAGATTGAGAGCAGGTTACTAACATGACTCACAATCCTATATAGTTTCTCCCTGAACTTCTCAAGTTCTCTGAGGCATCTCTTACACTTCTTATTAAATGCTTAAATATATTTCCTGAATAATTAAAGCAAAATACCAAGAAATTGCTATAACAGATGAAGGCTGATTTTATTGTAATACCACTGAGATTGGGAGTTAAATGACCAGTTGAATTTTCCACATGCAGTTGAAATTTCCATAACACTGGAAAAAAACAAGTGAAGACTGCTATCACTCAGCTTTTGCCATCTGAAATTTAATTGAATAATCTAGGATATCTGTCTAGGCTTCTGCTGCAAACAGGTTTCCATCACAGTTAGCAAAAAGAATGAGGTTGTTCATCTCACTTCAAAATAACTGTCAAAAATCTTTGAATTAATTTTCCTTCAGGTTTTCTATTCCTCTTCATTTACTAACAAGAGAGCTTATATACTTTATTTCCAAAGTGTCAAATTATACAAAATTTTCTTCTTTATTCTTTTTTCCTACTAGGTGTGAATAATATTGGCAGAACTAAAAGAAAAATTGAAGAGTGTGTAATGACAGCTTGTGAGACTTTAAGAAATGACTGTTCATAAAGTTCATACAAGAAACCAAACAGCTTAACTGTGGTACTTGTGAGCAAATCTTTATTACTTTCAGCCCAAGCTTTAAGAAATTGGAAAAACGTGCTTCTAAGTGAATCTGTGTTGCATTCACAATCCTAAGTGAGAGAGCAAGGCTTTTTAAACTGTTTCATCCCCAGCAGCTTCTTGTTCTTTGAAATGTAAGCTGAATTTTAGAAGCTGTCAGTCTGATTGGCAAATAGATGGGAAAAAACAGAATTAATTCTACTGCTTTCCTTCTCAGAAGGCCTCTTTCAACAAGTATTTTATTCACCAGAGAACAGGACCATGCCATGTAGTGGGAGTAGTATGTTGAAGCTGCCTCAATGCCTACAAGTAGACAGGAGCCCATGGTTTTAACACTTCTCAGCACCCAGTACCTCAGGATACTTGACTGCCTGAGCAGTACTCTAGTTTTTTTCACGCCTAATTCAAGTGAATGCTGTCGAATAGCAGCACCTCACTTTTGCTGGTTTAGAGAAGCTGAGAACTCTTTCTGCCATCTTCCTCTTCACCTGAGCACACAAAGATCTCTTATGTCTGATTTGCAGTGAGAATGCCAAAGAGGATCTAGTTCCTATAGGAAATAACATTGAACAATCCCTCAAATAATTCAGCATAAACCAGCCCTCTTGGTCAAGTGATTTTGTAAATCTCCTCTAGACATATTAATGGTGGATTTGGTTTAAAAAATTGTATTAAACATGATGCAAATGCAGCCAACTGGTTGAAAAGTTGGAAAGGGAGACATTCTGCCTCTTACATACAGATTCTCTATTTTAAATATGTATGTGCAAATATATTCAAATACTAGAAAATCATCAATATTTAATACAATATTAATACAATATTAACTTTTTATTTTATGGGTACTGTGCACAGCTTTCCAAACAGGTTTGATTCATCTGAATAATTCAGAATCTCTTGGATTCATAGGCATTTTGAGACACTTATTCGGCACTAGCAATCAAATATTTTAGGGGTTTTTTTAGAGCAGTAGTTCAGATGCTCATTCACTAGTATAGAAATTGTGATTGAACATTATTTCAGAAAGAGTTAATTTGATCCTTTTTGTAGAGGAGCATTCCGTGCTTCCTCCTAGAACTGGACTGGTGTCTTTGAAAATGCTATTAATATGAATAAAAAAACCAACAACAGCAAAACTCAAAAAAACTCCAGAAACAAACAAACAAACCCAACCAACCAACCAAAAAAACATAACACAAAAAAAATTATAAAAAAATTTAGATATTGAAAGTCCTGGTTGCTCACCAGGAGGAGCCTGACAAGGAAAGGTTCCACTGCAGAAGAAACTTTTTATGTGTTTAGCAGTAAATTGAGTGTTCATAAAACAACTCTGAAATTGTTTTATTTAACTGCTAAAGCTTGTCTTTTATTAAATTTTCTTTACAATAGTTTGAACAATTACTAAAACTTGAAAATAAATTATCTTCCCTTGGGGTGATAATCAATCCTACAAGATGCCTTGCTGTTTACATTAGCTTAATATCATTTCACTTTCATTTGTTCTAGAATAAATTTCACTGACATTTAATTGTAAAAGTGTCTACGGTATGACTGTTATCAAATATTAACTTAATATGTTTTCATTAAATTTCAGCCATTTTATAAATAGTATTGTCAAAAAGACTTCGGACTGAACAAATTAATTCCTTATTGAAAGCAAGAAGGGACATGAACTCAGTCAAGGTTATTTATATTCTGTATAACCACTGTCTGTAATAATCGTGGCCTATTAGTTAACTTCGTATGTAAGTATTCATTAGGGAGATCTCTACAGACAAGCTCTGTTTAAAAATTTCCAGCCAAGCTACTTCCACTGTTCATTATCAACTTTGTAATATCTGAGCCTTTGATTTTCTAAGGCCTCTAATTCTCCCAGGACTGAGCATTTCAGGTCTGATACTCATGGGAGCAAGGAAGACAGGCTGAATCGCTGTCTGCAACAATTCCATTCATATCTTCGAAGGCCAGATTGCAGTAGAGGTTGTGCAGGGAGGGAGAGAAATTTTGGTGTTCTTTAGAAGACTTTAAAGTGTACAAGTACTTTAAACAGTATCTTCAGTTAGACCTCTCTTCTTCCAGGACTATAACAAGCCTTTTATAGAAAGCTGAGTCAGTGGTACTTAGCTTGTTGCATTTGTTGATTTCACAGGTTTGCCACCTTAAGTAAGGAATATTAGCAGTTTCATTGCACCTTATGCCAACATCCTCCACTTAATAAATGTGAGGAAAAGTATTTCCTAATAATACTAACTAAAACAATGCAAGTATATTTGTTTTTCATAGCATATGCTATTCTTTCTATTTGGATGTATGGGTGGGAACGGCTCAATTTCTAGTTCTTTTCAGTTCCTGCTCTTCCAAGTCTATCTAGAACATCAGAATTGCTTATCACTGGTGTTACTTCTTCATTACCTGTGAGCATGTTCCTTTTTTGAAAGGAAAAGGAGAATGAAATAATTTGAACTTTCCTCCAATATGTATTGATATATATATTGATATCGGAAAAAATATTACAGAGAAAACTTTTATTTTTGTGACAAGTCACATCCTTTGAGAAGTAAAGTCACTGTAGAGACAAAGACTTGTTAGACTGCTTTGGGAGAGGATGTGGATTTAAGCAATCATCTCTTTCTTGTTGCTACAGGTAAATGGATAAATATGCATATGATAGAAAAAGGGAAATTAGGTAGTGATAATGGAAGAAAGCACTTTGATATCAGTATCAGGGTATCTGTGCTAAAGGCTTTGTTTTATAAGTATTTTAATTTAAAAAAGAACAGATCCTTGCAGTTGCATTTACATTTATCATAAGTGCCAGAAAACAAAAAAGCATTAATGATAGTGGATGCTATTATCATCTTTAGCAAGATCATGATTTTACTGTATCTGGTTCAAGCCTCTTGCACATTAGGGGTGACAGCACCGAATTAGTACTCATGTTCTCAGTATTCACAAATTCTATTAGGAGTCAGAACCATGAGAAAATACCTACCCTGTCACTACCAGCTAAAGCAATTCATTAAAACATACTGAATGGTGAGGGCTTTAATAAGTTTTCTACAGTTAACACACAGAATTAAAACAAATTGCAAAAGTAATTTGGCAGAAATCCTGGGAAAAACAAAGGACCATGGGTAGTACCATGTGGAAATTTAAAACTGCATTTTCTAATTTTTGTGCAGAAAAAGAAGTTAGATAAATTACTTGCTGCATATTATATACATTATACATATTTATATATACATATTTATTTTAGATCACTGTTTTATACAAATTGCCTTCAGGGAAAATTCAAGTCCTTGATATTAGGAAAAAAATAAGTTACTGAAACTGTGTATATTGTAAAGAAACCAGAATAAGAACAGGACAGGATATAAAAAGAAATCAAGAAATGGTAGACCATCCATCTTTAAATTAAAAATCTGACTGTAGAACTTTGTCAACTCATGCTATTATGCAAATGACATCTGTAAAAAGTGATGTATTCTGGACAATTTAATTTTCATTTCTTGCGCTGAATTACCAATGAAGCCAAGAAAATGTTCCAGACAAGCTATTTGGATTTTTGTGGGCTCCAAATTAATAGTTCAGGGAAAAAACAGATACTGTTTAGCTGAAATTATTTTAAAGTCCTTTTAAGCAGCATCTTTAGCATCTTTAGCTGTGTTCTTTTCCATTAGTAACTTACTGTATATTCTGTATATGTAATTTTTTTTTTTAAAGTATTCCTCATTCTGGGATAGTAAGGGGTGAAAAGAAACCAAAACAAAACATAAAATTAGCAAGATTTTCAAACCAAGAACAACTGAATGCTGCTGGTATATATGCCCTTAAACTTCTTTTAAAATAAGCCAGTTTTAAGTAGGAGATTTTTCTTACAAGATTTAAGAAAATATTCATTAGGTTCTTTTCAGCAATAACACCCTTTTTTTTTTTTTCTTTTTTTTGTCTTTAGTAAGAAAGAAGATGCCCTTCTGATATAGTGCAGCTTTGATCTTTTTGCTATAAGCATAAAGGAATTCTTCAATCACACATCTGTCTAAAAGTGAGAGCTTAGTCATCAGAAAGGTAGATGGCAACCACTGATAGTAGTGTTGAGTAACATTCCTTCATTAAATCTAGAGCAGAAATTAGACTATCTGCCTCTATTTATTAAATACAGCATTTTCATCCTCTTAGCCATATTATTTCCTACAAAATAACTTTTTTATTATCCCACATGCCATGTGACAGCCCTATATATGCAATATCAATGTCTTTGTCAGTCTGCATGAACTGTACTCCCCAACCTGTAGATGTTCATTAACCCTACTATGTTGCTATGCATTTCATTTATCAATATGGCCAGTCAAGTGTTAGCCAACTATCCTTGAAGAAACAAGAAATATAGAAAAATTAGGTAGAGATGCAAAATCCTTTCATTACGACAATAATTGAGATTTCTATGGGGATTTTTAAAAAGCTATGCAGTGGCATATTTTCCCCTTGCTTGTTTTGCTAGCAATTCTTCTACTGAGATCAGACATATATTTATACAACAAATATCCAAGGAAGGCCATTGTCCAACATCCATGACTTAAATTAGATTGTCTGCCTGTCATTGTGCTCTGGTTTTACATTTTAATATTCCTGTGTAACTGGTCTGAAGTACGTGTTATGCTGATAGGTACAGGTTACGTAGGGTTGTCACGTAAAAGTTATTATAGCTATTCAGCTATTCAGCTACGGGCTCCTTATCTGACACAACTTATGATAACTCTATTGCCTTCAATGAGACATGAATAAAAAAGAATTCTTTTTCACAGAAAGTTTAAAATCATCATGTTTCAAGACTGCAAAGAGAAATGTGTAAAAGTCCATCTTTTATTTTGATATTCCCATTGTTTGGCTCCAGTTATTTTTCATCCTGTTTCTGTTCTACCAATCACAACCCTTGTTATTATTATTTTTAACAGTCTGACCCAATAGGCACAATAATACCTAGTAATAATAACAGCAACAGTAATCTCACACTGTAATGCTGGAAAGTTTGGTATATTTTTCCCTGTTCAAGCAACAAAAAAATCATTAATTTAAAATAATTTCTGTGTTGCACTGTTATAAAAGTAGCTGAAAAGAAGTGAGTAAAAGAGGAAGAAGAAAAAGTAATAAAGCTGGGGGCAGGGGGAGGAATCTCTGCTTTACTCTCTTTAACAGATATGGTCATAAGGGAAAAATTTAAATTTTAATGAAAATACTTATTTCCCAAAGGCCTGACCAGCAAAGAATGCTGAATGAGATAATTCACTAACCAAAGAAACACAGTGACTGAAAAGCAGATTATCACTGAAGTGAAAAACAAAGGCAGAAGGCATTAATAATTAATTGAGGAGGTTTCCTGTGGAGGTTTAAATGAGTTACAGGCTCTATGTGGAAAGTCACTTGTCTACCAGATTGTTGTGTTCTCTTTCAGGGTTGCTTATATTGATGTGTACAACCAATATTAAGTTTTCCTGGTCTGTGTTACCTGAAAGGAAGTACAAATCCTAAACGGGATTTTTTTATCTGTATTGAAAAGCATATCTGCTATGCTGTTTAAATGAAAGTTGACAAGCTGCACCTTTTTATTGTTGCAGGAATAACTACCAGCAACCTAAACAGATGTTGTCATCTTGTGCTCACACTGTGTCTCCCTATATACGATGGAAAGACTGTCAAAACTGGTTACAACTAGAGATGCTCAGAGAGCAGTTGAAATGGAATAATATGGCAGGAACCTACTTTTACATTATGATTTATATTTTTATTTCTGACAACTGTGTAGAGCTTTGCCTCTGTTGTCTTCCTATGAGGGTTCTAACATAGAGAATAGGACCCCAAAACAGTGAATATGGCGTGTAACTAAACTGGTTATAATCTGAAGGAGTCATATACTCATATACCCCAAAAGGGGTTTGATAGGGGAGCAAAGAAAATTCTCCTTTGTCTCATTATTGTGTGATTGCTCTTGTAGCTGTAGATCACAGCCTCTACTGACTGAAGATTCCTTGGGCTCCAATAAGAGTATCTCAAAATCCTCCTGAACAGATGTGACTAATTAAATGTAGGAAATTAAATTTATGTTTGCAACTTGATGTTTTTCAAGTCAAAGACCAGAAGTGCACTCATGTTCATACAAAACCAGCTGAAACTTCTCATATATTGGATGGACTTTTCAGACATTTTAATGCAAATGAGTTTCAATATGTTAAAGTTGTTGACGTTGTTAAAGTGATAGCTAAGAGGACAGTGATCAAAGATGAAGTATGTCAAAATTTATGTTCGTGTCATGGGACAGTTAGGAAACACAAATCCGAGGAATAGTAGAAGGAGATGAGTATGAATAATATATTCTGTGAAAGTGTTGATTGTTTCAAATGTATTGGTAGATTCTTTACACACTGAGTAAAGTTGAAGAAATGAATCTATTTCAATCCAGTTTGCGAGTAGTAAAAATGCCTGGATTTTCCTAAAACATTTTTTAAATGCTTTATGCTAAATATACCAACATATTAATTTCATGAAAAGAATCACATAATGGTTGGATTTGAAAGGGAAGTCTGCAGATATATGCTTCAAAGTTTCTTCCAAAGCAGGTCCACCTGGAACAGGTTGCACAGGATTGTGTCCAGGAGGGTCTTGAATATCTCCAGAGAAGGAGACTCTACAACCTCTCTGGGCAGCCTGTTCCAGTGCCCTGCTACCTCTCTCAGCTTTCCCTCATGAGAGATGCTTCACTCTCCTCCTCATCTTCACAGGCCTCAGCTGAACCCTCTTCAGTACTTCCTTGTCTTTCCTGTACTAAGGAGTCGAGAGCTGGATGCAGCACTCCACATATGGCCTCACCAGGGCTGAGTAGAGGCACAGGATCACCTCCCTTGACCTGCTGGCAATGCTTTTTCTAATGCACCCAGGATCCCTCTGGCCTTCTTGGCCACAAGGGCCCACTGCTGACTCATGGACAGTGTGTTGTCCACCAGCCACCAGGACCCCCAGGTCCTTCCCTGCAGAGCTGCTTTTCAGCAGGTTGGCCCCCAGCCTGTACTGGGGTTATTCCTCCCCAGGTGCAGGACCCTTCATTTGCCCTTGTTGACCTTCGGGCAGTTCTTCTCTGCTCATCTCTCAAGACTGTTGAGGCCCTTCTGAAGGGCTGCACAGACCTCTGGGCTATCAGCTACCCCTCCCAGATCTGTATCATCAGCCAGCTTACTGAGAGTTACATTCATCCAGGGTGACTGATTAATAAGTTGAACAAGACTGGACCCAGTACCGATCCTTGGGGAACACTGTGAGCTACAGGGCTCTAACTAGGCTCTGCACCACTGGTCACAACACTGATCTCTGACCTCCAGCCAATTCTCAATACACTTCACTGTCCACTCATCTAACCCACACTTCCACTTGAAACACTTTATACCAAAAATCAACACACCGCTTTCAGGAAAGTATGAGCACGTCAAGCTATGTGCTTTGAATATATTTGCTGTGAAAGATATGTGTACTATCTCCTTAGCTTGGCTTTTTGGAAATTCAAAGCTTCAAGACACATAGTTTTAGGGTGATATCCATATAAATATGTATATATATGCATGCAGAGTACTGCCACAGACATTTGAGCTATTAACACTGTTAACTATTGGAACAAGATCTCTCTGAGTATCTGTCAGGATACCTGTTCCTGTGCATACAGAGACCTTTGGAACTAGGATTTTAATTGCACTAGGATCAACTTCGTCTCTTGAATTGTTTGTCATATTATTGAGAGATATTTTTAATTTTCCTAACAGAGATCTGTCTTTGTCCCACTAGGCTAAGCTTTAATTAAGAAACGTCAACGTTGCTAACAACTGCACAAAGAGGGACGGAAGGACCTTTGTGACCAAGGATGTGGTTGTCATGGAAACTCTTGCTGTTTCTGTCACTGACTGGCTGTCTTTCAGGTAAATCAAAACCAAAACAACAAAATTTTCTTATCATTTAAAGGCTCTTAACTGCAAACAGAAACAGGAACATGTAAAAGCAATCTGGAGAAGATCAACATCGTTATGAAAACTATTTGCCTGAGTGTGCTGACCCACCCTTAAGGGAAGGAAGCACTTAAGATTCAAAAATGCTCCTTGGTCCAAAAGAATGACAGAAGTCAGAGAGTCTGCAAACAAGCATAGAGTGTTATTGGTGAATTATGCACTTGGAATAAAAATTGGTATTTTAGTCCCTGACCTACTATATAGGTGCATGGCAGTGGGGTTTAGATAAAAAAGGGTAGACTAAAGTGAAAAGAAAGATTAAGCACATGGCAGTGGATCTTGGATCAAGGGGCAGGCCGGAAGGGAAAAGAGAAATAGGTTCATTTAAAAGGGAGAGATGAATTAAATAAAGGAAAAGAGAAAAAGGGAGGACAAAAAAGAAGAAAAAGAAAAGCAAAAAAGGGATCACCACCCCTCTAGTGGCAATCCATCCCTGGTGGGGATGCCTGTCCTGGTCTCAGTGCCAATCCAGCTGAGGGGATGCCGATCCTGGTTTCAGTGCCAACCCAGGTGATAAGCAGCGATCCAGCTGCGTTGGTCCAGCTGATGAGATGTCCAGGGTCTAAGGGGCACTGCCTGGGATTGGGTGGGGAGGTACCTTTTTATGGCCAGGTTTCTTTACCCTGAAGACAAGTTTCTCACTTTCTCAGCTAATAACTTATCATGCAGAATCCATTCTTTAAGGCCTTTCTGGAAATGGGTCTGAGGACTTCTAAAGTCTTTGGTGGTCCCAATCTCACCTTAAAGTCCATGTTGGCTTCCTGCCAATCATTTCTGTGCTCTGCTGTACTGTGTTGGGGTTCTTTCTCTCAGAAAATTGCTGCCCTATGTCCACCTGGCCCCTCTTCTCCAGTCAAAATTTGTTCTTTCCCAGAGCCTACTACCAAAATTTCATGTCCATTGTTACTAAAAGTTCTTGGTTGGCTTCACAGCCATCCCATTATTGGTGTTTGAGATACATTAGCCACTTGTCTTCTGGAAGGTGAGAGCTCAAAAGATTCTTGCTTTGGACCACTGTTTATAAGGTCATTAGATAGGGGGCTTCAGTAGTCATTGGCCCTCATAATTGAGAGCTCAAAAGGGTCTCACTTTAGACCACTGTTGTAAGACTGCAAGAGAGTGGGTTTTAGTCATAGCAATTTTCTGTTCTGGATGCAATTCAAGTTGGTAACTTTCTTTGAAGGTTCAGTAACAGAAATATTATTTTATTTGGGTTGTTCAGGCAAGAAAGTTGAAGGCTGCTCATTAAAAATCTGGTACTCTTCTGCTTCCTGGGAATAGACAGTGTTTCTGACAAGCTGGAGAGGGGCTTAGTCCAGGTGCAGTTCTTCAAGGCCAAAGCCTAATGAGCATTTCTCAGACCACAGTGGGGCCTAAGGGTGGGTGGGAATGCGGCTAAAGTCAGCTTCTTTGGGCTTCTATACTGCGTGGTGAAACTATAAATATTTAGACTAAGATATTAAGAAGCCCTGTCCTTGTAGTAAGATATGATTATTGCATCTCAACAGCTCCTAAGCTATTCTTTTCCCAAATTCTTCCAAAATTTATTAGATTTGTGTCATCACAAGATGAAATTCAAAAGTCAGTGAAATAAAACACCTTCATTTGTAACAATAAAATGATATTTTACACAGGAATTTGATAGCAGAAAGTGCCCATGGATGTCAGTGTACATGCTTTGGATGCATACATGAAACAGTCTGATTTATTCTGGTTTCCTTCATATAGCTTCATTTTCTTGTTTTATCTAAGTCCATTGATTTTGGACAGGGAAATTTTTGTTTTATTTGTGTGGATTGTCAGCCACATTGTAAATTTTGTCAGCATTTGTATTTTTTTGATTCTAGCAGCTGTAACTTACAAACACCACCTATTGATGTAATTTTTTTTTAATTGAAATTTATATTTTTGTTGCTACAAATTGCAAGACATTTGGTGCAAACTCCAGAAGGATGTCAGAAATTTAAATATAGGATTTCTTCTTAAGAACTATTTCTTTTGTCTTGAAGTCTTTGAGTTAAACGTTGACATCTGGCAGAAGCTATTTATCTGTGCAACTAATGTACCTGAGCATGCAGTTGGTTTCACACAGCTAATATCTCCTTACCCTCAGCTGCTGTTAGAGAAAATACCTGTACAGTTTGCTCCAAATAGATTAATCTAACTCTGTAAAACACATTAATATGCTTCAAAATTTGTGAGACACATATCATATGCTGACAATTCTGTATCCTAAAATTGGATATACAGGAATGAGCTTCAGCTGTTTGCCACAGGCATTGTTTAGGCATGCACATTCAGGCAATATCTTGCAAAGACTTAAAAGCATTAGCAGTGACTAATTGCAATATAGCATTAAAGTGTGTAACTACTTTGCAAGTTAAACTGAAAGTCAATATTTACAGAATAATTTTATTTAAATAACATTATACCCTGAAAACTCTTTCCAGTCATTCAGCACCATATTTAAATTGACTGTTCCTCTCATCTGATAATTTGTTACTTGTATCTGATTGTTTCTAAAGCATTCCTTTTTTAAAATTTCATTCTGGTTTGTGATTCTTAAGGGTTTTTAAACGTTTATTCTGTATTACTGCAGAAGATTTAACTTCTGTAAGAAATAATTTTTAACTGCAGTGCTTGTTTTCACATGTTTGAATATAATGTGGTAACATACATTTTTCATATGCACAAAGATAACTTTTTTATTATTTCATGTGAAATAATAATTATTCATTGTCAAATTTAACGCTATAAGAGCTGAAATTAACCAAATATAACAAAATTGGATTCAAAGTTATTTTAATAAGATCATCAGTATAACTAGTAATTTACTGTCTCCATAACTATCATATTTGATTACATCATCCTGCATTTGGAGATGCTTTTATATTACAGCACTCATTAAAACATGTTTACAACTTCAATGGTTCATTCCAACAGCTGATGCAATTCAAGGTAGCCTAGTAAGTTTGATGCCTGAATGCACTGTTAACAACAGAGCAATAGATATTGATGGTGCTCCACGAAGATAAAGTTCATTAAATTTCTGTTCTTTTAGGCTGTGTTAAAATTCAGTACTTACTTATCCATTAAATCAACATATCATGGGATCAATCCTAGCAGCAGGCAGTGTTTGGAAGAGATTACTACACTGTCGTATTGATTTTGCAGTGGTGAGGGAAAGAATCCAAGAAAAGGGACGACCTCTCTAATTTGTGTTGATCCCATTTTTATATGACTTTTATCTTAAAACTGACCCTGTTATTTTGGGTTTTGCTTAAGTGTGAATGTATGGAATTTGCCTAAGCTGAAGGGAAAATAATGTTCGAATGGAGAAAAAAATGTATTATTTTCTGAACATAAGTGTGAGGACTAAATTATGTCTCTTACTCTGGTTTAAGGCAAAGGTAGTCTGGGAGTACAGCTCACAGTTATACACTTAAATTGTCAAAAACTTCACAATTATGAAATATTGATAATTAACAGATGAAAAGAAGATCTCAGGATTGATATGTTCCTTCTTATGTGTAGTACTGCCCTTCAAGCCAAACTGGAGTGGAAGAGGAGTTAAGCTGTTGTTTTTGACCTAGAGACTGCCTCACTACTGAACCAACAGTAGCAAAAACCCTGATAATTTTTGGAGGCTTTTGGGGGGATTTCTTTTCTGTTTCTTCCTCTTATGAAGGTTTCCTGTAGAGAAAGACATCACGCTGCAAGAGAACATATTACCATGGGGAAAACTGTGAATCTGAAATTCAGAGTAGCATTTAAATCTGATTTGGTTACAGTAATACCCAAATACAGAGATGCTCAGTTTAAATTTAGTCCAAGTTCATCAGAATTTACCGTGGGTGTATATTCCCAGGGTCTTATTGTCCTGGTTCCCCATAATCACTTTACAGTCTGCTTTTATGTGTATAGTAAAGGCTATTTATTTTTGGTTCACACTAGGAACAATTAAGCAGAGAACCTTTTTTGTCTGGACTTGTGAAAATTTTATTGCACTGATTTCTCGGAGAAGTTGGAATTGCATATTGCTGAAAGGTTTTGCTTTAAAACAGCCCTTCTGACCTTGTTATGAGACAAATAGGTATGTCTCTTCATGTTTCAGAAAGGGAAGGATTTTTACAGTAGAAAAAAATTACATCAGGTAATTACATCTCATGGTTTATAGAAAAATTAAGACAGTGGGTTTTATTTGCAGATGTAAGACACTTGAAAAATCTATCTTGAGAATAGGACTCCTGTCACTCCTTTATTAATTATTGCTGCCTGCTACAAGATGTTTCAGGTTTAAATATATGCTAAAGGTTGCATAATAGAGTGAGTGGTATTTATAGAGTTCTAATTCTGTTTTAATCTAACACATATTCTGTATGCCTTTTTGCTCCCCTGCCCATTTATCTACTTCTGTATTATTACCTTCTGCATGTTAATCAGGGCAAAGTGAGACTCATTTTCTCTGTAAGACTGTGTAATTCATGGCATCAATAAAATTATGGGTATAATGAGAGTAGCAAGACTTCACAAGATATAGGCAGTACCTCTGAGACCCTGTGGTCACTGTTCATAGTATCAAGTGGATAAACATTTGTCCTTAAACCTCATCTCTATGCACCATTCATTTCTGTTCACATAAAACATTCTTACTACCGAGCAAAGACTGCCTAAATACTGAGGTTTTTTTCTGTATCCCTCAATATGGTGCTCAAAGTTAGAACCAGAATGACTTTTTCTGAACAGTTGTTTGCTAGAATATAGTATAAATGAAGACTTACAAAAAATGCTCTTAAGTAAGAGAGCCCATGTAGAACAAACACAAATGTCCTGTCTAGTTTTGACCTGCAGCTGGCAGCAATCTCAGGTGCTTCCAGTTTTTTATCATATCCATCCCTCTCCATCTGGCTACTTAGAGGCTTTTAGGAATTGTCTCTATCATTTGCACTTATCAGCTTCCAAAACACATCTCAAACCTGCTTAATATGCAACTTTCAGAATTACAGCAGCCATGGCCAGAATTAAAATTCATAGCCTAAGGTTCACAAATTCATTAACCAAACCAAATAAATATGTATGCTACTCTTAGTGCCAGGACTATTTCTTGTTTTTATTCTTCCATTTTTTAGACAATGTCCTTCCCAATTCAGTGGACAGTATGTGAAATGTTGCTGCTCTGCCAAATGAAGGATGAACACATGAATGACCAGTGTTTATCACTGATAAGTCTATACACTTATCCATGGTACCCTGCCCCCAACTCCTGGCCCTGCACTGATGACAGTATAGGAAATACCATGCAACATTGTCACCTTTGATAGCTGAGCATAAAAGCCTGGAGACAGAGTTCTAGATAAGTGCCTGGGGACTTTCATGTTCACAGACATCTGAGTAAAAATGAAAAATGAGGTAACACACTTAAACCTTCTACTGCCCATCCAGAAGTACTGCATTTGCAAAAAGTGCAAAGGAAGGAAACAGCCACAGTGGTGAAACCCAAGGTAGATTGCTGTGCACATCCTCACTCCTGGATCCAGTGCTTAGTTGAATTGGGCAGAAAAGCACTTATCTCCTCAATGTTGCAATTTCTATAATTTTAAATCCAAAAGTTTTGAACAGTGGAAATGTAAAAATTATTTACTGCTATCAGAATCCTGAAGTGTGTTTAATGCTAAGTAATCAGGAGTGTTAAGGATTGGAAAAGTTGTAGGCATGAAAAAAGTACTGAGTATGGATTTAAGAAAATATTTTTAGGAGAAATCCTTCTGCTTGATTGCATGTTTGGGTTGTTCTTTTTAATATATTTTTTTGTATGTTTAATTTATAAAGCTGGTTTCCTACTCTAGGCTGACAAAATGTTGAAAGTAGCTCTTACGACTCTTCCCAGGTATTCCATGTCATACTTTTCCGAATACTGCAGTGGGTGGCACTTCACTAGAAGTTCTCATCCCCAGGAACCTCTGCTACTTTCATTCATATTACTGGGAATTCAGCTGTTATACTACACATTGCAAGAGTGATAAGGTTTTTGTAGGAATATTTGTAATTGGTTTGCTTGCAAAAGTAATTCATTCTATGAAGTGGTTAACATTTTCCTTAAGCGTGCTTCTAGATGACCACTTCTCATGATCAGAAGTAATAAAAAGAGTAATATTTAGTCTTAACAAGCAACCGAGTCTGTTTTCCCTTACTTCCAGAGCCACACATGTGCAAGGAGTAGTTAGCTCATAATACGGAATAATTTAGAGTTTCCATGCAGCAGTAACAATATCACAAATACATAATAAGGTATTAACTTCATTTCAAAAAGTCATTAGAGGTTAGTAAAATGTTTCTTCCATCATTTACCTGGCCTTTTCTAATAGGAATACAATAAAAGGGCAGTGAAACCTTGGAAATATGACAAATTCAGCTTTGAAATGAAATACTAGTTTTCCTGTAATGAGGTCAAACCAATATTGGAAGAGGTCTACTAGGAGAGCTGGCAGATATGAAAATGCTTCAAGTTGGAAAACAAAATTAAATAACTTTAAAAATTAAATGTTTTATAAAGTTTCTAATAGAAATTCTGTGGTCAATGCAAGTGAATAAGTGAGTGTGTGTGTGTGTGTGTGTGCATGTACCTGTGCTGAAAGAGAGTAAGACTGGGTTGCCTTCTAAATAATTCTGAGTTGTATTAATCCCTGTTCTCCCCACACACACCTTCCACATTCCCCCTGGATGCTCAGTGGGAGCATAGCAAACTTTCTATTGCTCACTTTCTTAGAGCTGGTCAGAAGTTTCTCAATGTGCTATCAAATTATCAGGCTAGATGTGCTCTGGAATTTTTCTGGCTTTCCTGTCCTACAACCACATGAGAAAGCTTGAATAACAACCAAATTGTTGGTTCATGTCCAGCCCTGTTCCAAGAAATAGCACCTACAGCTTTTAACCCTAAGGAATACCAAGCTCAAACCTTCTGACAATCTAATTTACAGGTTGCCTCTCACCTATAGAAATATAACGTAGTAGTAAGAAAAATCTAAAATTTCTGATAATTTTTGCAGTAAATAACTGAAGAAAATACCACACTGTATGTCAAGATGTTAGGGGAAAAAACCAACAGCAACCAAAAACACCTGCAAGGGGGTTTTATGTATTTATTTCTTACTGCTCAATTCCAGTTTTAGGTAGCAAACATATTATTGCAAAAGTTCTCTGTGTCCTTGAGACTTCCAGAGTTTACTTTTCTTTGGTAAAAAGTTCCAGTCAGGACTCTTCAAGTGGTATATTGCCAAGTGTGTATGGTGGTCTCTTCAGTTTTTACCTAGCATGGTCAAACACGCTTCATGACAACACGAGATTGAACTGCCAAACCACAGACCACAGTTCTGGGGTAAATGAAAACTCCTTGCTCTTTCAAATGCAAAAGATTTTTATAGCAAATAACATCACAAAAACTATTTGCTACCATGGATTGAATATATTTAGAGAATAAAAGATGGAAGTAAATGTTTAACGTCGGGGAAAAAATCAGAATGTGTATAAAACACCTCCAGAAATTATCCAGGGAGATAAACTCATTGCTGTATTTGAATTAAAAGTCATGTAATTATTAAGATTATAAAGTTTCAGCAATGATATTATCTTCTTCCCACAGCTAAAGTCCATAGCTACTCTATATATGATAATTCTCTGTGTTGGAAGGTAACACATATTTGCCTACTTGCAAATATTCTCCTCTGCTCCCTCTGTGCTATCTTTTTCTGTTAGACTTTCCCCTCAGAGTAGAGGCAGTAGATTAAACTCAGAGCAGTCTTAGTCAATATGAAGTTAATACTTGTTGTCTATATCATACCTGAAAATCTTCATATGCAAAAATACTTATGTGTTTAATTTCTATTTGTTCATTTGTTTATCAGTGGATTATGTAAAAAGCTTTCTTACCACTTGAACACATGGTTACTTTTTGGAGTCACCCCAAAAAAGTAATCATCAGCTCCTGTGTTGAGAACAAGATCATTATTTGGAAAAATTACTTATATAAGAGCAAAATCTGGCAGTTTCTCCACATGGGAGACAAGCCAGCTGATGTGAAGAGGTCATGTATCAAATAATGAATAAATATACTTCATAGCTATGTGAGCTGATGAACATAGGTAGCTATGACTGAACTTCTTGCTGTTCCAGAGTTAAAGATGCACTTGTCGACTCTAGACTGCCTTTGTTTAAATTGGTGCTAGCAGTTCAGAAACAGAGATTTCCTAACTGTACTCTGACTAAATCTCTTTCCCAAACTGAATGAAAATAAAGTGTGAAAAATAAATCTCTCTCCTGTCAGAAAGCAGGACATATGCATACACTGCTCCATGATAAGACAGTGGGAGGCAGTTTATCAGGCTCCATACAGCACCAAGACTCATAACTGCTTTGCTCAGTGGACTGCTTTGATAGGGAGATTTTTCCCTGTTAAGTGCAGTAGTGTGAAAAATGTTGATAATAGTGAAGAGCACATCCTGCACTTTTGGATTTTGTTCAACATGGCTAGGTGTGCTATGTACTGAGACCACTTCAGCAGCGGTTTTAGTTCACTTCTTTGGATTTATCAACCTTAATGCTAGGTATTCAAATAGAAAGGCTTTTTCTAGAATTTTGTTAAATACTCCATCAGAGCTGGTTTTGACTGAAGTTTTTCTGTGGTTGTATGTTGGGGGAGTGAGGAGGACATATAGGTTTTAATGTTTTTATCTTAGCATCCCTACAGCTTCTACAGTGAGCTCAGTGGTTAAACTGTTCCTGTACCATTGATGTCCACTGGAGCGTGACCCTGTGGTGAGTGCACCATGGCCTGTGTTTGCCCTTAATATGGTGTGCAACTGTGAAAAGGGAGTGTTGTAGTCATGGCACTATAAGTAGCATCAATTTAGCTCAGTGCAAAGCTGTAGGTGGTTTGCTGTGGCTCACCACACAGCCATAAAGAGTATCATCTCTGTTCAGCACAGAATTGCAAGTGATAGTATTTAAACTCCCTATAACACTGTGAATGACAGTACTCTCATTTTGTCCAGGAGGAAATGTGAAGACAGGCATTCTGACTGAGCCTGTGATTTAAGTGAGTTAGGTAAAAAAAGAATATAATCTCATCATCTGCAAGAGGATGTGGCATCACTGAAATTTACTATTGATTTTAAAGTGATTTTAAAAGAACAATGGATCACAGAGTCAGCCATTTTAGAAGAAAAAGATGAGTATGTTCATAAATATTTCCTGACATTAGCACAAAGTAACTTAGCAGTTCTGAATCCCTCTCTAAAAATGCTGCCTTTCTCTAAGCCCTGTGGAAACTACTCTTAGATGAGTTGCTTGGTCTAGATGATTCTCCAACTGTTTTTTACTTATCATTGAAACCCTACCCTGTTCAAAAAGTTAAAAGTGAAAAACATCTCAAAAATTATTTTTTAACGCAAAACATTAAAATATATTAATAAGATATTAATAATATAGTAATAATTTTAATAATAATTAAAATGCAACAATAAAATGTAGAAGGAAAATATGCTGAAAAAGAACAGTAGAGTACAGAAATTAATGCTTTTTGCCTTATAGCTAAGTTTTTACTAAGATATTATAAAGTGAGGTTTGTGATGATCTCTTCTAAATCTACAAATGTCATAGATGGATGGAAGGTGAGGAGTGAAATCATTACATCTGCAGGAAAATAAATCCACTCTGATTTGGTGATCTTACCCACCAGGAGTTACATGAAACATTACAATTCTCTAGAGTTTATGCTTGTACCTATCATTTACTCTCTGTAATATATCAGAATAATCAAATTTTATAAAATAATTATGACCCAAAGTAGCATATTTTTCTGTTTATAATATATTTTTTCTTTGCTTAATTCATATTGTTTGATGACCATTTTAAACAGAATTTTTAAAAGTATAGAATATATATTTTCCATTTGCTGGGCCATTCTTAAAACTTTGTAACAGTGTTAGATGTATCATTTTAATGAGTTTAACATTCATAGCTGTGGAAAAAGATCATAAATAATGTACAAATTGGGCAACTCAGACAGGAATGGACACAGTTAAATGAACAAGAAACCATTGCAGATCTTTCCTTACATTAATTTCACCATTGATTTGACTCATTGGGTGAAATGGGGCCTAGTGCTGGCCTTCGTGAGTTTAGCATATGATTTAGTTGGTATAAGTCCTGATATACATTGTCTACAATTGGATTATCTCATCTAATAGAAGACAGTGCAAGGCAAACAACAATCTAAAAGTTGACCAGTTTGTACTTTTAGACTTCTACTGTGGTTTTTAGTTTGATGTTTGCATCATAATTAAAATTTAAGAACTTTTAATCTGCACCTTTAAGGAAAATGTCAAATATTTGTTTTGTCAAGATATCCTGTATGCGCTCCTTTACAATTCAGAATTTCCCATTAGATTAGATTTAGGAATGAAAAAAGTAAGTTTGTTAAAAACTGAAAGTAAAGGAAAGAAAAGAAAAGGAAAGAAAACTCTCTATGTCTTCTCTGTCCTGTTCAGGACGTCTGTAATTTATACTGTTTTCTGTGGTAGTTAAGGCTATAAGTTTGTATGTGTCCCAACTTGCACAGGAAGACAAGTACTGTAGTGCAGTCTGGCAGCATAGTAGATATGCCAGACTATTATAAGAAAAATTAAGTAGGAGATCTAATGCAAAAAATTAGCCTTCTGATTGTGTGTGATATATGAAAAAAAAGAAAAAATCAATCAATTCAATACCATTTCCAAGGAACCCACAAGGTCTTATTTACTATAATATTTCTTTTGGTCAGTTGCCCTTATATTTGTTGGTAAGGTTTAAAATACCTGCAATAAGAATTTTTATGACAAGCAAAATACTTTAAAATATTAAATTAATTATTTTTTGATGTAAGACTTAAGAAAATTATGATTTAAAATATTTCTAATTTTTAGAAATACTTTAAGAAAGGAATTATTGAGTTTCCACTTTGATAAGGTATATTTTGTCATAAATTTTAGAGTTCTGTTATGAACTTTTCTTAATTAACCTCGTTTTTACATTACTCATGTCAGTGAAAAAGTTCATTTTAAAATACTAATTAATCCTCCAAATAGAGTGAAAGCACATGCCTTTCTAGAAAGGCTTCCCATTTATAACCTGAGTCTCTCTGGAACATTTTTATTATATCTGTTCTCGTGAAAGTTTAAATAAATTTCTTCTTTCTCTCTTTTACTCACACATTTCCATCAGTTTTCCTTCTACAAAAACTGGTATGGGGAAGCCTTATATTATTTCATTCCACTGTGTAAACAGTGCTGAATAATATTCCAAGAAGTTCAAAATTCCTAAAATATTTGGAGGTATCAAATACAGATAATATTCATCTGTATAAAGAATATAAAGACTTCAGTTATTTGTCAGACTGACTCAAGAAGCATCTTACTAAAGACAGAATTAATCACAGTGGTTTTTGGTATTTTCTTGGTGTTTAAGTAATAAGAAATTGTAAAATAAAAACCCTAGCTCTAGTCCCAGCATACTTTAATGAAGATTTTTTGGCGTGAAATAAAAGTAAAGGATTAAAAATAGATCTATGTCCTGTTTCTAAATCCACAAAGAATATTAATGTATCTGCAGAGAAATTCATCAAAACTGCTTTCCAAGGTTCTGATCGCAATATTCTCATAATTAATTTCAAATTAGATTTGTTTAGCATTGGCTTAATTTGTCTAGGAGTAACCAATACAAAAAAATCAGCAATTGATGAGTTCACTTCTGGGTGGGAGCCCTGAAATTTGCCTTTGCTCTAGTTGCAAAGGCATATCCGCAGCACATTATGTTGTCTGCCCAAGTTATTGCAATACTGTAAAAGGATTGCCAGGTCTTTAAGAGTCCATGTTCAGGGAACTTCGTGGACATAATTTTAGAATTTTTGCAGTTGAACCCAGAGAATGCGTTTTATTCCTTGCAGAGATATTTTTGTTAGTGTGGAACTTGTTTTGTTCCTGTGTTCAGTGAGACACGATCACAGCTGACAGTGATAATAGTAGTTTTCCTCTGTCCTAAATTTAAATTGCAATGGATAAATAGTTAAATTTGCTTTTAAGCTTTTATTATGAATTCCAAGGATCACACACTTAGAGATGATTAATCCTCAAGGCCATATGCTACCTAAGTAAACAAGCCCCTATGTTCTTGATATAATAATATGGCAAAATTATAAGTGAGATTTTCCATTACAACATATTATAATGCCAGTAGGAAAAAATTGCTATTATTAAGTTCACAATTGTTCCCTCTTATTTATTATCTCATTGTATTAAATATTGATGGAGTTAATAGATTATCAGCTTCACCTTAATGGTGTCAAACAGGCCAAAATGTAAATAGGGATTGCTTTGATGGCATTTATTGATTTATGTGCAATGCCTTTTAACCATTTTTGTGCTTGACCTACACATTTGCTTTAGACTTTAGTTCGTAAAGAAAATGCAGGGCCCGCCCTGGTCGTACTAGGAATGAGTTGCTTAAAAAAATGTCTCCACCATGCAACTTTTAGGATTTGCAAGTAGAGCTGTTTCTATATGTCCCTCACATGCTGCACCCCATTCTTCTAACAACAAATCAATACTGCTTTAATTCAGTAAATTTCAGGCACTGTGCTGAAGTTTTATGTACTAAGACTCAGAAAATGAGACATTGTTCTGCTTAGACTTCTTGGAGATATTGATATAACCTATTTCAAGATATCCCGACATGCTTCTTAGGAAACATTCAAATGTCACAGATTAATAAATGTCAGAAATGGTTTTATTTGAACTTCTAAAACGAGTTAGAGAATTTTGACTTGTAGCTCCTGCAATTGATGTGTTAGTCAAATAAACTGAGATAAGACAATAACTGTCCTGGTCTCTCTATGTCCTCAACCAGGCCCAAAGAGCATTCTTGTAATTAATGAGTAGAGCCAGCCAGGGATAATTTCCTCTGAGATGATGTAGAGACAGGAGCGTTCTTGTAACAGCATGTATAGCAGCATGGCTTTGATCTTCAATTTGCAGGAATATGAATTTCAGGTAACCCTCTCGCCCTTTAAAAAAGAAAGAAAAGGTAAAACAAAAGGGAAAAAAAAAGAAAAACAATTGTTAAATAGATGCTGGTCCTTCAAAAGTCTTCATTATACCTTGGATGAGCTGATTAACTTCATAAAAATGACCTTTCTATTGGTGATAAAGGGAGTTTAGTCTCATTTGGTGTGTAATTTAGTGGGTTTTTTTGGCAAGATTAAATCAAATCCATCTATCTTATACAAATGAACTAGTGTGAATTTTTATTAAATAGATTTGTGCCCAATCACTGCTCATATCTAATTTCTACTGCCTTTTTTTAGTTTTTTAAAACTCTGACTAATTTACTCTCCTGCTGCCCCACCCTACCACCCACTTCTGCTGCCCCAATTGGTAAGGGAGATTCACTAAGTAAACCTTACAACTCCAGGAATGAGAGATTTTTTTCCTGTTAATTTTATTGTATCACACATTCCAAATGGTTAAAATAAAATTTACAACACCCTGCTGTCTTAACAGTAAACTAGCTTTCCTTAATGAAATTAAATCCATACAGTATGACTGGAGAGTAAGTCCTTTGGTACTTGCCTGAATTCATAATAGATAGAAGTGTAAAAACCTAAATAGATCATGTGCAAATGTAGATTTTTCAGAACAGTAAAGAAAGATTTAGAATAGTATATTCTCAGTTGATCAGCCAACTACAGAATTCTAATTATCTCATCTGTGGATATACAGATGAGATATATATATAGACATAGAGATTTCATTTCTTAAAGAAGTTTTGCAGATACTTTGCAAAACTGTACATCTGCTATGTTTAACTGTAGACAACCAAACAAATCAACCAATCTTCCGAACAGAAGCCCTCTGCAGAAATTATTTTGACATCTATAGGATTGGTTTGTGTTTGCTTTTGAATTAAAATGAATATCTGCTAAAATATATGTTGCTTTGTAAACCTATATTAAATATATTTGCTTATCATATCATCCTTCTATTTAAGAGTTTTGGAAGTAAGTGGACATAATTTTACTTCCTATACTAGGTATTTAATTTAGGCACATTAAATTAGAAGTCTGTCCTCCAGGTATCATCAACAAAGACAAGAATAACAGTCCTGAGAGATTATTTTAGGATACAGGCTGAAAGCCTTATTAATCATTCTCAGTAGTATTTTTACAATGCAGTGTAGTTCTCACACTCTATACTCTTTTACATATCTCTCTTCTTCATGGGTCCCACAGTCTTTTTCTACATAAAATCAGACGTGTAGAAACAGTTACTCAAAATCAGCCAATTTAGTTATGAAATATAAACTTTCTCATGTAATGAAAGTATTAAAACCCTGAGAGCAGTTTTCAAAGTTTTCCTACCTATTTCAATATGAGAGTGTCATAATACTTAAATTAGTACAAATTTTGATATCTGGAAGTTCATAACAATGCATGTTTAGTGCACTGATCCTTCTATTTTATTTCACTGTCAAAGTTAGATAAATAGTATTCTCCTCAGCTGTGGCTTCTTTTCTAGATGAAACAATGGAAGTATTTCTCATGCTTAATTTGAAATTAATAAAAGAAAAGGAATCAGAATAGAATTAGTTCAGCATATTTCTGTCATTTAGAATTTAGATAATGGTTAAAACTAAAATCACTATTAACATGTTGGATAGACATTTGCGAAAGAATAATTCTCTATATTTCCTCTCAGTACTTTTTTTTCAGATATGGTGTCCACCTTCCCTTATTCAAGAGTAGTGATGGTATTTACAGTGTTTTATGAGATAAGACAATAACATCACCTCAGATTTCTGAAACCAGTTTCACAAGACTGTTTGGATAGATCAAGGATGGAAGTCACTATTCTTTGGTAAGGCAGCAAATCAAATTATATTACCAGTGTGTTACAACAGACCCTGCCACTCCCGCTTTTATTTCTGGGAGTATTTAAGGAAAGCAGAGTATAGGATGTTGGTAGATGTATGGTTTCCAACTGGTGTTGCACCTTGTTTCCCAGCTTTATTTCTTCCTGTCATTCAGCTAATTTTTGCATTCCTTTCACATCATCTCTGTAAGTGTGAATTCTCAAAGTGCGCAGCACAACAGTGTGACAAGGAAAAAATAAACAAAAGCTGTTAAATGGTTATATTTATAGGAATGGAGTACTTCAAGCAGATTTTAGGAATTAACTGAAGAGCTTAAAAGCAAAATCATGCTCTTCGTTGACCCGTATGTTATGATAAATTCAGAGAATCATGCAATCGCAGAATGATTTGAGTTGAAGTGGACCTTAAAGATCATCTCATTCCAACTCCCCTGCCATGGGCAGGGACACTTCCCACTAGACCAGGCTGTTCAGGGCCCCACCCAGCCTGGCCTTGAACACTTCCAAGGATTGGGCCTCCACAACTCCTCTTCCAGCCCCGGGGAGGTCATACTTGAAATGCTGTGTCGGGTTCTGGACTCCACAGCACAAGAGAGACATGGGCAAACTGAAGGCAGTCCAATGAAGTGAAGTGTCTCCAGTGCAGGAAGGCTGAGACCTGGTCCTGTTCAGCCTGGAGAAAAGAAGGCTCAGGCCAATGTGATCAATGTCACAAGAATCTGAAAGGAGGGTGCAAAGAGGATGGAGCCAGGCTTTTTATTTACTAGTGCCCTCTGACAGGAGACAATGAGCACAAAATGAAGCATCAAGAAACACTTTTTCATTTTGAGTGTGACTGAGCACAGGTTGCCTGGAGATGTTGTGGAGTCTCTCTCCTTTGATCTATTCAACAACTTGCTGTACATGATCCTGTGCAATCTGCTCCTTGTGTCCTTTCTGTAGTGTGGGGGTTGAACTAGATGACCTCTGGAAGTCCCCTACAACCTTAGCTGATCTGTGAATTAATTAATCAGTACTGGGGCACGTTAAGACAGTCAGGGCTTCAAAAAAAAAAAATCAATGGAGGTACTAGGGAGTATGCCAAGAAGCAGGAATTGTTTGTGAAAACTTTCCTTAACAGTAGGGTGCATGTAATAGGCCCGTTGTCCTATGGCTTATTCTTCCTTATGTGTCAGGTCTTCTGCTCCCAGAGAAGTCAGCAGATCTCGGGCATTAAGTTTCCTAGTTAGAGAAGCTTTACTTCACCAAGCAAAATGCAAAAACCTTTTTCATTTTGTGAGTTGACATTTACCTGTGTGGTAGATTAAGTATAGCAATATTTTACCATTTCCTTCTCTTCCTCTAGCTTCTCTCCTGTCTTCTTTTTCATACATTTTCTAACCATCTCATTATTACACAAAACATGCTCTTAAAACTGCTCTATTAACATTACATCAGTCTACCTGTTTGACTTGTTGGCTTTAATACTTGTAAAATACCTTGTACTGACAGTCAAGTAGAATAGTAAAAAGCTTAGTAATTCTACAGACTAGGGCTTTGTAGTTATGAATTTTCTAATGTATGCAGTGGTTATTTTTCCCTGACTTGCTTTGGGGTCTCTAGGTGCTTAGCTTGAGAAAACAAAAAGGAACCATGTATGAATTTAGAAGTACTATTATGCAGAGTGCATTAACTGTGGTTTGCAACAGTTTGCTGTTTTGAAAAAAAAAAAAAAAATTCTTTGGAGATTTATTGGCACTAAATACAGCAGCAGAAATATCACCAGCAACATGTTCTTTACATTCCCAGTGGAACCCTGAGGAACTCTGGCTGCTTTCCTTCCTCATTTACATTCATTTTCTACTTGTTCAGCAGAGTTCAGAAAGAAGAAAGGAATTCAATTTACACATAGATAGATCTACATTGTTCCTGGCTTTTCCTGTAAAGATCATAAAAATACATGTTGATGGTTTGAACCTTCTTTTCAGCTAAAGGAAAAAGAAGGGAAATAAAATCTTTGTCCAGAGATGAAAAACATTAATCACTGAATACAAATGCTTAAAAATAAGCCTTTTTTCTGCAATCTTTTTTACAAGAAAACAATGTAGTATCATTCATTAATTATTTTTTTGGCTATAATTTGAATATGTATCCATGTGTGTATTTGTGTCATATGATTTAGCTTTAGTTTTTTAAGGCTATTGTGGTATATATTTTGTGTGTGTTTTCTAATTTTGGTAAATTTCAAATTAAATTTCTATTTTTCCTCCATGTTTTGCAGACAGGAAAGAATTTCAAATAGTACATTAAAATAAAAATTGAGCTGTCTCAATTTTAGTGGACCAGTTGTACCCTCAGCAAGACAGTTCTTGCAGAACAAATAGTGTCATGAAGTTATCACGAGTTACGTACATTTATGTGGATGATTTATGGTGATGTTGCATTTCACATCCTTTGTAATGACATGATTACCCATCAAAAAGAGATGAAAGTATGAGTATGGTGACATTACAATGTCACTATTCTGGTAGGTGTTATACAGTGTCATAATCCATGACACAGTAATTTCTTGCGGACAAAGAAATACAGATGGCTTGGCCTCTAATTAATCCATTATTCCCAGTCAAAAAGACAGCTCGAATTTTTAATTCAACCCCTCTCTACTTAATAATTCCTGGTTGTTCTTTAAAATACCCACAACAGGATGTTTAAAAGCTTTCTTTGACAGTGCTTGTACAAAAAGAAGAGTATAGTCTGTACTGCCCTCAGTAGTCTATAAGGTACTGCTAAAATGAATGTGCTTCATAGTGCAAATAATATTTTCTCAATAACCTAGATAAATAAATAATAAGTTTGCTTTGAGTTCCACTTCTGATATGTGTCCTTTTCTCTTAGAGTACACTAAAAACCATAAGTCAATATAACTGTTCTATCAGTACTGTACTGATTCATAATAGGTATTCAAAATTTTCCCATGTTTTGACACAGTAGCAGAAAACCATCTGAAGTTTCATCTTGCAGACCCTGGCATTTTCTAGATCTATTGCCAAAGGAATTTTCCCAGGTTGAGCAGACACATTTGTTTAAATCTCAGTATAAATTCACTGCATATAACCAGCAAATGCATGGAAACTATGTTACCAAATGCCTCTCAATTTTAAATGGCAATGACTGAAAAAACAGTCTTTATTACCTCCTTGACCTTGCACAATTTCTTAGAAAAACAGAAAGAGAGGGGTTTGTGGTCAAAATTCAGATCTGTTCTAAGCAGGTTTTTTCTTCTGTATTTCATTGCCTCAAAAATACAGTTTTGCAGAAACAAGTTCTCCTCACTAGGTGATTACCATGGGTCACTGCTAAACACATGCTGTAGAGCTGTGACTTCTCAGAGAACTGACAGCACAAAGAAGGGCTGTTTTCAAAGTATGAACCTCACGCCCTATGCATTTTTCTGTGGTTTGATTATTTGAGTATTGACACCGTTAGACCAACTGACACTACCAAGTGTGCCAAAGATCTTTACTTATTTTGCCATTAAGTACTTTTTTTTCTTATTACAGCATATGTTCTTTTCCGGTTGGTTGGTTTCTTTAACATTTTTATAAAATCTTGACTGTGAAAATGCAGGCAGAAGAATACAGTAGAATCATAGAAAAATTGAGATTGGAAGGAACCTCTGGAGATCAATTAGTTCAGCCATCATCTCAAAGCAGGGGTAATTATATCAAGACACCCAGTCTGGACTATGTCCATTAGAGTCCTGAAGAATTCCAAGAATAGAAATCCCACAATCTCCCTGGAAAACATGTTGCAGTATTAGACCACTCGTGTTTTTTTCCTTTGTATCCAGTACAAATTTCTTGCATTTCAACTTATTACCCTTCCTCCTATCAACTTATAAGGCAAGTGTAATGTCTGTTAATTAATGGCTTTATTTATAATTTACATTAAGCTGCTTGAGGGTGTAAAGAGCTATAACATGAGTGTAATGGTTAATGAAAAAAGAAAAAATTGAAAAAAAATGTTGGCTGGAAGGGGTAGAGTAATAAGATTATTTTGAGGCTTCCTTTTGATATAGGTGAACCTAGTAGACCTGATTCTACTCTGTTTGCTTGATTTTTGGAATAACTTAAAATCTTATTTTGCATTTACAATGTAGGGTAAGTGACATTTTGAAAATCTGTTACTGTTCTACCCTAATGCATTTTACCTTATTTTTTAATGGCATGATTTTCATTGGTTTTAGGTTTTTATCCCTTAAAATCTTGTTTATCCCCAATAAAAATAAGTAGAGTTCAGGGGGAAAATATTAGCATTTTATATGAAGGACTTGGTACTTGATTTTGCTTTCGCAGTTGGGAGAGAGATTTTATTTGACTAAGCTGGAGCACCACAGGTCTTGAGCTATGAAAAACAGAAGTGGTTTTAGTGAAAATCATCGTAGTGCATTGGGAATCTAAATCACTCTTGGTCAGGACTTATTGTAGCTCAGTGGAATGAAAATATTTCTGTATGGGTCTACTGTCTTTAAAATTTAATTAAAGGGGAAATGTTCAGTATTTGAATGGCTTATAGAATACTTAATTATGATACGTAATTTTATCTTTTATGACTTAATTGGCTAATTTAAGAGGTTATTTCCATACACATGACCTGTTAATGTACAATCTTTTTTAGATTATTACACTGTTGGTTTTTCTATTTGAATTTATCACTTAAACCATTAAGATGTATAAGTCCCCATGATACAGAGCCAAATTAGATGATGATGATGATTATAATGAGATAAAGTTCCCTTTTTTGGTGCTTGCTGATACTTAATATTTAATGCTGTTTTGTTGGACCTGGCACTTGAGTCATTTCCTGTGTTACTGTACATTTCCTTTTCTGCAGGAGTACCCTTGAGGTCTTGTAATTTGCAGGGAAGGGGGAGTTTCCATCAAGATTTTGACCAGTCTTTAATTATTTACCATTTCAAAGATTCTCTAATGTTTTTATTGCCCCCTTATGGGCCATTTACTAAAAAGCAATTTGCTGTTTTGGAGATAAATTAGCTTTATTTTTGCTTGTTGTAATACACAGCAAAAGAGCTGTAAATGGGCTTTTTTTCTGGTCATCAGAGATGCTATTAAATTCTACTGCCCTCATTTTTCACATTCTTAAAAGATCTATTTTTGGCCTTGTTGATAACAACAAACATCTTGACATTTTAATACTGCAGTTGCCTTTTCCTAAAGCCAATAGATAAAAGAGGATGTGAATTATTGCAATTTGTTACTTTGTTTAGCAGTCCTACAGAGAGCCAGGTTGCAGCTGGACAGCACTGACTGTTGCCTGAACATGGCCAACGAGTACTTTATGTTCCCAGCTTGGTCTACCACATGGGACTTGCATTGTGCCACAAAGGAGAAGGGTTTTTGTCTAGGCTAAATCCATAGACATGGGAGAAAAACAGATGGGAAAGTTTTGGACGCATGTCATGGATCTTGTCTTGACCTGCCCAAATCAGTTCCTTGCTGAAATGAGGCGGTGAGTTGTGTCATTACACAACTGGCCATCTAATGCGATTTGACTCCCATTTTTCACCTCTCCCTGAAATATGTAGTACAAATCCTGTGAGTCTTAAGAAGATTTTGATATGAAGGATCAGGCTTGGTTGCCTTGGATTAGGCCTCAGTAAGTAATGCTATTCTCTAGAGTGTTCTTTTCTTTCCCCTTATTTGATGTAGTTAGCACGTTTCTCAAGTCCATCAAGTGACTGAAATCAGGTTGAGTGAATCTGGATGGTAGGAACAGACTTGAGAGCCAAGTAAAGCTGGTTCCAGAAGGTTTGTTTAAATAGTTTTTTCTGCATTAACAAATCAAAAAAACAGTGTTTCTGGTGGTTTTGCTTCCCATTACAGCCACCAGAACTAACTGCTTGAAAATCAGCTGGACACTTTCAAAACAAGGCTAGGCTATTCCATAGTATTGTGCCTCTTCATCTCATTTTAAATCAATAAGGCATTTCATGTATAAATGAATGGGGCTGGTAGATAGCTAACTTCTTCAGTCATTTCCAATATACCTCTGTTTCCATGTCACTGTTTGAGGCATGTGCAAATATGTGTCTGTATTTATGTATACAAAGCAACTCTTCCTTGGATGACACATATTATGTAAGATAAACTGCTTGTGTGCAAGCAGTTTTGTCTGTGATACGTGGTGATTAATTTCTTACTCTACTTCGCATGCCAGTCTGCGGTTTATGGAATCATTTTGATAGTGCCTAGATATTAGTATAAATTTACTTTTATAGAGGGCATTTCATGATGGAGCACTCTTCAGTGTGCATATAGACTGGGCATGCATGTATGGAAAGTACTCAGAGGAAACTTAATTCACTGCTGGAATTTAACAACTCTTCATGTGTACTTGGAATTTCAGTATCTAAGTAGTTCTAACGCTCCTGTCTTTGAATTATGGCAACCTCCACAAATATCATGAAACTACCTTATAAGTGTGGAATTCTACTGATTTATTCTAGTTTTAGCTCAGTTAAGAAGCTAGCTAAACCTTACTGTCTGAAAATCTGTTTTCTAACCAAAAAAAAGTTGTAAAAAGAGAAGGGTATGGAGTCAAACCCCGCCTGATAAGGTTTCTCTTGCCGTCCAGTCATCAGCTTCCATGGACTTTAATTGATAGCCACCCCCATATTAAAAGGTTGGTCAAAATCCTGTGGTATGCTTGCGAGAACCAGTATGGACAGATAGCAATTGCAACAATAAAGCTTTGGATATCACTACTTGGAAGTACTTTTGGAGGGATTTAGGCAGAAAGTAAATACACTCAGGCCATTTTATTTATTTCAGAAAACTAATTAAATTATCTGTATTTGTCTACATTACTTTCAGGACTGAGTCTAAGGTGAGAATTGTGACATTTCATACAGAAACTGGAATTGCATTTAACTAAAACTACTGGTAACATAGATTCATATATGCAATAAAAAAAGAAAGTCTCAATATTTATCTCTTTAAGAATTAAGAATTTTCATTAATTTCACCAGTTTTCATGTTGATATATGTAAAAGCCTGCAAAATATAAACCTACAACTAGTTCTAGTAACTCTAGATGCTCAAATTCCCTTTTTAAAAGATTTATATAATCAGTATTTTAATTCTTATTCATGTCATGAATATTGTGGTTTTCACTTCAAAAATCAAGAATTATTGTCTAATACAAAGAGACGTGAGGAATAAATGGTTTTCGACTGAATTTTTCACCATTATTTTTCCTCAGTGTTTTTGGGGGTTTTTTCTACTTAATTACAACAGATGTACATCCTCTGTATTGGTTACATGTCTAGATCTGGGGATCTGTTCTTTTAGCTGTATAGCCCTCATTTCTGTTGCATTCATTTTCAAACACAAAGCTATTATTAAAATGCTGTTGGGAAGACATTGGCAGATGATCAGAATGTCTAGAAAAAAACAGGGGAAAAAAAGGCAAATATTATTTAGAAAATAACAGGAAGCATTAGTTGCAGCTGCCATGCTTGAGCTGTATATTGCAGTGCTAGAAGTGGATATTCAAGGGAAAGGTGGATATTCAAAGGAAACTTACTTTGAATATCCACCTTACTTTACAGTGTAAAAAGTACTTTTACTTTTGCAGTGTACCTTACTGGTACACTACAAAAAGAACAGATTGAGAAGAAAACTGTTAGATATCCTGTTCAACAGTCCTATTCCACAGTCATAGAAATAACATAAATATGTATTTTCTGCATGTTTTTCCCTGTCATTTTGGACGTTCACAGAATCAAAGAATATTCAGAGTTGGAAGGGACCCACAAGGATCATCAAACTCCAGCTCCTGGCCCTGCACAGGACAGCCCCAACAATCACACCATTAGCTTCTTGAAAATTTCTGGGAGGGATTTGTACTTATGGAAACTGCAGTTTCAAAATAAGGTTCTGAACAGTGAGAAACAAAAAAAGATCCCACACTTTGCAGAGCTTAAAATTCGTGTAAGCAAGTAGACAATAAGGTACTAATTGTAAGGAAAAGACACATTTTTTTCCCTCAGCTGAGATTTTGAATACATAACAGCCATGATAAGGGCATGATTATGCCTGATGGAGGTGTTGTTTAGAGGGTGTTTATAATTAGAGATTCTTCCAGTGTTTTGTCCTATCTAATTTGTTAATTTTGATGGAAGAATCAATAGTGCTAGCCAAAATAATTGGGAAAATTAGTAGCAACTAATATAACACGATATGCATGTCCTCCTTATTATAACTGGCTTTTAGGCAAGGCCTTGGCACAGTGGCAGCACATATGCAGAGGCTGGAGAATCTGCAAACTGACAGCTGCTTCGATTTTGATCTTTTTTTCATTTCAAGTACATTCATTGTAGCAGTGAAAACAGATGAGGAGGCAGGGAAGATTTACAGAAGACAGTGTCCCTGATAAGGATCAGTATCTCATTGTTAATTGAAGGAGTATGTGCATTACTTCTGGGAATGGCAGTTTTATTGTTCCTCCCAAGCTGTTACCTACAGGCTTGAAGATTTCACTTAACTGCATTCACTTGTACTGAGGCTTTAGAAGCATAAAACCTACAGATGAAAGCTGGAAAACCCAAAACAATCTCTTTTTGTATGTGTGTGTGTATGTGTATATATTCTTCTATTTTAGAGAACAAAGTTTTATTTTACTAAACAATATGAAAAGGGAGAAATATCCTTTAAAAAATATGAAGAATTTAAATTTAAAAATATTTTTCTTCTTTCTACTTGCTTATAATTCTATAAAATGAATAAATGTTGTGGTGATAGTGAAACAGGGAGGTATTTGTCTGTGCTGGGAATCCAGATGTGGGAGAACACAAACACAAAAACATAGCTAATCCATTAATCATCCAACTGCACAAAATGAGAGGAAGATCTGTGAAGATCTTGCCATGTTATTCTTGTAATATAAATTAGTTTTTCTGGAGTCATATACTTCAGTATCTATTAATTCATGTGACCACACTTTTTTCCCAGCCCATCTAATCTATGAATGACTTTTCATTTTCCAGTGGCCAGCATAAAAGAAATGAATGGCTTACCTTAAGTACAACTGTTATTATGTTTCCAAAAGTATTAAGTTTTTTTTGTTTTTATAAAGCTGTATCAAAGGACAATTTATGTTTTCTCTATTAGACTTGTCCTGGCATTTGGGGAGATGGTATGAGACAGCAAACAGGAGAGAGGGGACCTAAATGCTAAAGACATATTCTTGTAATTTTTGGCCTGTTCTGTCAAAGAAAAAGAAAACACCAACACAATAGATGTAATTAGATGGCATATTTTCACAGTGTATTTCTCTATGAAAATTCATTTCTGATATCACTACAAAGGCTATAGATCAACAGCATGAATTAGAAAAGTTCTGGAAGCTGCAGTCTGGTTTAGTCTAGAAAAGTCCTCAGAATCAAAAGCAAATTCTTGGTAGGTAACCTCACTCTAAGCTGCATTTCTAGACATTAATTGGAATTAAATGGTGTATGGAATCCTTCTAGAATGGATTGGTTGAATTCCATCAGAGAAGTAATAACAGGTACGTAGAATCATAAAATCATAAAATGGTTTGGGTTGAAAGGGATCTTAAAGATGATTTAGTTCCAAAACCCCTGCCTGTGGCAGGGACACCTTCCACTAGACCAGGTTGCTCAAAGTCCCGTCCAGCCTGGCCTTGAACATATCCAAGGATGGGGCATTCACAGCTTCTTTTGTTCCAGTGCCTCACTGCCATCAAAGTAAAGGATTTCTTCCTAATATATAATCTAAATGTATCCTCTTTCAGGTTAAAGCCATTACCCTTTGTTCTATCACTACATGCCCTTGTAAAAAGTCCTGCTCTAGATTTCTTCTTGCCCCCTTTAGGTATTGCAAGGTGTTATAAGGTCTCCCTAGAACCTTCTCTTCTCCAGGCTGAACAAGACCAATGCTCTCAGCCTGTCTTCATAGAAGAGGTGCTCCAGTCCTTTGATGCTATTTGTGGCCCTCCCTTGGATGTGCTCCAACAGTGCCATGTTTTTCTTATGTTGTGGCCCCAGAGCTGCATGGAACACTTCGGGTGGGGTGTCACAAGGGCAGTGCAGAGGGATAGAATCCCCTCCCATGCCCTGCTGCCTTACACTGCTTTGGATGCAGCCCAGGACACGGTTGGCTTTCTGGGCTGCAAATGCACATTGTTGGGTCATGCTGAGCTTCTTGTCCACCAACACCCCAAGTCCTTCTTGCCACAGCTGCTCTCGATCCAATCTCCACCCATCCTTTTTGTTTGCGATTTTCTCGTCCCATGTGCCAGACCGTGCACTTGGCCTTGTTGAGCTTCATGAGATTTGCATGAGCCCACCTCTCAAGCCTGTCAAGATCCCTTCCCTCCAGCATATCAGTGAATCATGTGATGTGGTTCTGCTAAGGAGAAGATTTTGGAAAGGAAATATATTATGTTTTTGTAATGTTTATATACTTCTAAACATATCTTGATATAATAGAGGGCACTTAATGACACCTAGTTAATGGTATTACATATTTATCTTAAGTTTTTAATGTTAAAACTAGTATTGTTATTTTTATCCTCAATTGTCATTACTTCTATAACCATTTTGGTGATGTATTCTGCTGTTTACTTTTTAAAAAGGATAAAGTTTTCCAGTGCATAAGGAATGAAGGAAGGAAAAGGTGTCCTTGAAAGGAGAGGGAATTTTCAGTTCCTTCTATCCCCCAACACTATTTAGACTTGCAAATAATGTGAATAAAACTTACATCTACATTTGTGGCTAGGCAGGATGGCATACTTGTAAAAATTTTGAAGAAAAATAAGTCAGCTGAGGTGTCAGTCAGAAGTTGTTTAAGCTGTAATGATAAAGAGGATGAAAGAGTCTGTTCTAATTTTAATTAATGCTTAAAGGATAGAAAGCAAAATTCACATTAACATTCTGAGTAATCTTGAACATTCATTGTTTTTTTGGCAGTCTTAGTCAGAAGTCTATTTGAATCGTCAGTCTTAGAAAATTGCATTATGATATATTGGTTTGATCACTTTCTTAAATCTGTTTGGCATGCAGCCATCATTTAGTAAATTGCAGAACAAAAGCATCAAAAGTACTTCATAGGAAAAAAAAGAGAGAGAGAAAAAAAAATAAAGTAGATAAAATATACCAAGAATTTAAATTTCATATTTACATACCAAAAATATAGTCATACCTGAGTGATCAAATGTGACTTTCCTTTAACATTTGAAAAAAGTCCCAAAAGTACCATATATTCTTTAATTTACCTTTGAACAAGAATCATCTTTCATCATCAGAATGTACTTGGAAAACTTTGTGTTGAAATTCATCTTGAAAGCTGTGTTATGAAATTGTGTTGAAATATCTAAACAAACAAGTCATGACTGCACCTCCTCCTTTATGTAGCAGTGATCTGATATCTTAAAGGGTTAAAAACAGCAGAAAAAAACTTTGCAGAGGAAGTCCAAGTCACTTGCTGAGTTAATTTGTTTTTGCTGAGTCCATTTCTCAGTATTGATTTTTGATCTGTGCAATATATTGCAAGGAGCTGGAATTTTTGCATCTAAAAGCAGTTGCTTTGCTTTGTTTATTCCAGCATGCATAGTGCATATCTTCTTACAATTATAATTTGAGGTTTATTTTCAAAAAGAGGAAGGAATGTGGGGTACTTAAGGGTTTATTTCATAGTAGTTTGTGGGTATCCAGTATAAAAAACAATAAACCTCATAATCCCAGGTCAGTATTTGCCCAGACTTAGACACTGGGTGAATATACTTTCTATTAGATGTTACCTTAGTGCCTGAGTTTGAGGCAGTAGATATGAATTCAGCAACCCCCATCATGAACCAGAGCAGTGAAATAGTTCACTGATATCACAGTCCCATAAGGATGCCCCAGCAATGCATTCCCTGTCTGTGGAGCCTGAGATGGAAGAATTCAAGCTTGCCTCTCAGACAGGTACAGTGCCAACCTGACATAAAGCAGGAAAATAAAAAGATATTAAATTAAAATTGTTATAAAATAGACCAGAACTGAATTTTTCCATGTACTCCTCCCTCTCCACGGGGACTCCTCTGTGACAGTGGAACTCCTCCCCACTGATTAAACAAATAATTCTTTCACTATTCTTCCTGCAATAAGGGAATATGACATGGCAGCTGGAGCATCTTTAGCAGCACAAATTGAGATAGCTTCATTCTGAATGCTTTTGCTACATTGTTCAGGGCAGCTCTGTCAAAGGTGATAGATACAAGATCTGTTCCCAAAGTAAAAAAAGAACTTTAAATCTTTCCCAATGAATAAAAGTCTGGAATCTATTTCTTGCTTATTGTCTCATTTCACAAGGGAGAGCTGATTCAGCACTGCTCAGCAGATGACAGTTTATGGCTCCATCCTGTGCCAGAGTCAGATACCTGTATCCTGATATCTGTATCAAGGTGCACCAGTGAATCTCTTACACTGAGAATAAGGGCCCATTCCACTGTCTGGAATTTCTTACTTATGTTAAAAGGTTTTGTGCTATGTCAGCTGGCTTTTATAGTTCCTTGTTTTAAACAAGTATCTCTTCATTCTATTAAAAAAAGTTCAGTTAAAATCTAACTTCCTTGCAGTCATCACGGAAATTTATGGAAAACCTTTAGTACCATTTAATCTAAATAAATTATTAGAACTACATTTTATTATTCTATTTTGCTTGACAGAATGAAAGTCTCAAATTTCAAAGAAATTAAGGATCCTTCTAAGCAACCACCTTATTGGGACAGGAAACAAAAAATTTCAGGTAGTATACAATTACAAGGGTATGCAATTAAAAGTATAGACCAGAATAAAAATTAAATTTGAAATGTGCAAGCCAGACAATAACAAACTATTAGATTAAACCTTGTTAAAACATCAAAATGATCTGTGGAAGAAAAAATTAATATGTTTGATATCAAGCTTCATAAAATTTGGCAAGTAATCTACACAATAGTATTAATTCTGGAATATGTCCCTCTCATGCCACAGTGTGATCAGGTTTAGCCAAAATATAAGACCTTTGGCAGAATAAACTGTTGGATATAGATGATATTTATCCTATAATCTAACAGGTGTGATGCTTCCCTGAAGATGAGGTACTTGTGTTCATAATCTTTCTCTGAATAAATTAGATAAGAGAACAGAAACCAGGTCTGCCTTGTCTACATATCATGTGTGTAGCAAAGGCCATGACTGTCTCATCTTAAAGTAAAAGAAAAAAATTGAATTTGAAAGACTTTCAAAATTGGTAAGTTACTGTGCAACATTGCAGTTCAGATTTTCTAGCAGCCTTTCAGTACCTAAAGCAGGTGACAAAAGAGCTGGAGAGGGACTTTTAGTAAGGGCATTTAGTGATAGCACAAGGGAAACGGCCTTAATCTGAAAGAAGGTAGATTGAAATTAGATATTAGGAAGAAATTATTTCATGTGAGGTTGGTGAGACACTTAAATAAGTTATCCAGAGAAGTTGTGGATGCCCTATCCCTGGAAATGTTCACAGTCAGATTGCATGGGGCAATATGGCCTAGTGGAATGTTCCCTGCCCACAGCCAGGGGTTGGAACTAGATAATCTTTAAGGTTCCTTCCAACCCAAACCATTCTCTAATTCTATTTAACCATAGCATTTGTTAGTTTTTAGACAGGCAAACAATATCCAGCAATATTTTCAAAAGCCATGCCTAAATTGTAAAGCATTACTTAAATTGTCCAGCCCTGATTCAAACAGCACCTACTGCTGATATTTAACATTATCAAGTTAAAAGAACTATCATGATGAAAAAGAATACAGTAGAATTTGCCCACCTCCTAAACTTACTGCCTTATTGCTTTGGAGTACTGCTTCATACAAATGTCGCACTGAAAAAAATCAGATTTGGGGACAAACGAACAAAAAACCTTAAAATGTATAGAATTAACTGTTGTCTTGCTATACTGAAAGGTAAACTGGAGTTGTCAGGAGCTGATGGCAATTTTAAAGCAATTAGGGGGAGAAAGGATGCAATACATTCCTTTCCATTTAAAAAGTTATCCACATAAAGAACTGTCTAACTCAGCCTTATCAGAATGACACTCTTCAGGATGCCAGTAACATAAAATCTATCAGCACAAAATGTGCAAACAGCTATGCTACCAGTTTTTGACTGAGGCTTTTCCTAATGCAGGTGAGCACTATGTTATATCTATATCTTAAGTTGTCTGTGGATCCTTGTTCAGGTGGAATTTAATACTGGTTTTGTGCAGACAACAAGGAAAAGAAGATTATGCAGGAGATGGATGAGCATATTTCAAATTGCTTCCCTCTTGTTTTCTCTCGCCATGATGAGATGCATGAATGAATATTTAGTAGAAATGAAAAGCAAAATTATAGGAACACACATATTCTGCATATGTCCACAGTATTTCTCTCTGTAATGGGCCCTTTGTTCTGTGCAGTGAGTTGAGACAATTCTTCCTGTGGTTACATAAGTAAAACAGCTAGATTCAATAATCACTACTCTATTCTAAAAAATATAAATGCTGTGTATAAATTAGATTGCATAGTGCATTATTTTCCTTGTATCTTCAAAAAGATTTGTGATGTTTATATTTGGTAAGCTCTTTGCTAGAATAAGGTGAAAGATTTTGAAATCTTTAGAATTTAAAGAGCCATGTTATTGGAAGAAAAAAACAACTTTTTAATGTAATTTATAGCTATAACTCACTGTGGAATTTCTTGCTGGGAATGATCAAGCAAGACTGTGTGAATGAAACACAAAACATGTTTTACTTTGGTTACCACTGACTGATTCGTGTACTGTTTTCTCCTGCTGCACAAATGGCCACTAACTATTATTATATAAATATAAAGCATATTTACGCCTTAGATATAACATGCTGCAATACATTAATTTCTGCAGTGAATGTTCTCTACAAGTCAAAATTAATTTCCACATCTTATCTCTTGTGGTACTGGTAGTGTGAGTGTATATAATAAGTGTTCCTTTTTTATGTAGCTTCACTTGAGAGGAGACATCCTGAATATTTGCTTTATGATGGCAGCTAAATGTTGAATAAACTACAGAGAGGACAGTTCTGCTGGCCCCTTGCAGTATCAAGAACACTCTATAAATGTTAGTAGAAAAGCAAACTCTTTTCAGTACATAAGAACTGCTTCATGCCACTAAGAGAAGTTTGTCTTGTTTTGCTTTTTACCATACTAACTTTGTTTAGATGATTTTGTACTTGCCTGTCTTTTTTTTAAATCAACTTTTGAGAGTGATAAATATTTAATAAACATTTCAAGATATGTTTCTTTATTATAGTTTGAACTACTAGAAAGAAGGTAAGAGAAATTTCTAGATGTCATGGTGTCCTTTGTCAGGATACACTTTTGGAAGTCCATGACACACTTTTCCAAATTACTAAGTCCCTAGATATAAACTCCTTATCTCCCAGCCAGACTCTTCAGGATGTCCTGATCTTTGACAACCAATAGTAGTGAACTCCAGAGATGCCAGCTGTTCTGGTTCCAAGTCTGTAAGGCACGGAAGGTATAGGTGAGACCAAGTCCAAGCTGTTACTAAAAGTAAGCTGTGGCTTTTCTTTCACATAGGCCACTACTCCATGATTCTCATTTACACAGGTACTACAGATGTCTCTAGAGTTGGATCCTCAAGGCACAGATTACATTATTGTCACTTTTCTTAGCTGAAGGTCAAGGCTTCAGAAGAGACAGGGATATCCTGGAGGTTAAGGCATAGCTGTGATGATAGTTTTTCCAGAGAGTGGCTTCCTACACCACAAGTTGAAGTTCCACAAGCTTGCCGAGTTATGGTTGACTAATGAAGAATACAACCAAACATACAATTCCATACTGACTTGCCAACTGAGAACTTAAAATTTTGGTCATAGGATTATTATTACCCTTTTAGGTAACCTGGCAGAAGGTATGTGAACCAAAGGTGAGAGGATTACTCATATCACAGAGAGAAAACAAAGTGTGTGGTAAATAAATTTGATGAACATCTTATATAAATATTTATTAATGCAAGAAATGTAAACAGCAGCATCTTATGATTATGATAATGATTACATATACAGCTTATTTATCATAACAGAAATTGGTGAAGTCACATGGTTGGAACAGAATCATAAATTGTACTCCTTGCCTAGGATGTGCTGCCTAGTGAAAAAGGATGCGTGACATAGTCTATGAGCAATATAAACCCTGCTTCAAGTTACCAGAGAAATTGTACCTGCTGAAAGTCTGTATTATAACAAAATGGGAGATGAACATGAGTACTGTGGCTGAGGTTGCAGCTCAGTGAGAACATTCACATGGATAAGGACTCTGTACAAGCGATTAATGGAGTTCCCCAAGCACAGGTCTTAGAAGAAGTGAAAGATTTAAACTACCTGTCCAACCACTCAGAAACAAACACGGTATAATTCAGATTGACAAGTAAGTTTGGGAGTATGTTAGACATATACTTTTTTTAAAAACAGTTAAAAGACAAAATAAGCATCCATAACCTGATGGTTTTCTCTGACTAAGTGGAATGAAGAAAGGAAATTTTCATGTGATTTAGACAAACATTAAAAAAGAAAATTCATGAAGTTTGATAAAGGAGAAAGAGACATGAGAAGAATGGAAATATGAACGAGGTGTATGTGTGCCTTCATGCATCTACTTTAAGAATCTGACCCATAAGATAAACTTGTTTTAACTGCCTTAGTGCCTTTATTAATGACACAAAAGCAGACAGCCTCCTATAATTCCACTAAACAAGGCTGACTCTCAGACAGTTGATGTGCTCTTCCTCCAAATAATGAAGAACGGTGACATCGGCTGCTCAAAAAAAAATTAAATAAATATCAGCCCACTTGTAAATGGCCAGCTGAGAGGCAGCTTTAAGTAGGCTTAAAGCCATCAGTCACAGCCTGTACAACAGAGCTTACAGCCAAATATTTTATTTAGATTACAAGATTTCTTAGCAAAAATAGTTAGTGAATGTTCCAAGTATTTTGAGAAAGATAATTATGGTATTTTGAGAAAGATAATTATGGTTTCTATGCAATTGTGGACAATTGCCAGGAACAGGAGAAATCATTTCCTAAACATTCAGTATGTGCTGTTTTCTAGAAATGGTGTGAAAATCTATCACCATTTTCTTAAAAAAGGGAAATAGAAAAAATCCTAACATCCTAAAAATTTTCAAATTGTGGGGGGACTGGAAAAGGCCAAGTCAGAAACCCCCAACTCACACCTGTATTTGTTAAACATGAGAACAGGTATTGTTCATACTATAAAACAGATTACTTTAATGGTGTGTTAACTGCAGCACAGCCTGCAAAATGTGGCTAATTATCTCACATAACTTCAAGAAACTCATTTCCCAAAGGAATGGTGACAATAAAACTTTGTCCTTACACCACTTTGCATTTGTGAGTCTAGAAAATATTTATAAAATTTTCTAATTAAGTCTCACAAACCTCAAGGGAACAAGAAAAGCAATAGTTTACTAATTTTTATGGATGCTGCACATCCAAATAATGTGACTTGTGGAAGGTCACATGAAGTCAGAGAGAACAAGAGGTCAAAAGATATTCTTCTTTCCTAAAGGCCAATGGCAAAGGAGTGCCCAGCAAACAACTCTGTTCTGTTGCAGTTCAGATTGCTGCAGGCCCGTATCCATTAAAGTGTCATTGAGAAGTCTCTTGCTATAGTTTTCACCCTCTTTTTCACTCTACTTTTTTATATTAAAACGTAAATAGTAACTTTCTGCATATTAGGTATAATAAATCAGCCTTTTTGTAGGGCAGTTAGAACAAGTTTGAAATTCTTTAAATATTTGTTCAGCATGTATATATTTGTAGTGTTGTGAGAGAATATGTAGCTTATTAATCACAAGGATGAAATAAAGGAAGATTCTGTAAAGGGGAATTTGTGAACTTGAAATGTGTGCTATATTAAGACAGACTCTTTTAAATAACAAGCATTATGGTACTCTACTAAATGCTTTACATCCCATTTCTACAATCAGGAAAAAATCTATTTTTATATAGCTGCTTTAACAATTTGGGACATCTGTCTGTGTATCACTGAAGAATGCTCATTAAGTCCTAAAATTGCCATGCTACTGAATGCCTCAAGGAGTATTAAGTCCATCACAAACTGACAAATTCTCTAACAGAAATCAATCTTCTTGTCTGGTTGAAGCTGCAAAACAAACAGTACCAGCCATTAATCTGGCAGACTGGCTTGTGGCCAAAAAACCAGTTAAGCTAAGAAGGCCACATGAACTGGGAAAAACCTTCTAGGTTAAAAGAGAGAGAGAGATCTGGAATTATATATCCTTCAGAAAAAGCATGGTTTTCAAGTTGCTGGTTCTCATTTACACCTATAATAAATACAAATGGAGAAAAAAAGCAAAGGAAGGGTTCTGTTTGCTAAAGAGAGGTTCATCTCAGCAGAAGGGTTGCTTAAGAACAAAACAACCTTGACACAGGAATGAGATGAATAAACCTTGATTTGAAACAAAAGGCATGTTCAAAAGCATACCCTGAAATTCCAAGGAATGCTCTGGCCTACACCCCCCAAACTCTCAAGACTGTGAGAAGAAATTGAGGAGAAAATAGACATAAGTACAGATGATTTTATTGTTTTGTTTGGATGCCCATTTTTTGCTAAAGAAGGAATAAATTTTTTTCTCTAGTGTAAAAAGCTAACTGTACATTTCTCACGAATGAACTTAAAACTTCTGTACCCATAGCACTGAAATTGTGGGAACATGGTCTCACACCTGTGAAAGGACTAAAGGACAAATTAAGGCTTTTCTCTAATGCAACCCAGTCAGACAAATTAAAATCTGAGAGTTAATAAGCTGTAGGACCTATTCCAAATAAGCAGACTCAAGGTTTTGTCTAAAATGTTAAATAAAATTATATCAGAGATCACTAGGAGGCCAAATATCAGAAAGTGATCATTTGATCAAAGGAAAAAAAATGGGAGATAGCTCTTTCACCTACAGGTTTGTTGTCCAAGGGTTGGGTTATCCAAAACAGAGGTAGGATATGAAGATAAAAGTTGTGTGCTCAGAGCTTTGGAAGTGTCAGCAGTCAAGCGTAGTGAATAATCCAGAAGCATAAGTATAAAACTAATTCCTTAATCCTTTTTTGTGTATTCTTTCTTTTGACCCATGATATACCCAAACAGAACCCCTTGAAACGTATTAGCTCAACAAGCCTTGTCAAAACTGTGGCAACTGTGAGAGGCGAGGTGAGGCGAGACGAGGTGATGCACTGTGCATTTTTCAAGGACTGCTTTTAAGCATGGGCCAAATTCCTCAGCTTTTTCTCAAATTAAAAACACATTAAATCACAAGGCCATCTTTCCTGAAGTCAAGAGTTATTCATCTCAAGGACTGTAGAAACAGGATTCTAAACTAGGTATTGACCTTTTAGCCTGATATTGAGAAGACAGGTTATTTAGGAATAGCAGGAAAATGAAAGCAATTTCCCAGTCTCAATCCCTCATTCCCCTATGCATGTGAATACATTCTCATACAGAAAAAGGCAAACCAAAAATGATGTAAAGTGGCTGAAAAGTAATTAATCTTAGAGTGAAAGGATTAAAACATCCAGTACAATCAGTAATTTACTTTGCTGTAAGTAGGTTAGACACTTACAAATCTGAAATGCTAACTCAAAGGAAGAGAAGGCATGTCAGCCGCTGTCTGTCGACATCAGACTGTGGCTCTGCTATCTGCTACTGTTTCCCTACTCCAGCAAAATTATCTTGACATTTGTGCATAAACCAGTCATAAATTATGAATATCTGGAATTGTTTATAAATTTTAGCATAAAGACTTTTTGTTCCTAGTGAGACTTAAATCTTTGATAAGATATTAAATATAAGCACTGAACTACTGTGTTTTATTCAGCAAGGCTCTTGATTTCTAGAGACAAAGGGTTTTATAATAATTTATCTAGCCTAATGTTCTAAGGCCTTGATTTGCCTTCTAAATAACAGGTGCACATTGCCATTATCTTGTAACATCAGCTTGTTCTTCGCATGTGTTAGTGATTTGCATGTCCTCTAGATGATAGAACAGATACACCTGCATGCTGAAGGGCTGAGTTAAATCATTAGTCAAGGCATATGTCAGGCTTCTTTGGGGCTCAGTGCAGCATTTGATTGTAAGCACCTTGTTCTTCTGTTGCCTTAGTTATTCTGCCTCTTTCAGCAGAACACCTTCCCTGGAGGGAAGCAGTCTTGTGCAGTTTGCTAGGTCACCATCAAGTCAGAAAGGAGTCATAAATACCTTTAGAGAAATGAGTATTTGTTCAGTAACAGAGGCTTCTTCAGGAAATGAACTTGTCTTGAGGACTTAAGTTCATTTACAATATGGTGTTCTCTTACACACAATCATAGCCTGGTGCTTCATTAGTCCAGGATAATGATATGTATTTAGCATACAGTGAATAGGTATTATAACATGTATGCATATATCACATACTAATATATTATAAATATATGCAATATATGTTCACATAGCGCTAATGTAATAATATATACTTCTATTGTATGCATCTACATAAAATTATTAATAAAACATTATTGAATATAATATACATTTTACATACACATATACATATATAATACACTGAGTTTATTATACAGTGAATTCTGGTGAATCTTCGCTGTTAATACATCTACACTCCGAAAGGAGGCTGCAGAAGAAATATCGCACATAAGTAGGATGCCAATAAAAGGATGCCTACCTCTATCTAGTGTCTACAAAAGAAACTAAGGGTGATGAGGGAAGAAATGTTAAACGTAGAATTATGTCTGTGATAGTATTATGAGTAACACTTGGGAATTCAACCAGATATTTTGAGTTTAGGTGAAGTGCTGATCCATAAAATCATCCTTAATAGCACTGCTATACTAGTGTCACTCTTTGTAGAAAAGAAAGTGTTGCTGTGTTTGCCTAAATTTCCTATCAGGAAAACATTTTAACTATATAACCTTTGTTACACATGCTGATCATTCATGCTGAAAAAACTGTAATTTATTATAAAACAACCTACCTTCAACATGTGTTGAATTTAAAAAAAAAAAAATTTATGAACTCACAAGAAAAGAGTTGTCTCACTCTCTCATCGGTTTTGTGGGATTTTTTTGGTGTTGTCATTGTGTTTTATTTTTTATTTGTTTGTTTTGGGTTTTTTTTTTAATCTGCATCAGAAATCAGGTTTTCTGTGATGTAAAAGTATTCTATTCACCTGAATTAGTTACTATTTCAAGACTGGGACTCTGCAAATGCTCAAGGTCATTCCTGTGAGTCCAGCAGTGACATCACACTAGTTGTGCTAGTGATCCTTCCGGATCCAGATCACGTGTATCTCTAGCTGAGGTTACACACTGATCTATACAATAACACTAAAATCAGGACAAATTAAATTTTAAAGCTGGAATGAACTTTTTAACATTGACTCGATTACGGAATGTGAATCCTGGACTGCTGATTGCTCAGATGGATGCAACAGTACGGATATACCCTGCAAAATGTCTGTGTAATGCATAGTATGGAAAAGCAGAGATACAGCTCTCACATAACTCTAGAAATTCCTATTCAAAAGAAAGGTTACAACATATTTAAAGAGAAATTCCTTGCAGAAGAAGACATTCAAAAGCAATAAAGCTTTTTGTTGTTAGTTCACCCAGGATATTATTTTTTGAGGTGTAAACACAAACAACTGCATTTAATGTTTATTACTTATGCATAAAACATACTGAACTAAATTGAGAAACTGCCCCATTATGTTTTCAAATCTAATAGAATTAAGTAAATAAATTTATAATATATAATAATATATAATAATATATTATTAAAAATGATATTTTCTTAGTTATGAGAAAGAGGTTGATTAGATAGCGTAATTACTGAGGTTTTACACAACATGCACATGTATTTGAGAGTGCATATATACACATATATAAATGTAGAGAAAGCTCAATAAGTTGAACAAAAGGAAAGCCTTGGTCAACAAATGATAAAGAACTTTTGTGAACTGAGTGTAGTGATTTCTGTAGGATTTCTGATGTTTGTTTGAGACTAGCAGATATTAAATGTCCTTGTGTCTCTCCTTGTGATTTTTAGAGAAATACATGAAGTATTGAACTGTTAGTTTATGATCCCATGGTGGTGAGGAAATACTGATCAGAAAAGCTTTGTCCTGGCTAACAGGAAGGAAGCTAATCATTGCTTTGATTATGAAGGATATTTTTTGGAGCAGGCTGTAAGAGTATATTATTTATCTATGACAAAATATAATAGTGAAGTAAATCCTAGACTCCTTGCAGTTGCATGCTTGTTGTTTCAATCACAGTTTATTGCAAGAATGAGTAATGTGAAGGAAATATCTCTGATGATAGGCAGGCTGTCTGCTCTGTCACCTGTAACAAGTGTCCCCTTCAAGCTGAAGAATCCCAGGATTTTCAGAGAAGTTTACATATTTCAGTCCTGTACCAGCAGTTTTGAAAGAAAGGGACACAGGTGAACATTTTAAGGCTATTTTGATATAAATTATATCTATCAAGATCCTTAAATTACTTAGCTTGTTTCAGACATCACAAGGTTTTACATACACCTAAAATAGCATGGTTCAAGAACCATACCTAAATCAAGCATTCCAGACCACAAACATTGTATGGATATATTGTATGGATATATTGGAATTTCAAGGAATATTTCTGACTGGCCACATAGAGAGAAAAGAAGCACTGGAAAATGTGAAAACTTGAAGACTTTAGACTTGGCTCTATCTTGCAATGCATTTCAAACAGTTCAATGAAGGAATGAAAACACTAAAAGATCAAAATTTTTTTTATTTTACTGACAGAAGTCAACATTATTGTGGAAAATGTTGCTTTTTCCTCTCTGGTCTGTAAGGATGTTTTACCTCTTCAGCAGGTCAGTATGTAACTACAGAAATCTTGCTTAGTTGTAATAAAGCTTCAGCTTCAGGTAGCTATTTTTGATTGATATGTAAAGCTGATACAACTTTTTTTCTTTTTTTAATTTATGTCTGTACTTTCAAATATAGCACAAGTTATAAAGCCATAAGTAGTCATCTAGCGCTCACCATGCATTTCACTCAGGAAGTGATGGTCTTTCTTGGGGAAGTCTATTCCTTTTGACTTATTTTGATGCCTGTAGGACTGATAATCTGGATCTTCCAGACGGATTAGCATTTAATAGTTTAAAATCAGATCACAGCAAGCTGATTTTTTTGTCATACTAACACTCAATCTATATGTAGGATTTCCATGAATTACCCAAGTGCATATTACAACTGCTTAAACTGCACTCCAGGGATTCAAGCATTTCTTTCAAGTGTGGGAGGGATTCAGAAAGCATTTTACACATCAAATTTTCCCTGAAATGCACTTAGCCATCTCTGTTTCATGGATTTATCTGTATAGATATGAAGTGAATGACACAAATATCATTTCATTTGCTCATGTGAGCCCTCAACAAGACCTCAAAGGTACGGTTCATTTTTATTAAGTGTTGTTCCAAATAATACGGAAGGGAAATACCTCCTGCTATGAACAGAATATATATTAATATCCCCAATTTTCAGACACAGGCAGCTCCTTGGCATTTGATTAATATCCTCTGGATCTTTGTCTTCTTGCCTTATCTCAAAGAATGCTGTGGGGCCAAGTTTAATACCCTTGCTTCTGCTTAAATCCTGGTTACTTGTGGAACATATGTTTATGATAGTACTCAGACATGATGCTTTTACTAAACTTGTAACCCTTTTAAATGCCAAGTCTGTAGGAGAATAAAAAATGGTTTTCTAATAATTTTGTCTTATGACCACCATAAAAGAGCACATAGCTTGGTGGTAATTTATGACAGTACATCTGCTGAGCTACAGGAGCTTGGAAAAACTGTCCTGCTAATGGTGTCCTAAACTAAAATTGTTATGCATTCATCAAGTTGCAATAAATAGAAGAAGAGCTAATGCATTAAAGTTAATAGGGCTGCTGGAGATATTTACAGTGAATAACAGTATGGATGGCACTCAGATAGCTATTAATCTCACTGGCAAATCCAGTTTAGTGTAAAGTTTGTAAAAAGGGAATAGTGAGAAGGCAATAGATTGGTGCTCATGGCAGGCTAATGTAAAAATATGTCATTTGACAATGAACTCATTTCTGGGTGCATTCATTGCATCTTAAAACTATTTCTAGATACATAATTACAATATATAATTTTAGTATATATTCTTCTTATTCCTTAGATTGTGCTATTTTGGTCACATTTGAAAAATCAAGATAAATACAGTATGCCTACTACCAAAAAGAATATTTTGGAAACATGGAAAAAAATAGACTTGAAATGAAAGTAAAGATTGTAATTTTGTAACAAATCTGTAGAATGCAATTGCTGTAAGTAATTAACTTAAAATGGTAATAAAAATCCCAAATAATGTATTATCAGGCCTATTAAATGCTTTTTAGATTCTCTTTCATATGTGGTATTGAATAAGCCTTTAACACTTAAATGTCTCATCAGTCTAAACTAGAATTAATTGACAGCACTAAGTTCTCACTTGTTTTGCAGAAAATCTTCACTAAAGACATATAGCCCATTAATTCATGTTTGCACATATATCTTATTTGCCAGACCTCTGCGTTAAGAAATAGTTGCTTGTATGTATATCTCAGGTTTGGTTCTGTGAATTCTTCTCTCTTGCTCTCTAAGTATTATTTACATATCCATTATATTTTCTGTTGCAGCGGGGATTACTGCAACAAGTATATTTCAAACCAGGAGTCCCGTGGAAACCGAAGTAGATATGGACAGATTCGTGGTAGATGTTTCAGAGATGTTTATTTCTCCAGCCGCATGGCCGGGGCTCGGCTCAGGAACTCCGCAGTCACGGGACCCGAGGGTCCTTGGCCACACCGGGGAACACAAACCAACCAATGGGGAATGAGACTGACCAGGGGCAGGGAAACCCCGTGCCTGCCCCCCAGGGCCCCTCTCCCAGGGCTCCATGGCAGGGGAGGGACCCCAACATCTCACCCGTTTTATTTTAATAAAAGGAGAATGAAAACAACTGGATAAACATAACAAGAACAGTTTCAAGACAAAACAAGCCACCCTCCTGAGTCTTTAAATGTCCAGATTCTCTGGAACATCTTAGGGCTGACAGAAGGGAGACAGAACTCTCTGGGCATGCTTTGTGGGGAAACTGAGGCAGGAGAGGGTTTAATTTCTTGCCTCCCCTTTTCATCCCCCCCTCGGTAGCGGAGAGGAATTGTAGGGAAATGGAATTGTATAGGGAAGCCATGGGGTGAAAAACGGATTAGGAATAAACTGGGGATAGGGCAAACTTAGGAAGGGGTTCATATTGGGTATAGGGTAAAAGGGGGAAGTAGGCTGTGGGTAGGGAAATTGCTGGGATGGATATTGTTTATAATTCTGTGCATAACGGCTGCCTTTGACTGGAATACCTCCAGGCCCAGTAACATTTGCTGCTTGTAAACCCTTCTTTCCTTGCACTATATCAAACTGTACAACTTCTCCATCTCCTACACTTTGCAGGTAATTTTTAGGGTTATTCCTTTTAATGGCAGTTCTGTGGATGAATAAATCTTCGCCTGTATCATCTCGTGTTATAAATCCATAGTTGTTTTTGACATTGTACCATTTCACAGTTCCTGTGACTTTCGTGGCTATAACTCCTCCTATCACATGCTTGCGTGTTCGTCGTGGCTGCTGGTCCCGCGTGGCCGCCGCCTCGCCGGCTCCGACGTCTCGGCCGGGCCCCCATGCTGTGGCTGCTCTGGCGCGTGTCTGGGCTCTGCACGGCCCCGCGTTGCCATCGCCGCTGGCTCCGTGCCCTGTGAGCGGTTCTGCTCGGCCAACTCCACGCTGCTTTGGGTGCGGCCCCGTTCCGGCTCGGTGCTGCGCTGCGCGGCTTCTCGTGTCGCTGTGGAAAGCGCCGCTTCTCCCTCCGCAGGGCTCTCCGAGCCGTGTGCTCAGAGCTGCCTGCCACGCCGATGCCCCGTTCCTGGCTGCTCGTGGCCCACGGCACCCGCGGCGCCTGCGGCATCGCTCCCTCACTCGCGGCCGCGTGGCCGGGGACCCCGAGGCAGGGATGGGGTCCGTGATAAGGAGCGCCCTCCCGAGGGGGCCGGGTGCATCCAGCACAGGCACCTCCGCCAGCACGGCTGCAGTCATGTGCCACAGGGATGGCGGCCGCGCGGCCTCGGCCACGGGATAAGTAGGATCCTCTGCTTTAGGGGTAATGGGACCGTTCAAATGCTCCTCAAGAGCTTCCCTGATTATAAGGTATGCACGGCAAGCTTCTCTTTGATCCCATACTTTATCCCAGATCTCATCCCAGAAACACCCCTCACAAGATACAGGAGGTTCGATATTAAAAAGTAAGTCTCGAGAAATACAGGGGAACCTTTTGAAAAGCCAGATGAAAAAGTGTTCTAGATCTCCCAGTTGCATTACTTTTTTGTTTTGTTGTTCAAGGATTCCTTTTACTTCTAGATACATTTTTCTCTGTGGCTCAGAGAGCCCCATTTCCCACGATTCTTCCATAGTCCAGAGAGAATATCCAAACCAAGATGAGAAGAGAGAGGTCTAGAGTGGTTATTTTACTCACGAATCTTCCTCAGGGATCGGTATCCTGCCCGCATTCGTCCACCAGTTTGTTGCAGCGGGGATTACTGCAACAAGTATATTTCAAACCAGGAGTCCCGTGGAAACCGAAGTAGATATGGACAGATTCGTGGTAGATGTTTCAGAGATGTTTATTTCTCCAGCCGCATGGCCGGGGCTCGGCTCAGGAACTCCGCAGTCACGGGACCCGAGGGTCCTTGGCCACACCGGGGAACACAAACCAACCAATGGGGAATGAGACTGACCAGGGGCAGGGAAACCCCGTGCCTGCCCCCCAGGGCCCCTCTCCCAGGGCTCCATGGCAGGGGAGGGACCCCAACAATTTTCAGTACAAAACAATGCTCAATAAGTAAACAATTCACCCTTCCCCCATCTTTCCTTTCTTAAGCTTGATGCCCCTATGATTTACAGTACTATGTTTTCCTAAACTCAACATTTGAGATTTAAAACAAGGATTCTCTTTTAATTTTCAAGGTTGAAGTACGACATGCAGTGCATGTAAATTCTAATGCAATGGTCTAAAATACTGATCTAGCAGATAGCAATACTGACTGTAGGGAGAAAACTGATATGCAAGGGGAATAAAATAGAGAAGAGCCATCATCTTTGCCAACATGGACAGTTGAGTGCACTCTCACAAGTTTGATGATGACTCCAAGCTCCATGGTTCAGTTGATGTGCTGGAGGGAAGGAATGCAATCCAGAAGGACCTGGACAGGTTTAAGAGGGGGGTGTGTGTGTGAATCTCATAAAGCTCAATAAGGTCAAGATCAAGGTCCCACACCTGGGTAGGGAAATCCCAAACACAAATAGAGGTTGGGTGGAGAATGAATTAAGGGCAGCCCTGGGGAGAAGAGCTTGAGCTTAATGGTGGAGAAGAATCTTGACATGACCCAACAATGTGTACTATCAGCCCAGAAAGCCAACTGTGTCTGGTGCTGCATCAAGTGTGGCCAGCGTGTCAAGGGAGGTGATTTTGCCCCTCTATTCCACTCTTGTGAGACCCCAGCTGGAGTGCTGCATTCAGCTCTGGGGCTCCCAAGATGAGAAAGATATTTATCTGTTGGAGTGAGTCCAAAGGAAAGCCAGGAAGATGATCAGAGGGCTAGAGCACCTCTCCTATGAAGACAGGATGAGAGAGTTGGGGTTGTTCACCCTGGAGAAGAGAAGGCTCATGGCACATCACACAGCCTTCCAGTACCTAAAGGGGACCACAAGAAAGATGGAGAGCGACATTTACAACAGCATGCAGTGATAGGACAAGGGGCAATGGCTTTAAACTGAAAGATAAATGTAGATTGGATATATAGGCATGGAACCTTCCACTAGGCTACATTGCTCAGGGCCCCATCCAGCCTGCCCTTGAACACTTCCAGAGGTGGGGCATCCACAGTTTCTCAGGGCAACCTGTTCCAGTGCCTTGCACTCTCATCATACTCATCATTTCTTCCTATACATAGTCTGAATCTGTCCTCCTTCCATTTAAAAGCATTGCCCCTTGTATTACCTGACCTGGGCATTCTGTCAAATTGCTGATGATTCGCTGCTCTGGATTTTCAGGCACTTATACTAGTTTTTTCTCCCAAATTTCTTTTTTTTTTTTTTTTTTTTCCTTTTTAAGTTAGATGTCTCTCTTATGACTTTTATCTGTGTGGTTTCTCATTTCACCGCCTACATTTATATCAGACTTTTTTGCTATATGTGAATTTCCAATAAACTAATAAAATACACATGTTCACGCAGACCGTGAATGAAAAAATGGTTGTATTACAGACCATAGTAGCATGCAGTTCATGAAGCTCAAAAAATCAACAGAAGATATTGTAGCTATGCATAAACCTTAATTATAATAAGATCATCTTGCTTTGTCCATGAACAGTTTTCAAAAACTCATTTATTTAGTGAATAATGAAAATTATTTTCTACTTAAACATTGTTCTTTCCCTTCTTTTTATTCTCCCTACCAAAAAATCCACGAAACCTAAAACCTTTATAGAGTGAAAACTATCATTTGGAAACAGACATATTTAATTAAAGTGCATCGTCATTAAACCATTTCAACACATTGCTGTCAAACAGCCCAGGAGAATAATCATCTCCCAGATTATCACATTTATAACAAGTAGGATACCTTTCAGCTGTGCATTAGTCTTCCTTTAAACTGAGTTCATGTAACCTGTTTAAAAAGTACTATAAAGTGGAAAATATTACAATATAGATCAATCTCTTTAATAATTCAGTTTTCTATGAATCTGCTGTCTCTGAGGAAGTAGAAGTATCTATAGAAATCCCCAAATCTGTCCCCTGAATCTTTTCTCACTTTTTGCTCCTCTATGGCACCTCAAAGTCCATAATTTGTGGAGTCCCAAAAATGTCCTTCTTTTGGGGGAAAGGCAGTTGCCTTTGTTTTTATTCTTTGGTCCCAGCAAAGTCAACCAACTTCTTTGTGAGGCTGAACTGAAGTCTGCTGAATGGAAAGGAGCTCATGACTCCCTGTACTGCACATCCCTGGGAGCTTCCTTAGGCAAGAATGAGCAAAGTCTCTCTGTCCTTCCTGTTGCCTGACAGTCCATCCTGTGATTGACCTCCAATATAGCTGATCAGTACCTAGCAGAATGAAATGAGCTCACTGCAGCAGTTTGTGCCTCTCCCTTTAGCTGGAGTATGCACCATGTGGGCACTGAATTGCTGTTGTGCTGGAGAGACAGCTGATGGAGAAGAGGGCTTCAGGACTGTGCACAGCTAGGACATCTACACCATAAGTTCCTCCCACCTTTTTTTTCTCTGTGTTCCACTGCTAATAATATATAAAGATATAAAGATATAAAAAGATATGCATTTTCATAAAATGGTTCTGACAGAATACAGTGACAGGTGTTTTGATAATAGAAATTATAACCTATATCAGTAACCAGGAGGAAATCAAACTCCAGTGAAGTTACCTGTATATTTATATTTCTCTTTTTGATTTAATTTAGCTTCCATATAAAAGTTGTATTTACCAAAGACCAAGTATTTTGTGTGCAGTAAATTGGACTTTTGCCTTTTGTAAATTTGTTTCACAAACCTAACAGAGGCATGAGTTAAAACTATTTCATTTCTAAGTAAGTCAAGTTGCATGCAGAAGGTCCACATTAATCTATTACTCTTCCTGTTTTTCATCCACACCTACACTGATTCTATTAAGGGGGGTTTTTTATTAATCTTTAAATTTTCACTGGTATGTAAGACCACACTTCCTTTTCAGCCTTATTATTTTGTGCTATAAGAAGCACCTGAAGCAAGCATTATATATTCATTGAACCCTCAGGAGTTAGGCATATTTCAAAGGAAATACCTGCCTGCAGTGTCATAATTTTCTATAGCTTGTTACTTTAATTCAACTATTTCCCCCTCTTTCGCCCTAATCCAGAAAGCTCAAAAATTCCCATAGTTTCAAGGAAATTTCGGCCAGTGTGCCCACAGGCACGACAGGGTAGCAGCAGTTTTGGAAGAAGCTGTGTGCATGTGTGCCTATGTGTATGTGTCTGCTGTAAAACAGAGGATAAACCAGAAGCTGATAGTCTTAAAATAGTAACTTAACAACCTTTATTGGTGACTTGATTGGCATGACAGAGACTTGTGGTGATTCTCATACCAGTATTATTGATGCAGTTTTTGGTTTTTTTTCAGTAGAGACATATAGAGGAAATGACAAGAAAATGTTGCCCTACATGTCAGTACTGGATGCTGATGTTCTCAGGTTTATAAAGTGTGCAAGAAAACATATATGTTGAATGAGTCTATCAAAACTGAAATAGATATAAGCAAATTTAATTTAGAAGAACTTTTATTAGAGAGACCTACCAGGAAGCTTAATGAAGGGGTATTTTTGTGGCTAGTTGTAGGACTACTAGAAGCAAGAGGCAATGATTATTATAGAAAAAAGGGGGAACAGCAACAAAGTAATGACCCCAAACATCACTGTGGCATCCTTCAATAAATCCAGAGTCCAGGTCATAGGAGAAGAAAGTCTGAAGGACTTGAACAGTGAAGCAAAACCACAAAGACAAAATTACTCTTATGCAGAAAACTATTAGGATGTGCAGTAAAAGCCAGCTTGCTGGCCCATGAGCTTTTCTTAATTGATCTCAAACACGAAGAGTGCAGAATGTGGAAATGAGTATACTACATTAGAATAAGTATAAAAATGTATACATCAGGAGATTCAATAAGAATATCACATAAAATCATTAAAAATAGTAAGGAATAGCAGGTGCAAAAAGAAGTAATGCTGTGTGTATATAAGCATTAAGAGAAGGAGCAAAGAAAATGGTACATTTAAGTTCAGCAGACAGGAAAAGCATTAACAAATTGTTCTGTAAAATCTTAAATATTTAATATATTTTTCCATTGAAATGAGAAAGGAGAGCTTTCTGGATACAGCAACTAAAACAATATGAAAATAATGAGGTTAGGAGTGAAAATATGCTGAAAGGGAAGAAGCAGTCATGTTTGTCTCAATTTTATTCATCCCTAGGTATCAATTTAGGGCCACTACTGAATTGCCCTGTCCCAGTATGGCCATTCCTCTGGTAAAGTAGATGGGTGTGTAGGTGCAGCAGTCCTTCAGAAATTTTTTCAGAATGACCAAAATCCAGTCATGATGGTGTTAGTCACTTGCTCTCATACATGAGGTGGCAGACAGTCCCTAAACTGCTGTGTGTGAGCACTAACACTGTTTTCTAGGTGGAAACTAAACCTTTGCTTCCAGAATAAGGGTTCAGCCTGGGAAAATTGCTGTGGAACATTGTGGAACATGTGTTGATGCCAAACACTGTGAGGAACTGTCGGGAATGGTTAGAAGCAGATGAACTGGATGCAGGGGTTCAGGACTAGCCTAGGTGTATCATAAAGGTTCCCTATAGCTTTTTTTTTCTGATTTTCTAAACATCTTCCTTGATGTACATCCATATGTTGTTTGCAATCTAAAATAAGTCTCTACAGTTCCTTGTATGTAATTATCTGACAAGAAAAAATGCAAGCAACAAACTGCTCAGATCAAATGAAGGTATGATCAAAACTATTACTGCTTTTACACATGCCATTACTCACAGTATTCTAGCCCTGACCAGCTGTGCATCAATTCTTAACAGAGTTGCCTAAATAACATCTGGCATGTTATACCTGTTTCAAAGTTTCAGTGTACTTACTGCTAATAAAAGGTGCAAGACACAGGGCTGTTCTGAAAAATCTCTAAGACTGGTTCCACTCCACATGCAGTGTATTTTAATAATATTTGGTATGGAATTATTGTTTTACTAGGGAATGTGCATGAAAATAAAAAAGTGTGTTAAAAAGTGCTTAGCAGAAAAGTTATTTTTCTGTTATTAAAAATGCAGTCAGAGTCCTAATTTTATATCTGCTAAGGGAAAAAACTTCTTTAGTGTGTTTTTAAGCACACTGTAAAAATTAAATGGTCAAGCAGAAGCAGAAAGTTTCTCCATACAAGACAAAGTCAAAATGAACCCATTCTAGCAATAAAACACCACAAAGTTAATAAAGAGCAAGCCTTTCTTATTCCATATCTATTTTACTAAATACATGTTTTAATGAATCTCACCAGGTAATTAAATATTTGGCTCTAGGAATTAAATTGTGATTACATGTAAGAGAAAGCAGAACTTAGATGTAATTGCTTTATGAACTCTGGGTGCCTTGTCCAGAGTTACTGTCAAGGGGCTCTAAAGAATGCCGGGTATCAAATAAAAGTATCTCAAGGCATTCAATGAATTGTTTTTTCAAAGCATATTAAACCTGGAATGTCATCTGCATTTAAAACAATTATATTATTTCCAGTACGCTTTCTATAAAATTTAAAATGTGTGTGTGTGTTTACATATGTGTTCTTGTGAAGATGCACTTTTGTATATTATGTAGTTAAAAGGATTTTATTTTCTGTCATTAAATTTCACTTTCATCCTAAAGAAAAGAGAGATTAGAACTTCTACTTCTACACAACTTTAAAATGGGTGGGAGAAAATGTTTGATTTAGATATAAAAGGGAAATAAACCAGACATTTTTCTTTGACACGGTTTCATCATTATTTTATGCAAAATTTCTATGGTAACAGTACCAAAACCTGTAATTGGTAAGGCACCCGTACCATGCTCCTAGGAATGTTACTTCATGGGCAACATCACCTTCATTATTCAAATCCCATAATGGTTGTGTTTGCATAAGCTTATTTTTACTTTGTAAACAGTACTTTACGTTCAGATAGTTTCAAAGATAGTGGTTTTGTCATAGGCATCCCTAAGAGCACAAGACTTAGATTTGATATACAAGGAAAAATACAAATAAGCAAAAGAGTCATGGGAGAGCTGTCATACATCAGAATATTTCTGAATTTCCTTTGAAAATTTATGCAGATATCTGCATACATTTTGTCTGCATGAAAAGAAGAAATATCATTTTTAAATAGCATTATTAAGGGGAAAAATATTTTATTGTTTATTTTTAAGAAGTTTATTTCTTATTATAGCAGTCGCCTGGCATCATTTTTCACATGCTAAGCACTGAAGCACTACCTGGTACTTGAGGAGTTTCTAATGTATCTTTAGATCAGTGTCTGTATCAATGGAAAATAAAATTCTAAACTAGGCTATCCAGAACATATAATTTACTTCATTAATTGCATGTTTCTTTATAAGTAAATTAGTTTCTGACATAGCATCATTCTTCTGCAACAAATAGCTTCAAAACACAGTCACAATACAAATTCAGTTTCACTCAAGGTATGAAACACTGGGTATTATCATCTGCTGCAGCAGGGCCATCTAGAGCCAGTTGCCCAGGACCATGTACTGGAGGCTTTGAATATCCCCAAGGTGGGAGACTCTACCACCTCCCTGGGTTAGCTGTGTGAGTGATCAGCCACTCTCACAGTGAAAAAAGGTGTTTCCTCATGCTCAAAAGGAAATGTCTGTATCTCAGTTTGTGCCCATTGCCTCAGCCACTAGGCACCACTAGATTGGCTCCCTTTAAAGGCCCCATCCTCTTTGCACCCCCTTTCCAGGTATTAATGCAGGTATCTCAGCCTTTTCTGATGGGAGAGATACCCCAGAAACTTCATCATTTTTCACAGTACCCTGTAGAACTCTCTCCATTCTGTCCATGTCTCTCTTGTACTGAGGAGCCCAGAGTTGGATGCAGTCCTTCAGCTGTGGCCTGCCTGGTGCTGAGCAGAGGGGAGGGATCACTTTCCTCTACCTGCTGGCTAAGCTTTGCCCGGTGCAGTTCAGGATGCCATTGACTCTCTTCATGGTAAGGGCCCACTGCTGACTCATGTTCAACCTGGTGTCTACCAGGACCCCCAGGTCCTTTCCTTCCAAGCTGCTTTCCAGCTGGCTACGCACTAGCACATGAGGCTATGGTATCTTAATTGAAAGTCTACAGTTCCCAGGCCTTCTGCAAATTCAGTAAGAACATGTGGATAGATATTAAAACTTAATCATAGGCTGTGCACATGTGTATGGAATATTTTGCTTTCAAAGATCAAAAGAAGCAGTGTTTTATGTAATGGGATTTCATATAGGGCAGAAAGGAGTTTTTTGCTCTGGTATTAATATTAAAGTTTCTACCCCTATTCTACTGAACTTTGTTCTTTTTTCTCAATTGCATCAAATCTCACAGTCAATATCAATTTCTAATATATTGCAGAGCTTTTTTTTCCCCCTGAACAGTGCAATTTCCTGTACATCACAAAAATTAATAAATATTTCTGCTGAAAAATCTACGGCAGTAACAGAATTCCTGAAGGGCTTGGTGTTGTACTTGATAATTCCTATCGGTTCCTCCCAACCTGAGATATTCTATGATTCTATGACATAATACATTGTGAATATTAAAAGCTTATCAAAACTGATATAGTCTAGTCCTGCTTGACTGGGATGTCCTTCTTTGTTAATATGCAACCCTTTCTGGGTGCTCCAGGTTTCTGTTCTTCACTCCTGGTGGTTATCCATCAACTGAGAAGGGCTGAAACTGGATCATTCTCCTTCATTCTTTCCCCAGCATTATCTGTGGCTATTGCTTCTCCTGTTTTGCTTATATCAGCTTCCTTAGTGACCTTTAGTGAGGAGAAAGTACCCTGGAGAGCTTCAGTAGACATAGCTTAAGCAAGGCAAGACCAATACAGTGGCAGTGAAACCAGTGCTGCAGCACTGAACGTCATACTGCGATGCTGGAGAGGAATGCTAAATCTACCATCAGGTTGATATGGTTGATGAGCTGGAGTAAAAGTGAAGTCAGTGTTCATTTACTCTGCATGCTACTGCTTTAGTGTTTCCCTGGGACATGTGCATACACACACACAAGTTTTTATTTTAGAAAATCCTCTAGCAGCAAAGTTATTGACTGATCTTCACCGTACTAAAAGCTGAGCATTTTAACATTTAAGATACAACATTTACTAGTAAGTGCAAAGTATTCCCATTAATGATTTAAGCTAAACCATACCTGTCAAAATAAATGAATGAAGTACAATTCACACTGCCTTACTCTTGTATTACTTATTTTGTGTGTTTACTTTATTTATGTTTTAGAAGACTGACTAATTTCACTGTGGTTTAAAAGAATGAGCAAAAATATCTGTTGCATGACTCCAGAAGTTACTAGTTCTGCAGGTAGCAGCCCATGTACCAATCACAAAAAAAAATCATGAAAAGAAAATCTATATTTTTGCATATATTATTGTAAGTGTTTAGTTCAGGACTTTGGTCATCTGAAATAATTACCATATGTAAGAATGTGTTTCCTCTGAAGGCACTCTGCATTTGGTACTCACATGGGTTTAAAAGTAAAACAATAGGTCTGAATACCCTTCAGTATCTCTGTCAGCTAATAATGTGTTCACTGACATGAAAAATGAGGCAAGGAGTAACTGACAGCCTGTTGAAAAAGGCATTGAGCCCAGGCTGCACTGATTTCTGCAGGTACCACTCTTTCTGCTTCTCTATTTCAAATCAATGTTTTCAGCAATGCAGTAGGTTGGAAGACACATTCATTATGTATTAAATGGTACTCTCTTAAAACTACTTAAAGTTTTCCTGACAGTATCATTCTGAAGTTATGTAATCCTTCAATATGGTATTTGATGTATTGGTGATCTTGATGCAATTTTAGACTCAACTGTAAACTACAAAGAAAATCGTCATTTAAAAGCAGTACACTCCTGAATGAGTATTGCCATGTTTAAACAGAAAAGTAAATTTCATACCATCACTTTAAAAGAATATGATGGCAGACATTTTAAATCTCATTCCTTACGTGAGTTTTTGCTCTGTTTCAACTATGTGTTTTATGTGGGTTTTTTTGTTGTTGTTCTTGGAGTTTTATTTTTCTGCTTAAAAAATATCCGAATATTTTACTTTGATGATCTGTTCATTGTGCTCACTGACTTAAACAGGCTCCATTCTGATTCTCGTGTCACAGTAGAGTCTGTGATTTATCTGTTTTCATATCCATAAAGATACAGCCTTAACTAAGTGGTCTCTTGCATAATCAGACTGGCTTGGAGTTCACTAAATGTAATCTTACACTGTGTATCTCAATTAATCTTGCAGACTGTGGCTAATCACATCCCCACCGGGCAGGCTCACATATCTCACCAAGCTGGATTATTAAAATCCATATTTCACGTTAACAGCCATGTGTGTGAGATTAGTTTCTAAGTAGTAATGCACCTGCCATAAATACCTCATATCTGGTATCTTCTGAAATACCGCTGCTGTCAAAGATGAAAAAGCATGATGTGCATTCAAAACTAGTTTACATTTCTTTTTTTTGGGCAGGTGATTTTTTTCTTGAGTCCTTTGCTTTGTTCTGATATACCTGAAAATCTTTACAGCACAGAATGTAATGAATACAAAACCTGGGAAAAGATATATTCTGGAAGGACTGATAGAAGAATATGATTTTATTAACGTTATTCATTTTTTATCTTTTCAAGTAAAAGCTCAAGTGAGAAAACCTGCATTAATTTAGGTTCATACCATTAGACATACATTAAGGGCTAAATTCCATTTTATAGTAAAACTTTTTAAATCTGGAGTAACTCCAGTAAGCTCAGTTGGTCTAGAAATTGCCTTAGCATTGTCATTTGGCTAATTACATCCTGGGATAAAACACTTTCCATCCGATCGGTAGACTATTAGCAGATGATCCAGACACTGAATCTTGGAGTTTCAAGTCTCTTGGGTCTGTAAAGGCAACTGATGCTATACTTCAAGCTCAATATTTCTGAAAGGCAGAATTTCTGTTTAACTCCCTGTATTCCCCCAATACAATTGCTGCACTAATGCCTAGGATTTGCAATAAAGACCAAGCAGACTTTTTCTCTGAACCTTGCTTAAAAGACATCTTTGGTTTAATGGGACACAAGAAGAGTTAAAAGCGTACAGCTACAAGCAAATAGGCTTTGCACAGCATTGCTGAATGTGATGATGCTTTACTTAAAGAGAATAAAAGAAATTAGCATGTTTATTATTTTCCTTATGCACTGCTCCTTAATTTAACTTCTCATTCCAGAGGGAGTGTGTCAAGGTCTCTCTGCATTCAGGCAAGCAGTGTTTGTCTCACAGCTGTCTGGCAGAGGCAGCTCAGGCTGACTGGTAGGATTGATGGGCACAGTCCCTGCCCTTTCACAACTTTTCAGGCTTCCTGTCAGTTGAATGCTTGAAAAGCCCCTGCTTGGAGCTCACAGATTCTTGACAGATAAAACTGCTGTTCTGGTGATTCACAGCCTGATTGCTCCATCTTTTCTAATGAGAAAAGCTGGCTTAGAGCAGCTACATGGTGTGTTCATTGACCATTCAGTGTTGGAGTATAGTCCCTGGAATTTTGGTGCCTGGAGGAGGTAGTGAGGCAGTGGAGAAGGAAAGGGGCTAGATACTCCAAGCATAGTCTGGAGTCTTGTTAAGGACCACATAGTAAAATCATAATATTACAAAAAAGTGGCAGGCTGCATCAGTAAACTCTTCAAACCAAATTTATGCAGAATTTTCCTGTAAGAATCTCTCATTCAAATGTAGATGTAAACCGACAAACAACATAGTCAAAAAGCTTCTATTTTCAGGGCTTTCAAGTGTCCATTAATAAATAATCAACCTAAAATAGTTTTGGTTTAAGAATTTAAAATTATGATAAGAATGAGATTATTGCAAGACAGCAGAAAAATAAATGATAGTTTAAAAATTCAGTACCAGTTTATGATTATGTATGTATTCAGCAGCATAATTTCAAAGGTAAAGTTCAAATATGCAGAAATGGTGGACATAAAGGAAAAGTTATTGAAAAATGACAGTTGCTTATGCATTACAGATGCCCAAGTCAGAAAAAGCAGCTGATTTTGCCATATATTACATATGCCACAGTTACAATTTTGAAGTTGCACTTCATAGTATGTATTTTTCCTGGTACATTGAATTCTGTGTAAGAGTAGTGGTCCATTTTTAAATTTTCCTAAACACTGTTTTATTTTTAAATTACAAGTCCATCACAATCTGAGAGCATTATTTGGATTTATTGTTGCTTATCTCTTGCAAACTTTCATGTGAAGTCATAACAGTCACAAATTACCACTAATGTTTTGAAGCACATCACAGAAAGTGGCAAAAATAATCAAGACAAATCAGACACCATGCTTCTGTGTAACTGCTGAACACCCTCCAGAGACACACAAACAAGAGTAAGAAATATCCTCTAAGTCCTGAGGTCAAATGCTTTTCCTAAGAAGTACATTAATCCCCTGGAGAAGTGCTGCTTTGAGAGTTTAATTTATTGTAGACAATAGAAATAAGGAAAACAGAAACCAGCAAAAGCCATCCAACCTTATGCATCCACTGACATAAAATACCAGGAAGGTATAATATTGTCAATAATATAGCAGCTCCTAGGAGCCTGTTGTGCTGGCCATTTTACAAATTCAGAACAAAAAACTCCTGCAAGGTATTTATCACCCCAAAATCTGTAGTCAGCAGGAGAGCAGACCAACTGCCTAATCTAACGGAGAACGATAATGGCACAGGGTTTTCAGATCTGGTCATAAGTAACTGAAACCACAACTTTTAATTTTTCTACAAATTATTCTGAAATACAGATTTTATGTGCCTCCTAGCTAGCTAGTCAGCCCTTTCCATTTCTCTATACTATATCTGTCAAGTTATTATTTGGTTACTTTCTGGTATTTAAAAACTGAAATACACTGCTGTGATGTTACAAGCTGTTAGGTCTCTGATCAGTGCTGGATTTCAGATTGAATAGGTCACAGCAAAGCAAGTGTCCATGACCAAATAGGTGCATGTGGTGATATTTGCATAAAGAGCTAGACTGATATTGGGACTAAACTCATTTTTAATCTTAACTGTCATTAATGACAATGTTCAGTTGCCCATAAAGGTGGTCTTTTTTCCTTCTCTAATATTTTTTGTCTGTTTGGTTGCAGAGAGCTGATCATGAAAATCCTTCTGTGGGTTTGATATCATTCTACCTTCAGAGCATGATATTTTATGCTATTAGTATCAAATCAGTGTTAACCACTGTTTGATGCACAGAAAAATAGTACTTTAAAGTTTTAAATTTTAAAATTTTAATTATTAAACGCCTTTTCATACACTGGCTGCCTTAATTTGCATGAAATATGTGGAGACTTCTAGCACTTGCTTCAATTTACTGCATTCATTTGCTTCAAATTACATATGAGGCAGCTTAACCAAACTAAGCAATCTGCAGAACAATTATATTTCTAAATATATTCTATTTAATTGTCAAGCAAACAGTGTTCAGCATAAGAGGGGATACTAGTGCCTGGGGAAGAAAGGGATAAATTCAAAGACTTTTTCTTCACCAGCAAAATGTTTTTATCCATAATATCTTCTGAATGCCTTTTAAGCCACTTTCAAGTAACAGTTTTGCCTCGGACTTTCAAAATATAGATTGTCTGGCTTTAGCTAGAGATAGAGGAAAGAGGATTCGATGTGCTAAAGGTTTGCAACAAGTAAGCAGAAAAAATGGTAGGGTAAGCCCCAAAAGCACCTATGGCATACTCAGAAACTACCACTCAAATCTGTACAGTTAATTCATTTCCCATAATCAGGGAGCTAGCAGAGAGGATATAGGAGTGCTACATTTTGCTCTTAAACTGTTAATTTCTATGAAGAAAATTAAGTGAATGTGAGAAAACAAAAATAAATTCAGTTTCTTGAATAAGTGAATAACCAGGTTTTGGAAAGAATCTAGACTCCTGCATTTCCACATTAATGCCATTACCAAGAAGCTCTCTTATTTTCTCTCCTCTGCCTGAAGAATTCTCAATTAGCTAGAGAAGATTTGATCAGAAAACCTGAGGGAACCAGTCCTGAGAACAATCTGTGCCTCATGTAGAGGCTGTCTGGCCAAATAGGAGGATCAATTTCCGTACTCGAATCTGAATCAGTAATTCAGGAAATTTGAAACTATTCATCGTATTCACAGGTAGCTTTGTCTTCTCTTCAAACCCAGAATAGTGCATACCTAAAATTTTTTTATCAAAGCATGCCATCAGCTCTATCCTTTTCTTTACATCACCACTTCATAAAAGATAATGCAGAATTCTCTGTAAATATGTTATCTCTTGTCTTTTTCATGTCAGCCTACTAACCACTAGTGCTGTTCAAAAAGCTGAGTCCACAGAACACACACCTGCATGATTTCTGATCTTGATTTGCTGTGCCAGTTGTTCTCCTGTCCTGGGATTAAAATATCCAATGCTATGTTATTTTAATTAAAGCTGAGGTGACAAAGTGAGCACCTGTATTTTTGTTCACTCCACCTGCTTGCTCTGCCACTTGGCTGTCGTGTCTCACTGCAGCAGCAAGAACCATGTGGCCACCATTTGTGAAAGTACTGTCTGATCCATAGAGTTTTAAATGTTATTCTTTACCTGAGGAGAAAAAAAATTCAAAATAATTTAATCCAGACAGCTGCTTTTACAAATTATTTTTGTATTCTAAACAATTTTATACTTGATCCTTCTTTTCAGGTCATGAAAGGATAACCTGCTGATGTAAATGAGCATAAACCTTGGTAATAAATACCAGAAGAAATATCAGACTATATTTAAGAAAAAAAATTGGGAAAAAAATTTTCCCCTCTTCCCCCCAATCCCTGTAGAAAATAGAATCATTATTTGCTTCAACACCCTTAAGGACTTGATTATTTGAAATAAAGGTTAGAATAACTGCTTAAGAAATGCCCATGTGTAATTTTATCAATGGCTGTAAATGAATGTGAACAGAAAGCAGATTTGGTTAAAAACTGGTGCTACAAACAATAGAGTAAAATATCATCAAAGAATCACAGGATCATGGCATCATTAAGATATCCTGAGATCTCAGGAACTGTCCAATCCAACCACCTGCTCAGAGCAGGGTCAGCTCTAGGGACAAATCAGGTTACTCAGGACATTTTATCCAGTCAGGTCTTCACAACCTTCAGTGACAGTGACTGCTTAGGATTTTTGTGCAAGCTGTGTCACTGCTGGACCTTTATCACTGGGAAGAAATTTCTCCCTATATCCAGTCTGAAATTCTGTCTTATGTGTCGACTTTATTTCACCCTTCCACCCAGCCAAATGTGAAAAGTGTAGGCTCCATCTCCCCAAGAACCTCCCCCAGGCACTTGGGTTCCTGTTGGGTCACCCCAAAGCTATCTCTGCTCCAGGCTGTACAAGCCCAACTGTCCCAGCCTCTCCTCACAGGGAAAATGCTCCAGGCTCCTGTCCTGATATCCATTTAGTTGGTTACTGTCCTTCTCATAGTCTAGAGTACAAAACCAGACTCAGTTTCTAGATGGATTCTGCCAAGTAGACAGTGAAAAACACTTCCCTGGGTCTCATGGCTCTGCCCTTTCTGCTACAGCCCATTGTGCCGCAGTCCTCCTTGACTCCAAGGCTCAGTGAGGGCTCATGGTTACCTGAGGGCTGCTCCCCAGCCTGCAGGTCTGCAGCAGCAGCTCTTCTGTAACCAAGATACACCAGTGGAGAATTAAAGAAAAATTCGCAAACCTGACTGTGTTGTGTCTTCACTTTGAAGTAATAAAGGCAAGCAAGTTCAAATAGTAGATTACTAGAACAGTCTTAATTTTAAAAAAATGCAAAAAGTGCAATCCATTTTTGTAAGAACTGTAATAAAAAATATATGGTCTTGCTATTTGTGAAGCAGCTGTAACCCCAGACTGTTCTATAACACCATTAAACTTAAATGTTAGTCTTGCAGTTATACACACTAACAGCATAAGAGAGCCTGCAGACACAAAATTACATGACTCAATTTAACACGATTGCTAAGGGATGTGTGTATTTAGCCCAATATGACCTAAATGTCTTGAACATATGTGAAGGAATAAAAAATTAAATTCAGCAAGCTTTAATAGAGCTACACACACAGAGGTGTCATCTATTTCCTTGCCACCCTACATCATCCTTACTGCACTCTATCCTCACTGGCCTCTGTCATTCCTGCTGACAGGAGTGAAACAAGGTTGACATCTTTTCTCTTTGTGTTACCATTGCCACTCAGAACAATATTAATCCCTAAACTGATCTTTGAATTTTGTATATTTGAAATATCAGCTGCTCCAGAAAGCTACATCAATAGGATGCAAGTGACCTGTGATTCAGTGGAACCTCTCAGGACACCTTGTCTGTGGCCAAGTTTACAACAGCAGTATTGCAAAGGCTATACTTACAGGGGATTGCAGTTTCAGTTAACTAAAGGAGAGCTCTTACCCTTACTGACAGCATTATAGTATAATATACATTAAAAATAGTTTCGCTCATTTGTTCTGACTTGGTATCCTCTCAATTTTCCTGTTTCTATCAGGTTTGTGTCTCCAACTGCTCCTGTTCATTGATAACGCCTTTACAAATTACCTCCTTCCAAGGTCCTTGATTGGATAACCTTAATGAAGTTCTCAACTCCCACATAACCTTAGAATCTGCATTTTACTCTGAATATTAAATAAGTTATTTGGGTTTGTGTATATTAAGTACACATTAAGCAGAGTAGCATTAAGTAACATGGCTTCTATATTTGTTACTGATGAAAAAATGAGATCTACTGTGTGCTTCCAAGAACTACATTTTCAAAGTTTAATGCTGCAGACACTTCTGAATCCCCACAGACCATCTTTAAATATTTTTCTGTTAGATTTTTCTTGGTCTTTCAGTACCTGTCAAAATGATGTAGTATGTATTAGTCTTGCTGTTCCATTGACTTTAATAAAATTCACATTACACAATATGTTCTACTTTTGCTTTTAAAAAGAAGACAAAGTTCACCAAAAGTATTTTAATATGTTATCCCAATATTATTTTTGAATTTTTTTAGTTATTATAGATGTTTTATCAATTCTTAATGGTTTATATTAACATCCTAATGATATTATCTCTGGAAATATCAAAAAAGTAAAAATATATTTTTCTCCAAAATGGTCTGCTCTGATGGATACTACTAAAGCATTTCTGAATTTGATGGAGAGGCAACTTCCAAACTGGCTTCCTTTTATTATCATGGTTAAAAGCATATAATCAGAACCCCATAAACATCAGTGTCATAGTTCCTTTATTAAATTAGAGGTAATTATGCTACTTTATAAGGAATTAAAAATTCAAAATATTTCTAAAAATTATATGATAAAGACAGATACACAATATATGTTAAAAAAACAAACCAAAAACAAAAACCCCAACAACAAAAAAACAAACAAACAAAAACCCAACCCAACCCAAACCAAAACCACAAAAAAACCCGTCATGTTTTGCTTCTGATTTTAGAACTAGATATACTATGTGGAATTTATTTTACCCATCTTTAGGTTTCCACTTCTGAAGTAGTCGTACTCATAATCTGGGAATGAAAAGAATTTTAAGAATAAAATTCATCCTCTTCAGTGGGAGATTAATTAGACTCTTCACCACAGATGTGTTTATTTTCCTTCACTCTCTATAAAATGTCTCTGAGTGATTTGCTTGATGTAGGCACCTGCACTTGGCTGTGTGAATCCCATCCTATTGCCTTTATACCATAGGAGTGATGTGTTGTCAGTTCAATTGTTTTTAATATTTTAATATTACAGGGTATTCACTGCTTATCATGAACTGTAATTTTAAAAATTCAACATTTGTCTATAAATTCCCACATTGCAGGTAGCATTTGCAGTCCCCTCAAAAAGTAAACAGAGTTCTGAAGATGCTTCTGAGGGTAGAATGATGATCAAAGAAAATCGTATGGCAGAAAAGTTCTTTAATGGGTTTTAAATGAAAATAGATAATTAGCTATTAGATTTTTTCAGTTGATTGTCTAACCCTAACCATTTACATTCTAACCATGACTGTAAGAAAGCCCTATGTGATAACTATGCTTCAGTGGGTTTTTTTTCCTCATTTCCATCCTAAAGTTTTTGTAAGGTGAAATTTGAGAATTTTTGTACATTTCTCTGGTATTCATATAAGTGAGACCAGATTTGCCAGTACCAGATCTGCCACTATGCCATAGGAAATCCACTGTGCATTGTATGATAACACATTTCTGATTTGGAAACATCGTATTTCTGTTCAAACTGTTGCATGCCAGCTAGTTACACTGTCACAGTAACAGAGCCTGCAACAAAAGACTGAATAAGTCTATAGTTTTATTTCTGAATATTTTTGCTGTAATTTCATTTATACATTTGTACTCAAAATTATTAACGCACTTCACTAATAATAGTACTCAAATCAAATATTTCAGTTACCCATTCAGTTCACAGTTACTAGCAAAACTATGTGAATTACCTGTAGGATACTGGGGATTTTGCCCTGTTTGGTGTTTTTTAAGTGTTTTATTAACTGGTAATTAGCTACAGTTTATTGTTGTTTGAAGATGATCAATTTGGAGGAGAAATCTGGGACATACATAAATGGGGGGAAGACTGAAGTGAAGAGTATTTTCAGTCTACACTGGAAGAAAAAAATTATTTTAGAAAAGTGGCAATATGCCAGTTTCACTGATAATGGTTAGTAATTAACTTCAACAGCAGGCTGCACACCTGCCTCAGAAAGTCCAAGGGTGTAAATCATTATCCTCTGAACTCCCAAGATTTCAATTTTAATTTTCTTATTTGGGCCCCCAAACTCAGCACCACAGGGACAGACAGCTGAGCAGCACTATACTTTAGTGCACCAGAGTTCCACCGCTTCTTTGAGAAGGGAAAAGATCCCACTGTGGGATGAGGCCATAGGCCATAAGTTATTCTAGTGCTTATAATAATTTTGCTGATCAAGTTTTTAAGCTGATGCAGTGAAAGTAAGTGTACTTCTACAGAGCCCCCTGCAACTCTTTGCTATCTAGGGAATGTACACAGTGGGTCAAAAACAACATTGAGAAGCTCCCCCCCCCGTGATATAAATGACAGCCTTAGCAACCTCATTTAGTGTGATCTGTCTGTTTAATGTAAAGTTTGGTGAAGCCAAAAATGAAAAAATAGGTATTTAAATACTGCTGGGTTTATGGTTGAAATTAAAAGACTGTGTTTCACTCAGTATTTAAACTGGTCTCATCAGAGCCCAAAACACATTAGATTGGCCTATTTGTGATATTTGTCATGGAGATTAAGCATACATTTATTCTCAGTATGGAAGATATATTTATTTGTTTTTCCTTGGAGAATAATGGAGTTTAACACATTTTCTTCTGAAAAATTTCAAGATTATCCCAATATTGCAAATGATGAAGCTGATGCAGAGAGAGACTAATGGATTTTCCCGTCTCTGGAATTAGCCTTAAAAGCTAGTCATTATTTCAGTATTCAATGCTGATCTTAGAGCGTAATTAAACACTTTTTTACAAAAACCGTTGGTGCTGAAAATTGAAAAAAAAGCATGAAAATTTCGAAAAGGCAAAGCTAGGACAATGTTTGTAGCAGTAGCAGGTCATTTTTAAGAAATTTCAATACTACTCTGAAGCTTACTGCACTTTCCTTTTTTAATTCCTCCAGTAAGTGAGTTTGCAGTCATTTAAGCTGTTTCTTATCAATACAAAAATAGTTTAGTAATACTGAGCTGGCATCTTTCCCCCCAAAAATGGAAAACTAAAGCAGAAAGACTTCAATGTGGTGTGACTAATCTTAGAAATTTTGAAACAATTCTTCTTTTTTACTGGTAGAGCTGAGTTATTTCTTCCTTGGTTGTTGTATTGATTTTTCTCCTTTCTCAAGCTGTTAAAGTCACTAAAAGTATGGGTATTTGTTGCTAACAGTGACCTCTGGTATCCTTAAGGTCCTTGAATTTTCAAATAATTGAATATCAAGAAGTTCATGAGTATTTTGAAGACCACTTATGCTGCTTCAGCTCTAAAATTAGTCAAGTAAGGTTTATCCATCTTGCCAAAAGTCTAGAGTTGAGGAAAAAGAGGTACATGCTTAGGTAAGAAAGCAGTATATTTGGAGTTAAACATCTCTTTTTCATTAAGCAGTCCAGGTTACTGTGTCTTTGTAAACCAACAATGTTATTTCACACATAACATTAAGAAAGTGCAGCACACAGTGATGCTAATTTAATGAGACATATACTTGAATTATTCAATAAAATACTTCATTATTCAATAAAAACTTACATTGAGAAATTGAAGGCCAACTATAAGGGTAATTTCAAAAGAATCAGCACCTAGTATACACATACTTAAAATTAATTAAATATAGAAGAATATTTGTTGACTGAATAAAATTTTACAAAGTAGTTTATTGATGCCCATAAGTACTGGTAATAGGCATCTCAATAAATATTTAATCACAGTTGTAGTCAGTGTAACATTTTTAATAACTAGGATGATGTTAGCCTGATATGAAAGGCTTTTTGAAAAAGTAAATGGATTTCAAACAAAAATTACATGGCTTAAATATATAGTTGCTTCCTCTAGAGTATAAAATTGCTGCTCTTGTTTTGAAATAGGTGGTGGCTAAAAAACTGCATGAAGTAATAGAGTTGGGTCTTGTTTACTGTATCAGCTAAATTTTAATGACATTTTCACTTCTTTTCTCCATTTTTTTTTTTTTATTAGAACTTTAAATGCAGACGGGTTACTTGCAGAGAGATCTTTTGAAGGTCACGTGTGTCTCTGGAAATGCACTTTCTGAATTGCATTCCTCCAGAACTTTCGACAGTATTCATCACTGAATCACACAGCAAATGCTCTTATTCTACACAGTTGGAGATTTAATGGGGTGTTCTGGAGTTTTAGAGACCAATTTTTCACTACGTATTACATAACTCAGAAATAAAAGTAATCAATGAGCTTCTTACAAAGCACTGAATTCCTGAGAATGGTCACAGAGCTCTAAGTTTGAATCATAATAAAATAATAGGAAAAAACAGCTATTTTGTAAATGCATCTACACAGCCTCAGATGCACTTTTTATGCAATTTATAATACAAAAACTACTCAAACTTTCCAGTGCAAATATAATGGTAATGACTTTTGCAGTTTCTTAAAAAAAACCTTTTGTTTTTTAAAACATGACATGATTCAATATGTAATACTTGAACTAAGCAAAACCTTATCTTATTATCTAAATGAATACTGAAGTGTCATCCTGGATTCCTTGAATTATCTGCTCTAAGTAGTCCTGAAAAAATAATTTTTCTTACACTCTTCATTTGACTTGTCCCCCACACAAGAAATAATGTGTAATTAACTAGAAGTTATTACTTCTCTACTGTATAAAATGTGGTGCCTGAACAGTCAAATAATCCTGAGGTCTGCTTTTGAGCTTGTGAATACCAGCAGGGACATTTTCATGTTTATTCAGCTGAGACATCTGTGCTATTGATGTCTTCTTTCTCTTCCTTTTGAAGTTCTTTTGACATCTTCAAGATGCCTTCACTCAGATGTGCCACACAAGGAACACTTACTCCTTTTTAAAGGGAGGTGTATTTCTTTTTCACTCACTTCCATAGGGTATCACAGGTTATATTAGAAGTTATCGTTACTCCTACTGCTGTATCACTAAGCCTCATTTTCTGAAGTTCAAGCTCTGTTACTTTACAAAAGTCCTTTCTGTACTCCTTCCCCCTCCTTCTTACCTTGAGATATGAACCTTTCATTGTACAGCAAGTTCCTTCCAAGACAGGGATAACATTTTAGTAAATGTAATTGGAATTAGCTTTCCCAAAGGGGAAAAAAAAAATAAAAAAAAAATCAAAAAAAAGAATGGAAGTCACTTTGTTAGATACATGGGTCACTTCTTCAAGAGAACTATTAGGGAGCTGAAATCTGGAAATTTACACTGAAAATTTGTTGTATTTCTGACATAATTTTACAGAGTGGAGCAATTCCCATATAAAGGGAGTGGAAAGGCAAGACAGGTGTTATGCTTGCATTATTTTATTTAAATAGTCATAAGATTAAAGCTTTTATTCCAAATTTCTCATTTTACCTAAAAACTATGTTGTACTGTAGTTCATGTGTTATCTAAGTGGAAGGTAATGCAAATACACCAGACATACAATTAGATGATAATATCTCTTGAGGCACCTCTCTGATCTTTATTTTTTCTTATTTCTATAATTTATAGTAGGCAGTTTAATAAAGATACCTAAAATACTGTGTGTTATTGCTGAGTGTATGACTTTCACAAGAATATATAATTTCTCATTTTATCTCTTTCCTCTCAATTTTGAAAACATTATATATTTATTCAAATTTCTCTGCATTTGAATTATGAAAACATTAACACGTGTCATGACAAAGTCATACAAAAGCCTTGAAGTGATGCAAGCACAGGAAAGAGTCCCCTTAAAGCAAATTCGAAGTTTTTTTAAAAACTATGTTTAGCAAACTCATTATCATAGTATTATTTTCTATTTTTTAAACAGTATAGCTACCTCTTCTTGGGTTAGGTGCTGAGAAACTGCAGTGTGCCCCAGCTGGAAGTAAAATGGTGTGGAGATTTAATGCACAGCCCTTAAAAGAACAAAGCAAAGAAATAATTTGGCCAATATTTCTGGGTTTATTATTTATTTTATCATCATTTTATCTCTTTCCATGATATCACATTCACCAAGTGAATGGTTTCTGCCAGGTTGGACAGAGAAAGAGAAGTCTCAGGCACCACTGAGCTCCTCCAAGTTCTATGACAGGAAATGTCCAGGCAGAAGTTCAACAAGGGCTGCAAACACTTACTGACAGAAAAAAAAAAGGATCCGAAGTCAAACACTGCTTGTTTTTACCTCTGTGTTTCTTTCATGAGCTTTGTCAGATAATTCCTTCTCACTACATGGGAAGGAGCCATATCAGTTTCTGTTTATTCATTGGTTTGGTATTAAATATGTTCTTAAGTAAAAAAAACAAACTTTGTGTGATGAAAACTTAGTGTGATTTCCAAAAGGTGGGGATTCACAAGTTGCAGTAACACTACATTTTGCTATGCCTATGTGGTGAATAGTTAAGTGTCTGACTGTTACTAACCTGCAAACTTGGCCCTGGGAACATTCAAAATGCTACAGTTCTGAATAGTCCAGAAAGCAGAATTCTAGCTCTATACAGCACTGTCAAACTTCTGAAATCATCGATTTCTGACTCTAGCCAGGGAAAAGAAATGTGTATGCATGCGATCAGGCCCAGATGAATTACCTCATTTAACTTTCCCACCCCCAAGATCAAACATGAAAAATTGTCCTCTCTTAGTCATATTTGAAGAATAAATCCTGGAAAATAAAATTAAGAAAAACAATATTTGTTTGCAGAGGTATTCCAAGAAAAAAAGAGAAGTTACATTGTTCAAATAAACCCTTTGATGAGCCCTAACTACAGATGATGTACAGTGTGCCACTCCTTCCTTTAATAGCAAGGAATTTATGACAGTGAAATTTTTCATTGAAATCTTATTATAAAATACTTGCTCATAATTTCTTCAGAGCAAATTTGTATGAAAAAAATTAAAAGTGTGTAAAATCTGTTTTAAACACAATATACTAAAATAGGATATAATTTTAAAAAATAAAAGTTTGAAGAGTGAAAACATCATCTCTTTCTAATTATGTGAATTAGCCTGCTTTCAGCTTGAGCATTGTTTAAAGCACATCAGAGTTCAGACAAAAATATCTCAAACATTTTTTCTTTGACATTTGCACTTTAAGACTGACCTGAACAGCTCAAGATTTGTTTCTTCTGCTGGTCATGTCCTATATCTGCTATCTGATCTTCAACTGGAATTTCTCTTCTTTCACTAAATTAAGTTTAGCAGTGATCTAGGATAAATTTCTACACCTACCTATATTAGGTATTAGATATGACATCAAGTGCAGTCAGGTTTCATGAAGACCAATCCAACTTTCTCTATTCTACCTGCTGGAAAATACTTGCAAGCCTAGTGAAGGAGTATTTAGCCATGAAAAACCTACAAATTAATGAAATATTTCCCCCTTATATAAGATTTATTTAACAGATTCTTAGTTTAAATGTACACTTAAAGTTTTGAACACAGGCTAGAAACAGTAAGAAGACACTAGTCTAGAGGAGTTACTAAAGAATAACACATCTTTCTTTGAAGTAAATTATATTTTGGAATTTTGGCTGCATACAAAATCAGAATTTAACTGAAAAGAGAAACATAGCTCTGCGGTGTTGAATATCCAGTCTGCTTGCATGCAATTTCATAGAATCATAGAATGGTTTGGGTTGCAAGGGACTTTAAAGGCCTTTTAATTCCAACCCTTCTTGCTGGACACCTTGTAGACCAGATTGATCAGAGCCCCATCCAACCAGACCTCGAACATTTCCAGGGATGGGACGCCCACAGCTTCTCTGGGCAACCTGTGCCAGTTTCTCACCACCCTCACAGTGAAGAATTTCTTCCTAATAACTACTTCTCAGTTTAAAACTGTTCCCTCTTTTTCATTTTTATCAACTTCAAAATTTATAAAAAAGTTTTCTCGTACAGAAGACTTGCAAGTAAAATACAGGTGCTCAAAACCTTTTCTTGATTGATTACTAGCAGATTAATTTTTCTTTTTAAAATAACCACTGGTTAGTTTTAAACTGCCAGTGAGAAAACTATCACCTGATGAACAGCTGTAATAATTTTAAAATCATTATATTTTAAACTTCCTTTTTACTTGCCTGACTAGCCAAAATATGCTTTTTGACATAATCAGTGCTCTGAAAACAGTTATGAAGTATTTTATTCTATGGAAAGCTTCTACTCTGAAGTGTCAGTCTTTTGTCAAATTTACGTGAGGAATATCCTTTCAGGGCTGATAAAACCTCTCTGTGAAGCTGCCCATCTCTGTGCGATGTTTCCAATACAGAAGACTGTACTTAGACAAAGAACCAATACATCTTTTTCTTCCTGCCCTAACATTTTGGCATTAGTCCTGGCTTATGCTGCTCAGCTGTCATCACATTCTGCTTCAGAGACAATCTTCATTCAGCACTTTCAAAACAGCATTTCTCATTCTTTTTTCAGAAGTGTTACAGAATATTTTTATATAAAGGACATTATTATAAAAGATGAAGCATTTCTAACAGGGAGACAGACCACCTGAATCATGACCTAAAAATCAAGCATGGCATAAACCCACCAAGGGACAACTGCTTTTTATTATGACCTGACATACAGAGCCAGAGGTTTTATTGTCTACTGCCCTTCCTCTTTCAGTAAGAATAAAAACACAGAAATCCACATTTCAGTGTGTCCAGAAGAGCTGGTTCAGATGAACAAGTGTTTAGACTGTTCACTGCATTTGGCTTCTTCTCAGTTTATGTTGTGGTAGTGTATGAACATGAGATCTGTTACTGTTGGAATTATTCTCTCTTCTCACAGAGGTTAGACCATGCCCCATGGTACTGGCCAACTTCAGCTCCAACTGAGCTTTGGCCACACAGATTTCCTCCCTTATAGCTGCAAAAAGCTGCATCTCTGTAGTCCTCCCTAGTCAATTATACTCCTAAAACAGAGAAAAATTTATAAAATGAAGTGATTGAAAATGAAAAAAAAGCTAGAAGAAATATATTTTCCCTAAGTGTAAATAAATGTTATTGAGTGCAATAGATTACTCTCAACATATATACTCTTAAAAGATTCACCCCATCATCCATTTATTATTTAATGCAGTGCCTTATGATTTGTATCTAGAAAATAATAAGCCATCTGCCTAAGATATTCTTTTCCATTAAACTTCATTTTAAATATGAGTGTTTCTTCAAAATGAAGCATATTACAAAATTTTATTCTGGAACAACTGTGGAGTGCCTAGTGTAAGATTAGAGTTAGTGGAAGAAATTAGTTATAATGTTAATTCAGCTGATGTTAGAAGGACCATTTCAGTGTAGGAGGATCCCTGGTAGGGCAGAGAACGACCATGTGGCTGGATCTGTGGAAGAGATACGAAGATGCTACAAGATCATACAGCAGTAAGCTGAGTGAAGACTGGTGTCCTTTTGAATAACAGAGGGTGGACTCACCCAAAGAGCTGTATCAAAGATTGTTCAGGGACAACTAGGCTTTGTGTCACTGACTTTAAAAAGGATTTGCATTTGCATCAGCAAACGCTATTACTTGGCCTTCTAATTATAAAACCTATTTTCAGTTTACAAAATGGGATTACCACTTGCTAGTGAAAGGTCAATTTCTGTCCTTTGGAACAGAAAATGGAACCTATTTGAAAGAGCTGGATGCATTTCATTATTTCAATAATATCATGACATCTAATATTTAATCAAGCGAATGACATATTAAAACTTCAAAACTCTTAGGCATCCAGTGAAAGAAATGTAATTTTTGTTAATTCTGCATGTGACATCGAGCTCTCAAAACTGTGCAAGGGAAACAGGGCTGCTATGCAATAAATCTCTCAGAAAGTTTTCTGAGTAGTTTGTCTACTTATGACAGTTAAAATAGTCTGCAATAACTTCAGTACTATTTGTTTGACTTTATACTACAGAGGTGAATGGGTCATAAGGTGCCCCTTGTTCTGATTTTGGAAGCTAAAAGAAGTAAATTTCTTCCTTTCTTTTTTCCTAGAATGGTAAAAATTTTGTGCTCAAAAATACACATAACTACTGTTTATTTTAGTGGGGTTTTTTCTCTTTGTTTGTTTTGAAGTTGGTTGATTAAAAACATTAGATACGAGTACAACTGTGATGTGAATATAACCTTATGTGGGCATATGAAGTTGCTTTTAATTGGCAAATAAGCTCTATCTGAGACTTTCAGCAAAATACTGTTTTATAGAGTGGGCTGAAGAAGAAAAAGTGAAAAAAACCTCTTCATAAACTGTAGATTTTTGCAGTTACTACAGGGTGCTTTAGTGGTTGTATGTGGTTAGTAGTTAGGTGCTAATAGGTACATGGTCTTACACTGTTATCTCACAAAACCATATATTTATGTTACTTACATATGTGTATAAGATGAAAATTTAGAAAGATATAGTCAGTAGTGTTCTTTATGTCAGATAAATATTTGCTTATTTGCATTATCTTTTCATATATCTATGTTGCTAAAAGAAAATACCATTAGAACCGAATGAGTTTTCAAAATGTTCCTTGAAGACGGCATGTTTCAAATTCCTTCAGCTCATCTTTATGGCTATGAAAACTTTCTAGTCCTTGGTGGCTGAAGATTCCTCTTTGCCATGCAGAGAACTTTATGAACCCATGAGAGTCAGAAACACATTGGCACGAATCAGACTCTTCCAGAGTAGTGCCATAACCCAGTGGTGCCATAACCCAGCTACAGGCAGAAAAACATTTCTACATTTGAAAAGCTCTGAAGGGGTTTAAAAACCCACAGCACATACACATCAGTCCCACTCGGTAGAAGCCACTTCTCCAAAAAGAAGGTAAAGTTTGGGTAAACACTCAGTTGGTACTCACTGGGTGTGGGTTTAATATACTTTACCGCCCTCTATAAAATCCTGTACCACGGATTTTTGTGTTAACATGTGCAGTAGTTGTTTGAGATATGATTATTTTTATCTTTTCATCAAGTATGTGAGTGTAGTAAATGCTTTTAGAGGTCCTCATTTGGGAAAGAACAGATTTAAGCATTTCTAAGACATTTTAATATTAAGATGAGAACATGAGGCACCTGATTCTGTCTGTGAAAAGCAATCTAAGATGAAAACCAAGCTGGGAGTCCTCCATGGTAATATTCAGTAACTTAGTGTTTAAAATGCATATTGAGTATTTGTTGCTTCGATTCAGTTTATGTTTTCCCGGAGTCAAACCTCAATCTTCCCAGCCACAGAGGAGCTTCCTAAATATAAGAATAGATTTTAAGTGGACTCTTGGGAGTCTAGATGTTCCCATTTCCTCTTTCACCTCTGTTAATAACAAAATACAAATTGGAACAGGGCCTTTAACCAATGATTTTTACAGCACAAGGCAATGCTCTCTTGAATTCCAGAATCAGTCTTTCTTTTATACTTAGTAAAGATTGATCTGAAAATTGAAAAGAACAGGGACATGAACATGTATCTGTCAGGTATTATGTGAGAGCCAGATACAGTTACACTTCTGGGTATTCTAGGCTTCTTTTCACTCTGATTATATCTGTACTTAAGAAGCTATTTCAGTAAAAAACCTTCCCAAAATATGTTCTTGCAGGTTTTTTTTTTTCACTTTGATAAAAAGATATCTTCTAATAAAGCAATATTTTTAAAGAAAATGATTTTAAAAACCCAGTAAAAATAGGTGAACTATGGGTGGAAAGTTGAGCAATATGATACAAAAGGACACTTTTTTTCCTCTATATGGAAACTGTTTTATTCTTAGGAACATTTTCTACAGAAAAATTGACCTCAGGTTTTTATGAACAGCTCCTTGCATGATGACAGCCCTACCTGCTACAATTCATATCCTGAAAGGGAAAGTTTTAGGATTTATTTACTTCAAACTATTTTTTTCTGTTTTATCTTTTCAAACTTGGACCTTTATTGCCACAGCAAGTTCCTAAAGCAAGTTCATAAGCATCTAAAACCTGACTTGCAGGAACAGTCCAGAGGAAATGAAAAAACATGTCCTGTGATCTATTGGGTTGTTACTCTTCATGAGTATTGGTATTATTGGCAAACATACAACTTACTTAACCGTGGTAAATCTGGATTACTACAGGTATAATTGAAGGCCTACAGCATAACTGTGGAAGACAATGTCTGATTGCATTTGAAGAGTATGAAAAAAAAAATTATTTATACTACCCTTTCAGCAGCAAGTTTTTCCTTTAACCCATGCACACTTGAAAAGCCATCAACAGGTTGTTTCAGAGCAATTAATGGTGCCTTCATAACTCCCATAAAAATTGGACAGCTTTCCATAAATTCTCTCCGTGTCATCCCTCAATTTTTGTCTGGGATCAGTGTATTCTCTAGAAGCCACTAATACATATGCCAAAATCTCCAGCAAAATTAGCACTGATGCTTGGTTCTTCTGAAAGACTGAGTTAGTCAATAATGTCATGCGTGATTCCTCTTTGGGATCTGCCCATCTGATCAGAAGTCTTGGAATCTCTGACCATCTTCTGTTTCTAGAATCACAGAATGATTTTCTTTTGAGAGGTACTTTTAAAGATCATCTAGTTCTTATGCTCCTGCCTCAGGGTTTTGCTGATAGTGATTTGGGGTGGAGAAAGGAGAGAGCAAAGTGAGAAGAACAGGGGGTTTTTGTAAGCTCTACAGAAGTAAGTTCCCAGTAAAGGTCATTGTTGGTTGTTTGTGCTTTCAATCAACTCAGTAGCCCTGTGGGGGATGTAAGCTCAGCTATTTCAGTGTAACTGTAAAAATTGACTGGTGCAGAAATCTTTGCAGAGATTTTTCAAAGAAAAAGTGGTGGAAAATCTTACTACAAATATAGCAGTGTATACAAGCAAGAGACCTTTCTTTTCTTCTGCAATGTCTATATGGAAGAATTGGTGTTGTCTTCCAAACAGACGGAGTTTTCTGTTTTGAGACCTTTGAACATTTACACAGCCCATAGGTAAATTTCAGAATTGTCACTATCATCCTGTGTATTCAGATTTCAAAATTTTGCAAACTCCCCTTAGAACAAGGTTTTCACTTAAAGGTCAAGCAATGTTTTAAATTACTAAGCACAAGAGAGCTGGTGCTATTTTTTTAGTCTGAACCATGTATTTTTAGAGGTTAAAGTAATAGCAGCAGCTGACATTTGTTTTTGCTGTGTTAGTCAGTGTTCATCAATAATGTAATGGCCACATCTGATTCTACAAAAAAACAGGTGTTTTGGCCAAGTACCATACAGGATATCTGCTGGTGTAGAGTTTTGATACTTTTTAGAATTCGTTAACTCACCTGTATTTATGGTCCATACCATTCTTTATTAACTCTAGGAATACTATGCTGGTGACTGTGTATTTTATTCCTGTTTCTGTTGTTGCCAGTTATAGGAAAGTTACAAATGTAAGCAAACAGACTTTAATCTTTATAGCTACTATCATCAATATACTGTGATTCTTTTAACTTCTCTGCTTTCACTATATCAGATTTTCTGATTCTCTTTATGCCTTCAATATTCCCCTCTGCTCTACTCCATTGGCAGGAATAAAGTGATTATGAATTGCAGAGGGGAGACACACAACTGAGCCACTTTTATTTTCTTCTGAAGTCTATGTATCTTCCGTAACCTAAAATTTGACAGTTTCTCTCCTGTACTTATTTATTCTCTTTCTTTTCTTGGTTCCAATGCTGTTTAGTGTCAGTCATCTATGGAAAATGTGAATGGATAAAAAAAATGAAAGTAATATCTGAGTTTAAATTCTTGCAGAGATTTGCCTACATATATGGTTCCACTGGCTAATAATGAGCATAAACATAAGAAACTCTCCCATTTTTAAAAGTTATATTTTCAAGTTTCTGAACTTAGGCAGAGTGAAGAAGAATTTTCAGTTTCAGAGGGCCTTCTTGCTTTTTCCTTTGAAGAAGTAATGGCAATTGAAACAGTTGGATAAATGCAAATCTCATTAAACAGCACAAGAAATGAATGAACCTCCTTGATTCTGCTGCCCATAGGAGCAGACCACAAAGTTTATTCTCACTAACTTTCTGCTCCCCAGAAGTTCCCTGACAGAAGACAAAGAATGGAGAATGAAGAAATTCGGCATCAGTTGCTCTCAAAAGGCTTTTGAAAGAAACATCCCTTCCCTGCTGCCACCTACCAAAGCTTTCAGAAATTCAATTTGCATTCTATGTTGACAGCTAAAAAACACAAGCCCATAAAAATCTGATCCACACAGATCCCATACAGCAGCAAGGATAAGAGCTTTTGCAAAACCCCTTCCTCCTTTGAGAGAGCCTCTCAAAGGTGTTAAATTGGAAGAAAGGAAGCAAATGTTTCAGGCTTGGAAAAAATGAGAGAGCCAGCTGCATGCTCTAAAATATTTCTGCTTAAGTTTCCTCCCTCTAAAGGATATTGAAAAAATGTAAACAAATTAATAATAAAATTTCAATGTTTTTTTGTTCATTGTCATGGAAGTCCTTGGGGAGATAATCCTCAGGACCTAGTTCTACCCATTTATATACAAGGGATGTAAAATTAATTAAAAAGACGTGAGGGAAAAAAAATATATTTTAATCCTTCCAGATGTGCCTTTATGGTATTTCCCTGTAGGACAGGAGGTCCAGCAGCTCAAATTGAGTTTAAATATCAATATTAAAAGAGTAACTGTCAAAAATGTAAACCTCTTTCACACAAGAATAAAATTGTAAAAGTATGCCTAGGAACTGTCTGTATGTGTGATGCAAGCCAACTTAGTAATTTAAAACATTGCTTGACCTTTGAGTGAAGACCTTGTTCTAAGGAGAGTTTGCAAAATTTTGAAATCTGAATACACAGGGCAATAGTGACAATTCTGAAATTTACTTATGGGCTGTGTAAATGTTCAAAGGTCCCAAAACAGAAATCTCTCTGCGTAGCAGACAACAGAAATTCTAAATTACCCACATGTAAGAAGCACGCACTAGAAACATAGGCTTTTCTTGCTAAAATTAGGAGAACAAAGTGTCAGAATTATGCCCTAGGTGACCCACGTGTGCACTGTGGTGGAGGTTCTATTGTCACAGATCTGTGGACTCCAGTCTGAAAACAAATAAAATAGAGTTACATGAAGTTGACTTTCCTGAGTAATTAGGTCCACAAATTCAACCTGCTTTGGAGATAGATTGGCACTAAGCTAAGAAAGATTTTAGTATGTTATTGTACAGTTGAATTTCCCCTATGATTCATTAGAAGTTACTGTAACTTTATCTCCTCAAGCTATTTTGCATCAAAACTGGGTAGAAATATTTTGACTTCAGAAGTCATGTGCCTGGAAATGTGTTCCAAAATATGCCCTCCCTTCTTGTGACTGACAGGTCTTGTCTGACTGTGCTACACTGGCTGAAACCTCCCAGTCCTCTCTGGACTTTACTATTTCAGAGTAAGAGAAATTTCAGGTAAACAGAGAATTTTCTCTATGATGATTGACATTCATTGTCGTTTTGTAATGTAAAACCATAGATGGGAACATAAAACCTTCAGAATGCAAATTCTGTTGAAATGACAAGGCTTACTGATTCACCATCTTTTCTTTATGGAAAGGATTTTGAAATGAAAGCTATAACCTCAGGCTTTCAAACAGACACACTAACTGTGTTTACAGTAAAGTTCCATATGCCAAATAGATGATTTAGAATAAATCTTTCTGTTGAGTGTTATTCATACTTAAAAATTTACTTACATGACAGCAGTAAATTACATTTTAGTGAAAAGAACTATTATAAATTCTCTTGGAAAGGTATCTAAATTTTAGTCAACCTTGATTGATTTCAAAATCTGCTTTATTTAAAAATTCCTGCTATATTCCATGTTTATATATTTACAACTCCTTTTGAAATGGAAATCAGCTATAAAGCCAAAACAATTCAAGACATGACAAATCTCTTCTTTCTGTTGTCCATGTGTACTCTGATAAGTCCTTGATAAAATAATGTTGCTTTGAAATGTATTCTGATTGCTTTAGAAAAGTCCTCTGTGATGACTTCTAAAATCAACTGTGCTGATTTTTCTGTGCTGTATTTTGCATTTTCATTGTTTATTCACTCAATGTACATATAGGGGCCAAGTGTGTCTGTCATGGTGTTTCATTGCTGGCCCAACTGCAGTAAAATTACATCTGTTACAGTGTCAATGCTTACAGATTATTTGTTTTTCACAGAGGTTTTTCTAATGCATGTATAGGTTTTATTAGAATCCTGCATGAAATTTTATAACACTGATGGTTTTTGCTGGGTTAATTTTATTTTTAGACCTTTTGTTGCTGTCAGTAATAAGAAAACATGGGGGTTTTTTTCCAATTTCATAAATATATTTTCATGTATTTGTTCTTTTTCATTCCTAATTGTAATTATTCAGATGAATTTATTAAAACAGAAGGCAAACAACTCATGATAATTTCTTTGGAGCTGTAACAAGTCATTAACTAGTCTACAAAGAGGTGTATGGCTGCCCACTTCTGGATGGAATGATGTTACACGGCATTTCCTTGGGCTGCATTACGATATTGTCATATCATTTTGAATGTGGCTCTTCATTTGAGAATGAAGACCTTGATTCTCCTTCAAACTCACTGCAGAATAAAATTGTGAGGTTTCTCTGTAATGTTGAGATGTTTTACTTGTATGTATAATATGTAAAGCAGTTATATCTGCCAACTTTTTACATGTAACATTTAATATTTCCCTTCTTGTCTGTTAACAATTATTCTTAGTCACTGGAAATTTATATAGTACCTTGTCCAGTTTGCTCAAATAGTCTAACCTCTTTATAATATATATAAAAACAATAATTACAAATTACCATAAATATATATGGCACCTATATGTTATTGACATTTATGACACCTTAAATATTCTGAAACTTATTGAAAAGGCAACATTATTACAAATAGCCCCACATCTATGAAGCCTGTTGGTGAACTTGAAAATTAAAATCATCATTTCCAAAGTTTAGCAAACCACCAGCTTATTATTAAACTGTACTTATCACTTTTTCTACATAACAAAACAGTTGTGTTAGGAAATTATATTAGTGTTCCTATTACTGTTTTGAAAGAATTCACACTTTGTTGGAGATCATTTGTACAGCCTCTCTTTTTCTTCATTATAAAGGTATGTCTGTGTCTTTCAGGGAGCTGCTTGTCTGTCTCAGTGGCTGCGTCCTTTTAATGTCTTTCCTTTGAATTTTCAAACACTTCACTGAGGGTGCCAAGGTGACCACCAGAGCAGGCTTGCAGTTAGAAATGCACACAAGCAGGCACCAGATCCTCTGGTTAAAACCAACCATTATGAACAAAGACAAGAAGAATTAAGTATCATATGAAGAGACTGTGGAATGTTCAGAGCATGCAGATGTGCCTGAGTTACAGATTTATCCTATGAGAATACAAATCCCTGCACATTGCATTCTATTTATTTCATTGCAAATCCTGGAAGAATTTTGGATGTTTTGAAGGGTTTGTTTCTTTCGTCTCTATTGGTATATCTCAGACAAAGAAGACAAGACAAGTTTTGGCATGTATCTTTGCATGACACTGCTGTTTCCATGCAGGAAGACAGTGGAACAATGTCCATCACAACAGGATGGGGATTTTTTTATTTTTATTTTCTGTTGCAGTGCTAGGTTTGGTTTAGTAAGTTGCAGCTTTCCCGGAGAGCACAGCAGGGCTGCTTAGGGCAGGGTAGACATTCTGCCCTCCCATAGTCCTTTTGGACTTCCCTGAGCTCCTACTCTGGCTAGCTGGGCTCTACAGCACAGTGACGACAAAGGAGGCAAGCAGGGTCTCTCTATCAGGAACCTTTATTGCTTCATGTTGGTCCACTGATTCCCAGAGACGGAGCGACCGAGAGAGACCACATGGTGAGGCAGCAGGGGGGTTTTCTCAGGGGCCCAGGGGCAGTACATTGGCAGAGTTGGGGTACAGGAACCAACAGGGAGAAACCGAGGGAGTGACCAGGGCTAGGGGCAAGGGGAAGCTGGGGAGAACAATATGGAATCAGAAAAGAAGTGGGTAAACAGGTCACCACAATTTTCTTTATTATTTTTAAAAGCAGTTCAGAAGTGACATAAAATGCTACCTCCTTAACAATCTGTAGGCTTAGGTGCCGCTTTAAATATTAAAAAATGCTTAAGAGAAGTTTTGCAAGAGTATTTGTCCAGAACACAAGAATGAATTTCACTCTATGTGTGTAAGAGTTGTTTAATTGCTAGCAATAGTTGTTTACACTGACAGTACTTTCAGTGATTAATTCAGTGATTCCTAAGGGAAGACTGAGCCACACAAAGGTCTCAAAGATGCAAGCCAGGGTAGAGAGTGCACTGTAAAATATTTAGCAAACATTAAAGCAAACCACAAAGAACTACAGGAGCAGCCAAGGGTAGGGAGGAACATATCTGCCTTGAAAAAAAAAAAAAACTTTAAAGGTTTTAACCGGGAGATAGGCATTTTAAAGGGAATGAATGACTGTCTGCTTTCAGTGGACACATAAACACACTTAATTGGGGTAATATGTAAGGATGTGTATCATAGGGAACAGAAAAACTTACATTATTTGCTTTGCTGTATGATTGATTGATTGATTATTAAGATTTTGACTGCTTGATGATGGTGTTAAGGAATCAGTCAAGTTACTTTATATTTTATATTTTATATTTTATATTTTATATTTTATATTTTATATTTTATATTTTATATTTTATTTTATATATTTACATTTTATATTAACAAAATCAGTTACAAATTTCTTCTTTGCTGTGGATTGATCTATTATTTTTCACTTAACCTTGATATGCATATCATTGTAGGAAGGAAGAGTCATAAATAAGGATTTCTATCCAACTAATTACTTTAACTGATTTGTGCTGAAATAGTTGACCTTTAGTACTAGGGTCTCCCTTCATATCCACAATTGACAGCTCATTCTGATGATCATCAGCCACAGGGAAAATAAGTTAAGATTTCAATTAAAAGCATGCAGTGTAGGCTGATCTATGGATTTCACATTAGTAATGCTCTGTGCCTTTCTGCTAGAGAATTTGTGTCATGTTTGAGCTGAAAAATATTATATGAAAAGCACCTGAAGAAGTAATACAATGAAGTATATCTAAAAACTGACAAACCAAACCCACACAGGAGTCTTAGAGCACATGTTCCAATATGTCTACAAATTACACTGTGTCAATAGCACCCCTCTTTCAGGCCAAAGATCGCAAGATATTTAAAATAAGCTAATTCCTACACTGTATTTCTTGGGTGGCATGAGCGTGTTGACATCCTCAGTGATCTACACTGTTTGTTTTGAATCTTATTTTTTAGGAAAAGCTGGCCTAAAACTCCTTTTTATTAGACAAACAGGCAGAAACAATCCACACATTGGCAAAGTGTCGAACACACCTGTAGTCTTTAGGAGTGTAAAAACCAGAAGTAATAAAAGTTGAACTAGATGGAATATGCTAGTTAATAAAGGTCTGATGCTATTTTTTGGAGTTAAATTTTTCTTCAATAAGTTAAATAGAAGTGTCTTCAAAATGTTTTATATTTTTTACTTCTAAAAAGCACTTTTCATTACATGCTTTCAGTGAATTTAAAAAAAAAATGAAAAGCACTCACTGAACATAACAACTGTTTTTGAAGCCTATGTTATGCCAGAAACATAGCCTAGCTGATTGTATTCTGAATATTACATTCGCATGCTTTGAAGGAGACAACATTAAGTGTTTCAATAGAAAAAATACGACAATAAACTCAAAGCGCTTTTCTCATTTCAAAATTGCTTTACTTTGGACAAATGTTGTTCCATAATTGGAATATATTATTTCTTTTATTATTTTTGTTACTGCAATTGGAAGCATTCTGTAGCGGAAGGTGTTCTATATTAAAGTACATTTTAGTTGTTCTGGTGTATGTTATATGTTGGATGCAAAGTTGGAATAATTGGGCGTATATTGAGTAATCTATTTGCTGAATTATGAGTATGAAGTGGAAGTAAGATGAAAAGTAGGGGTTTTTTTAGTAGAAAAGGAAGCAATGACTAACTCTACAAAAGCATCTTTATATTATTCAAAAGAATTCCTCATAAAAATTCATGACATTTAAATTAGCTCTAACTGTATAATATTCCAAAGATGTTGATTCAATTGCTAATAGCCACTGGAAATATTCTTTACTATCTCTCAGTCAATGTTTTAAGTCTTCAAATCATTTCCTCTTGTTATTTTAAAGAAAAATAAAATATATCCCTAATTATTTTTTTCATTGTCTGTCTATAATATTCTATTCTTAAATTTCGTTCCTTGTATGACCAGATTTCTAAGAAAAAGACAAATTCTATAAAGTGAGAGGCTATTGAAGATTTTCAAGTTAAATTATTGTGTATCTTCCTTAAATAGCGGAGTACTGAAAAGCTCAACAGAACAATTTGTGATTGAGGGTTTACTTTTTTTTGCCAAAGACCTGGCAAAAATATTTTTTTCCCCAAGGAAAGACCATCTTGCATTGATAACTTTTCTCCCTTTCTCATGCTATCATATCTCTGGTGAAAAGGTTTGATAAAGACCACCAACGTATTTTCCTTTTCTAAATCGTACCCCACTGCTTCTTTGGAAAGCAATTCAAATCTCTTGATTTTCACTCCTTTGCAGAAGAGCGAAACATTTGGATCAGAAAAGACACAAATGAAGCTCAATTGACTTATGATGAGAGAACTAGAGAAAAGAAGGCTCTGGGTGGACCTTATCACTATCTACAACTACCTGAACAGAGGTTGTAACAAAATCAGGGTCAGCAGATTGCCTCTGCCAGGCAAATAGTGACAGGACGAGAGGCCATAACCACAAGCTTCACCAGAGAAAGTTCGGATTGGACATCAGGAGGAATTTCTTTATGGAAAGGGTGGTTAAGCATTGGCACAGGTTGCCCAGGGAGGTGGAATCACTGTCCCAGGAGGTGTCCAAGAAATGACTGGACATGGCACTTAGTGCAATGGTCTAGTTGATGTGGTGATTGGTCAAAGGTTGGACTCAGTGATGTTGGAGGTCTTTTCCAACATTTATGAATCTATAATTCTATGACTAAGACAACTGAGATCTGAAAAAGTGAAATGTTGACATCTTAGCTTTTCATCTTACTTTCCTTTAAATTCTGTGGCAAGAAGTAGCCATTTATTTAGACTGCTTATCATATCACATGCCATTTTCCTCTTCCTCTCTCCTGCCTGTAAAGTGAGCCCAGCCTCACTACCTTACATGCAGACATCCAGGTTCCAGATGTTTAAAATGAGGTCCTCAGTGAAGGTTTCTTCACTGTTTGTTTGGTTTTGATGATTGTCTGTATATGATACTGCATTGTCTATTGCTTTGAGTAATAATGGGATAGAATAGCAATTTTAGAATAAAATCTCTGACAGATAAACTAAACCACCACAGAGGGAAATGCACAGAAGAGCATCAGATGCACTAACCAGTTCCTGAGAAATCTTCTGGCTTCCATTTTCGTCTTTGTTCTGGGTGATTTTTTGTGTTTATTTTGTTGAGTGGCTCTTGGTTGGTGGGGTTTTTTTGTGTGTATTGTTGTTTTGGTATTTCACTGGGGGGTTTTTGGGTTCTTTTTTGTCACAGTTAATATAATTTCATCAGAAAAACATGATTTATTCATATTTTTCTGTGTTTTAGTAGGGATCCTAGTTTTCATAGGAGAGGATCTGGATGGACACCTTATCAGCACAGCTTCCTGTTATGCTTGTACCTCTCTCACAGGTTATTGCCAAGCAATTGTCATTGAGCAGTCTAAGAGGAAACCAATGTGCATGCACATAACAGAGCAGAAAGTACATTTCTGTTTAAAAACTCGAGGAGCAACACCAATAAAATCTTGTTTACAGAATGAATGCACATATTTCCATAAACTTAGAAGACTGAAAACTTCCACTGAAACAATGTAATTAAAAGTTACAATGAAAAAAATGGGTTAGCATTCTTAGTGACATTTGATTAAACATGCTAGCTCGCAAAAATACACAAATGAAGGTCACATTTGCAAGTATTATAAGACCGACTACATTTTAATTAGATAGTTGAGAAATGTCAACGAGTCAGTAACTGACCAGGAGTCACTTAAAGAAAAAAAAGGAGTAAAGGAAAACAAAACATCACCCCAAGAGTCATAATCCTCTACTCTCTATTAAGTTCAAACATTACAAAGACAGTTTTCAAAGAAATTTTGGGGTTGATTCAATGAATTCGCTTTGACACTTTTCTCTGTTTAAAGAAAGAATGTATTTTGATCAAATTACTATGTACCATTGTTTGAGCTTTACTGAGCTATGTTGTGCCTTTTAAAACAAAATTATAATATGTAACAGGATAGTATTTGTGGTTTATGTTTGTACCCATGGACTGTACCCAAGGAACTTGTGCAAGCATTTGCTGTCTTGTGGTCCCCTTTCCCTTAGAGTCAGCTTTGTACTCCCACAACAGCATACATGAAATAAAGTTGAATTTAACCTGATATAGATATTAAAAATCACAGGAGTAAAATTGTTTCACATTAGCTTGGAATTCGTATATTTGGGCTTTTTCTAAAAGAAAAAAGACACCTCAGTAGTCAGTGGAAGACAGTTTCTCTATTACCTATGGCACTGTTGGTTTCCTTGTTGTCTTGAGTCTGACCAACCTGAATGAAGAGCAGCATGTGCTGGAAACAATGAGAGATGCATGAATAATTTATTGATAGAGTCATTAAAAAATTACCAAAACTATTTCATATCCTAGTTTGCTGTTGGAGATCCATTAAGAAAATGTGTAATACAAATAAAAAATAGTCTTTTTTAAAAGTGTCATGTGACTGTTAAAATTACTATAAATCTGGTAGTTCTAGTTTAAAGAAATATGAAGGCTAATCCAAATCACTTATTTTATTGTGACTGGTTTCTAGTTGCTTAATATCTCCACTTTTTGGGCCTATATCCTTCTTATCTGTGTCTTCTTGCAGCTGAAGGAACCTTTGGAAGCTTCATGCCAAATACCTAATTTATTTCTCAGAATTAGGTTAGGGAAAACATAATTTCATTGTGAAGCTCAATATACAGCAGTATTTTCATAACTACCCATAGGTCTTTGATGAAATTTCTCAAGGATTTTTAGGGTAAACTGGTAAAGTAAAAAAGCATGTTAGAGAGTAATATCTATTCTCTATCAGTTTAATTATGTACTTAAATAATGGAATATATAAATTTATTTTCCCAAATCTCAGAAGTCTAATCCAAACCAAATTAAAGGAATAATTTTACTGTAAATAGTATTCCAATAAAAATATATTCTAATTAAGCCACTGTAACTAGGAAGTTCAGAAGTCTAAATCTCTGAAGGTGAATGCTTGAATTAGGAAGTAGGTTTTGTTTTCAGGTGTGTTTTCTGCTGTAGTTTTCAGTAACGATCACAGGCTACAAACTTTCAGTAAACAAAACAAGAAATATTTCCTTATGTATAATTTATTAACCATTTCTATTTATGTTTTACAAGAGAAGCTTTACTCAGATACAGCATCCCCATGAGCATGACAGAGCAACTGGAGTCAGGGTGAAATTTCACATTGATCACTAATCCCAGCCAAACAAAGCAATTATACCACGGAAGGTCAGAAAACAGCTTACGTAACACTCTCAATTACTGCAGGACCTTTTCACCATGTAGACTGACTTTTGTATCTTTTCCTTCTCTTTCTTCCCATGGTACTTTGCATTCATGCCATCTGAGATCTTGCCAATTCTTTATTTCTTTCAAACCCTGAAACTACCACTGCAGAACTAGCGTTCCCCACTCCACTAGATAACAAAGAACTATAAAATATTTTTTTCTTTTCTTTTTAAGTGGGAGAAGAATTGCAGTCTTCTTAACTTGATGAGGCAGAACAGAAAAACTTCATTTCATGAAACTGCCTACACAAAAGATTTCAGCAAAAAGAAGTTGTCAAAACTATGTCAGTGTTGTTGAATCCTATTTACTAGTGTGGCTCATTGTGTTACATATATAAGCAAACAGGAGAGTCAAGGCCCAAAAGTGACAAATTTTACATGTTATGCCAATGTAGAGGACATCCAATTTTTAAATACTTATCGCTAGCAGAGATGGCAGAAGAGTGATCTTTTTTTGCTTCCAGCCACTTCTAAGTGTCCTCCAAAAGATCTGTTCCTTCATAGGCATTAGATGTGCTGTCTGAATCACTTTGCTCATCTCTCTCTGAATGTATTTTTAAATGTTCTTCTCACCTCCTTAACCCTTGCATTTTCAGGACAATTGATGTCAATACATCTGATTGATTTGTTCCTGCAGGTCCTGAGTTATAATTTTTAAATCTATTATAATATAATTTATTTCCTTTATATTTGGCATTATACCGGGACTGAAAGCTTGGGCACAAATCTTTATTTGTAAACATTGAAATTTTAAATGCAGCAAGAAAGACAAAAAAGGGAACATGAAAAGGCAGAAGAGGAGGTGACTAGCATATGTATGTTTTTGGAAAGGTATTTGTGCATACAGGTACTCTTGGCCTGTATGCACAAATACCTTGTTTAGCTAGCCTGTTTGATTTGCAGAGTAGTGTTGAATGGAGATGCATATTTAGCTTCAATCAGTGTTTCTGCATTGCACTTACAAAGTAAAGGAAGGCTGTGAAGGAAAGATGGTGGCTTGCCAGACACTTTTCCACTATGAAATAGAAATATAGGGTCATAGAAATAAAATTAAAAACACTGAAAACTCATGTTTCCTTAAGTAAGAAATTGAATAACCACCTGACATATATTATGGTGAAGGTGCAGGGAAATTTTCTTAGACCTCTATGCTGCTACCCAGTTCTTTTCAGAAGCTGAGTCTCTCATCAAGCCTGGGATGTTTTTGTCACTCCTTCTTTAGATAAAACTTTTCTACTTTTCTACTACTTGACTAAACATTCTTTTGCAAAGTGACAGATTTTGTCTCTGTTGAGTGTTCACTCCTTGTTGGTTTTTTTTGGATTTTTTTCCAGAATATTCAGAAGCTGTTCCTGGTGTCCCCACATCATATGCTGCTATCCTAAGAATAAAATCTGGTAGTTCATCTTTAGCCTCATTTAATTCAAAGAACAGACCACGATTAAGCAGTCCTTCATTAGGAAGTGTATCTTCACCAGGCTGGAGAGGAGCTGCACAGCATTATCACTCCCCAACAAACCTCTACCACTTTTCAGAGAACTTCAAAAATGATGGTAAGTGTAGCTCCCCCCTCTAAAACTTGGAAATATTTTTCAAAATCAATGCATTTTTGTCAGCTTGCTTCAATATTTCTCGGACATATTTTTGAATTTTATTAAACATCACAAACTGGAAATGAGCTGCTTTCCTTTAGGTTCTTCAGGATAACCTTAAAGTTACCAATTAAAACATCCTTTCTTAAAGATTACTATGCAGAATTGTTTTACACAGGTGTTGCTGCACGAAAATAACAAACCAGTGATTTGAAATTCCATTGCAGCACAATTTCATCTAGTAGCAAAATCTAAGCCACTTTTCATATATAATTTTTCTCCTTGGAATTTCTTTTTATTTAATCATGAATGCCAGTAATATAAATTAAACATGAAGAATTAATCTTATAAAACTACTTTTTCTCTAAATTATCTACTCTGTGTAGTCAACTCTGTCCTGCATGGACACATTACATGCTTGGATAGAGGTTCTGGTTTGATATGCTGTCATTTATCACTAAATGCAATAGTTCATAGTAACAATACGTATTTTCTCATGTTTGGTTACATTTAAAAAGCCACATTTCTAATAACATTTCTTTAGTGATAATATTTACCTGAACTGCAGTCAAAAAAGGTAGAAAGCCAGGAAGGAATTCGGAAGGAATTCGGAAGGAATTCGGAAGGAAGGAAGGAATTAGGAAGGAAGGAATTCGGAAGGAATTCGGAAGGAATTCGGAAGGAATTCGGAAGGAATTCGGAAGGAAGGAAGGAAGGAAGGAAGGAAGGAAGGAAGGAAGGAAGGAAGGAAGGAAGGAAGGAAGGAAGGAAGGAAGGAAGGAAGGAAGGAAGGAAGGAAGGAAGGAAGGAAGGAAGGAAGGAATTCGGAAGGAAGGGAGGAAGGAAGGAAGGAAGGAAGGAAGGAAGGAAGGAAGGAAGGAAGGAAGGAAGGAAGGAAGGAAGGAAGGAAGGAAGGAAGGAAGGAAGGAAGGAAGGAAGGAAGGAAGGAAGGAAGGAAGGAAGGAAGGAAGGAAGGAAGGAAGGAAGGAAGGAAGGAAGGAAGGAAGGAAGGAAGGAAGGAAGGAAGGAAGGAAGGAAGGAAGGAAGGAAGGAAGGAAGGAAGGAAGGAAGGAAGGAAGGAAGGAAGGAAGGAAGGAAGGAAGGAAGGAAGGAAGGAAGGAAGGAAGGAAGGAAGGAAGGAAGGAAGAAGAGGAAGGGAGGGAGGGAGGAAGGAAGAAGAGGAAGGGAGGGAGGGAGGGAGAGAGGGAGAGATTAGAAGATACATAAACATATTATTCTAAGGATGTAAAAGAGGAAAGACTTGTGATTAATAATTTGCAGTTCCCTGACATTCAGACAATATCATGAACATGATAACAGGTTACTGCTCCTCTCAGCAAAGTCTTACATTTTCCCAATGGAAAATACCTTACATGTAATGAAAGTTAATGGTGTATGCATGTTTGTGTAGAAAAATGGCTTCTGCACAACCATAAATATGTTCCCTGAATTAAGTTTGATCTAGAAAAGAAACAATTTGATCCTGTCAGCAGATAAATTCTCTTTGATAGCATTTTTGGAACTGGGGCATCTTTCTACATTTTTCCTTCCACTGCAATACTCTTTTAAGCAGTGACTAGAGTGAACTCGGTTTTTACCCCATTCACCAGACCCTGATAACTCCTCTCAGACAACCTGATATGGGCAGGTTAATGTTAAATTCCAGTATTAGAACCAGAGTCTGTTATCCTTATCTTCTACAGACTGAACAAGAAAGCAAAAAAACCAGACTATTTGAATAATATAGTACAAGAAATCCTGGGCATCTCCAGAAAGCGTGGTGAGATCATAGCTCAGGTATGATCATCATATCATAGATATGATCTATGATTTAGGTCAGCAATTATGACTCTTCTCAAAACACTGGGGCCACATTGCAGCTCTGCAATTGAGATTCATCAATTTTTCAGGAGCAGGTGAAAAACCACTGACCGGAGACAAAATTGTAAAAGGGCCTTACCTCATAAGGCCTAATGAATAGAGTATTTGACCAAGAAGAGAGGAACACCTTTCTTTTAAAGACTACAAAAAATAGTCCTAGGAGACTTATTTCACTAACAGATCTTGGGATATCCAGCTGTGTAGAAACTTGTAGAAATAGGTAAATCTGAATCACCTGAGTAATGTTTTAAATGCCCTTGATTATCTGAAGTGCCTGCATAGCACAAGCATAGGTATGAGACAGTATTTAGAAATGATCAGCATGGGACCAAACAGGATAATCTGCATCATCTAAGAGGAATAGAACACATCTGTTGTGGCACCTATATGTAGCTTATTTTCTAAACCTCTCTCAGTTCTGTTAACAACTTCATGTCTGAATACATATCTTTGATATTTAGAAACTGGGGAAAAGTGACTATTTCAATTATCTGTCATTACACTTGCTTATCTTACTAAATTTCTTGGTTTGATTTGGCCCCAAGGTATTTTTTGGGTTTTGGGGTTTTTTTCAGTTTTTACAGGTCTTGAAGTAAAGATATTCTAGTTATCATCCTATAACTGCTATGTGATGGTAGGGTTCAGTGGTCATGTTTATCATCCAGGGCTTCCCAAGTGAGGAAATGCTGCAGCAATGTGGTAATGAAACACAACTGCTTCAAGTAAGATGACATTTTTAGGAGGAGAGAAAACATGTTTTATATTATTATAATAGAGAATTTGCATAATTCAACCATCTAATATGTGGCATAAATTCAGGAGTGAAGTTTGCCATAAAAAAAAAAAAAAAAAAAAAAATGCTTTTATTGGCTGCTGAATTATACCAGTCCTCAAATGACTTCTCAAATGATTTCCCAGCAGACATGCTCAAACACCTGACACGGCTTGTAATAAAAGTTCTTTTATACTGACTTTATGCTATTTCATTTGCACTTTCAATTCAACATGTGTTCCTGATATCTTAAATTAAAAGAACTATGCTCTAGCTCACTGCTGACTTTGAACTATCTGGAATTATTTAGCGTAAACATGCAGCTAAGGCAGTGCAGTCCTTCTCTTCAAACTCTGCATCAATGTGTAAAGTCATGACTAAAAAATGGAATAGAAAGTATGAATTATTCATTAAATACTCTTGAAGAATCATAAAACTGCAAACTCTTATATTTTCTTACCGTTCCAAAAACTTTTGGAATTGCTGCAGTAAAGATAATTGAACTTAACCTTGAATAAGGACTGTCTTTGTCCTTTCATCTTTGGTTTCACGTATTTTAGAAGAAAATGAAGAACAGAGTCTGTGTCACAACTGAAAGTGTTTGAATCAATGAACCCCAAGATACACAAGATTCAAACCTAATTTTTGTAAAATGAGAATTCCTAATACCATCTGCTAGATTTAGCATTTAGCAGTCTGAATTATAGACACAAACTACTAACTTTTTTCCATTGTTAAAAATATTTGACGATTGGTTTATATGGTATCAGTTTAGATATTATAAGCTAAATTCAGAACAAATTTATTTGTTTCAGACCACAGAACAGAGAAAGTATTTTCAAGCAACAGAAAAAACTGGTATTATCTTGCTTAATAAGCAAATAAACATTTCAGGAAAAAGAAATCTGAAAATGTGAGAAAATCTGAAAATGTGAGAAAATAATTTAATCTCCTTTGCAGTATAAACTTAATAATGCATGTGCTGTACAGTGTTCCAGCATGCAGTGTACTAGAATCAATGTATATACCTTGAAGCACCTATATCAGTCTCAACTTACCTCAAAAGGAGTCTTAAAGTTTCTCAGCTTTTAAGTTGACCAAAACATAGGTTAAAAATTAATTTTTTTTAAGAAATGCATATGTTGCAAATACATACGTATGTATGTATATATATGTATGTCTCTGCTTCTATACATGGAAAATACTTATTATAAATTTCAGCCACCTTTGTTAATTTGAAAATATGTTACACAGAGATTTAATCATTGGAATATATTTTGCCTTGATGAATTTGTGAGCTTCTTTTTTATTAAATTAAAGGAAATTTTGAAAATATATCATATTTTGACATATGATAGTGATATTAAAATGAATAGTAATTTTTTATTTCTTAGGAGTAAAGGTGAAAGATTATATCATAGGACCTACTTGTAAAATAAATATTAGCACTAATGTTAATACATTATTTCAGTGTTTAAACCAAAAAAAAAAAGATAGCTTCTAGCTTTTGTTGGGAGAAAGCAATAGGTTTCCTTTTAAATCAGTGTGAATATACTTCTAAAATATTTTCTGAATATACTGAACAGGTTAAACTGTCTGGTTCCGTGATAACAAAGGTAATGGGAAGATCCTTGAGAGTCATCACCTGAAATTCATAAAATAAGCATAAGCTTTAAACCAAGAAAGTAAAGAAAAAAAATCAAAACCAAGGTTGATAGTGAGGAGTAGCATCAGGATGTGATTCACCTTTAGCAAAAAGTGTCTTTCACTTTGTAGGACCAATTTGAAATGAAACAGCTTTGGTTAATTTTAATTACTTCTTCTTATATGCAGATTTCAGCAACATATGTAGCCTTATCAATAACTCCTTCAACTTTCTTAATGTATCCTGAACATATTAATACCTAGGACTGTCAGATCATCAGGATGTGTTTTGTTCTGTGATGTTCCAAGTAGGTACTTTTCTGAGTAGGGCCCGTATGCAGAGTAGAGTCATCTGTATTTTAGGATGGAAGGTCTGTTAGTCATCCCTCATTTTATTCTGCTTTAGAAGTTCTATCATTTTACATTCCTTGTGTAGCTTTTCTTTAGAAAATTCTTCCATCTTCACATGGGTTTAAGAAGCCTTTGGAACATGGGGGCAGAAAGAAAACATTCTTCCTGGTCCTGTAAAAACTGCTTCTAAAGAGACATGAGCAGAGGAAGGGGAGAAGACCTGGAGGAATACTTCCTCCCCCCATATTCAAAGGCTGCCTGAGTATATCCCCTTACATAACTTGTCTGCTGTTTCTTCCCACCAGTAGCTCAGACTGAGAAGATGGCTCTATGACAGATTAGGCCAGTCATGTATCTTGGAGGGTACTTATTTAAGAAAACATTTATAATAACCTCATTTCTTTTCTTCTTTAGAAGTACAGCTCATAGAATTATCAGACACTGAAAATAATAGTGCCAGTGCAGCTACAATGCAGGGGTTTGAACAGAGTCATATTTCTTTCCTGCCCACCTCTGTGTTCCCAAGGTTCCAGGAATTAATTCATTTTCTCTGTGTATTAATTGACCTGGAATTTTATCAAGAATGGTGGCAAGAAAGCATTGTTGAGGAGTTACCATATTGAGGAATTACACTCTTGAGGAATTACACTATTTCAGTTGCTACAGGATTTAAAGTACAGGAAACTTTATTCTCATCTGCAGTTTGTTGTTATGATACCTGCATCGCTCAGCAAGAAGAACTAAAGAACATCTGATTTTTTTTCTTCATCAGTGATTGAGGGAGAGAAGGAAAATATGAAAGAATATCTACAGATAAGAGGGAGAAACCACACTTTGGCTACTGTCTGAGTTGCAGGACACAGATTCCAGTTTTCATTCCCATGAGATTTAAGTACTTAGTACTGAGAAGTCATATATTTTTAAGTGCAGAAGTGCTGTAAGGAGAACACTGGCACTCAAAGAATATTGGAGCACTGTTCTGAAGAATATTCAAGAATTTAAAAGAGGGATTTTTCTTATATTTTGAATTCTTTCCATATCCTTGCCTTTCTGGACAACACCAGTTTAAATGGTAAATCCTAAGAAGAGTGCTTGCCTAGGTTGAAAACAGCAACTTAAAATTGTAAGGGGACCACAAACTTGCTGTTGCACTGCTGGTTGCAGTGCACACCTGTATTCCCAAGGCTCTGTGGTAAATCACTGGTCTTAAATAAGATAGCACTTAAAGCGACCTGTTTTATGTATCTTATTTTATAGGAGCCTCCACAAGGAACAGAAATACTTCCCTTGAGAAATTATAATAGTAAATTGAAATATATGCATGCTAACATATATGTTAAATATTCATTTAATTTTATGTTCTTGCTTAATTTAGAAAGAAAAAATAAGGTGTGGAGCTCAAATCCTGTGATGCACACTCACAGAACTATCTTGTTTAAGAGCATGGGTCACAATTAGATAAAACATGGGTGCAAAGAAACCTGATGCCTTTGGATCCCTGCAGGCATCAGAAAACATACATAAGTATAAAAATGTGTGTGTGTGTGTGTGTAAATATATAGCTTATATCTCCATATGTACAAAGATATATACATTAAATATTATAAGAAAATAAGGGCAATAAGGAAAAGGTAAGGGATATTTCCCCCAAAAGACCACACACAGCAGAAGAACCTGCCAATGGTTCATGAATCAGAAAATTTTCTTTCAAGGTCACACAGAGGGGTTGGATTGCTCCCCTGTCTGTGGCTTGAGGAGAGCCTCCAGCTATCTGTGGGACCATGGTGTGTTGCAAACTGAGGCCACAGGTGCTCCCTTGTCCTAAGGTCGATGGCTTTGTCAAAAGCTGCAGAAGTCTCTGTCAGAGTGGCTTAGGGACAGGATGAGAGTGTGCCATGGTCTGGTCCTGCACCTAGCCTTGCATCTTTTTCTTTTCTTTCCAGCACTCCTAGACTGTGATATCATATTTTATCTACAGAGTCTCTCCTAGGGAGAAGACAAAATCATTAATCTTTATTAATATACACCCTATCCATATGCCTACTAATCTGCATGAAATAATACTTAAATTTAAAGCCATGATTTAGATTTGTTATCATTAATTAATTCTTGGTTTTTCTAAACTCCAGCTTGATATGAGTTCTGCTTATTTGCACCTACATTCATTAGTATTTTCTTTTGTGCAATGCAAGAAGCAGGTAACCAAATTATAAGAAACAATCCATACGATGGATTTGTATCAATATTTTCCCTTCATAAAATAAATTTTGCCAGCTGAATCCATTGCCCCTCTGGCATTTTAAGCTGCACTTCTCAAAATTTATTACTGGAGTTATTTTAACTTCAATAATATAAGTACATATCAGAAATCACTTATTGTGATTGGTTTGTTTGTGGTTTGTTTTTTTTTTTAATAATGCAGATATTTGGTCCAGAACATATATTTCTGTCAATAAACCCAAGCAAAACAATGTACCTAAACAGCAATCCACAATCCTTTGTACAGTCCTACAAGTGGGTCTAATAAACTGGGAAATCATGGGAAAGAGAAACTACTAATTGCAGCTGCTGCTATTTGCTGACTTTACAAATTTGCAGGCTAATTATTTGAATTTATTTCAGCAGAAACATACACACCTGAAAATAAAGGTATTTTCAAAATCTGCATTTGAATAGTAGTGTAAAAAGACAACAAAATGTATAGTAAGTGCGTAGTCACTAAAAAGAAAGGTTGAAAAGCATAATGGGGTCTTAAGTCATCATTTTACTGCATGATAAGAGAGTTGAGAAACCCCAAATGTAAGAATTTAAAGACATGGAAATTTGCATCTCAAAACTAGCATACTTTGACCTGTCTCCCACCTTTCATATCCTTTTTCAGATGTCCAGCCTTTCTTTTCTCTACCAAGACTCAGAGCCCTATGTACCTTTTCTTGTCTACCCAAATTTTATGAGGCTGTTAGCTTTGTGATAAAGGTTGCAGTTCCCAAAACTGTGAAACCATAACACGTGGTTGAAGTTGTGTGGAGTTGGTAAAACAATGCAATAAATAATTTTTAAGTCAGTGACTTAAAAATGGTGTACCTTTTTTACCTCAAGCTGCTGTTGGTAGGACAAATACAGCAGGATGATATAAACTTCTTAATGTGTTGTCCTGTCCTCAGTAAGAACTGGAGGATGTCTATCACATGAACATATGAAACCCTAAAACCGACAGAGGAAACCCTGCTTCATTGAAAGTAGCAGGGCAATGTCACTATCTCTCTGCACACAAATCTTTAGGCTAGTGCTTTAGAGATGATGAGCACTGTGCATTTAAATCATCCAAGAGTCTGAAGTAAGTCTAAAATTATTAAAATTCCACAGACTTCTGGTGCACAGTGAGAACTTTAGTTATTCAGACCAACACGGTCAGGAATGCTCTTCTTGTGACCTTTTACTTTTCTGGAGGCTTACACTTCTCACTTCATAATATGAATGGATTGGAATCATAGATATGTTCTATGGGTCTATCCAGCTTTTCTAGTTCAGAAATGTAAACTCTTGTCAAGATGCAGGTACATGCCAAAATTAGAGAAGGCAGTGGAGGAAGATGAAATGTCAGATTTAGTTATATATTATTTAATAATAGACACCATTTACTGCCATTAATTTTCCAAGTGATTTTTCTTAGCAACTCCTTGACATAAAGGGGAAAATTGTGTTTTACTTTTCTGTGACATAAGCTGCTGCAAGCAGTAGGAAAATTTTTGTTTATCTTGCTCTCTCTAAGCAGAGTTAATTCCTCTTAAGTCTCTTGAGCTTCTCACTAGACTGTAGGCCAAAACATGTCTAATGAGAAAGCCTTTCTTAGGCATAACAAACATTTAAATCATACTATGTGCTTTATTCTTCACTTATTAATGTTTCTTATATTTCTTCTTTATCTTTTTTATTTTCTTTTAATAATTGTTTTTTAATGCAGCATTTGAAGTAATGGAATATGAACCTCGGGAAAGCAAATACAATTATGCATACTTTAATCTCACGTTACAAAATCTATAACACATTTACATTTCTTCAGCTTTCCTAAATTGTAGCACTTCTTTTATTCACAGAAAGTGTTGATTATGGGCCAGTGTTTGTACAAGAGCCAGATGATATGATTTTTCCGACTGATTCTGAGGAAAAGAAAGTGTCTCTGAATTGTCAAGCACGTGGAAATCCTACTCCCACATACAGGTACCTGTTTTAGAACTTTATTTTTTTAAGTTTTCAGAATATTAGCCACTGCAATCCTACTCTGAAAATCAATGTATTTTGGTGTGAAACAACAGAAACAGCTCTGTGACGCTAATGTTTTTCCTGATTGAATGTTTTTTTTTCTGATTCTGAATAAGCAAGAAGTGGCAGTGATTAAAAGAAAAGCAATATTTTAAGTTTCAAATTATGTGCTCTCTGCATCATTTCTATCCATGTGGAGAGATTCCTTTTGTCCAGTTAATTGACTGCGACAACTGACAAAAACAAAATATTTAATTGTTTGGTTTTTTTTTTTATTTCGAAGCATCTATAAAGCTACAAATTACTATCCCAATATATAGGGAAAGCAGCAAAGTATAGGTACATTAAATGACATGACTTTGCACTACAAGATACTATAGTTGAGCCAAATCTGGTGTTTTTTCAGGCACAAGTCTACCATTTTATTCCCGTGCAACTATCACCTGTTGCTTATTTTTCCATACAGACTTGTATGCCACAGTTATCTATTATTCAGACCTGTGATGACATACCTGTGAGCCTCAGAGTGCAGTTTATTGATGGTGCACACTTACAGGTGGTAACAGTATGTTGCAGTCACCTTACCCATTTGCTGTATCTGCCTCTGCTCATATTTTATGCAAATTACAAGTGATGTAAGAGGGCTCGGGGAGCATATGGTTGGTTACTTTTTCCATATACTTTTAATCTTTCCTCATGGAGTCATTCTGCAATTAAAAAGGGAACATAAAGACTCTTACTGTGTTTTGTCATAGGTGGCAACCATCAATTCTCCATTTTGTCTTTTGCCTTTTACCCTTATTTGACTCTTGGATTCTTCAGAATTCTGGTTGAATTTTCCTTAGAATTATTTGTATCACAACACTTGCATTTCTATAACTTGAAGAAATTCAGAATCAGTATCACCCATAGACACCCCCACCACAACAGTACTCAATCTGCCTCTTTGCAATATATGGACTCATTAAGTGGATCTGACACGTGACACGACCTCTCCAAACAGCACAGGCATGACTAATACATGTAACATGGGATTAGAAATGAATATCCAGAAATTCTTCAAACCAGAACAGCATTAATTCCTCACTATGTGGTACAGAAGCTATCTTGCTTGCTTCTTTACTGACATTCCTTGTGTAATTTCTGTTACTTACTGGTGATTTCTTAATAAAAAAAAGAAAAAAAAGTCTATTAGCTCCACACATTGTAAAAGTGCTGTCATTCCATTAAACATAGAGTGTGACCATGGGGAAAAGGCACAAATTCCCCCCCAAAGGAGGAGAGTCCTACATTCAGGTCTCCCAGACATCATTATTCTTGTAGAAATTTTGGCTATGGAGAACCTATGCCAGCTCCTTTCTTTCTTCGTCCAAACTTTTTTTGTGTTTTCCCAGCAGAATGCAATCAACAAATACAGAATTTCAGCATATTTTAGAGGGTGACTACAAAGAGGATGGGGGTCTCTTGTCACAAGGAGCCACATGGAGAAGGCAAGAGGCAACATGGTTTCATACTCCTCAGTAATCAGTGAAGGTTTTCAAGATGCAAATGAACAAGATGCTTGATTATCTCATCTAGGCTCCATTTTCCATATAAGACTGGAGCAAATGATCGTTTATCATCCGTTCCAACCTGGGCTGGTTTATGATTTTGTGATACCTATTTCTTCAGTTCTCCAGAGATTAATTGGTTTCAGCGGCCTCATAAAGAAACTTTCCTGACTGTTGCTCATGCAAGGAGAGATTTAACCTGAAAGGCCTAATTCAAACAGCACAGTTTAACTTCTCCTTCTATTGCTGCCACTTGGCTGCACAGCATTTACAATGCACACTACCATTCAAGGGAGGGAAAAGAGGTAAAAATTACTCTCTGAGGAAGATACTATTCTTCAGGACAAATGTAGAGGGAATTTATTCTCAAAAGATCTACAGATTTACAACATTTTATATATGCCACTGCCCAGCCACACTACCAAAAAACCTGTCCAGCTGGACTGGACAATAGAAATCTTTATTTACTTGTGCTCTGAGGCCTTTGCTGCTAAGAATTATTTTCAGCCAAAACCAAAGCACAGTAAAACTTTATTTAAAGTTACATTATTTAAAGTTACATTATTTAAAGTTATATTAAAAGAACATTTAAAGCAGTCAAAAATATCAGTGTTTCCTCTGCCTTTTAAATTAATTTCTTTAGTCTGTGTAATTCGTGACACAGTGTTCATAACCTGTTTACAAATTCTCTTTTTTTCATGGACATTACTTTGTTTTAACAAAATGGGTAATGCTCACATAATTTCAGATGTTGTTCTTCCTTTCAAAGTGCTTTATTTCCCCTTGTCCAAGCTCTACCCTGAAATAAAAATTTTTAATTTTTTGAGTTTCAGCCATTAAGGTATTTTGATGCATAGATTTAGGGAATAACTCCCTGAGATAAACTGATTCTGTTTGCTTAGCATTTCTGCAAATCATAGTTTAGCATCACAAGTCAGGACCAGTACAATGAAGAAGATAACTGTGATCCCCTCAATGAGGAATTCAGACATTCACAAACTTCCTGTGCGATCTCACAGGTCACCAGTGCTACTGAGCTACAAGCAGGTGTTGAATTCCCTGAGATGCCACTTCACTACACGGCTTTCCCTGATTGTAAAACACTGCATGTACGATTTTACTTAGGCCCCACATACACTGGGTAGTAATTTTTTGTCAGTATCATTTCCTGTTAGAAAAGGCAGTTGAAAAAGTTTTCTAAAAATTATTTTTTGTCTTCTGAAGCCAAATTATAGTATTTTGAAATGTTATCAGTCACTTTTCTTCAAGAAAAAATGCATCTGAATTTTCCTAACAATCTATGACCTTGGAACTGCTATATTTTGTGTTCAGTCCTTCCAGATCAGTCAGGGTACCAAGAAAAAAGTCACCTGATTCAATTTTGTTTTTCCTATAATGTGCATAGATTATATGAGGGGAATACAATCACTCAGGAAGGATCCCAAGATATAGAGGCAGGTAGTTATCAAGATCCAAAGTAAATCATTCAAAGAAAATCAAGAGATAAAATTCAAAGAACATATTTTTGCATTGAACTTAACTGAAACTGAAACTAAGGAAAAAAAGCTAATTAAACTGAATTTTGTGGTAGCTTCCATTTGGAAATGCCAAAACACTCATTTTTTTTTGCGTTTTCCCTGTCTAAATTTCCTTTCATTTCAAGATCAATTATTTTTACATTTTTATTTCACATATATAGACAAGGATATATGCATAAAATGTTAACTTTTGTTATGATTTCATTCAAAATATCAAATAATCAATTGATCAAGATTAAAAATTCCTTTCCTTTTTAGCTCTTCTATGTATGAATCCACCTAAAACTGTAGTTAATCCTACCAAGCTTTCCCCGATACTCTTTAAAATATTAATAAATTGTCAGTGATGTCTCCTTTCTTACATTAAATGAAGCTGAGGTGCTCTGCAATCAAAAGTCCAATTGTGAAAAGAAGGGACAAATAGTAGATTCACAGTTCATCTAAATTCTGACAATTCTGACCTTTGGATTAAGAAATAGTCACAGCTACAGTGGCTAAAACTGCTGGCTATACCTCATTCACCATGAATGTTAACAAGATAGGGTGAATTGATAATCATTTTGCTGTGTTAAAGTTGTGTCTGGAGTTTAAGTGTTGCCAGGTTCTTCCAGTCTTTGCTGATCTCTGGCAAAGCTTGCAAGTTCCTGGAAATTCCCCAAGCCAACTTTGAAGCTGCAGAATGACAGCAAAAGCGTAATGAAATACCTGGGCATTATAATAATTGTACCATATCTGTTTACACTGCTCTTCTTTGCATTCTTCTTAAAATTTCATGTAATTACACTTTGACAAAAAAGCAGATTTAAAAGTTTTCATATGTGGATGTTATTCTTTAATTCAGAAACTGCAAACACACACACACACACACATATAAGAGGCTATTCCAGACTGCCAAAGTCTATTAATCTACCACAAAAAATATTTTCTCTTGCAACCAGTGGACTATTACAGAGTTTGTTGCTTCAATCTTTTGAGATGAATGAGGGGCTGAGGCTTTTTGGCAGACAATATCTGGGACCCATAAAACAACTTGCACAACTGAAAAATTATGGGACACTTAGGTTAATTCTGAAACCTCAGAAAAATAAGTGTTCATTCAGGAATTATTCAAAACTTTGCCTGAGTTGGGATACTTCCACTTTCCTACAGCCTGGCCCTTTCCATCTTATCTTTACTCCCATCCTCGGCTTTACTGCTCAGGCTTCTCATTTCACTCTCAAATACCTCCCTAACTTAGCATTCCCTATTCAGACTGTTTATTTGATCTTCAGTTTCCATGTACCTAGTAGCTGCCCACATCTGCCCTTGGCCACACACCAGTTAACTCCTCTCTTCTCTTCCAGTCTTTGAATTTTGTGTATACTGATTCAGCTGATATTATTTTGCCTTTGTCTGTTGCCAAAATCCTATACTGCATAACAGCCTATGTACATCAATCTACCTCCCCGCTCTTCACAGGTCTTGCTCTTCTTTCTTCTGTATTTAAATGAGGTGTCTCTGTTTCAAATCAAATGCTGAAAGAATGGGGAAAAAAAGCTTGCTTGTTTCCATGCAGTGTAGACTCAACTCTGCTACCTGTAAGCTCAGCTGGGCCTGATGTTCTTAGGTTTTAGCTTTTATATTTTTCAAATCCTGTACTGCTTAATGTGCAACTCTGAAGTTTCGCGTGGCCTGTTAGCTGCTGTTCTTTCATGCTGGTTAGACATAACAAGCCTCTCTAGGTTTGCTCTTCAAGGACACCAGACCCCAAAATGAGTAAACTAAAGCCTAGATCGGTGGCAAACTTTGGGTAATTACATCATTAACTGAGGCTATGATTGGAGAATAAACCCTCATATGCAAATGGACCAAGTTTATAAATGTGTGAAGAACCCATGACCCAGGGCCCATCTTGGGTGTAGCGTTTTGACTGCCCAGGGTGTACCTTTGAAGGCCCTTCAAATAAATACCTACTTTTATTCTCTTATTTTTGTCTAGTCTCTGTTTTTAGGCAGCCACCTCAAGGCATCAGGCCTAAAGCTTTAATGATAGAATATGAATTAAAACTTTGATTATCATAAGCACAGTAAAAAATCCTATTTTTGACATAAAGAATGTCTCTGCTATGCAGTTTTCAAGTCTTAAGCCTTTATGAACATTAGTTTTTTGGGGGAAAAAAAAAAAAGAACAGAAAAAAGAGATCATTTTTTCACTCAGCATAGGCAAAACAAAGAATATCCTTTTTCTTCAGAGATTGAAGATCAGGTTTTGCTTGTGTTTTTTATTCGCTTATGTTGTCGAATGCCTCCATTCAAGATTTTCCAGAGTAATGGATTCCTGCACAGGACATCTTTTAATAGTTGTCCTCATTATTACAACTGGAGCTGTCAGATTCTCTGTACTAAGCTTAATACCTTCACTCAGTTATTAAATGCTCAAGTAGGTTTTGGTTTTTTTTTTTCCCTAAGATGGCTTCGAAATGGAACTGAAATCGACGTTGAAAGTGATTATCGTTTCAGTTTAATAGAAGGAAGTCTGATCATCAACAACCCCAGTGAAATGAAAGATTCTGGACAGTATCAATGTTTAACTACCAACATGTTTGGCAGTATTTTGAGCAGAGAGGCCATTCTTCAGTTTGCATGTGAGTAACACTTTTTATAATACTGATGAATCAGACCTTATATTTCTTGTTAAGGCACTAAATTATAATGTGAATATGTTATACAAGTGACACTGACATTGTTGGGCTAAGATCTCAAAATTAGAAATAAAATACTTAGCGGGAAAATGTGATTTTCTGTAGACTTGTTACTTTAAAAATAGAACCATCAGGGAAAATAACTCTAGTACATGGTCCCAGATCCCAAATGCTGTATTTTAATGGCATACTCGAATACTCTGCAGTGATGTATTTCACTCATTGCTAGTTTCCTGAAACATCTGTCATTTTGCCACATTTCTCAGCAGGAAAGAAAGAACAGTAAACTTAGGAATAGAATGGGGTAAAGTTCCTGTATATCTGTTGGATAGTCTGCACCTCTATATTTTTTTATGTATATATGTATATAAATATATATGGTTTATGTCTGTGTTTTTGCATACGTATCCAATGTACTTTCATACATTATGAAGCTGAAGGGGTTTTTTACAGTCATTAATGGAAACCAAAATTGTCTTAGCTTTTGAAATTGTTCACTACAATATACTTTTCAGAAGCTATCAACAGCTCATAATCCCAAGTAAATGCTATGGTCTATCAATAGCATACTCTTTTTCAAACGTACTAGCAGGAAGAACTGGGCCAGGATTTACCCTCCAACCCTAATTTCCCTTAAGCACTTTATAGGAAGGCAGCCAACATCATTTTATTAGTTTATCTAGATAAATCTTACCATGAGTGGCTTCTAAGAGTAGAGGTGCAAAAAGAAGTCCATCCTAGTTTCTCAGATCCCACTGAAAATAAGACATTACCATGAAACATGAGGTAGATCTTCAGCTGGAACAGTGGGTTTAGGGAGAAATTGCCATCTGCATGTCTACTAACACATCTGGTGTTGTCAAGAACTCAGCAGATCTAGTGTGAGGTCTGATTCTCCCTTAGTCCACCTCTCCCTGGTCAAGTCAGACCTCTTAAATCTATTGCTTAAGTCTTATCTGCTGCAGATTTTGTCAAGGTGTTAGGAGATCACGGCACTATCCACCTACCTCTGAGCTGGGAGGAATAATGATATTTGTCACAGTTTGCTCATGCCAGGGCAGCATGTTTAAAACTCTAAGCATCACAAGAGTATCACAGTATTACTGGACCTCAGTCTTAAATGGAGCTTTTGAGAAAATTCTGCTGCATTTTATCTTTTAGACAAGAAAACTACCCTGCAACAAATCTCTTGTTTAGAGAACCCAAAAAAATGGTAAATATACATAGTTCCAGGTGTCTGAAGCTCAGATTTCTGTTCCCATTTCAAGAGTAAGTCTAACAGGTGCCCATTTAACCTCCAATTGAAAAAAAAAAAATAATACAGGGTGAGAGCTTGATCTCAAACAGCAGAAGGCCTATGAGTTTCAATAGCTACATCTACAGTTCATTCAGGCCCCCATGTTCTTATAATTACAATCTTAACTCCTCCAATAAAATAAATATAGATACAGTAAAAAAAAAATAAAAAGAAAGAAAGAAGAGGTTAAGTTTAGTGGGCTTATTTTCATTGGATTTTTTAGTTTCTATTATCTTACACACCTACTTTTGCAGGTATCAAAATTATTACATTGTGATGTTTGGAATGTGATTTCTGTTCATGAAAGTATTTGGAAATTGTAATGAAAGTTTCTCAGGAAAGTTTAATGGAGGAGCACTGTCTGGAAGTGCTGAGGTGTAGTAAACAATGCTGCAGGGCTTGCAAGAGAGAAAGGGCTGCTATAAGGACATAAAAATCTTTTTTAAATGATAGAGTAATAACTGGTTGAAATTCTTTTAGAAGTTTGTGAGAAGAGCAATTTCAAGTTCAATGTGTATTTGTAGCTCAATTTCAGTGTAGCATGACCCTCTCTCTTCCACTCTTGATTTAATACTTCTTCAATTCCCTGACCTTAAATGATTGGTGTTCATGTCGAAAAAGTATTTGCATTATGCAGCAACTCAGATTTTAATGTTGTTTAAATTAATTAATGTTTAATGGTGTCACCACAATGTAAACTCATACTACCATATCAAAAGCATGTATCACTGAAAAGTTGTAAGTCAGATCCAAGGGCCACCTTTTCCAGTGCCTCACCACCTTTATAGTGAAGTATTGCTTGTTAATAGCTGTCCTGCATGTCTCCAGCTGTTTTCAGTAAGACAGAAAGTAAAGCATTGAAATAGATTTTTTAAGGAAAGGTTCTAACCTTAAAGTAATTAAAGTAATTGGTGCTCTGCAGTTTTACTGGGCTCTAATGGCTTGAATGGTAATCTATAATCCCAAGGATTAATCAAAGCATTTCTGACTATGAGATGTAGAGCTACTCATAATGGCGTTCACTTTCCCTTTCTTTGCTGAAAACCATGGATTCCAAAAGCTTAGAAACCTACCACTTTCACCGGAAAAAACCCAAAAAATTAAGCTCATGGATTTGTTTATATGCATGGGTTGTACCTCTGTGGAAAATAGTTATAACTTTGCAACTTGAAAATTCTTCTAATTAAAAAGAGAAATGGCATGCAGCCCAAAAGGGAACAACAGGGACCATTAACCAAGGCCTTTGACATCATCTTATGGAAAAAGCACATACTATAAGGTGTCTATGCAAAAATATCATGAAATCTGAAATAGGAGAGCATGTGTGTGCCACTGACTCTTAGTTCTCTCACAATTCCATGGCCAAAAACCCAGTTGCTATGGTTATTATCATGTAGTTCAGCATTGGTGATGCATTGCAAATATAAATGTTCATGTACTATAATGTTTGTATATGTGTGCACAGTTAAAATAGGACTTTGAAGTACTTACACAATTTCTTTGGGTTTGAAAGAGAAAGACATATAAAGTGAGCATTATTCTGTATATGTTTAGACATAATACTTGAAATAACCCACTCTATCACTGGTTTTTTTTATGGAGTAAAGCTGAAGACCAGTTATGGGCAGTTAATGGTCTGCTTGAAATTTTAAACTACCACATCAAATACTTATGAAGATTTAAACTGAATCAAAGTTCTCTCTTTTTTTCTTCTTTGCATTTCCTATGATGTCTCATGCCCAAGGTTGTGCTGGCTTATACTATTTTAAGAAAGCAAGCAAAAATAAAAAAAAGAAGAAAAATATCTCATGCTGTAAATGAAATTAGAAGTATATTTTTTCAATAAAAACATAACCTGATGCAAAATTGAAAAATATAGGTTTCAGCTTGACTGAATCTACCTGCCTTAGTGCAAAACAACTGCATATATTTGTATGTGGTTCCACAGCTTCTCTTTGGAACAGTGTCCTACAACTTTGGCTACCACAGTGGATGTGTTTTGCGCTTACCTTTGCCACATGTACAATCTCTATATTCCATTAGGTCACAAAACAAAATTGCTGGCCTTTATCTGTGGGTCATTCAACCTTTCACAAGCCTACCATCTCAGTGATATTTACAGCCTGGGCTAGAAACCTGAAGAAGTGGTAGGGGAAAACAACTACTCACCTGTCATTTATAGAACTCCTCACTGCAATATTATTAATCCAATTGTCACTGGCTTCTTTGCATCATTTCCTTTTTTCTCTTACTAAATCTATTTTTTCCTTTAATCTACAGAGAAGAGTATTGATTAGACACAATTTCAATGTCTTTTTCTAATGGATGATCCACAATAACTGTCCAGTGATGTACAGAATAAGAAGTCACCCATGATGTAGACATACAAATCAACAATTTTCTGAGGAGACAGCCTGTGCACTGCCCATTCCATCACAGCACACTTCTGTCAGCCTTTTAATTGACTTCACCTACTAAGAAATGAGCTTAGTGATCTATGTTTCCTTCTTGCCATCATGCTCCCTGGACACATTGTTGGATATATTTCATAATTTCCTAGCATTAATTTTTTAGAAGTTGATTTATTTAAACCTTCTAAACATGAGAAAAACCTTTTTTTCTCATGTTCATTTCAGAAGATGCAGAATTGCAAAACGACATTACAATAGCAACATTTTCTTCTAAATCATATCAATCTAAACAGTTTTAGGTACTATAAATGAAAAGTGATAACTGAAATGAGAAAAGAAATCAAAATACAAGTAGTTATACTTTCATTTTCAAATATGTCCCTGATCATCCTGTAACACACTTTTAAGTTTGTCACTGCTTTGCTCTGAAAGCATCACAGCAGCACAAAGAATGTTGCTATGTTAAAAGTAGCTACAGCTGCAACAGTGACTTGCACTACAAAATTTTTGGATTATTTTCTTCATTATCTCAACATGCCATTTTAAGAAAATATATGCTTAAAAGACACCTGAAAACAGCATGTAAATGCCAGAAAAATTAAATTGTGTGTAGAACTGTTTGCATTTTATTCATAAATAATTTATTAATTAAAGAGTATCAGATTCACTGAATCTGAAATGAATGTGAATTTGTCAAACTCTACTAACAGTTTCAGCTGTTGTTTCAGATGTTGTTTCCAGCCAGTTTCCCACATAAATGTTCAAAGCACTTGCACATATCTACTTTAAAATTCTGCAAATTTAGCCCTTTCTTTTGTTAAGAGGATCAGAAAAAAAAATTAACTGAAAGATATATATTTTTCATATAAAAATGTTGAAAAAAACCAAGTTTTTAGTCAAATTAGAAGTCTGGAAAAATCAAACTTTTAGCTGTGGTGATACCTACTTTGTTGTTTACAGAAATATTCGACATATATAACTGAGTTCAATGGTGCAAAATGCTAAGAACTTTGGCTCTAGTCTAAAAACACATTTCATCTTAAAGCATAATCCTTTTGAAGTTGATGGGGTGATGTATGTTCTTAAAAAACATGAGGCTTCCTAAAGCAAGATTTGAAACAATCTGTATGGATTTGTTGCCAATGTCATCATGACAGACACATAATAGGTTTAATTAAGCCTTCTGTCATTAATTTCTTGATCCTTTCTTCTTAAAGTGAATAAATACCTTAGAATAATAAACTTTATTACTTAAAAATCGCAGAACTCATTATAACTCCTTTTAAGCAGCTTTTCTCAAAGCACTCATGTTGGAAAAGGTAGATCTTCGTTCTCTTCTGTGGCTGTGGTGAATCTTCAATGAAAATTTGCCATCAACCTTGCTTTACATAGGTGGATCCAAGTCTGAAAGCAAGTATGGAAAAATAAATAAAATAAGCAGGTCACCTAAAACTGTGAAGACAGCATCCACTCTTTCTGAAAAAAAATGGCAAAATTAATGAATCTTTATCTTGTTCAAATTTCCAAACAAATCACTTACTATTGCCAAACAGTAAACCTTCTGGGATTTCAACTGTATTCGGGAGTGCTATCCAGTGAAAGCTTTGGGAAAAATATACTGCTTGTCTTCTGGAACTCCTCTTCCACAGCAGGTCTTCAGAAATGGTCTCCTGACCCTATCAACAGTGACTTGTCTGTAATAGCATTAAGATCTGCTCTGGTAGACCTGCTCTCTGTTTCTGTCCCTTTAGTTCTGCTTTTGAAGCTGTCTGGAAGTTGCAGTCAATTTCCATTTTTCGATTACTACATCAGCATTTAAAGACCAACTACCTTGCCTCTCCGTTAGACCAGTTTAAAGAGCCAAGGAAACCCAATCCTTTCCTGTCTACAAAAGCAGGTGTGTTTTTTCATCAAGAAAAGAGGACAGTGGAGAAATTTTTATCTTCTATCTCTTGTCTCAAAACAGTATCCTGTGAGTTCCAAAAGGGGCTCATTATGCTAGTAAAATAAGCATTCCCTAGCACTGAGAGCAAATCATATGGAAAGGTCCACATCCATAATTCTAAACTGTTTTACCTTTTAAGACATGGAGTACTTCTAAACTCTGAGAACAGCCCCTAGTCAATTCTGCTAACACCCAAAATGTGACAAGAATTGTCTTGCAGAAGGTTGTGGTCCCACCAAAGAGTCCTGTGGACTCGTCCAACACAGTGACACTGTCCGTGATGAAAATCCAGTGCAGGAGATTATTTCTTGATACCTTTCACTATACCAGTATAGATAAAATGTTATTAGACTTCCTTTCTTCTCCTGATATTAGACTTTCCTTGTTCTCCCAAAAGAAGTTGGTTCCTCTTTGTCCTTACAAACAACTCACTCATTCCTTAACTTCAACCACTTGAATTTTCTGTGATGAAATCATACATGACCTCAGCCTGAGAGGGACATTTTAACAACATCAAGAAATAAAACGCAGGAAACTCTAATGCAGAAAATTTTTTTTTCTTAATTAGAATTAACATTTATCCTTTTGCATGAAAGTACTAAAATGAAGGCGGTGTGAAAAGCTGAGGTCAGATCCCAGATTACAGACATCAATACAGTGCAGATTTGATAGTCATTAGAATAAGTTACTAGCTTCAGAAAGGGGTATCAGTTCTGGATGTTCTCCATTGAGCAACATATATTATCTCATTCCATTTGAATTGCACATAGGCATAACTTCAATCTCATTGATACTCATATCCATCAAACACCAAAAAAGTTATGATTATTTCCAAATATTCAAATGGAAATGAGATTTATTAATCTTGTCAAGTTCATTTATTGCTACATAAGTTTTGATACCAAAAAAAGTATTCTGAGGTTTAAGTTCTGCTTAGTCTTTTACTCTAAAAATGTACTTTAAACAATACATTTTATATTTCTTGTTCTTTGGAAGAATTAATAGAAGTCAGTCATGTAGAGAAGCACAGTTTGAAATGTAATTACTGCAATCATTTAAAGATGCATAGTACATCTACAGACTTCTCATTTTAGCGCTGTGCATTTCTCTGCAGGACTGGAAGGCTGGTGTTTAACCTGCCCATAACCTAGCTCACCTATCTTTCACAATCTAATCTATCATGCTAATGAATCATTAGACTTGGCATTTAAATATAGATGACAGTAATTAAGAGTAGCATTACTAAAAAAGAAGAAATTTTAAAAGGTTGAAGGAGAATTTTGTGCCAAGACCAGACAATACTTTCTAAATTTCCCTCTGAGTTCTAGCTCAGATTCACTTTTGGAAATTACTGTGTCATCTCTCTACTTACATCATTCCAGGTGTGGCATATGGTGGTGAGTGCTACTGTACCTTCTTTCAAATGAAAGGTTTTACTTGAAATTTCTTGCATGGTATCTGTAGTGCTACCATCGCATTCCTGCCCTCATTTCTCTCCCTCCTTTATCCTGACATAGATGTATTATGGCTTTCCTGAGAAACAGATCAGGCTCCTGATCTCATTGAAAAGTAAAGTTGTCTGACTGGTTATTCTTTTGCAGGGGCACAGTTACCTGTGCTAGTACAAAAGAAAGAGCAGCACAAGCTTGGGAGGGAAGAAGAGAGAAGTGGACAGGGCATTTAAGCTGACTTAGGAATAGCACTCTTTATAAAAGCAGTGAAGTCACTTTTGATGATGCTTTGGAACTCAGGGAGGAAAACTTCTAGGAAAGAGTTGAGTTCTGTCTGAGTTAATAACGCTGAATAAGAGGTATGAAATTTAATAGAAGCCTACAATAAATGAAGGAGATTGATCATCAAGGAAAACATCTGGAAGGCTGTGAAACACATGGACAAAATGAGAATTAGAAGTCAAGTTTGCCTGACAAAGGAAATGAAAAATAATACAGATATTTTTTTTTGTTAGATTACTAAAAATTAAAAAGAAAAGATGGTGGGATAGAATTAAAGTTAATCTATATATGACCCCAACTTCAATGGCCATCTTTGGTTTTTTATAAGGACAGAGCAGCTTATACATCTGTTTTCGTGTGAAGCATGAGATACCAGTAACAGAAAATCAGGCATTCACTTTGGGAATGGGAGAAGACAAGAATGTAAGAGTCAATCCACACTTAAAACAAACTAGTTCCAATATCCATGAGTTCTATTCATGAAATTTAGTACTTCAGTGACTAGACTTCACAAGAGTGTGCAATTCCAAGGACAAATTTTCTTTTGTCCTTCTTGATACTTTCATTAGTGTTCACAGCACAACTATTAATTAAATCTCCTAAAGTTGCCAAGATGTCAACATGGAAGTTGTATTATCAAATGAATAATTATATATTTTATTTATAATGTTTTGCATTCAAAATCATGAACCTGGTAATATAACTGTTGATTTGTTTATAATTTCTTGTAATTATTTTGAGAACAAAATCAAAATAATTTCCAAAAATAAATTCTCAACAGTGACAATGATCATATCAAAAGCTTTTTCAGATGACCACCATGTGATGATAATGTTAAGTACTGTAACATGATAGTCTTAAATTCTGTGAGGTTGGGTAGTTGTGCTATGCTTGAAATCAGCATCCAGCAGTTTACAATTTCTTTTGTACTGGTTTTAAATGTCAGATGTTAGAAGTTGCTTTCATAGAACATGGTATATTTTTTAAAAAGAAGCAAATCCTATAAAATGTACTGTAAACTGTCTCCATATACAAACACACCCACACACCCACACACACTGAGCTAAACAATAAAAATCCCCCAAACAAACCTTTTAATTAGGTTTCAGCCCTATATCTCATCAAGCATAGAAATATGCAAAAATGTCCTCAGGATTCTATAAATATGTAAATCCTGAGCCCACCCACACACCTACCACACTAATTAAAACAAAATGTATTAAGTCAGGAATTTATATACTGTGTGTCTAACTACACATTAAATCTCACAGTAAATTTTATTAGAGTTGCCAGGTCAAACATCCAAGCTACAGGATGAAGGATTTATCATTGTCTATGAATTTTGCCTTGGATTCTGGAGTCCTGAAATATAGATTTGTCACATAAATTTTTTTTTCTTCTTTTTTCTTTTTTTTTTTTTCATTTTAGACCCACTAGACTCTTTCAGGTCACAGAAGAATTACTGCTCACTTACTGACTTACTGAACAGTATTCCATTTTCTCTTATTCAGTGCCCAGCCCCCTGCCTTCATTAATTCAATCCATTCAAAACCTACTCTGCAGACGAAATTAATTTCCTCAGAAGCTTTTTATGGTGCTCATCATTACAGCATCTAAATGCTTCATGCACATTAATATGCTTATTTTTACAGTGTTCCTGTGAACTGAGTAGTTATTGCTATCTCTTTTTTATAAATGGAAAACTAAGACATGAGAGATTAATGTAAAGTATCCAGTAATGTGCGGAATTGTACACGAGCTCAAGGGGAGCTGGTTTTCCCAAGTGCTTGGCAGAGCCAGAACTGATCAGTCTCCTATTCATCACTCTGACCAATCTTTTTCTCAGCCTTTGTATCAGTCATATCTCAATCCTGCATCTGGTTTCTGATCTCTTTCCTCCTATCGATTAGGCTACTGATCCCATTTGCAGTTTCCTTACTTACTGAAAGCATCTGTTTGATCAAAAATGATAGTAGCATCTTTCTAGCTCTATTTTAGTCTCAGTGTACTCATTTTGCTCAATTGACTGCAGCTCCTCTGTCTCACATTTCCCACTTCCAGGCTCCTAAGCTCTCTTGCCTTCCTTGCCCTTATTCAATACCTTCTATGACATGCTTTTTGCTTCCATAGCCTGCTGCATCCTTAAGAGACTAAATGGACACTTACTTATTATTTAACTAAAACTGAGAGTAACCGAAACAGAATCTTCTAATGGAAAGATTTTGCCATCTTAATCACAGTAGTTGCTGTCTGGGGTGTTTATAATAATGGGTGGATTTCTTGACAGGACAAATATCCATTGGCAGAATATATTTTTTGAATTAGAATTTTTTTATATATCTTCAGTCTAAATAACTTACATTGCCATTCTATTAGCTCTCATATGCAAAGTGGGCCAAATCTTTGAATGGCAAACTGTCACAGTACATTCAGTAGGAACTTCTACTGATAATTCAGTGTTTTCTCTTTTAAATTATTAAACTATTACTGCAGACTACATTATAATGAAACAGGTGCCCCTCGGATAAAATTCTACCTGTAATGGCATTTCTATTTAAATGCTTTCAATTTATAAACATTTTTTCTTACTATGAGACTTCAACCATCTCCTTCACTCATTAACAGAGATAAACTCTGACCTGTGTTTTGGTTAGTGACTGCAAGACTTTGAGATTTTAAGTCAGCCTTTATTCAGTCATATCTTCTGAGTTCCACTGTCTTTTTTTCCTGTCTTTGCCTATATTCCTCTGTGGTTCACAAATGAAAGACTATTGCTCCATTGAAATGAAACCGTAAGAAATAGAGAAAATCAGCATATGATCATCACTAGCCATGACGTGCCACAAATGAGAGAAAGAACTCTTTTAAAATTTTTCTTTGTTTCACTGCTGGTTATACAAGGTCTGGTTACATGTAGCACTCCAATATTGGGAAATGGAACCTTCATTAATTTTTAATTAAGTCTTAAAAGTGTCATTACCTCATTAAAATCATATCTGCTAAAAAAAGTGAAATTATCATGGATAAAATATGTCAGTGAATGTAAAAGTTGAACAGAAATATTGGTAAGAAAATAATAGCTAGCTGAACAAAAGAAACTAAGTATTTTCAATTCAAGATTGCCTTGTGGCAATCTCAACAGAGGAGTCAATCCTTCAGGTACTTTATCCTGCCCAACACAATTGCCAGCAGTTCACTCTAAGGCTCTGGAATAGCATTCAGGATAAAAATCTTTGATGTATATTTTGATCAAAGTTCTCTAAAATATAGAGAGTTCTGTACTATGTGAAAAAAGGATGTTTAAATACTGGGATACCAGTTCCACAGGAGATTTAAGCACTTCTTTTTTTCTTAGTCTAAAATTGGTCTTTTTTATTATTTCTTCCATGGTAAAATTCCAAAGCAATTTTGGAGTCAGTCAATGAAATATTTTTTTTTTAATAAAATTGAATTGTTTTGTACACATTGGTTAAGAATATCCTGTTATAGTAAGTAAAGTAGTTTTTACAGCTGTTTGAGTACTTAAAATTTGACTTTACACTGTGTTATACTACAAATATAAGAAATTCATATCTATATGTAATGTGTATATAGACATGACAAAACTTGACCCAGTACTGTCAAAATTAAAAGCCTAAATAACTATTTTTATGTATAAGAATGGTAACAAAATACTGAGGCAGAACTGCCACTTTAATGATCTTAATATTTTTTTCTGAAAACTGTGACTGTAAGTCTTTAAAATTCTGTTCTAGTTATTCAGTTGTTGGATTGGAGTTACAAGAAAATAATCTAATAAAGAAGGAAAGGCCACAATGAAGTTTTAGTGAAACTGCCACTGTTCATCTAAACTCCCTCTATCTCTTCCACCCAGCTCTTCATACAGCTTGTCCTTAAATAGATCCACAAGCAATAAACCATCCTTGTTCAGTTTAGCTACCTGATGACAAAGGCATGCACATTCTGCTTTATTATACAGACCTACAGTGAAACTTGCAGCCCAGAAGCTTACCCTTATTTCCTGTTATTTTGTATACACTCCTAAAATACGTGACCATAATACTTTTCCCTGAGGTCAAGATTTCCATAAAAGAGCATAGAGTAAGAGAAACTAGAAACAGAAGAGGCAAAGAAAAACTATCCAAAGGCAAAATCTGTGGACTGTTTTAAATGAACTTTTTATCAGACCAAAAACATGAAAAGAAACATGCTTTACAAAGGTCATTTAATAAAGACAGTAAACTACCATATAAAATTATTCCCACATTATTTGAGACCAAATTTAACTGAGATTTTTAGGGGACTCAGATCTAAAATATGTATAAAATTTGTTGAACCTTGAAGAAAAAGGAATGAAATCCAAGTGTTTACCTTCACAGCATCACAGTTACCTCATTAAATTTAAATAAAATGTTTACTGAAATAAATTTAAATAATTCATGGAACTTGGACTCAATGATCCTTGTTTTTATGTTCTGACTTGAGATACTCTATGATTCTATTAATTGAATAGAGGTAATTAACATTGAATTGAGGTAATGAGCACTTTGAAAACAGAGTATTTTAAGGACCTGTTGCAGTCATATCACAGAATCATAGAATGGTTGCGTTTGAAGAGACTTTAGAGATCACCTAGCTCCAGCTCCCCTGCCCTTGTCAGAGACACCTTACACTGGACAAGGTTGCTCAAAGCCCTATCCAACCTGACCTTGAATACTTCCACTGATGGGGCATCCACAGCTTCTTTGGGCAATCTGTTACAGTGCCTCAACACCCTCATAGTAAAGAATTTCTTCTTAATATCTAATCTAAACCTACCTCCTTTCAGTTTGAATCCATTCCCCTTTGTCCTATCACTAACCTCCCCGGTAACGAGTCTCTTCCAATCTTTCCTGTAGGTCTCTTGTCATTAATTTTCAAAACAGTCATATATTGTCTTCTAAGGTAACACATCACAGAATCACAGAATCACAGAATCACAGAATCACAGAATCACAGAATCACAGAATCACAGAATCACAGAATAAGCTGAGTTGGAAGGGACTCAAAAGGTTCTACGAATCCAGCTCTTGGCCCTGCGCAGGACCACCCTCAAGAGTCACACCATGTGCCTGAGAACATTGTCCAAATGTTTCTTGACCTCTGTCAGGCTGGTGCCATGACCACTTCCCTGGGGAGCCTGTTCCAGTGCCCAACCACCCTCTGGGTGAAGAACCTGTTCCTGATATCCAACCTAAACCTCCCCTGACACAGCTTCAGGCCATTCCCTCGGGTCCTGTCACTGGGCACCACAGACAAGAGATCAGTGCCTGCCCCTCCTCTTCACTTTACAAGGAAACTGCAGACTGCAATGAGGTCTCCCCTCAGTCTCCACTTCTCTAGGCTGAACAGACCAAGTGACATCAGCATGCAGAATAAAATGGAGAGATCCTTACCAGACAGATATTTTTTTGAGAGTACATGTGTTTTTCTAAGTATTACTTTTAGACACATACCAGTGCATAAAATCGTGTGTCTCATCTTTCTAGGAGTAATATTATTTGAAAATAATGATTCCTGACATCAGTTGTTTTGTACATCCAGTTGTTTACAACCCTATCTAATAAGCTTGTTTTGCAGTTATTTCACTTTCTGCAAAAACATTTGAAGATCTGTAAAATACATAATGGTTTTGGGTTTTTTTAAATAGCCAAGCTTTCCAGATCAGTTACAAAGACTTCTTATCTTCAAACTATATTAATTTAAAGCCTAGCACTCTGTGGCAGTGCATTGCAATGATGGCAGCATTCATCAGTCTACTTCAGTTAGTCAGGGCTGCCAAGTTTTTTCCTTTTTTTTTGATTTTAATCTTATGAGTATCCCGAAGTATGATGAGTTTTCTAGGATATTGCTTATGTGTTCTTGCTTATTCTTATCTCAGTTAATGAAAAAGAGTTGAGGCAAGTGAATCAGTCACTGATGCATAAAACCCAAACCAAATGTTTTCTAAAAGCAAGAAATACTGTTTGCGGCTTAGCAGCTGAAAAATCGGTAAATTATGTCTGTCATAGAGTTCCATGCTCTCACTATTGATGGTCTTAAAACGCTTTCATCCACTTTAACTGATCCTATTTCCAGATAGTAATTATGACTGATGTCTTTTAAGCAAAGACTGCAGATATGTCTGTTGTTGCTATGAAAATGCATGCAAACTAGGTCACTGCTGCAGTATGCTGGAATGTGAGTCTTCGTTTTGTGAATGTTTTAGAGTCCAGAGGATTTACTTCTGGGTTTGCTCAAATCTACCTTAACACTGAAATGAAATATTTATGCTGGAGTTAGTACCATCAGGTGGTCATTTTGTTTGACAAATTGAGTCACCTTTAGGGGAATTAACAGTTTGTGAGCTGCAAACTCGTTTGGGGTTTTGATGCACTGTTTGTTGTGAGCACCACAATATTGGCACACATGGACCAATACTGGAACAATGACACAAAGTAGCTGGAAAACACATTCTCCTGAACCAACAAGGGTGAAATAACAGTATCAGACTTCGGTCCTGAATTGAAAAAGAAAGACTTCTATAGAATTCAAGAAGGGGAAAACAAACATCACAGAAACCATTTTCCATCAGTAACATGGCACTTTGAAAAAGCTTTTGCAAATGTCTTTTCACTATGGGTACATCCATATTATCTTAATTTCTTTTATTTTTTTCATTCAAGTGATTTTCTCATACAAATTCCTGGGAATACCCTGGTAAAAATAAATAAGTGGGCAGAGATTTAAATGCAAATAATTTGTATATTAAAGAAATTTCACTCTCTTCAGTGTTAGCAATTATTTTCTCTGTGCAAAAGAGACAGCTGAAATCACATTTGACATTGATTTTTGTGCTGGTTTGGACAAATTTGGAGGAAAATATCCTCTGATAGAAGGCAGGTTACAACCAGCCCTCCCCCACCAGGTTCAGGAAAAAATAAATTTTCCTCAGAGGAAAGCAAAAGAGATAAAAACTATTTATTTAACAAACACACAGGAAAAGGGTAATGATGTTAAATAATAAAACCTCTCGTTGTGGAGAGAAACCTGGGAAAATTCAGAGTTCTTCTGTAGATTGAGTCTCTCTCCTCCTCCTCGGACCTGGGTCGTGGCGGGCCCACCTCCAAGGCCTCAGTGGAGAACTCTCCCGATGTGTTCTGATGTTGAAACAGTCCAGAAGAGAAGGGGAGAAAAAACAAAGTCACAGGAAAACAAAGTTCAACTCCAACTCTCTCCGGAGAAAAAGGCCAAAAGCTGGCTGAAGAGCAAGCAGAGTGCTTCCTCCTGTTCCTCTCACTGCCGCAGGATGCAGAGGAGTGTGTGTGTCCTTGAACAAACTGCTTTGAAAATTTGCTCGGTTTTTTTTCCTCTCCCCCCTCTCAGGCTCAGTTTAAAGGCACAGAAAGGCACAAAATTAATTTCTGGGCATGGAGCAACGATAGGGGATACACATCATAAAGTGACCCCAAGACAATTTTCAAGATGGAAGCCAACAGGCAGCATCTTGAAACCTGGTTCCCAAACGAAATCATTAGCGAACATCTCACATCTCAGTTTTTCTACACTATCACATCTATGGCACATGCAATCTGGAATTTGTATCCATGGCTTGTTTTGCCATTAGAAGGGCCTTATTTGCTGATGTCATGTAAGTTATCTAAGGTTCAAACACCAAGGCTGTGAAAGATTTATGGGCTGTGATACCTAAAATTAGGTTGGAAGTAATTACAAAAATGGTATTTTTTATATACTTTACTGACATTGGCTACAAGTACTTACAGTACCTACAGGAGCAACTTTACATTCACTGTTTGTACCTGTCTGATAGTAAAAGTTGCAAAAAGTATAAAAATCTTTTGTACATTAAGCATAGGCATTTTGAAAAAGGACTATAATAAAAAGTTTACAAGTTTCAGTGTTTGAATTATAATGCCAGCAAAGATGATGTTTCCACTTCAGCTCTTTAAAATACTGCTTGAAATGGGAATGCATTTAGGCACTTAAAGTTTGATTTATAAAACTTCTATTTACTTTTATGTGGGTTCTTTGCATAATTTACTTGGTAAAAGTAGAACAGTTTTAGTTTACATAAATCATATTATTCTTTTCCTTTTTCATGGAAACTCTTGTGGATGCTATCTCATCATTCTTATTTCAAGAATGCATATTAAGATAAAAAAGGTTTGAAGGTGTGAAAGAACTGTGGTAATCTCAGACTCCATAAGCAGATTGCACTGCAATATATTTTATTTAAAGAAAAATAGTGGAAACAATGTACAATAACATGCAGAAACTAGACTTGCCTGGAGGAAAGTAAGACAGAAAAAAATAGTTCCACTTGGAAACCGTGTGTTTGGTCTGATCTGACACTTCCAGGATATTCACACTGAACTTCTTGCTAGGTGATTTTTCTATTTTTTGGACATAGATTTTTAAACAAAATAGTGCTAAAGTGCCACTCAGGACAGCTTAACTGTCATCTAGTTTTCCAGTGATCGTTACCCACAAGAACTGTGAGTAAATGACTGAAGTATAAGTGGAAAACCAATTATCACTCCTGTAATCTGTGTTCCCAAATTCTATCATTTTCTAGATTTGGGTCAGAGGGGAGAATATTGTTTTCCATTACTACCTTCTGGGTAAGAAGAGGCCAAACACAACAAACTGAGAGCCAATTGTTTGAGATAACATATAAACATGGTAAATGCGATTGTGGTTCTGTTGACAGTTGGCATGCAGAAAAATGAGGTATCCAAAAACTTTTTTTACCTTGGTTTTACACTGGAAATTTCTCTTCTCACATCTTTTGAGTCCCGGAATCTCTAGGCAGGGACTGTCGAAATTAGGTCCCACCCATCACAGGAGAACAGAAGAAAATTAATAGAACAGAATGGAATAGAATACTCCACATATCAAGGGGGCTTTATAGGAAAGATAGAATGGAATTTTTTCTGGGGCCCATATGGATGGGACAAGAGACAACAGGGAGAGGGTAGATTTAGATTAGATATTAGGAAGAAATGTGAGGGTTGTAAGGCACTGGAAAGTGTTGTCCAGAGAAAGTTGTGCTTGTCTGTGTTCCCCTGGTTTACAGTCTTACCTCTTGCAAAGTCCAGATTTATCTTCCTGGAAATGGTACCTGTGTTTTCTTTATAGCCCATCAATTAGTGTAACTGCTGAGGTTTGTTTCCTCTCATTTTCTCCACATTTATTTGTTCAGGTGTGTGTCTCCATGGATGTTTTTGCCTGCTTTCCCTCTTTTCCTTTAGTTCCCTTGCCAGTTGACAAGGTCTGCTCACAGAACACCTTGCTGGAATACATGTTCTCACAATCTCATTTGTCTTCATCAGTTAGTGTGGTCGACCAGGTTTTGTTCTTATGACTGCTCTGCATGTTTTGTTTATGGTTACTCCTCTTCTCGTTATCTCTTTTTGCATTGAGAAAGGACCTTGACCAGATATCCTTAAAGAAGCTGTTCCTCTTCTTCCACATACTATTACAAATATGAATAGAGAGGAAAGGTTGCATCATTTCTTCACCAAGTTATGATTCTTTCACACCTCTTCTATTCCCCTTTCTGCTCATATGCAGAAGCACCCAAAAATATTGGAGGAAGCTTGAGGCAGAAGTGCTTCAAATAACCCCAATAACAACAAAAGAACTATGCTTTTATAGTTTTTCAGCTGTTCATTCTTTCAAGCAATGTCAATTCAAACTGTGCTTTCCCCCAAGTATTAAATAAATGTAGAAGCATTGGGAGCATTAAAGTAACACTAGGCAGTCTCTTAATGTACTTTGCAGTAATTTTCCTTTCATCCTGAACTGCTGTGTTGTTGTCATAACTATCATGAGAACAAAATCTCTGCTAGTCATAAGTACTGCGAACCCACATTCCATTTGCATGAATTTGCTCAACATAATGTTTTCTGGGTTTATAGCAAAGGGTTTTTTCCCTGATCTTGAGCTCCATATCTTACAAATTCTTTCTTAAAAGAAAGCAAGTAGATAGTAATCCACCTCTCTGTAGTAACCATAGCACATATCTTTTCATTTTTTATTCTCTTCCCTGCAGCATCTCAAGATCTGAACTCAGATTTTTCAGTCTACCTGTAGCAGATATTATACAATGGCATAACACCACTTTTTCAGCTCTGCTATTATTTATCTGCTCACCTAAAATTGGGAGTTTGCAGCTTTTCTTTTCTATATCACACCATAAACACATGGCTCTGGATTTCAAAGGGTGAGCTCAGATTAGTGTGAATACTCTGTTGATTGTTGCTAATCAACTAGTGAAATGTCACAGAAGCAATGTGTAAGCATATATGCATATTTAAAATGCAAATATATGCTTTATAGTTATCTAGCTGACAAATATGAATATAGACATGCATGTATATATACATATGTATATGTATGTACATATATGTATAAATTTTAAATTTCTGAGTTAGTCATTATTCCCAGACTTTTATACTTAATATGACTTTATATAGCACTGGTTTATTTGACATCTTTTTATGCTATTGACTGTCTCTCTATGTTCATTGGGCCATGTTTGTACAAGGTTTTATAAGGCAGCAGCTGAGCCAGATATTTGGGGCAGATTCCAAGGCTGAGAAGTACATCAAGATCTTCTGATAGAGGAACATGCAATGTGAAGGAGAAGTTGACCGCAGATTTTGCAAAATATTGTAATGGTCATTGTCTGCTGTTAGCCTCCAAATTTCCTTCTGTTAACTTCAATATTAAATTATTTTTTCCTTCTCTAGAAATGATTGAGATTGCATCTTGAGGTTACTCTGAACTTTCGAGGGACTGGCTCCTCCTGCACAAATTTGACCATGAATCTCTTTACCATCAGAAGATGAATCCTTGATCCTTTCAGAATCTAGACTGAAGAGATGTCAAATTTTGTATTTAGTAGACTGTCTCCTGACAGGTTCAGCTAGATGGGTTAAAAAGCTCCAATTCTTATGAAGATTTTAATGAAACCAATTTTAAAAATGTCCTGAGAATTAATGATTTTAAGATCTCTTTTCTATTCCTGTGAGAGGAATATGAATAAAAATCCAGCTATTGCTACATAGCAATCCAGTTACTATGTGCCGGTCATCACAACTGCTTTTCTGAAGTCTGATGGAAAACTACAGAAATTGATAAGGACCTGGACTGACATATAGCTTTTGCCACCCTGCATGAATTCCAAAGGACACAGACCTTCCCATGAAGTTTGATTGCTCAAAGAGAGCTTTTTTGGATTTAAAAAAAACCCCAGAAGTTCACAGCAAGGGAACTTTTCAGCAAGAAGTTTATTTTTAAATTTCAGCAGAAGTTTATTTTCTTTTCTGTATCTATCTGTAGCATTTCTCATCTGAGACTTAGAAGGGTCAGGATCTTTGAGCTCTTCTGTCTGAAAGAATTAAAGGGGTCTTGTATTATTGACACCTACTAGCTTTAGGATGTGGTACAATATTTCCTTGGGTGCTGCTCTTTGTTGTTCTTTCCTGGTTCACATTACTGTATGAATCAGTCCTTGGTGCCAGTCTCTCTCCATGGTACTCGTATTCTAAGGGAATGATTATTTTGAGTTATTCCAGCTTCCATTTTATTGGAAGTCTTAATCAAAAATCAAGGTTATTCTTCCATACTGACAGTATGAAGATTCCCGATCTTCTTCTCCCTCCTGGAGAGCATACCCTGGGGTGTACAAGTTAAAAAGGATCTTGATGGGTGAGGGAAGATTTGGACAAGTAGAAAAACAGTCTTTGTTCTAAAAAAGCAAAATGTTTTGCTTAGCTCTACAGTGGAAAGACACTGTCACACTGATACATAAACAATAAGATTGCAATTCAACAGGAGAAAGAGCAAACAAAATCCAGCATTTGAAACTTAAAGGTACTGGTTTCTATTCGGTATAAGCTGCAACCTCACAGAGAGAAAAAATAACCATTGGAAGTACTTGTTTAGAGAAAGAGTGCAAATTTTTCTTCTTTTTATTTAATATTTTTCTTTTTTAAGAAGTATCTATTCTAAAATGTTAATTTCAAGAATTTCTATGGTTCATGTTACATTGGAGTTACAGTAGATGGTTGGGATGGTAACTCCTTATTTATCACTTCTTAATATATCTGAAGGTGTTTAAAAATACCTTCTATACTTTTGACTCTTTCATTATCTGTTGGGAACAGCATGGCAGTCATCCATTTGCTGAATTCTGGCTGAAAACAGTAAAGGTAAAACTTTCGCAAATGATCCTTCATTAGGAGCACTTATGACAGATTGATATATTGATATACCTTAGGGTGTGTAGTCTGATTAGTTGCTTGACTTTGACATCTTTTTACTCACAAGATCTCTGAAATTTGCTTTCTCACATTTTCTCTTCTCCAGACAACTACATACAAGGTACCTGAGTTATTATCTGTGACAATTGTGTACTAACCTTGCCATGTCTAACCATAAAACAGATTCTGACATTTAGATATAAAGCAAGTGGCCATTAATGTTACCAAAAATATTAGGAATTTATTTTTATTTTCCCTATATTTTAGTCCTAAATTCTCCAGCACCAAGGCAGTTTGCTAACGTTACTCTTCTGGCAGAGAGTTTCCTTGGAGAGATGCTAAACTTGATCAGACAGGAAAACCTGATCAAGGCTGGTCCTACTTTTAGCAGATGGTTGTACATGATCTCCAGGGATCCCTTCCAACCCAAATTATTCCATGACAGTTTTATGGAGGAGAAAGGAAAAGTTTCTTAGCCAAAGTCAGACTCCAGTTACAAGTCTGAATTAAAGTTAACTTGCTGGGTACCTGTGACTCAAATTCGGCCATCCACATCTACCGTCCTCCAAACAGAAAAAACAATGCAAGATATCTTGTTGCTGCATAAGATGTGGGTTTTTTTCATTATGAGCATGAAACAATATAACATAGAATTGGCTTGAACTTCTGATTGTTGTGTGTAGTCATGCAGTGGTATGGAAGGTGGTGACATGTAGAAGGAAGCTGGAGAAAACTCTTCTGCATTTCCAGCTTCCAAGGGTGGTCAAAACCCAACATTACTGTGTCCTGCACTTACACACTGTGAAGAGCAGCAGTTCCTGAGCTGTTTTCCTCTATAGTGCTAGTGCTGATTGCATAATTTTACATACTCACATATTTAAGCACTGGTCTTGATACTGTTTCAGTAGAAAAAGTAGAATGCCCAGAAATGCTTTAGACAAAAACATAATAAAATGAGTGACTCACAGCTTGATTTTTGAGGAGACAATATCAGTAAAATTCTTGCTGATGTAAATAAGAGAAAAATTTAAGCTTATGAAGATAGCATCTTCCTGCCTCTAACAGGGACCACACCGTGATTAGATCACATAATTTGTCTGATAGAAAGGAAATTTGTTGCCAGGGTGTGTCACTGTCCCCTGAGATCCTTGTATTTGTTTACATCACAGGGTGTTCATTTACCCAAGTTGGAGAGGCTCATGTTTTTAGCATTAAGAGATTCTGACTGACTATGTCACAGTACCTAAATTGCAGGGTTTTTTTAACATTGAGGCAAGGAATTACTTCTATTTCATTATTTCAATAATAATTTCAAATTATTTTAAAGGTTCTTTATATAATTAATGTGGTAATATGGCAATGTTTAGGAGATGAAGATTAAGGACTTGGACACTTAGCAGATAACAGTGTCTGCTGATGAGATCCATTTATTACATGAAAGGACAAATTGATGCTTTGTCCAGTTTCAGGCCCACCAGTAAAGACATTAGACATTCAGGAGAATTCAGGGGAATCCACCAAGGTGGTGAGGGCTGGAACATTTGCTCTCTGAAGAGAATCTGGGGGAGCTGGGTTTGTTCATCCTGGAGCAGAGATGGTTTCATGGGACCTAGCAGTATTTCCCCAGTGCCCACAGGGAGGTTCACAAGACTTTCCAAAGTGGTGATTGCCAGGAGGAAAAGAGAGCAAACTGGTGAAAATCATGAGGAAAAACATTTTTTCTGTGAGGACAGCTAGGCAGTAGCACAGGTTCCCCAGAGAGGTTGTGCAATATCTGTCCTCGGAGATTTTCAAGACCCAGCTAGATGAAGTTATAAACAGCCTGGTCTAACCCTCTGGATGACCTTACTTAAACAGGGAAAGTGACCGAGGACCTCCTGATCCCCCCCTCACCTTGAATTATTTTCTGATCCTTTGATTTCTCTGACTTCCATGTTCTGCATGTGCCTCCTTCTTTAAATAAGTTTGACTGAGGTATTGCAGGAAGTACCACATCTGTATTGTTAAACTTATGTGAAATATACTTCAGGGTAGGGCTGTGAAGTGCAATATTTTCAGTTTATTCAGAAGGTAAGCAAAGACATGTATTTTCATTTTCTGTGAGACAGGCTCAGCACTTTGACACCAATTTGGATTACACAGAGAAACTGGAATAAAAAACAGCACTTCCGTGTATTCAATTAAATATAGAAAATTCATTTAAGGATGCCTTGAGTCCTTCACTGTAGGAATAAAATAAAATAGAATGGTAATCACCTAGCTTCAGATTTTTTAACTTATTTTTAAAAGGGGAGTTATGGTTAGTTTAGGAATTTCAGCAACTGACATTTGTTTCAGGGAGAAAGTCAAAATAAAGTGTGAATGGAGTAAAGGATTTTTCCCTCAGTCCTGTGAGCTTACTGATATGACAGAATATCTAAATGACAAGCCGTCTCTTCAGGTTCACAAAATTTGTCTGAATGTATAGTTAAGGGGTAGAAGACATAAAGTATCCTCAAGAAATATCAGCTTTAGTTTTAAAATATTGAGTTTACATGTGCCCTGAAAAGAAATGAAAGACATATTTTTAAACTTATAAGATAGAAGAAAGAAACATTTACACAGTGGGACTTGTGTCATCTGGTTCTGTGGCACTGTGTCATTTGAAGGTCAAATTGCAATGAAAGCTCTGGTTCTGTTGGTTACAATTCCTTATAGAGGGACAAAAGATGAAAGCAGCTGTGTTGCTCCATCTGTGATCTGTTGCAAACATGGTGCTTACTAATGGAGATATTGAAGGACATCCCATCTCAAGCAAAAAGCAGTCACATTCCTCCTGATTTTCCCCTTCTACCTTGATGCAGACAAATATTGATGTCTGTCACAAGGGAGAGCGTGTTCTTCCCTGCTTAGCACCTGACCATCTTTTCTACACATCATCTGAATGAAAACATGTAGATCTATGTCCTGCATGTGCCATCCTTCCCTTATGAAATAACAGATTCATGCCCCAGGCAAGATTTTTGGGACTGAAGAACATACAGGAGAGGGTAAAAACATAGTATTTGTCTGCTGCAGTTGTTCTTTCAGAAGTTAATTACATAAGAATTGCAAAGGAATTGCAAATGTCCCCTATTGCTCCCGTTTTTGTGATGTGACCAGTAAGAATAGGCATACCTTTTGGAAACATTACATATTGTAATATAAGTGTAGGCAAATTTCTTTGCTTTAAGATAGAGTACAGAGAAAATGGTAATTATTTAAGTCCACTGTAGTGAAATGGCTTTTCAAATTTGCGTTTGTCTGCTAAACACGAGATAATGTGTTTCACCAACAGCAGATGCCCTGCTCTTCCTTCTTGAGGGAAATGTTCTACATTATGTTGTTCTGAGCTACACTTGAAAATTTGTTTCATATCGGAAGACATACTAAGCTTGATCTTCCCTGTCCAGCTAAGTAATTCGAGTCCGTACATAGGCTAGAATTCATCTGTAGAACACTGACATTTGGAAGAGTCTTGTGAAAGCTTCTGGAATCCTATGCCATGTGAAAACATTCATATTGCACAAGCAAATGACAAGGAACCCAGTTTCAGGATTAGTCTGAATGACAACTCCTGAAAGGTTGTTTGGCCCTATGCTTTCTGAATGACAAGTCATCATTCCACAGTAAATATGTGTGCCTACCACTTATGCACTGGAAGGGTACCAGAATTCTTCTCAGAATGCTTGCAAAAATTGCATGCATTTTCTTGTCATCGATATAATTGACCAGTGTATACTCTTTATGTGAAACAGCCTTGGGATATATTCTCAAATGCATGCATATATATATATCCTTTAACAAATCACATTTTGCTTTCTCTTATTTACACAAGAAGATAAAAAACAAGGACACAGTAAGGTCTGTGAACCTTCCCTGAGACTTTTTAACCTGAGATACATTAAGGTGGATGCTTAGGATGAGGGTAGCTGAGCAATAGACACTTGCCTTTAATCAAAATCTATTCAGACATTTAAATTGTCTTTTTAAAAATTATTTTTCATGAAAGATTACATAAGTTAATTAGTCTGGAAATTATATTTCGCATTATGTAAGGAAAAGACAGGACAGTAGCTATTTTATCAAAAAGCTACTGAGCAGTCTGCTGGAGGTAAACAGAATTTTTATTGCCTTCATCACCAATGTGTTGGATGGGCCTTCTCTACAGGCATTGTGCCATGAGCATCTATGCCAGCTCTACTGAAAGGCAGCTAGAGTTAAGAGGTAGGTCTCTAAGACCTAACAAGACTGACCAGTCATTTTTTTGGGTGCAAAATGCTTCAGGAAATCATGAGTCTTCTGGAGAAATTTACTGCAGTAATATAAGACAAAAATGACACTTCAGAAAACTGTAAAGAGAATAAAACTGGAATTTCATTTATTTTCCCAGTAACCCCAGTGACCTGGAACACAACCATTTTGTTAACTAGAAAACATTGGATCCCAATAAAGGGGGGGATAAACAAAAGTAATGTCAAACTAATGAAAAAAAATTGGCATAAATGGGTGCAGTTTGTTGAAGGACTTAACACTATTTATGCTGTATTAAAAATAATATTTTTCAAGGTAAACTTTTTGAAAGCACTGATTTCTGTTCTCTGATGAGAGTTCACTGCATTACTTTAATTTCCATTATCATATTACCTTGTATCTATTTCTTTTGCCTTTTGCCTCTTAAATCTGCTATTTGGGTGGGGGGGCTTTATTATTTTTACAATTGCTATTTCCAAACTCCAGAACATTTGTTCGTGCTGTCTCCTAGATGTTGTTATGGACCACATTGCGTCTCCAGCCTCAAGCGTTTAATTCAAATCATCATGAAAGCACTATTGACCTTCTACTGGCTTCTGTTGACCAGCAACACATTTTTGCAACACCCCTTCATGACCCACTGAGGATTGCAGGACAGTTGGACAGAAATCAGTGTTTACAGCTTTGCTTGACAAATGTGTTAGGTATTTGTTGAACAGTTTGGGTATTCCTTATCATAATGATTACATCATAGTCCCATTCACCTATTATATCGAAGGGATATAAGTGCAGACTAGGGAATCGAAATCACTTTTTTTCTGAGAGAGCAGTATTGAGAGTGTATTCATAGGAGAAGAGATTTAAAACTGCCTAGCAAGACTTTGGGAACTAAAACAACAATGCAGTGGAACCTGGTGTATTGAATAATGAGATAGTTAAGTGAAGTGATGAAACACAAATTACACCCTTTCACATACAATAGACTTAACATTATTTATTAATGACAGGTATGTATACTAAGCTGTTATTTGTGTAGTTTTGTTTTAGACACTAAAATACATGAGTGTATTTCAATTTTCTAGGGAATGCCAAAAAACCTACTGATTAGATTGGAATTCAATAGAGTATGAGTACGGAAAAATACTTTGAGAATTGAGGACTAGCTTGTTTCTTCCATCTCTTTCTCTTACATTGGAAATTAGTGTTATGAGAAAAAATATCAATCCTTCCACTTTTAATTAGAAAACATTTTTAACCTTTGTACATACATCCCATCATATCTAACAAGTTCCTATTCAATTCTAACTTAAGAGAGCTAAGCACTCAGCTTGGAAGGGTTTAAATAATGGTGTCATTTAAAAGGAAGGATTTAACAGGTTGAAATACTCAAGCTGCATTTGTGAGGATGAGGAACAGGTTTATATGATAAGCAGTTATCTTTTCTGCTGTCTACTTAAAATCAATACCTACCCAAAGGCATTGCTTCTCTGACATTACAAGTGTTTCTAGAGAGGGAAAAAATAAAGGGGAAAAAAAAACTTTATAAAGTCAAAGCAGTAAAGTAGATATATAACAAAGGCACTACCATTTCTTCCTTGTTATTTTGAAAGCCGTTTGTTTCCACTGTAACTAAAAGCAATAAACAGAAAATGCTGGCTGGTTTTGTGCATGCTGGACAAAATCTCTGAGTCATCTGAAGATGGAAATTTATTGCAGCATTAAGGTAGTGCTAATTTTGTTATCCTCTTTTGTCCAGTAAGTGTCTTCCCAAGGAGCAGTAGATTAAGTTTTCTAAGTATCAATAAGGCTCAGCAAACTGAGCTGAAAGTTTTCTTCTATATGTACATTAATCACCAAACAGGTAGCCAGAAGATGGAGTCCCTCACATTGTAAAGTTCTTTTAGAAGTCAATGTAAAATCCTTTCATATACATAACATTTAGTTATTCTATACTGCAGAACAATATGAAACACATTAGGTGTATATCCGAGTTGTTTGAAATTTAGAGCTATCATCTTTGTCCTTCAGGAGCAGTACCTGACAATACAATTAGTGCCGCAATAAGAAAGATTATGAGGTTAAGGGCTGAACTTACCTTTATTTGGAAATTATTTCAAAACTACTGTGCTCATATCTTAATCTCCTGTGTATCTTTAAAAAAATGATTATTTCACTGCTTTACTGATAAGAGTAAGAAACCGTTTACTTACAAAGGTCCAACACAGTTAAAAAAATTCTTTTTGCCTTTTGTTGCTTTTCTTATATGTGTGAGAGGAATCCTTTACCATCTTCTACTTAGTTTTACCAGGGCACTGTAGGCAAAATAATTCTATTGAAAAAAACAATCTGAAGATCAAGGAAATAGTAAAGTGCCTCTAAATGCACTTTATTCATTCTCCATTAATGTCAGACTGTCAACACCATAGGCAGCTGCAACTGATCTAATTGTTTAGATTTCCCACTTAATCTGTTGCACTACTAGGATACAATTCATTTATGTCAAGTTGACATCTAAAATAGGTCAAATGAATCAGGCCTTTGAAATGTCTGTTTCTTTGCATTGCCTTGAAAGGAAGACAAGGATAACTGGCTCAGATGTAACTATAAGGCAACTGTGCTTTTATGGTAAAGTGTTAGAAGGAAATAACTCGTTATAAGAAAAAAATTGAGCTCAAATAGTAGGGGTAACAATTTAAGATTTCACTTCATTACATTCAAAATAATTTATGTAAAAATCAATTTTAAAAAAGTCTTTTTTAGCATTAACACCATATTGTTACCTTTAAGTATAATCACACATGAATCTCAATTGCTAGTCACCATTACTTAGTCACTATAACATTAATTTTAGATTTGCTTACATTTTATTCAAATTTGGTAGACCATAGATATTTGTGATACGACTATCTGAATCAGTAAGTCTAAATACTCTAACATTATATTTTTGCTTGTAGTGAGCTTAATTACAGTTAACTTTAATTAAAATCTATGCTTGTATTGTTAATTGGAAACATATAATATCTAGTAATAATTAACTTGGATAAAATTAATGTAAACTACGGCTGAGATTATTATTGTCAATAATTTGCAGTTGCACTGATAAAAATCCCATTCATGTCCTCAGAGTGTGAAACATGTACAGTGGGTTACAATGAATTAAACAAAATAGTTAATATTAATAAATATTAAACACTGATAGCATGGATGCAATTCTCCCCAGGTATTTAGGTACCATCTCCTTAAATGTCACTCCTTCAAAGGAGATTTCATCAATCATTATTAAAGAGATAACATTGCAATAATCTTGCATTTTCCTGTGCTATCCCACATATCACTGAAAAGCCTTCACATTTTTATTACTCTTTATTTTTTTTTAGAGTATGTCTTAGTTTGCTATTACTTTTTGTGTAAACAGTTTATGCATAAAATTTGTGTCAGAAATTATATTCCACTGTATGGAAACATTTATGCACATATTTAATCAGTTAAGTATACCAGCTGAGTCCAAGGGAAAAATTCCTAGGAGTGAACTCCAACAAACACATGAAGTTTATTTGTAGAATCAGTTAAACTCACTAGGAGACTGATTCAGAAGCTAGGATATTTTCTTTTAAGAAAAAGAAATTATGGAAAACTCTTTCTTTTTCTCACCTTTAACTCCTTCAAAAAAAAATTTTTTTTTTAGGTTTAGACATTTATCACTGTAAGATGTATTCTGTAATGCAAATTAATCTCATAACTTTTCTCTAAAGCCTTTTAGATTTATCAACCTCTTTTTACAAGTATGGCATCAACAAAACATATCACACTTTTGTGACAGAGAAGTTTTCAAAGGATCTGATTTTCAGACAGCAAAATCCCAGCACTTTTTGCTAAAAACAACTACAGTTCTCACTGAAGTTGGGGAAAACTGCTTTTAAAACATATAATGTTAACTTACCTAGAAGCTGACAGGTATGAGTAAGATTTTACTCCTGAAATATTTCAGACACACATACACAAAATTTCACCTATTATTTTTTTGTTAGCAAAGCTCTTCTGCTGTATTAGGTCCTTTGTAAATTAATACCAACGTTCAGGAGCAATTCTTTCAGCACATCTGAGGTTACAGATCTCTTTGTTCTGAGCTATCCAGTGATCATCTGCCAACACTGCTGCAAAAACTGTTGATCTGTAACTACTTAATCCCTGGATTTTGTCTCCCTGATTTTCCTTTTGATATTCATTACTATCCAATCAATTCTTTATATAAGTTCATAGTATTAAATCTGGAGATTCACCTTCATAGTCTTTGTTTCACAGTCTCTAATTATTTGGTCTACTTCAGTATAAAATCCAGACAGTATTTTTTTAAACACATTGCCTCTTTTGTTTTCCTGAATTGAATTTTTGCTTCCTTTATACAGTGTATTCAGTACAGAGGCTTGGATTCTTTTCTTGCTGGTAAAAACATATTATGTATTAACTCTGTTCTACAAAAAACACATCATCTATTTAAAATGGCTAGACCCTTTTAACAATTTCCCCCCATATCCTCTTTTATGTCTGACTCTCTCTGAATACCTGTTATATCTCCTTGATGGTACCTTCCTACTAGGCCAGTACTCCAGGTCTGATTACTCTAACAGAAGTTTTCCTGTTCCGTGGAGAATTAATGTATTCAGGGCTAAAATCTTCTCCTGCCTGATTTTTTTTTTTTTTTTTAACCTCTCATTGGTTCATTTTACCCACACTACTCAATACCTGTACCATGGAGACCAGTGCTTCCATGTGGCAAAGCTGTGTCTAAATATAGGACTGTGACTATGGTCAATCATAGCTTTAAGTCTTACAAATGCTGTGTAATTTATTAATGTAGGAGGAAGTATGGTTCCTTAGTAGGATGCCCAGACCTTTCCTGTTTGCAAGGTCAGTTAGCTTCTCTGGAATATCTGTCCAGGAGTTTGGGGGGTTTTTAAAGGCCTGTATGTTACTATGGTTAGGAATGGCTGCAGGGTTAGACAGCATGGTCTAGCAATTGATACTCTCTTGTACATTGTGTTGTCAGCAGTCTGTATGAGAAGTTGTCCTGCTATTCTTCCCCACTGCATTAGTAATACCACCAGATTATCCATAACTTCAAAACCAACAGCCTTCACAGCTTTGCTTGCATTTAGTTTCAGTATCAAAAGTCATTAAAAAAAGTTGCAGCTGGGACATACTTGGCAGCAACTTGCTTTGCCCTAGGAAGGTCAGTAAAAATTAGAAGCAATTATTAGATTGCTTAAAGAAATCAATCTGTATTGTGGAGCACCTAACCGACAAAATTCAGGAAACATATTTTACTTTTATTTCTATTGATCGGTGGGTGATAATATATAATTGTGACAAATGGCAAAGGAGTTTAAAAGATCAGATGAACTGCTGAGGGATTGCTGCCTGATGTATATTCCTAAAGCAAAGACTGTGATTAAATCTTTCTGCAACCTTGTTGCTACATGGCATTCTGCATAATACTACTGAGGAGAGGAGAGGAGAGGAGAGGAGAGGAGAGGAGAGGAGAGGAGAGGAGAGGAGAGGAGAGGAGAGGAGAGGAGAGGAGAGGAGAGGAGAGGAGAGGAGAGGAGAGGAGAGGAGAGGAGAGGAGAGGAGAGGAGAGGAGAGGAGAGGAGAGGAGAGGAGAGGAGAGGAGAGGAGAGGAGAGGAGAGGAGAGGAGAGGAGAGGAGAGGAGAGGAGAGGAGAGGAGAGGAGAGGAGAGGAGAGGAGAGGAGAGGAGAGGAGAGGAGAGGAGAGGAGAGGAGAAATGCTTCATACTGTGCAAGATCTCTGACACTAATATGTGCAGAATTAGAAAATAAGTACATAGGGAAATAACATTAGAATACAAAGAGAGGTGGGAGACGTAAATGCCTTTTAGAAAGCATTTGAAACTGCTTTAACCAAGACTTCATGAAATTATGAAACCTTCTAAGAAGGTTTAACTTTTCTGATAAAAAAGATGAGTAAATACTGTGTCATTCATTTGCAACGTGTTAGATCATTAAAGGAATGTTCAGACCACCTTCACAGGGCTATTAATTGATGTGTTCCAGATTACCAATTGAAAAGATCAAAGTACATAGATGGTAATTTATAGTTGCTCAGCAGACTACTGACAATTTATTTATCTTTGATGATTCTTACTTGTTCAATTACATGCTCATATCCTAAACTGTGATTTGCAGTGACTAATATCACCTTAATATTAAGCAGAATAACATGCTATAATACTTATAGCTTATCTGCCTTATCAAAATCATTACCTAGCATCATATGTAACAACAAGCTGCTACCTAGGCAACACTCTATGTTTGTAAGGCCTTCATTTCCAGTTGAGCTATTCAGCTAAGACCAAGGTCTTCCAGATTTACTCCTTGGATGTGTCCAAACACTCAGTTATCTTGTCACAATTGACTTGTAGGTCATGCTGGGCACTGCAACTCTTAGAGAAGATGAAATAAATAATTTCTGGGAGATTATGACCTTCTTCTTTTCTTTATGACAGAACAGAAGTGAAGTATGGAGGCATTTATACACATTAGTCTAGTGAAAAGTCAGCGCAGCAAAATGACCTGTCTAGAGTGGAGTCAGAATTTGATATGTCATATCTCATGGAAATGGTGTCTACAAGCCTGCAGCTGTTAGTGAAACCTGAACAATTGTGCCATTACCCAAACCTTAGATCTGAAGAGTGGTTCTCAGATATTTGTCCTAGTTCACGAATATAATGACATTCTGAAACAAAAGTTCCATTTATGCAAAATATGAAGGAGTCAGGAAAAAAAAAAGAATAACCACGGAAACATTATCAAACATCTTCGATGTTATCTTCATAACAGGGACCCTGGGAGATCAGGCTTTTCTTTTATTTCCTTCTTTGTATTGCTCCAGCAGATAGTCTCAAATGCAGACACTGTGGAAGCTGTAAAATTTTTAATTTAGATGAGCTTAGTGCCATCACTTCTGAACTTTTGAAAGCTTAGTTCCTTTGCCACCTTCCTCTCATGAGAAGAATTTAATTTCTTAACTCTTTTATACCTTTGCTTCCAATGAATTCCAGCTTTGAGAAGGTCAGATTTAGAACTTAAGAGATGTAAGAAAAAGAATATTTGAGACTAAACATTTTCAATATATTTCTGAATATGTGGAAGTGAAGCCATTATGTTATTTTAGGAGTAGAATCCATGAACTAAAAGTATTAAATACATATAACAAATGTTTTAGTATACTTTCTAGTATAAGTTTGCTCAATGAAATACAGAACAAGTTATCCTTAATGGCTTGTTCACCTAGAGGGTAAGAAAAGGGGTTTTTCTGTGTATTACTGTTACAGCCTCCTGTGAACCACACCACCTACACAGGGATATTCCAATAAACTCTATGGAGATTAGTCACTGCCCATTTCATATCACATCATATGATAAGAAACTATACTGTGATAGTAATTCTGTGTTTAATCTCCCAAAATCCTAACTGGCTATGATCATTAGTCACTAATTAAAAGAAGGAAAAGTCACATCCAGCTGAAGAAACTCACAACAAAATGAAAGGTTATTTGCAATATTTTCTTGAATGTTTGGAATTAATTTAATTTTTAAAAGTGACTAAAAGAGCAATCAACAAAAAGGAAGGAGGCCTTATAAGTAGAAAGGAAAAAAAATTAAGAAAGTAGGATTATCAGTATCATGTATACAGGATTTATACAGGTTATTATACCACTCAGTGCCAGGAAGTTCTGTGGGAAAGGTTGCAAACACAAATGTGTGCAGATGCAGATAACATTATGTAAAACAATGTGTTTACAAAAAAAAATACATTGCATATATTACTCAAGTGAAAAAATCTATTTTCTCAGAAGTTCTGGAAGTAGGACAATTTATTGCCCCACTTTGGTCTTCAAATGTTGGCATCTGTAATTGAAAATCTTTCATTTGTTGCTTAAGATTGGTTGCTTATTTGTTTGGTTTTAGTTGTTGATTCTAAATGACAGAATGAAAAGGTGAAAAATGCTTAACTATAATATTTCCACTTGGTTCTGTGTTTTTCCTGGAAATTTCAGTATGCAGACATGAAAGACAGCTGAGAAGCACATTGAAATAATTCTTGTGAGAAGAGATGAAACCTGACAGACACAGAATGATTGTAACTAATTAACCATAACCATCAACAACTGTAACCACAAACATCCTAGTTATTGTGCAATTAACATGCCAAGTTGAATCATGTAGCAGCTCTATAGTTTTCAACATAATCTTGTTATTTTATTCTGTATGTAAATACTTCTTCTAATTCACTTTGGTCCAGTACTTCAGGATTTATGAATGCAAAAATCCTTCTGCATTTCAGGGAGATTTTGGTACCTAGGAATTCCCTTTCGTCTTCAAGGCTCTGGGGAGAATTAAGCTTTATTGACGATACTGATGGTATTAATTGATGTTATTGAAACTAGGTGTAAGACTAAAAAAAAGTCTTCAAAGCCCTGAATTTCCTTAACCTTGCTGGGGTACCCTTCCATGAAAGATTAAGTTATAGTATAAATTAGTAGTTAGACAAGATGAATGAGTGGAAGAAGTATATCAATTCATAATTTATATAAAATCTGTGTAGGATCAAAAGTAGTGAATATTTTAATTGAAATGTAGTATTCCCTTTTAAAAAGTATGGCATGATAAATAGTGAAATAATCTATTTTTTGTCTTTTTTAAAAAGTTTAAGTTTTCTAATTATTAGTAACGAGTAAATATAAATCATCTAATTTGGGAAGGAAATTAAGAAGAAAAAATAATTATACTAAATTTCATGCAAGACTCTATAAATTAATTTAGGAAATAATTATATATTTTAACAATTAAAGTAAAATAAAATAATAAGGATAACAACAATAATATTTATAATACTAACAATAGTAGCAGCGATTGTAATTAAAAAGGAGAAAACAGAAAGAGAGAGATGAACAGAACCCAGGAGGAGCAAGTGATGCACAATGCAGTTGTTCACCACCCACTGACTGATGCCCAGCCTGCCCCCAGCAGCGATCGGTGCCTCCCGGCCAACTCCCTCCAGTTTATACACTGAGCATGATGCTCTGTGGTATGGAATATCCCTCTGGCCAGTTCAGGTCAGCTGTCCTGGCCATGCTCCCTCCCAGCTTCTTGTGCCCCTCCTCACTGGCAGATCACAAAGCATGGCAAAGTCCTTGACTTTGGATAATCACTGCTCAGCAACAACCAGCACATCAATGTTTTGTGAACATTATTCACATAAATCCAAAACACAGCACTGGACTGGCTACTAAGAAGAAAATTAACTCTGTTGCAGACAAAACCAGGACATTAGGTTAGGTAATTATTACTCTAATAAATTGTATTATGGTAGAATCTATTGGCCACATTTATGGACTCATGACTTCACTGTGATAGGAAATGTAGAAAGTACAAAAAAGTGTTCTCTACTAATAAGATAAAAGAGCTAAACATAGACAACTATGACGAAGAACAATAAACAGTAGATCAGGTATTTTTAAATTGTTATCATTTATAAAAATCATATAAAAAAGTATATCATTAAAGACAGAAAAAATGTTCCTTTATTTGACTATTTATCTGCATTTCATAATGAAAATTAGTTCAGGGCTAATGAATCAATAGTGTATACATTATATTTCAGATTCTGGAAGATGTTAATTCTAAATATAAGTAAAGCATCTTGTGTTTCCTTTCTCTGTTTTTTACATTTTCAAGGAGGAGTCTTTAAGCATTCTCCTGAGTTCCTTGTCACCTTTTGTTGGCATCCCCTGACAACATCTGTATATCAACCCCCTCTCCTTACAACTCCTCAATGACTCTGCAAGTGTACAGAGATACAGGGTTGCTGTCATGCAGGCTTGAACTACACCATTGTTTCTCTATGGTCTCTCTTTTTCTGCTTTTGCATAGTAACTTCTTTGAGAACAAAAAAGTGACCTTTTTCACATCATGTCAGTCTGACGACCCATGAAGGATTAAAAACCTTTCTGGTAATAAATAATAACAACAGCAATGATAATAAGCATGATACATTTTAAAGTGTTTGAATCTTGCCGTTAATTTGTCACCTAAAAGTCATATGGTAATGTGATTTTTGAAGGTTCAAGATGCATGCTTTTCCCATTATCAGTGGTGAGATTATGTTTCTGTCATAGTAGAAATCTTTTTTCCCCGAGTTTCCTTTCACGCTTTTTCTAGTGAATGATTTCAGTATTCAAAGTTACTCTTAGGTCAAATGAGTGACTCTAATAATACAGCTCTGTCTACTTAATCTGGTATTACAAGAAAATAAATGTATGGTATTACTAGAAAATAAATCTATGTCAATATAAAATAATCTATTAGTTTCCTTGGACATTTGGATATTCTGTGAGTATTGTATTTAATTCATCCAGTGTAAAAGTTCCCTATATAATCAGATGTGATATCTTTTCAATACCCACCTTTCATTCTTCTATAGTTTGTGTTTGTGGGCTATTAAACAGAACATTTATATTTTCCATTGTTTGGAGTGTACAGTCAAACCATGTTTTTGATTTAGATTATAATGGGATTTTGAAAAACATGTTTTAATGGAATTCTTTCCCCTGTAAATCTTACCTTTTTTAAAGAGCTACAATTCCAGCTCAAGGTCTATTTCTTAGTCCTGTCTTTCAAATACAAGGAGAGGAAAGCTACTCTCTCTTAGTGACAATGCAATAAATAAGTTTGTCCTTGGCCTGACAGAAGAATCTTACCTTGTGTAGAGCTATTTTTACCTTATTGGAAAGAATATTGCCTCCTTTATACCTGTCTTTAGGTATCTTCAGGATACGTCTTCAAACATTTTAATACATACCATATTATGTCCATTTTAAACTCCATAATAAATTTGCATATAAAATAGTTCAAACTTACAGAACTGAGCCGGCAGAGGACATTGTTCTGCGCCAATCTAATTTCTACTTTAAAGCTAAATTGACTGGTTTAAAACACTGATAATGAAGTACAGAGCCTTCTACAGCTTCCATGCTAGGTTGCCAAGCAGTAATTGCCTACACTAAAAACAAGATCTGTTTTTCATCTTTAATTTGGTCCTAATTTCATAGCAGTTATCCGTAGACTGTTGTCTGGGTCACAAAAACCTGCCCCTTCCCTACTGCCCCCATTAGCTGCAGCAAACTGATGAACATAGTGAATGAATGACCCCTCCTGTACATACTTAAAATGCAAACTGCAGTGAAGGTGAATTGGAAGGCCATTAAGTGAGAAAAACTGCTTCAACTTTTGTACTAGTCCTTCTGTCAATGGCAGAACATTTCCCCTTTTATTTAGATGTTTATTTTGTTGCTAGACCTGCAAAGCTTTTCAGTTGCTTCAACTGCCTTGAGATTTTTCTTATTTATTTCCCTTTACTCCTTTTGCTTTCTGCAGAAGTGTTTCCTTTTCTGTTGAGTCTTATTTAAACTGATACTCTTGTGGTGGTGTCATTCTTCCACAATGCATGTCAATACATAGGCATGTGTGCTGAGAGAAGTCGATGCTTTAGCTCATTTCCGAAGAATGGGAATAGCCAGAGACAGCTGCGCTCCCTGGCAGTTGCTTTGGATCAGATATCGAAATGGTTTTTCCAAGTTTATAACTTCTCTCAAAGATCAAATACTACACTGAGCTAATGTAAATACACTTGCAGTGTGAGTGGGACATCCAGAAAGCACTGCACCAAAGCCATTTGATTTAATGTCTGGCATCTTCAGGAGATCTGGAATTTCCCTACTATTTTCCTTTCACAGCAGAGACCACTCCTGTGTCACAGGTTGTACACTAGTGACACTATATAAGATGTTTTAATTGAATAATTTCTTAGCAGTAAAGGAAAATTTGTTACTTCTGCCACATGCACTCCATCTAAACGTATTTGTATGTCTTGCATATATATTGTTAATAGTAAGTTGTATTAGACATGGTGGCTGGCACTTAAGTACATTTTTTCAAAGTGTTCAAGGCTGCTTCTTATGTTAAAGAGTATGGGAGTTATGCAGCTAAAGCCCAGGAACTGCTTTGAAAATAACATATTAGGTGTTATCATCTTTGCCACTAGCACTGAGGTAAGAGTAAATTAATCTTTCAGGGCAAAAGATAAACACCTATGGAGCACAAGAAGGAATTTTCTTATCAATCACCTATATACATCATAACAAGATGAAGGACAGACTCATTCTGTGTGGGGCATTCAGACATGCCACACATGTTACAGGTTTATACTGCAGCAAGAACACTGAACCAATGTCCAGTGCCGCTGCATGAGAGGTTACAATTTCCACCTCTAAAGCTGGATTCTGTCCACCCTTTCCTTTATTATCTACATCTTTAGAGTTTTAAAGTGAAATGAAAGAGGTTTGTATAAATTATTAGTAGCTGTCTTTTTTTTCAGTGTGGATAGAGATGAAATGGCTGAGATTTACAAGAAATTAATTAAATTTTCCTTTAATTTGATTTATCCATATGGGGGTTATTACTTTAATGTGGGGGAACTGCAAGCATGATCCTTCACCTTTCCTTCCTTTTAAGCTTTTTCGACATTTATTTGTTTAAAAGCTAAATGCCTTCTTTTGTACCTGCTAATCCTTTTTCCACTGTATGCTAACAAGAAATCCAGTTCAGAACTAACAGATAGCCAAAAAGAGCTGAAATTCAAAGCTCTTTGATACCTTCCTCCTTTGGTTTGAAAATAATTGTTTTGAACAAACAGAAACTTGAGTCATACATAGTACTTTTATTTTAAAATAAGAAAGAATATCTTTGTTTTTCATTTGGTGAAAAAAAAAAATATTTGTCCATCACATTGTGCATTCAAAGCAGGAAATGGAAAAAACCGTATCTGAAGGTTGCTATAACTAACTGGAAAATGGCATTTAATCACCTGAGGACTTAACTAAGAAATGTTCCCATTACAAGATGTTCTCCCATCCAAAAAACTTTTCATGCAGGGATATACCAGCCTGCTATTTTCTGGACAATTAAATAATAATTACTTTTCTGCAGAATATACTGTAAAGTAACATGCATTAGGAGACACTTTTAAGAGAAATTACAGCAGAATATATTATAATCCATGGTATGCTTATTTAAAATGAAATATAATTTTAAAAATTTTAATTATTTATTGACTAGCAAAATTTTTCATATTTTTTAATGTAACCCTATTTTCAAAAAATTCTACTGGACCCCACATGCCCTTTCTCTATTCAAACATGGTACCTATTGTTGAAACCAGGGCACTTACTTATTTTGGCCAAAGACAGCACAAATTTGGTTACATTTAAATTTTAGACTTCTGTCTGTGCCCAAAACATATTTTAGAAATGTGGGGAAAAAAATCAATTGTTTTTGAAAATCATTGAACTTCAGTTTTATAGTCTACTAGATCTGGAGCAAGACACAGAATTTTAGCATCTCACAGAGAAGTGCCAACTGAGTGTAGTTAAGATAGGAATAATTCTGCTCCACCTGTTCAAACTGTTTGGTGGTGTCTGGCTCATCTCAGCACCTTGGGCTGTATGCAGAAATTAGGAGGTATGGCTACAGGTCATCGAATGTCAATGAGAGAAGCTCCCAGTGGCCCAATCTATTCCTAATTCTGATCCTCATTTAGTGCTTGCTGAAGCTTCTGTGTCCTTTTCAAAGAGGTCTTGTTGCTGCTCTCTTCACCTTGATCCACATCACATAGAAATGTCTCTAGAAAACTCCGGAGAGAACAGAAGATTTAAACACCATCACTGTCTCTGAGGCATGGGTGAGGACACCAGTCTGATGGCAGAACTGAACTCTCGTGTCTCTTTGCTACATATACACATGCTAGGGCGTAACTATCCACCCCAAATATGAATCCACATTCAGTGCTCTGTGTGGTAAATGGAGTAATAGGACCTTCTTGTTGAGAGGCTTTAAATAATCACAATGAACTGTTCAGAGCAGTGCCCTACAACTGCATTCAAAAATTTTTGTTCCAATAGTGAAATGTTTCTTATTGCCATGATGGAGGGAAACTTTTGGATGGAAAATATATTTCCCCACAACTGGTTTGGGCTTATAGCACCAGAGAAATCAGAAGCAAAGTATTTAAAAGAGTAAATGTGCTATAGAGTAGATTTGGGTTTAGAACCAATGTGTTGATTTTCCTTTCTGTCATCACAATATCCTGTGTGCGTTACCCAGGTGGTGTCTGCAACACCCTCAGTCTGGATGTTAGCCAAGGTGGTCCCTCCAGTTGTATTTTTTCTTTTTCACTGTGTATGAATCCTTTCTACTGAGGGAGAAAATCAAGCAGGGTATAGTAAAAAGAAATGAAAGCACTATTGAATGTATTTGTAAATGGCATATTTATATATATTGTCTGCTGCTTTTTCATTGATGCTGTATGCAAGTGCACTAAAAAAGTAATAAAGTGCTGATGCAACATGGAATTTTTGTAATGGAAATAGATCTATTTTTCAGGCCCTCCTGTTATAGATTAAGGTATGAAAAAAGGAACAGTCAGCTTTACAAGAGGAAATAAAATATAAGTTAAAGTAGCCACAAAATTTAAAATCTTTGGTATGTAACTAAAATGCTTTGTTCTTTTGATAGATCTTGGGAATTTTAGTGGTCGGACAAGAAGTGCTGTCTCTGTACGTGAAGGTCAAGGAGTTGTTCTGATGTGCTCCCCTCCACTTCATTCTCCAGGTACAGTGGGCTGCAGCCTGTATTCATACTGCTCCTTTACAGTTTCCTCATTATTGGATGCCCAGTATTTCAGATACAATATGCATTTGATTGTGGAACTTCAAAGATGAGATATCCACCATTCTTCTTACAGTTTTTGGAATACCAAAGGACTAATTTAAGCTCATGTATTGCAAATGCCAGTGAATAGCAGCAGTGTCTGTTACAAGATGGTCTAATTCCTGGTATAGAACTTGAATGTAACAATAGTCTCCATGCCATCAACAGTGAATATGCTGCCTTGACGTCATAGAAGATTTCTTTTAGAGTTTAGAAGCCTTCAGAAATTTCTCCAAATTCCAATGTCATGATACTTCTGTTGAATACAAATTTTCTTTTGTTTTCAGTAGTAGAGACATGATTTGGTTGCTTTCTTTTGTTGTATAACTTAATTTCGTAAAACTGCACCACTGCTAAAAGTCAGAATTACCATAAAATCTATGAAATGCCTGTGGATTCCCACATGAAAGCATAGATATTCCAGAGAGGTTACTTTTTTGCTTTTCAAATTGACACTCCTGCAAAGTCTGCAGATAGCTATGTACCTCTTTATATTTGCATGTCGTGTAACACCTGGAGACATGATGCTAGACAGAATATCTTGTTTTTCAGTAGATGCAGTACTGCCTATCCTTTTCTTCTCTGGGAAATGAGGTCTGTACTGAGGGGATTTTTCTACTCCAAATTTTAGGCCTGAAGAAAAGTCACATTGCAGATGGAAAATCTGCAGAAAATAAAGCCTTCTCTGAGTTTCTGTTACAGAAATGTGTTCAGTTTCTATTTTTACTGCAAGGATTGTTAATACTGTATTACAGTTATCAATGCTATCTCTCTGCTTTTCTCTCTTCTGAGCAGATTCTCTTGTTGTGGTTGCCTCTACAATCTCTTTCTGACACTGTAGTCTATATGGTGAAATTGAGTACATGATGTTAAGGCTTGATAGCAATAAGTAAACTGAGAGGGAATAGATGTAGGCAGAAACAGTGAGTGATGGTTTCAGCAGTGCAGCTGCATTTGATTCCCCTAAACAAACTGAGTGACAGGATAGACGGACATCAATATTGAGGGAAATTGTCATACACCTTTTAACAGCTGCCATTCCACAATATACACCTTTATATATCATCAAAATATTTAGAATTCTTTTCCTGAAATTATGCTTCTGAATTTTATTTAGTCAGATTTTAACACAATGTTCTACTGTAACACAGACATTGCCTTTGATGGTGAAAAACTAGTATCTTTCATTTTCAGCATCAGGCCATCAAAACCCCTGCTGTGCAAACTATGGTGCTCAAAACCAACATTCAGTTGTTTTATTTATATTGTTTGAGTATCAGTAGATGATGCCAGCAGGAAAATTACTTCCAGAAAAATATTTTTATCCTCTGTTAGCATAATTTTTTCACCATAGCTAAGCCAGGAAAGGTTCTGCAGTGTGGTGGAGTAATCAATGAAAGTTGAAAAATTGCACTGATAGCAGATGTATACACAAGCTCATATCAATGGGAAGGGGACTTGGCCTCCCTTCCTTTTGTTCATTACATAATGCAGTTCTTCATCCAAAGGGTTGTCAAGCACTGCAACAGGCTGCTCAGGGAAGTGGTGGAGTCACCATCCCTGGAGGTATTTAAAAGGTGTGTAGATGTGGCTCTTAAGGACATGGAACTAGTGCTGGTTTAATGCTTGGACTTAATGACCTTAAAGGTCTTTTCCAACCTAAATGACTCTATGATTCTCTCACATGCAGTTTGCTTCCAGGTCCTTACTTGCAAAGTACTGGGGGCCAGTAGCTTCTTCTGGGACTGCAGTGGGACTGCAAGTGATATTAATACAATGGCTGGAGTCTCCCTGTAAAGGGGAGAGCTACCTCCACAGGCCTGGTGATGCTTCAAAAATAAATCATTCCACAAAGCTCTGGCAATAAGGCAAAAGACACTAATGAAAGTTGACTGCCACATCAGAAGTCACTTGTAAAAAATAATTCTGGACAAAAGCTGAAATTTCAGAGGGAAGTGTGTGAATTCAATTCTGAAATTAAGAAAAAAATATGAAACTTCCAGGTAAAAAGGTCTTTTGTCAAGTAGAGGTACTTCAAGGATTTCTGTGCAGGAACGCCTAAAATTTTTTTTTAAGCATTCAGTTTCTGGGTACTCCATTTTAGTTTCTGTGTCTGATTTGCAAAGATGGTATTATCTCCTAAATAGCCCTAAGAAATTTTGAACTTTAAAATCACCCAGGAGATAAACTTTCAAATGGATACTAAGATATTATAGTGGGTATATCTAAGCTAAAGACTATTCAGAGCAGGTTTGCAATGTGTGAACATCTCAAGTTAACAAGACCATGAGTTATGGGAGTGTTTTTGATGATAGAGAATTTTTTGTGGATGAACACTGCAAGCTTTGCTATATTGATTTATTCACATTGATCAGCACCTTTAGAAATAATTTTCACTTGCTTATCACAGGAGATAAATCCATGATACAATATCAAGCCTAATAATTCTCCACAACCTCGTAAGCAATTCATCCTTCAACAGAATCCCATTCCTTAATCTCTGAAGTCAATAACTGCATATGAACATGCCCAAGAACTTCAGATTGAGCCCTTTTAGACAATAGCATTATCAGTGTGGGAAAAGAAAGATGACTTAGTGAAAGAACACTGTATTAGGAGAGACACAGTTTTATTAATGTTTTCAAATGGAAGATAAAATAAATATTTTTGATTAAATAGTACCTACATTCCATTCTTACCGAATACAATTTTAGAAAAAAATGAAAGTCTTTACAAGGCCCCACTGACTGAGAAAAATACTACACTAATTTCTTTTGACAAGATTTTAATCAGAAGGGTGGTTTCATATGCATATATGATTTCTGTTTATTTACACTGTGATATACTATCAAGAGGTAATGCATTAAACATACAAACACACACAAACTTGTGATATATATAGTTTGTTCATATAAACTTTTATTAGATTGTTGTCCAAATATTTTACAGGGAAAATAAGGGGGAATTTCAAGCACACTTGAAATAGATTCTGACTATTGCAGTGCAGATTCAGATGAGAGAATCATCTCTTGAGTTTAATAAATGAGTTTTTTAAGTTATTGTCATCTTTGCTGAGAAATAGCAAGGCAACAAACTGAGGTAGTTTTTTTGGGGACATTATTCACTCCTTCAAAATGGTGAAGGAAAATATATTCAATGAAAAGATTTTTCTGACATTTCTTTACATCAAACAGCCACCAACAGATTCTTGACTCCTGCTTTTCCTGGACCATTGCTCATAAAAAACCCTGCCTCTAGCTTCCTTGGGAATCCTGTATCATTTTGATGTGCCTACTCCAGAAACTTTCCCACTTGCACTGCTTTTGTTGCTAATCCTTAACTTGCCCCTTGTGAAATATATTAAATGTGGGTAACTTGATCATTCATAAACACAACACTTTATCTTTTTTTTTCTTCCATAAACACAGTATTTGATTATTCCCGATTATTTCTTTTCTCCAAGAGGGGTTTCCTAGGCAGTTAACTCTTAGGCGTCCTTGCTAAGCAAGAGTTACATTAATTACCAACTGTTTAAATAACAAGCTTTGTTTGACATTTCCAATTTAAAATGCCTCTACTCTTTTCTTTCCATAAACAGGATTATGCTTTTTCATTGTGGTATTCTAAAGGATGTAAATATAGGGTTTTATTCAGTCATTTAATCATCTTAATTACAAGGTTTACCATAGCAAGATTAAAAATGAATGGAAGTTTTCATCCAGATTTACATGTTTCCCTCAGAATTAATACTTTCAGCTGAGCTTTTTAAGGCTTTTATTCAAGGCTTTCAGTATGAGCTTAATGGAGAATGACGATTCCCATTGTTAGAATGAGCAGAGCTCTGATGCACACAGGGGAAGGCAGATGTGTGCTCCATCCTGCCTCAGAGGGATGCTGCTGTCTGGAGGGAGCACTGCCACATAATCTGTCTGCAGCATACAACATCTCTACAGATGTTAACTTTTTTATATCTCTTTCTAAAGGGCAAGGCTGATCTTACAAAGTTTGGAAACTGTACTGTAAGCTGCATCTTTTTTACCTCCCCTTTACTGTTATAAAACAGTACTTTGCTTGAGAAATGTTTCATCAAAGATGACCAATACCAGTGCCATGGGTTCACAGTGCTTCCCATCCATGTCTTGGAATCTATCCATGGCTTGGATGTCTGCACAGTGTGTTGCTAAACAGGCAAGCTTCTAAAATAAAATTCCTCCTACCATGGGCCAGAAATTTTTGTCCTATTCTTCTATTACCTACACAGTTGTCTTAGTCCTCATATTAATTTGAGAAACTCACATGAAATAAAGTTTCTTTAAGTTGTTCTGAGCTCCTATTTGTGGTACTTTGCACATACACAGAAATCCACATTGGAAGTAAACACAAACCTATTCTTACTGTTCACGGTCTGCAAAAAGAATCTGAAAGCTGCATTTGAAGTAAAGCTGCAACTTTGGACTGCAGCTTCATTACTAGTGGGAAACCAAGTCCAACTGAAGTGCAATATCTCTCTGGTTAGAACTCTGGTTAGAACATTGCACAAATTATATATAGAAATAACAAGACAGGCTCTAAATTACCTCATTCAGATACAGAAGCGTTAGTAGACTTCTCCAGGCAAATTAGCTATGATAACAAGATTGTTATATTTGGGCTGGACTGTTCTCAGTATGCTCATTAGCTTGTTTACAGGCAATTGGTTCAGATATCTGCACGCAGGACATGGCAAATTTTGTTCTGAAGGGGTCCATGCACCCTCTGGCTCTCTGTTTACTCAGTGGATTTTGAGAATGCAGTTCACAGATATCTGTCTCTATGTAGATGAAGGTCACAAGGTTATCTTAAGGTTGTAGATGAAGTCCCAGGATCCAGACACCCAACACCGGCATTTCAGTGCACAACATCAGAGAATTTCTGTTCTTTATACAGATCTAGCCTTTACCAGTTTCTTCAAAATCACAGGAAGCCTTCAAGATCTTAGATTTCTGATGCTCCAGCTCTCTCTAGGCATGAATGGATGCTACTTCATCATGTTAACCTGTCAGTACAGGTGAGATTTGTTCCTGACCATGATTTATACTGTATTAAAAATTATTATGTAATAAACAATAAAGTAACATCCAGGTTCTTCTTTATTATGTGGGGATTTTTTTAAATCTGACTTTGCAAATAAACTTTAGCATAGAAAGATTTTTTTTTTTTTCCCAGGAGAGGCCAATATGTTGGTGGAAGTGATATTTCTCCTTTTACCTTGAGATCAAGGAGGACTTTTTTGCTGGTACTTATCAAAACACTGGTCACTCACGTTTTACCAAAACAGCTGGACAGGTCATGCCTCCACCCATGACTCTCCCATAAGCTAAACAGAACTTATTAATCAGTCACTACCTTCAGTTAGCTTGTAGAAGTCAATATGTATGAAGCTGGTCATGGCAAGCAGAACATTCACGTTTGCTGGAAAGAATTATCATCTCCTCCTAACTGCTAGGCTTGCTGAGAAGGTAGAACTGTCCAATACTCCAATATGCTTCCTCTTCTAGTAGCAAAAGTGAGATTGAGATGTTTTGGGATTGGGGGTTTTTGTTGTTGTTATTACTTTTTTCCCTTAAAACTTCTATTCCTATTGTAATGGAAGCCAAATCCTAGTATCCTAGACTTCACCAACAGTTGACTTGTACTGGGGGGATCTATCTGGAGACTACAGAACACTCAACTCTGTTTTGCTTTTCTCATAATTCCATGTCATAGCTTGTTCTTCACTCATTTTAATTCCTAGTAGGAGCATGATGCTGGGTATCAGAAACAGGCCACCTAAGTAACAGTAGTAGAAACTAATTTCTTACTGCACAGGACAGACAGGCAGGTGAATTTAATAAACCATTAAAATGTCACATATAAAAGACAAGATGACAATTTTCTTATCTCTTCTTTGTATGTTATAACTTATACATTATCTACACACAAAATGTTTTAAAACCTCTTTTTGAGAGCCACCTGTACCAAATGAATGAGTTAGACATCATAAGTTGAAGGGCTCCTGCATTTGCCTATTAGACTTTATTATACCCTTGTGATGATTTGTCTTCTATGGGTAATTTGAAAAAACTTTAAATTTTGCTTTTCAATAATGAGAGAAGAAAAAGCCTTAGAAGACAGGTTCAGAGTCCCTTAAACTTTATATTCCTGTGCTAATTCTGGGTTAATTTCATAGGGTCATCTTATCTCTTCAGACATCACATCTTTGCCTGGAAGAATCACAAAGATGTTTCACTCTTGCATTCCCTACTTTGTCACTTTTACTAGACTGCTTTTGAAAGTTTCCTGTCTAGTAATGCTAATTCCCATGGGTGTTATCATTAAAGAGAATGTCATGGTCCCTGACATTGCTCAACATAGAAATCTGTGTTCTTTATTTGTGCAACTGATTGATGACTATGCTTGTAATTTTCACTATGCAATGAAGAAACACAATTAGCTTTTTTTCTTCTATGGTCTCTTCATTACTCAATACATGACCAGTTATTTTGCTGCTGACTCCCCTGAAGCACTTTTTAATGTTTCCTTCCTCAATCTTATTGAAGGCTTTCATCTGAGGATATGAAATTTAAGAGTTTGGGAATTATAGAATTTTCTGTAGGGTACAATTTTAACAAGCTATATTTGCCAGAGAGGAGTTACTCCCAGTCTGTTGGCAATGTGTTGTTATTAGATTTTAATTGCATTTTAATGATCTGCATGTGCCTCAAATTCTAGACAATGTCTGTATAGTAGGTATATGGGTAAATAAGTCCAGATTTTCTCTCTTTTTTTGTTTGGTTTTGGTGGGTTTGTTGTGTGGCTGTTGTTGGAGTTTTGGTGGGTTTTTCTGGGTTTTGAATTTTTTTTATTTGGCTGGTTTGTTGGATTTTTTTTGTAATTTGAAAAGTAATAAATGAACAAAAATGCGTTACTTGTCCAGCTGTAGTAAATTCTCCCAAGGAACTTTTAATTCAGTATTTAAAAAAAACCAAACAAAAAACCCACAAAATTTTCCAAATATTATCACTATTGAAAAAAATCTTCCCCAACCTCTCAAAAATACTAGTAATTCTTTCAAAGAATACACTAACTACACTAGAAACTGCAAGTTAAATGTCCCTAGACCCACTGGATCACTTGTTAGAGCTGTTTGTCCCCTCAGGGACTACAAAAACGTAGTGAGAAGAAGATGGTTGACCTTGCCCAATTAAGGCAGCTCACAACAGTGGATGAAGGGGGCAGACCTGACAGGCTCTGCTTAAGGGATGTGTGCTGTAGTTTCACAGTCACACTATTGTCTACAAACATTACCCCAGCTGACAGTTCAGGAGAAACAAAGTGAAAGGAGATACCAAGAAAAGAGGGAGGAAGTATGGGAGATTAATTAGTTTTAAAAATGCATGGAGTGAATTGGCCCTCAGGCTCATGCACTATTGCCTCTCAGGCATCAGCTGTACATGACTATTTGTCTACAGCTTGACAAAAAGACAATGATGAAAAGTTTCTGTAGTGGGAAAGCTCCTCTTCCCTCGAGACAGGTTACTAGCCTGTTACTGATATGTCCCAACAAATTAAGCATAACTATCAGGAACCTCTTAGTCTAGGGATTAAACCAGACAGCATTGTCCTGCCAGGTTTAACAGAAATGGATGCTCCCGGTGTCACATCCACTTTTCCACAGCTGGTGCTGTAAAGGTACCAATTAAAGTGTTGCAAAAGTGCTTTCTGTGGCAATGGTTACACAGCTTCTAAAACAGCTGCAGCCCACAGTTCATGGATTTAAGGCTGATGTACCACACAGCAGTTACCATCTCAGAGGTGCAGGGCTCTCCCAAAACTGACCTGCTCATAAGTAACCTTTCCATCAGAATCCATTCGCTGCGTAGATCTGATGTTTGACTAAGCTCATGCCTGGAAAAATGCCACTTCATAAACATGTCACTTAGCTAAATGTCAGAAAGCCCATTTTGTTAAAGATAGAAAATTCCTAATTAATCCTAATTACCTCTCCATATCACAGACAGGAATAGAGTGAGAATGCACATGTTATTCTGTGTAACTAAGAAGAAGCCAGAAATACAATGCTGATCAGACAGCTGAAACAAGAGGAAAAAGAAGGAGAAAGAAATGAGAAATTATCTATTTCTAAGGCTCTGGAGTCTAGATTTTTCTCTCCATTACCCTTGTGATAAAATCTTAAAGGATGTAAAAAAAAAAAAAGGATGAAAACAGGGTAGTTTTCAGAAAATGCAATTCTTCCTGCACTAGGCATGATTAGCTGAATTCAGTGGTGCAATGGTGATTCTGGTAGAGATGACTACTGTAAATGTTAGGAGACCGGTTTTAATTCAGAAGCAGAAGGCTCTGGACAGAACTGATCTCAGTTTTGTCAGGTTCCATTAATAAGTTTCCCCATATAATAAAGTCAGTTATTCCTTATTTCATAAGTACGAAAGTGAACTTACAACCATTTGAGGTGATGCAAAGCTTGATGAGACATACATTTTCACAGAGCCCAATTTAATCAGTTCAGGAAGAATTTTCCCGATGAATTAAGTGCTATTACAACAATTGTGGTTGGGATATCTAGTTTGCAGTTTTCTTTTTCAAAGGTGAAAGAAAGAATTGTTTAGAAATATCTATATATGTATGTGTTATGGGTTTCTTTCCTATCCAATATAATAATAACTGGCATGAAGGTAACTATAACTTAGCATTAAATATGTTAAAGACAATTGCTTGGATTTTTCAAGGAGAAAATGACTGGACAAATATAAGCATATTATCATAGAGTTCAGATGGCAGTCTGATTACAGCCAGATCTGAACCCCTGTACAACAGCAAATGTGCACTCTATATCTTCTGACAACAAAAGATGTTTTCCAGAGCAATAATAGTGAAAAAGTGACTTTTTATGACCAAAAATTCCATCTTTTTAAACAATGTAATAATTAATACCACACTTAATTCTGATAATTTGATTGCCCACTTCTATCTCCTGTGTTCTCATGCTAGGTTTCAATACCATTAAAATCTTTGCTGATGACTTCATTAGCCAGTTGAGACAGTTCCTGTTGTGTTGATGCTACTGCCCCAGAGTGGAGAATCTGCCACCAGAAAATTTCACTTCGTTTATTGGTTTATTGGAATTTGCATGCCATTTTCCTCTTTCAATAAGTGAGAAAATGGCCTATAGGAGACTGCAGGGATAAAAATTCAGGAGGAGGAAGGGAGAATGGAAAGAAGTATTTAGGTAATACTGATAAAGGATTTGTCTCAGCTTGGATTTTTCCTGCAGAACCACAAAGTCCTTTAGGAGTTTATCAAACTAGTTTAAATCCTGAAGAGTCTATTTTCAGCTCTACCAAATGCAAGAAGAAAGAAGCACTGCCTCTTTTACAGAAGATAATAGTGAATGATCTATAAAGAACATATCAAGGAAAGACTAAAATTGCACTGATTTACAGTCCAGATCTTGTGACTTTACAAGATCCAGATCTTTTGTTGCCTAGAGTGGGAGGAAAAACTTTCCAAATGATATTAAAATTGATAACATGGAGAGCAGTCTTTTAATTGAAGCTTTCAGGTGCATAAAATATAGCTATGCACACACAGTGGATCGAATTGTCACAATTTTTGTAAGTCTAACTGGTTAGTATATCTAGCAAGTATATCCAATGGGAGAATGGTTGCCCTGGTAATCCACCCTTGGACCTGCCCCATTGGGGTTCTTAGTCCTATATCTTGTTATGTCTCCCATGTGCTGGTGCAAAGCAGGACACCCTTGTTAGAAATTGTTTTCCTTGAAAATAAAACCAAACAGAATTTCAAGAGTGTGACATAATGTGTGAGAAAGGGTAACTACCGTTCTAAAGTGTAAGAAAGTGCTAGAAACTATACATCTCTATATTAAAAATCTAGAAAGCTACAGATATATGAAAAGGCTAAAAATCTTCAGGCATCATGTTCATTCCTATTCCTAAATGAAAATGGATTTTGAAAAACAGCAAGACTTCTGAAAACTGTGCGTATCATCAGCAGAAGAGAGAGCAGGACTGCCTGCTGTTTCCATTATTTTATTAATGATATTTCCTTTAAAATAAACAAAAAGAACAGGACAGTTGGGCAAATACCTTCTTCCACGAGATATGTATATGTAATGTGACACATCATATGTCCGTATAATGTTTCACTTTGATTTTTGTTGCTAAGAGGTTGAAGGGGGAATACATAGTCCTGGGATACTAGTCTAGGCTAAAAATAAGGCAACAGAAGGCTACATATTTTCTCTGAATAACAATTATGTGACAAGTAGAAGATGGGTGGAAGAGGTTCAGTGGTTTTCCAGCAGTGCAGAACAATGTGCACAGGGATGCAACAGTGTAATTATATGTAGAAACAGGTAGGAGTTACATTCTCAAACTTGTTACATTTTAAATGGTTTATTGTTGCTGATGTTATTTGTGGTGATTTATTTGTACAACATGGTTGAACAGCAATATCAGCATTCTGGGACAGTTTGCTAACCTGACATGTTTCTTCCTCTTCATCTGCACTTTGAGTTATTTTTTAATTGAGGTGTAAAAAATCATCTGTCACCATCATTCTTAATACGTACAAATTTTCTTTTGTGGACTATAAAATTGGTTTTATGCTATTCTCTGAAGCATATGTTCACCAGTTCAGAAAAATGTAATGGACAATCCATTCCTTGGTACATTTAAGCCTAGAAAATATAGCAAGAGGGAGCTGAGCACTAAAACTTTAGTATCTGGTGGATTATGAGGTTTATACTGCTATTTGGTTTTTTTTCTAATTTGAAAATCATATTCAGGGGGAAGATGAGGGAATAGCTAACTGTCTCTGATGTTCATCCACAAAGGTCCTAAGAATTCTTTGGCTGTAATGTTTTGTGTGTGTTTTAGCATTTCTTGTAGCTATACAAAGACCTGGTGAAGAGAGGAACAAACATTAGAAATTAAAAGAATTATGTACTACTGGAGATATCCATTTGATATTGCTTGATTCAGGACTTCTGAGAAGTCACTTCCTTCCACCTTCTTCAGTTTTCTCAAATAAAAGTGATGATAATGGTACTGCCCTTCATTTGAGACCTTAGGATAATAAATACTATAGGACCAAAGAAGCGGGCCCAAAAGAAAGATTCATCAATCATATTTTGCCATGGTCATGGTGGAATTCACCAAACACTGACCTGCAGATAGACCGAGCACAAGCCTTTATATTTATATTAAAACACTTAACATCAAGAGAATATAAAGCAGAGAAGCATTGGTCTGTGTCTTAAGTTCAGGGTGTACAGTCACACAAGGGTAATTCTACGGACTCCAAGTACCCGGGTTTTGACAGTACAATTCCTATGACATCAACTGCATGTAAAGAGTGGTGAATTTTGCTAAAAAAAGTGTTTTGAAGTATAAACTAGAACTCTAGTTGCCTTTTATTTTCATTTCTATACCCAGAAGCCTGAATTTAAATCTTATTAAAGAAATCTTTCTACTACTATTAATTCTTCCTGGTATTAGGAATCAAGGTGGTTGAGGTATAAAGAGACTTAAATATAAAGAGATTTAAATTGCTTTCTTTCTTGTAAGTACAAGAAACGGAGCTGAAACATATATATAAACTCCTTGAGAGACTGATACTCTTGGTACTAGTATTTGTAGCCAAATTATAGAATTTGCTTGACAGAGCTTCTGCTGAATAAGGGAAGTTATACATTTTGCATCTCTCTGCTGAAAAAGACGTAAGATGGAGCAATATTCTATAAATTTGGATGATCATCATCCTAATATTACTTTTGGGGTTTTTTGTTTTGAAAAAAAACCTAGTTATTCCTTCAAAATGCATGATCTATTGGTATCATTGCAGTAGTCATAAAATGAAAACTCCATGTAAAGTAGTAGTCCCCTTGGGTGCAGGTTTCTGGGTTTCACTACAAGTGACATAGCTCTGGAGTAGGATTTTTCATTGTACTCACCAGTGCATCAAACTTAGAGGAGAAGTAGACCATGCTGAAGTAACTATCACTAGTGCCATTAAATTGTAGAGAAAATCAAGTGTCATAGCATGATCAGAGAGCAAGAGAAACAAAGTGCGAAAGGAAAAAAGGAAAAAAAACCCTTCAAATTCTGTTGAATACTTTGTAGAGAAAATAATTTCCACATATATTCTATACATTGATGTTTTCCTAGCATTAAACAATATACTCTTTGTTTTCCGGGGCCACATTTTTCATATGAATATAAGTTGGTTAAGCATTACCACAGAACTCTTGTTCATTCAAATTATTAACAATCAACTTGTGTTGCTGTAGATTCCACACATTTCCATCATTAAAAATGTTCTAATAATAATAAGCTATGCAAATCATAGTTTACCCGTGACTTGTTCTGCTTATTTGCCCTTGCCAAATCTTATATTTCCTGCAGATCAGTGGTTACAACTGCATGGGTTTGTTTTTAATTCTTAAAATGATCAGCAGTAGAGGACACAGAATTCCACATCTGGTCCTCTTGATCAGGCTTTGCAGTCAGTTTTAATTTCCTTCAATGCACAATAAGTTAATTTTGAGGTTATTCCAATTATTTTAATTAACATGTTCTTTTATAAAACATGAATTTGATTTCTGGATACATTACAGAAACTTTGCTCTCTTGGTCAGTAAAAAGAATGATAAAAATGAGTTAGAGTTAGATCTATTTTCTTCCAATATTGTTAATTATATCTCACTTTTTAAACTGGATATTAATCAAGTCCCATATCACCCATTGAACTATTTCATCTAAGATTGAAACTGATGAATTTGTAATGATGTGCATCTTCCTGATTACCCTTTCTAACGATAGACCAAAATTAACTCTAATCCTTGTCTTTGGAAAATGCTAATTGTAGAATGATTTAGATTGGAAAAGACTCTTAAGATCATGGAATCCAGCAACGCTAAGTTCCATGGCTGTATATTGTCTAAATACCTTCAGGGTCTGTGATTCCACCACTTCCCTGGAAAGCTTGTTCCAATGTTTTTGGTGATATTTTTTCTAATACCCAATTCAAACTTCCCCTGGCACAACCTCAGGCCATTTCTTCTCACCTTTTCAGTTGTTCCTTGAGAGAAGAGGCTCACCCTCACCTGGCTACAATCGTTCAGGTAGTTTTAGAGACTGAGAAGATCCCCACGAGCCTCTCTTTCTCCAGGCTAAACACCCCCAGCTCCCTCAGCTGCTCCTCACAGGACTTGTGCTCCAGACCCTTCCCCAGCTCCGGTGCCCTTCTCTGGACACGCTCCAGCCCCTCAATGTCTTTCTGGCAGTGAGGGGCCCAGAACTGAACACAGGATTGGAGGTGTGGCCTCATCAGTGCTGAGTACAGGGGGACGGTCACTGCCCTGCTCCCGCTGGCTGTAGATGTTCCAGTAGTTTCAATAGTGATTCTCTTGTATTAAAATTTGCATTATTTAACTTTATTGTTCTTTGCCACCTAATTCTTTTTTCTACTTTTCATAACAAATGACATTATACAGTAGCATTTGGATTAACTGGTGTATCATAAATCATAGAACAACAATTTATATGGAGCATTCAGGAATTTTCTACATAAGTATTTATTTTCCATTCCTACCTAACAATATATGTATATCAATATCAGAGTGGTTGTTAAAAAACTCATATTTGCTTTAAAAAGATTTTTTAAACTTCCTATTTGTAGTTTGTCTGCCTTGTTGTCGGAATTTTCTACTTCCAGTGTTTTTCTTCCTTAAAAAAATTCTTTTAAACATTATCACATATTTATTTGTTTCTCACAACAGCTTTTTTTTCCACAAATTTCTGTAATTTAAGCATTTTCTTTATTTACATAAAAGAAAAATGTATATTTGATGGAATGTCTTTTAAGTATGCCTAAACATTTCTTTACATGAAAAGGTTACTGAGAATATAGTGTCTTAAAAATTACTTCAAAGTTTGTCAAGAAAAACAAATTGGTTTGTTTTGGTTTTGTTGTTGTTGGAGGTTTTTGGATTTTTTTGTTTTGTTTGATAAAGGAGGGCTTATAAACAGAGCTTGAGTTCTGCAAAAATATGTTATAATATACAATATATTATAATACAATATATTGTATATTTAATGGAATATTGAACACTGAATTTGTAGGCAACAAGATGATAATGAAGTGTTAAGAAATATCCAGTATTGATTTGTCAAGAACAAATCATATCAAATTTAATTTTATTTTTTTGAAAGTGTGAGTGACCTAAAGGAAAGGCATATTTAGCATTTGAGAATGACTCCTGAAAGAGGTTACAATTACTGCAGAGCACAGAATGAAAATCAAAAATGATCAGTGCATTGCTTGCAATGAATAACACAAAATTCAGCAAAATGCAGACTACTGTATTTATCAAAGATCAAATATGCAAATAGAATAAAAAGGAATAAGTGATTAAACAGCATTTTTCCTTAGAAAAATGTAATTACAAAAAAATAACACAATTCTTAGTAGAATGGATAATTCAGCAGTAGAATTCTAGGACATCCTAAGAGAACTGCTGCCTATGGAGTACAAGTGACTATTGTTCCACTTCTCAAGAGTGTTGATATCCAGCTTTGGGTCCTACATTATAAGATGTAGAAAAGCAATAGGGATGAAAATAATAAAATTAAGCAAAGTATTCAAAATTAGGACTTCTGAAGAAAACTTGAAGAGATTTGGCTGATCCAGCCTTGCAAGTGGAAGTTTAGTATACACAGGGATGATGGTCTCCCACTGTAACTGTAAAATTTTAATATTGCTCTTTAATAATGTGTTTTCAATACTTCCAATATGGTATTTGGTATAAGTAATAAACAGTATTAAAAAGAAGTTATAGGCAAATATTAAGGAAAACTGTCTAATTATCCAATCACTGGACATTCTTTAAGACTGGGCTGAGAATAAGACTGGTCCTGCCTGAGGGCAAAGGAAGAGCCTGAATAACCTGTGGTTTTATAACAGTATTTTGACTCTTTCTGGAGCAGGTTTCTTTTTTAATATGAAAATCATAACAATGTCAATCAAATACACATGATAATCGAATTTATTTTCAAAACTGTATTTTTTGTTGTATGCTAGGTGGTCTCTTTAAAGAGTGCATGTATGAGAAAGACATTTCATCAGTCTTTGTCTTTTTTAACGACTGGCTACATTTCATACATATTAAAGTACAAATGAGACTACATGGACTGCCTACAGTGGTAGCAATGATATAATAATTGTATCCTCCAGTACAAGATGAATCCTGACAGTACATTTACCTTTTCTAGCATATTTTTAGTTATGAGCTGTGTGAATGCTTGTAAGAAAGAAAATATTTGGGGATTTATCACTGTAACTGAATCTGAAGAAAGACAAATATGTGATTGGTAGAATTGTGTTTCAGATAAGTGAGCAGTAGATACAGAGGACCCAGAGAAGGAAATAAGCAGTTTCATTGCTAACTGATAAATCAACAATATCTGTTTGTGGGTGTGTTCCAATGCAACAAACAAATTATGTTCGTTAGATATTTTCTTGGAGGATTAATGAGCACTGAAAAAAAAAAAAAAAAGCAGCATAAAGAAATGCACCAAAATTATTTATCTGGTTGTGGCAGGAGGCCGGAGGATCAACCCGTTGTTACCATTCATTTTAGCTAAAAAGAAGCTTCTTTCCCTCTGAATGTGAAGTGTTCCCCATCATTAGAGAGCATTACTACTGCACCCTTATTCTATGGCTAGTATACAGAATATCCAAACAGCAATTGTGAGGAAAATGTTGAAAACTGGGCTTAAAATAAAATTAGGCTTCATATTTTCAGAAAGGGAGGTGTCAGCCTATATTTTTCCTGATAGTTTATTTCATTTAAACAGAATAATTCTAAATGCTAAAGCAAAGCCATCTTGCAAATTTCATGGTTTATATCTACGTATGGTAAATTCAGCCTGTAATGTCGTGTGTACTTTGTGCTTTTTTACCCATCAATTAAAAAAATAGGAAAAAAAACTTCTTCAAAGGTTCTAAAATTCCCAGATTATCTCAGATTTTGAGTGTCATCAGGCATCAGTACCATTTATTCATCAAGTACTGCCATCTTGTGGAATTAAAGTAATGAAAGCAAATCCTAAATGGAGGAAGAGAAATACATTTTTCCAACAGGATTTCCCACTGCATCACAAAAAGAAGACTAAAACCAGACTTATTTCTTGTACAAACATCATAACTCCACAGAAACGCAATTATGGATGGGTGGGTGTTTTGCATGCTTTGCATATTTTGTATGCTTTGCCCTTGAACAGGTAAAATTTAGTCATGTTATGGACCCTAAGGTTTTCAGTGACTTTAATAGAGTTCATATGGAAACTTTCCTGTTATGTCTTCACTTGCACCCAAAATACCACTTAGCCAACAGGACTGGTGAAAAGGCTGCCCAGACACCTCATGTTAAAAGGTTGAAAGGAGTAATTTCTTAGGAGAAAAACCCTGAAGCAAATCTGGGAAACATTCCGGCAGTAAAAAACACAGGAGTGAATGTTTGGTGTTATCTGAGTGCTTCAGCACAGCTCTCTTTACAATACTTCAGGCATTATTTCATACTGACCCACAATGACAGAAAGACTTCTGCATTACCATAGTACTGACATTTTTCTGCATCAGAATATCTCCAAAAGCACTAAGAAAAATGCTGATATGTCAGTATTCCAGCTTCATCCATTATGGGAAGCACATCACATTGTGACAGTTTAGGAATTAGTGTTGTTTAACAGAGAAAACAGAACTACAAAAATCGTTTAAGAAATAATAGTAAGCAAGATTTCACACTATAAATTCATTCCGGCAGGAAATAGATGAACTCTTCTTACTATTTCATCACCAAGTGACCCAGATTTTCACCTACATAGCCTACTAAAAAATGCTTAATAAAATACAGAAACAAATTGAACATTAGGAAGACTTTCCAAATCATCTTCCGAAAAAAAGATAAAAATTTCCTTAGAGACATTCTTCTGTAAACAAGCCTGGTCATTCATAAAAGGAACTATCAATTTTGCAATTAACAAAATTACTTATATCATTTTTACACCAAGACTTTATATATTAGAGAATTTAGCAGAAGACAAATTTTTCAGCCCATGAGATAAATGTGTGGATGCTAAAAGGCAGGAGCAGAGGAATTTCCCAGCTGCTGAAGCATTTTGTGAAGTTTTTCTTTCTCATGCTTTAGCTGAGAACCAGTGAAAGATAGTTTTGTAAACTAATTCTCTATCTCTGCACCTGGGCTTGTTTGCCAGCCTTGTTTTGGTACTCTTGAAAAACTGTTTTGAATGGGTGTTAGAGAATCTCAGCCAATCCTTCTAGGGAGTGGCTGGTCAAGAGACCAATCATATCATGCTCTCTCAAGTACAAAGATATATAACCTAGCTCATAAATAATAAAATAATTCCTTTTCTCCTTGGATTTGGATTGTGTTTTTTGACCAGCCACCCCCTAAAGGGATTGGCTGAGGTTCTCTAATACCCATTCAAAATATTTTTTCCAAAAAATGTGAATTTACCACTGTTCTATAATACATAATTTCTCCATCTTTTTATTCTCTGTTCCTGTTTGTGTTGATGCAAAGTGCCTGTGGAAAACTTTATTTTGTGTTGGCAGTCAACTGTAATTTCTAGGAAGGGCTCTGCATCCTCTTTGTGATTTTGCCATTGGTGTCACATTAAAAATAAAATGGATGGGCATAAAAATAAAAAATAAACTCAGCACATATTATTAAAAACCAAGTTTCTGTATACTGCAGTATTTAGTTTTCTCTTTTGTCTGAAACTTATGTTTTCCCTACTGAAAGCAGGATTTTCCCTATTGTGTGCAGCATGGAAAAAACATTTACTAAGTTTTTTCTCAAAAGTAGATGACTTTAGAAGGTCCATATCTGAAGTAATTACTTTCTGATTTTAAAGTTCTGGTTTGGTTTATTTAGATTTTGATAGCACTGACTTTTAGCTCCAAAATCTCTTGAAGGTTATTATTATTTACCTGTCAGGCTTGAGATGCATCTCTGGAGTTCAGTATCCTATTAAAAAATAATGCAATGACAGTTGTATTTGTGTTTAGCCAAGTGACACTGGTTCTATAATCTTTTAACATAAATCATTATCACAAAATTCAGGCTTGAAGTTCAGTAAAAACTGAAGTGAAATGTGTACAAATAGACCTGGTGTCATCCATTTGGTCTTAGGCTTCTTCTGAAATTCTGAAAGTTCATTCAGCAGTTTACCATTTTGTAAGAGTAGGATTTCAGATAATATTTAAATGCCTCTCTTCTTGCAGTTTACATGCACTCCTGTGCTGAAGTCCTGTGGGACTTGTGATATATGACTACATCCACTCTCGTTTCAGAATATTTTACTGTGCATACACTTTAGATGACACACTTGTCTGCAGAGAGACAGCAATGTTTTAAATGTTGATTCTCCATTATTGTCTTTTTATTAGTTATTTTTTATGTCCTTGCAATCGTTTAGGTATTTCATTATGCATGATACTGCCAGTAGAAAAACAAACTAGCAAAAGAAAACAAAACAAACCCCCAGGTTTTGTACTTGGAGAGCCTTTGCTAGCAACTGTGGTTTTTACAAACTCTAACTTGTAATTTTGCTGGCATGCAAAGTAGAAACAGTCAGAGTCCAACAATGTGAACAGCGATGCATGTTTCATCCTCTACTATGGCTGCAAATTTAGAAGTGTGAAATATTTGTACAATGGATCAATATCAAGGTACACTCATTTTTCCTTAATTGCAGTCATTCTGTGAACACCCTTTTGTAAAATCACTTCTGCAAGATCATCCATCTATTTCTGTCAGCTAAAATCTGTGGGGTCCCCAGATCCCAAGCCAGCTGTAGTTGTTTCTCACTAGTCTACAACATTTTCCAGAGATATTTTCACTGAAGCCTAGCATAGGGTATGGACATGGCCCTCAACATTTTATTTAAGAGTCTGCTGAACTCATTAGCCAGATGTAACAGGAGAAAAAAATCATAAAGTGTCTAAGGGGGTTTTCACCCGCAAAGGAGACCAAGAATTCCAGATCAGTTCCAGATCTGAGCATTCAGATGCATTCTTCAGGTACTTTAAAGTGTATTCCTGGGGTTTTGCTTTTTAGAAATAAAAAATAGGAGCAATTCTTTCAATGTCAATGGACTGACAATGATCAAGAAGTAAACTGTTAACACTTTTTTCTGGACTTCAGTTTGGGCTCCTGGCTGGAATACAGATACTGTAGGTGTGCACAAAAAATAAAAAAACATTAACCACAGCTTTATAGTATAAATGCTTTGAGTTTCAGATTTGGCAGGACTTCTGTTACTTTTATTTTCTCAGTACCCTATCCCAGTATGCATTCATCCATCACTACATTTTTAACAGCAAAAATAATTAGGAAAGTGACAAAATGACAGTATCCCCCTAGATTCAGCACCGGCAAGGACTAAGTATTTTATTTCTTTAGAGGCACAAAAATTTATTGCCTGAAATCTGTTCCTTAGTATTAATTCTAATTATTAAATGAATAATTAATTGTAAGTGGTTTTAGGCTACAAATGGAGGAAATTCTCTTCTACGTGAACTGCCAGTGAACCCACACTGATAACCGTTTTGCATTTGGTTTGGACTACTTTTAAAGCAGAGCAATTAGTAAGACTGATTGCTTTCCATTCGAGTTGGTAACAGGTCTTCAGTTAGAGCCTATGCGTTTTCCTTGAAGTTGTGTATCCATCATCGCTTTGTAGAATTTTATGCCATGAATCATTTTTTTTCCAGATAAGACATTATGGCAAAATGTGGTAATAAAATTTTCAGAGATATACTTGGGGTTAATTAGTATTTTGCCTGAAACACAACAGAAGAGGGAAAATCTGAACCTCAGAGAAATCTCTGGGAGACCTTAATTCTTCAGAGTCCTGTGTAGCCACTCAGAATTACTAATAAAGCTAAAAAAGATTTTAGCAAAAAGTCAATGTGTGCAGTTTAATTCCCCATTTTGAGGCAGTCTACCTCTCCTGTTAGCTATGTTCAGTCCTTTAACATAACATATTTATATTGATATATATATCAGTTTTTCAGGAGAAAATTTTCATCTGATTTCAAAACTAGAGCAAACTTCTTACAAACTGATTCAGAAGGTACTGCATCTTTATAACACTGCATGCACTCTTTGCTTATATTGGTTGAAAAAGCAGTCATTGTGCTTCTCTATTCCTTTCTCACCACCGTGTCAGGGGACAGTACAACATAAGGACAGAAAGAACAAATAAGCTGGAATTTCTAATGCTTCCTATAATGTTATAGTCAAAGTGCACTCCTGGCTAGGATGTAATGCATTTCACACCTCTTGTACCAAGAACAGCTGTACTAATTCTTCAGCTATCATTAGAAGAAAAGCACACAGTAAAATTTAAATTTTGAGGCATTTCCTCTCACCACTTTAACCCTTTCATCTTCAAACTAACTTTTAATCAAGACAACATTTTGAGTGTCATGGGGATGAAAGTATGAGAGAACCAGACTAACATACTTGAAATTAGTCTTCCTCTTGCTGATGGAGCTGGGTAGTCACATAAAAATTTCAGTCTAAAACCTTGGAAATTGTTATACCAATGGAGCAGTTTGCATCTTGGAGCAGTAGTGGGGACTTTACATTCCTGGACTAGCTTTGACTTTTCTCATTTTGAAGCCAGGTTTTTGAAGACTATCCAGGGGGGAGATTACAGAAGAAATACCCTTACAGCCAATGTGCCAGTTTAAGTAGAGAATAATATTTTTTTAAAGTGTGAAGGAGTAAAACAATAGAAGGTAAGTTCAAAAAGAGAACAATGTGTAAAGAAGTATACATAGGGTTAGGGCTCTAAAGTCAGGGTTGGTGGAACTCCACATGAATAATTCCCTGCAAGGAATATCCTGCTAAATCAGAATCTCATTAACCTTACCGATACTTCTAATGTTGAGGCATAAATAAATCTAGGTTTTTATTAAATCATGATATAATCTCATACAAAATAATAGGAAATAACTTTTTTTTTTCTCAACTAGTTATTATGAGTATGAAGGGAAAAGTATATAATGTTCAGGTAAACAGAATAGATGATTTGTGGGATAAAAATAAGAACCAAGGGACTGGATTTAATTTCTATTTTTAAAAGTCACTGATTAGTTGGTAGCTTTGGTTTAAGGAATTATGCATTGATCATAGGAATTTAGGCTGCAAAAAGGAAGAGTTAAGAAATTCTTCAATGAAGCAGATGTAAAGGGTAGAACTATAAAGCAGTATTACCTACAAGGTAGGCTGAACGGTTATTAGAATCAAGGGATTTTAAAAATAGACATTCAGAATGAAACCTGTTTATACACACACACACTTGCAGAAGTCATCCATAGCTCCACAGGAATCATCTTGATATATTTCACTGCTAATGTGAACAAGTAAAGAAAATAATTCCTTGGATATTATTATTGGTTTGACCTGACAGACTAGAAAGGGAATTATCTAATATCTTATTGCTGTTTTCTGAGTCTGATTAATAATTTAATTATTTTGCCTGAACTAACTTTGTCTTCACAAGGAACTTGTGGATTCAACATTTATGTTATTTTCAAAATCGCAAGAAGAGAAAAAAAATATTCTTTTTAATTCTAAAGCAAACAAATAAAAAGTTTTTAAAATCTTTAACTTTTTCCCCCATAGATTATTGAAATAAAGCTAATGAACACTTATTTAGTGTATCTTTTAACATGACACAGTATTGTTTCTGTAATTACTTTCTCTTATTTTCTTTGTTTTCTTTTAGAGATCATCTATAGCTGGGTATTCAATGAATTCCCATCTTTTGTGGCAGAAGACAGCAGGCGCTTCATCTCTCAGGAGACAGGCAATCTCTACATCTCCAAGGTGCAAACATCCGATGTTGGCAGCTACATATGCCTGGTAAAAAACACAGTGACAAATGCCAGAGTTTTGAGTCCTCCTACACCTCTGACACTGAGAAACGATGGTAAGGATGGCATCATTTCGGGGTACCACATAAAAGAAAAATACCAAAGCAAAAATAATTAATTTAAGGACCATGATTTTATTGTTTTTCAATATGTGCATGCATTTACTCTAGCAACTGGAAAAGGAAAGTTGTTCATGGAGGCAGTTTCTTTTAAAACATCCAGACATTGTGAGAATATTTCGATCTGTGAAGGCTAAAGCGCAAGTTGACAGATTTTGATGTATTTTGTTTAGAACAGTTACTCCACCTTGCTATTCCGATGTTCTGTCTCTGACAGAGAGACGCACTTCTCCTTTACAGGCAATGTCTGTTTCCTTAGGGCTCAGCTCAGCTGCCTCAACCCAAGTGTCCACTGCCACACTGATACTCTCAGGCACCTGGGACATCCACAGGGGATTGGCAAATACTACATGGAGCATACAGGCCAGCTGCAGGATGTCAGGAGATCATGTAATTGGCCACTGTGGTTAAAGACAACACAAAAGTTTCCTTAAATACACTGGCAGCAAAAGGAGGGCTGAGGAGAGTCTCCATCCTTTGCTGGATGCAGAATGCAGCATAATGTCAGAGGATTACAAAAAGTCTGAGATACTTAGTGCCTTCTTTGCCTCAATCTTTAATACCAAAACCAGTTGTTCTTAGGATACCCAATTCCCAGAGCTGGAAGTTAGGGATGGGGACTTGAGTGATACCCCCACAATCCAGTAGGGAATGGTTAGTGACCTGCTATGCCAGTTAGACACCCACAAGTCTATGGGCCTGGATGGGATGCACCCAACAGTAATGAAGGAGCTCCTAAAAGAGCTCACCAAGCCACTCTCAATTATTCACCAACTGGTTATCCAGAAAAGTCCCAGCTTACTGGAAAATAACAAATATGAGGCCCATCTGCAAGAAGGGTCAGAAGGACCATCCAGGGGATACAGACTACCATCAGACTAACCTAGACACCAGGGGAGGTCATGAAGCATATAGATCATCCTGGGTCCCATCACACAGCATGTACAAGACAGGAGATCAGGTGCAGCCAGCATGGATTTCAGAAAGGCAGGTCCTGCTTGACCAACTTGATTTTCTTCTGACAAGGAAACCCCCTTAGTAGGTGAGGAGAAGGCCGTGGATGTTGCCTCCCTAGACTTCAGTAAAGCATTTGGCATCATCTCCCAAAGCATTCTGGAGAAACTGATTGCTCATGGCTTGAACGGGTGCACTCTTCACTGGGTCAAAAACTGTCCAGATGGCCAAGCTCGAAGAGTGATGGTGACCAATGCTACATCAAGTTGTCAGCTGATCACTAATGTGGTTACCCAGGGCTCAGCATTGGGGCTGATCCTGTTTAATGCTTAAATTAATTTATGATTCGGATGAGGGGCTTGAGTGCACCCTCAGTCAATTGGCAGATGACAATAAGTTGGGTGGGAGTGTTGATCCTACTGAAGGGTAGAAAGGCTCTGCTGAGGGATCTGGACAGGTTGGATCAATGGGCTTGTTACAATCCAGTTTAAACCCAGAAAAGCAAAGTAAAGCTAAGTCTCTGTGCATAAACCAGAAAGAACTTAGAAGGTTCAAAATAGTCCCAGAAATGAGATTAAAACCAAACAAAGTTAGATGTTGATGCCAAAAAATGGATGTATTTTATTTAATAGTAAAAGAGGCAAAGAGAAGGGAAGATAAAAGAAAGAGAGAAAGAAATGAAAAAAAAGAAGTGTGCGTGGGGGTTGGGGGAACAGGGAGAGGTGACAGGGATTAGGTGGAAGCAAATCACCCACCCGAGGGTCCCGACGATGTCTCATTGCTCCCCTCCATCTGCTCTGCTGGTGGTGAGGGTCCCCTGTCGCTGCCGTGGCCGTGCCACCACACGCTGCTCCAGGCCGCCACACGCCACCACACCACACGCCAAAGAGTGCAGAATCCCGTGGATTAATATACGCTTTGGGCCAGGTGGGAACCCCCACGTGTCTCCCTTGCAGGGGCCAGCTTGGCACACTGTCCCTTGCAACACTGAGGGTCTGCTGCAACATCTCTGGTGCTCTGGTGCAGGGTCTGGCGACCCCTTTGAGGGGGCTGATGAAAGTCACTGCTCGCTCAGCCGGCAGATTTACCGGTCTCGGCTCTGGAAAGGCTCGGGCTGCCTAGAGAGACCGCACGGGCGATCCAGCAGCGCGGCAGCTCCAATACGCAACAAGTGTTAGCTGTAAAGCTATTGTCAAAGCAGAAGCAAAGAGCAGATATACAGCCCAGACTCTGTGCCTGTATTCCTGTTTTCTTTATTCCTCTTGTCTCCGGAGAGACGAGAGAGTCTGTTCACAGAAGGAGAGGCAGGAGTGCCTCCAGCTGGGATCGCTGCTTTATTCGGGGGAAGAGAAAGGGGAGAGCTAGGGGTGGACCCGGGGTAACCAGCCAATCGGACTCTGTTTCAGGGGAGTCCGTGCTACTTTTAAGTTTTACCCACGCTTGGAACAAAGGGGATTCAGAGCACATGGCAGAGACAAGTCCAGACATGTCTGGGCAGGTCCCGGAGCTGGGCTGCACCTTGGGGCAGGCAGCAACAGGGGTCCCCTGTGATGGGCCATGTCACCCCCTCCTGCTGTGGATAAGCTGCCCCCCACCCCGGTGAGGAGCCCTCAGCTGGGCTCCTCTGCACAGTGGAGGATGGGCAGTCACTGGCCCTCTGACCAGAGGCTTTTCCAAGATACCCAGAGCCTCTCCTCCCTCCACCCTTTGGTTCGAGGATCTGTTTGAGCCTAGCAGCTGATAGCCCTGGGGCTGTGGTCTCCACCTCGGAGGTGTTAAGCCTGTGCTCAGTGAATGTCCCCAGCCCTGAGTTGTTACTTTATCTTATCTTCATCAGTGAGCAGTGTCAGGCCTCAGTCAGTGCCCCATTCAGGGTGCAGTAGTCTTCTCTGCAGCTTTTGTAATACAGTTTTTAAAGTCCTTTAAGAAAATATTTAAGTCATAAATTATAATATTTCAGTCTCTGACAGGGCTAAAGGGAGCTGCACAATGTTCAACAAGGGCAAGTGCTGGGTTCCATGTTTGGGTCACAACAACCTCAGGCAGTGCTACAGGCTGGGAGCAGAGTGACTGGAAAGCTGCCCAGCAGAAAAGGACCTGGGGGTGCTGGGCAACAGCAGCTGAACATTATCCAGGGTGTACCCAGGTGGTCAAGAAGGCCAATGGCATCCTGGCCTGGATCAGCAATGGTGTGGCGAGGGCAGTGATTGATTGTCCTGCTGTATTTAACACCGGGTGAGGCCACGTGTCAAGTATGTGTCCTGTTCTGGGCCACTCACTTGAAAAAAAGACATTGCGGTGCTGGAGTGAGTCTAGAGAAGGGCAATCAAGCTGGTAGAGGTCTAGAAAACACATCCTATGAGGAGTGGCTGAGGAAGCTGCAGTTGTTTAGCCTGGAGGAAAGGAGGTTCAGGGGAGAGCTTATCACCCTACAAGCGCCTGAAAGGAGCTTGTAGAGAGCTGGGTGTCAATCTCTTCTGCCATGTCTCAAAGGAAGAGAGGAAATGGCCTGTATTTTCCTTCTTTCCAAGATGTTCCGCATTCAATTATGGTTTCTAGTTCCTCACAGCTATTCAGCATATGTGAATCCATACCTACATAAATGAAAGAGAGAAAGAGAGAAAAACTTTGAGAGAATTTTTTTTTGTCTTGCTTATAGCTTTTCTTGAAATCATACTAGTCCTTATGCTACAGACATATTGCAAAAGCTGGATTTAAACACAGATGACTTAGAGTAAATTAAAAATATGTTCACCAATTAGAATGAAATTAAGTTAATGTTTATTTGTTGTAGCAAATTTAAATTTCCTTCTGCTTAGCATGTAGCCTCTGCTGCAAAAAGCTGCTGGTTTTATGTATCACTTCCTATTTTCTTTGCTGGTTTTGTACCTATGCTAATTATTGAGTTTCAGGTGTTTCATTTTACTGACTTAACATAGTGAACTTGACCTTTTTGATAAAATTAATTTTTTTCAAAATTGAAACCCCCAAAGTTTACTGCCTTTTTAATCTGTCTGGACTCTGAAAAAAAAATTGTTGCCATAGTTATTATTCATATCTTACTCTATTTGTTCTTTATGATATTTCCTCATGCTTTTATTTGGTTTTATCTTGTGCAGAAATTCAGAAGATTAATTATCCACCTTGTACTGATAGTACATAGGTACACAATACACTCTAAGAAATTGAGAGAGTAAATAAGGATAAAGGCAGCAGCCTACATCATTGAGCTAAGAAAAAAAATCTATGAAGGAAAACTCTGCAGATTTTTTTAAATGTCAAGTGGGTAGTAAATACCAGCCTCCAGCAAATTTGTGTTTCATGGCTGGCTGTCACACCACTGTGATAATCCAACCTTGTGAACTGTGCTGGAGTACTGGGGAAGTGTTTGCACATAGATGAACAGCTCCTCAACAATTTCCCAGTTTCCTGACTCATTTTTTCACACTCATGAATTTCTATTAGGCTTCCATGTCTTAATTTTAATCTGTTGGGATTTATGAAAAGCTCCTTTTTTGTCATGGAATCCTCTAGTATTTCTTAGTAAATTGCTTGCTTTCCTGTATGACTGAGCAAGTTTCTCAGTGAAGAGACCTACACTTTCTACCTAACCTTGCAGTCTTCATAAACCTACCTTGAAAAAAATTATTAAGGAAAATACTGGTTGCTAAATCTTATTATTTAGGACATCTCTCTGGTTTTACCTCCTCCATTTAATGCAATAATATGGGCCTTTTAAAAACTATCTGGGATTACAATAAAAAATTTCCATCAATCATACTGTACTTTTTAATTTTCCTACAAATGGCCTTAGGTAATATTACCTTGTCCATTGACAAATATTAAAGGGTGATGACAACCTTTTTAAAGTATGCGTTCATTATGCTCCAAAATACAGAATAACTGCTGAAAAGTAGTGCTTACTAGTTAAAGAAATTTAAAGTAATTTATGAAGAAAGAAACAGCTGGGAATAGACTCCGAGAGGGAAGTGAGAAATTAAAAATGGCATTAAAACCAACATGGAATTACCTGAAAATATACTTGACTCTCCATCTGCTCAGTTGTGTTAAATGATTTTGAATGGCTTTTTAAGCTTTTTTAATTATAAAATTACTTAAATTACTTTGAACTTTTCAAATATTGACTTAGGTTTAAAAATCATACATCTTTCTGAGTTCCAATGGTTGGCATCACAACTGACATTACCCTAAGCAGTCAACACATTTGTTAGAAACCATAGGAAGACCTTGTGGTTTTAAACAGGTTTTACAAATGGCTCTATATAAATGAAACTATTTATATAGTCTGTATTCTCCAAACATATGTATCATTAACTCCAAAATACTCTAACTGATTTATTTATCAACCTTCTCAGATTTTGATGTATATACAGTACCTATGCCCAGGGGACTAGACAGCTTGTTATAAAAAACACTCCAATGACAACAATGGTCTCTGAGACAGAAACTGAATAATATTAAGGCATTCTGTCAAACTCTGCAGGATTGTAAGAACTTACTGGGATTTTATTAATCTTTTATTTCTTCTGTGATGTGTCTCAAAGGGGAGCTTAGCTCCTTGATATGAAGCAAATTAAATAAAAACATCAAGAAATCCTTCAATGGATTCTGAATAAAATGAATACCTCATCTGTTCAGATGTCTTCGACAATCAGTCATTTCATATAATTCAATTTCACTTCAAGCTGGGTTATAAAAACACCCTAAAATTCCAAGGAGATTAAAAGTTTTAGCAGGAAATAAAAAATATGCATCATTTCATTAACTGCTTTTTAATGCATTACAAACTTTGAGGAATTATTTGATAACTGTTTACAAATAATAAACAGCTTTGTTAAATTGGATCTTTGCAGGCTTGGATGCTGATTGGGAGCAGTAAATTATCTTGACTCATAAAAACAACAGAAAGTCTTTTCAAATTTAGGCAATAGAAACCTAGGGAGTACAAAACGTTTGATGTTTGAGAGCATAAGACAGTTATTTCAAGTTCACACATTTTTATTCTGGCTTTTCTTACTTTTTTATCCTCCTTATCCTTTTTATTTCTTTGGAAAATATGTTTACTTTATCATTATTGCTGTAGAGAATTATGTAATTCTTCAGTTTAGCTCTGTGCAAATACGGCTTATTAGCTTTGCTATGGTGAAATTTCCAGGGTAAAAGAAACCCAACAAACCTGGACAATTTCAGACATCAGAGGGTACTTTCTACTATGTTCCATTAGAGCAAACTAGTTTAAATCCAGAGGTCAGTGTGTCTGACCAGACATCTGTTCATGTAACTGACTTTCAGATTTTTTCCATGTCTTCATAGTCTGTGAACTTCTGAACTGAATTTTGTCTGTCCTCATTCTATTGATTAATTCTATGTGATTAAAATAACCTCACATAATGATGGAACATATAGTTATCAAGGTATTAAGGATGTTCATTTCTAATTTTCTGTGTTGAAATACTGGCTGTACATGCTTTTTGAGGTTAAACTCTGGGATATATTGCTTGAACATCACTGGGTTTTCTAAAGATCTCTTTACCAGCATGAAGGCAAATTTGGAAGTCATAGCAAATTCCCAAATAATAGAAATCAAGCAATAAGAATGGCCGCTGTAGCATGATAAGGTAATAAATAAAGATAGAGAAAAATTGGCAGTTTCACAGATTTCAGCTGTACCCATTCCTGAAGAATGCTGAGAGTTGTTAATTAACTGATACCTAGAATTTTTTAAAATTGACTAAAGATGAATGCTAATATTTTTGACCTGTCAGTCTTTGCCTTTATCTGGCTTTTTTTTTTTTTTTCCAACTTTCATTAGTAGTTTTGTCTTCTAATGTGGTTATTCATATGGAGCTGAATTGTAGAGGACAACAAAGTACACCTGAATTTTAATAGTGGTTCAAAATACATATTCAGCTGTGACTTAATTGTGCTGGGTTTTCCAGAGTTTCCAGCTTTGTAAGGTTCCTGTTTCATGTGGGTTATATTGCAAGGTTTTGCAGTAACATTTTGTATTTGAATTGTGCAAGACCATAAAAACTGTCTAGAAACTGGAGGAATAGAAATGATAGGAACTCTTCTTACTCAGTACTCCAGGACAGGACTCAAACCTGAAATAATCCTTCTTTGAATTTTTTTTCAAGCAGAGTCAAACTGTCTGGGGAAAATCAAGTTTGTACTTTACTGGTGTACAAAGACTGATGACACTGACAGACGTGATGTATGCAAGGTTTGCTCCAGGGGAAGGTTGATAAAATGGCAATGTCTCTGGACAGCCATTACCCTGTAGTAAATGTGTTTCTCCTGTAACACTGTAGTAAGATATTTTAATGATGGGTCACTATGAAAACTGAAAATAAAAGGCTTCCCACAATCTCTGCTTTACTGAAAGTATATCCTGCATTGGTTACAGGTATTTTGAATTTTTTTTCTCTTTTGTTCTGCTCTTATGCCAAGGTCCTACTGCAATGTTGTCAAAAAATAGGATGCAAAACAGGAGTAAGAAAAGTCAGAGTAGAATTATTTTAATTAAAAAAAATAAAAAAAAGGACATATATATAATAGGATGAAGGAGGGTTACTTGTTTTGCTCAAGTTTTTATTATTCCCAAAATAGTAACATTTTTTTAATTTAGAAAGTCTTTTCCAGTTAGCACCAATAGTGCTTATCTATAGGCAGGAAAATCTATAGGTAGGCAGAGAATTTTAAAGAGGGCTCTTATACAATAAACTTTACAGAGTGTTTTATAGGGATTGTAGAATAGTTGAAGAACACTCTCAAACAGCACACAAAAGTTCAAAGACACTATTTGCAAAAGATTTAGTCTAAAAAAGCAGAGAGAGAAAATAACTTGGGGTGGTCTTTTGACAATGTAAAAAGGCTCAACCCTGGGGACTATTACAGGAGGGAAACAGGGAAAGGTTTGGGAAAGATTATGTCCCAGGATTCAGCGCAGAGCAAGAACTCTTCCACTGCAAAAGTTTGCGTTTAGTCTCCTTTTGAGCCTAAGTTTTCCCATTAGTTTATAGAAACAGTATATGTTGACAATGCAGTGGTTGCTTTTTTTAATTAGCTACAATAGTTCAAGATTCTAGTCACATAGCATCTTGCACATCTTCTGCACTGATGTTTTCTTGTTTCACTCCTTCTTCTGATGATTTATGAAACTTGCCCAAAGAAAGAGTTAAGTGATGCAGATACAGTATATACAAAGCCCAAAATAACTGAACTTGAAAAAAATGTTCCTCTAAATTCAAGTCAGGATTAGGAACGATATTGCCTTGAACCATAACTATTAAGATTTCAGACAGAAGTATATTGGTAATATTTTAATTCTTGGTGACTGAATTCAAATTTGTGCAAATTGATAATGAAAGTAACCTTTACAGATGTAAATGGTTTAAGATTATGAAGAATAGTCCTGAGTGTTATGTATCTTAGTGTCTCAGGATCTTAGATACAAATTCACCAGTGACTGCTGCTTTGCAGTCATAGCGTATGGCATAATATTCAAATAAAAATTACTTGTCAGTTTTGAATTCTTCTCAGCATATCAAAATAATTTTATTGTAAACAGAAGGAGTTTTGATTGAAGTTAGAACTACAGCAAGTATATAACAGGATGATTTGTTACTTTTCGGTCAAACAGTGGGTATTTCAATCGTTGTTGCTAATGGCAGAGAAATTTTAGTGTTCGTTTGATCTTTCGTATTGAGGAAATAATAGCTTCTGGTTTTTGCATGGTTATATGAGCAGTCTCAATTGAAAAAATAATTCTAATTTAGGAAGCTTTTTCCAGTTAATTAGATACAATGAATATTAGAGCTACATAATTTTGTGCGGTAGTGTTCTAATTGACCAGAAGCAAAGGAAATACTCTCTCTGGGCATCGCAATAGCTTTAACACTTCTGGCATGCAGTTGGAAAGGTAATATTTTGTTTTTGTCCTATAAAACAACTGTGCAGGTTGAAAAGAAAAAAAATTAAGCTTAAGGTCATATTTGAAGTACAAACAATTATATCATTTCTATAGGAAAAATTAGATTCTTAGAGAACTGTGAACATTTCATCAGGAAGATAATTAAAAACCCCATAAAAATTAGATCCTCCTCCTAATCACTTAGATTAAATAATATTTCCCAGGTTTCTGAATATCTTTTGTGACCCTGTCCTGGATGAATATCAAGCAATTGGAAAGGAGAAACAATTAACATTGGCCAGTGATGCCTAAAAGAAATCTGCCACATATTTCTTTGCCAAGTTCAACACAATCTCATTCCCTGTGAAAACAAAATGGAACAAAAACCCCCATGGTAACTCTTTTGGTTTTCATTGACCTAGGCTTCCCAAGCAAGATGGTGTGTTGACTGGTATAGTGAGTCCTTTTTTTCCTTGATGTGTGTGGCTGCTCAGAAAAATTATCTATATACCTAGTCAGTGAAAATGTTCAGGTTTTCATGTTTAGAAACAACTATATATGCACAAATCTTCACATTGGAATGTTGTATACAAGCCAGTCAGATGTCCTCACTGTCTTGGGGTGAGCTTATGATTTGTATCCCAGATCGCTGCCTATGCTCAGAAATTAATTTTTGTGCCTTTCTATGCCTCTAAACTGAGCCTGAGAGGGGGAAGGAAAAACTGAGCAAAACTTTTTCAAAGCAGTTTGCAGCTTGTTCAAGGTCATGCAGAGATAGCAATTTTTTTTTCCCAGCTGCGGCAGGGAAGCGAGGAAGCACCCGGCTGGCTGCTCCCAGGTCAGTTTTTGGTCAGTTGTTCAGCTTCTTTTTCTCCAGAGAGAGACTGAGAGTTGAATTTTTTTTTTTCCCTTCCCTGGAATTTCGGATTTTTCTCCCTTTTCCACTGGACTGCTTCAATATCAGAGCACATCGGGAGAACTTTCCACCAGGCACCAGCTCCAAGGAGACCAAAGGGAGGACTCTAACACTTTCCCAGGTTTTTTCTTCACAGCGAGAGACTTTATTATTTAGCATTATTTTCCTTTTTCCATGTGTTTTGGTAAATAAATAGTTTTTATCTCTTTCACTTTCCTCTGAGGAAAATGTATTTTCCCCAAACCTGGTGGGGGAGTGGTGGTGACCTGCCTTCCCTCAGAGGATATATTTCTAAATGTGGCCAAACTGGCACACTCACTCATCTCTGAATGTCCAAATGGTGAAGTTTGGTTTCATCCAATACCAGATGTGCTGGATTTAGGAGGAGATCTTAGAAGCCACTTTACAACTATGTGGGAAATGTGATGAAGTCTAGATTATTACTCAGTAAAGACTTTTCTACGTGGAAAAAGACTGCAGACTTAGTCATAGTTACTGCTCGACATCTTCAAACACAGATAAACAGAAATCTCTGCGGCTCAATATGTACGCTAGAAAATTTGGACTCTCATTTGAAGAATTAAATAATATACCACTCTTTCCCACATTGCTTGTTCTGAGAGTATCTCATTGCTTTTGTGTCTTTAGGGTTTGGACTCAGTTCCCTTTTTTCAGTCATAAAACACCTGCTTCCAAAAGAAAATTAAGTGCTTTTAGTTGTTTTTGATGTTTAAGAGATGCAGAAAGCTTGTTTGTATGTATGACATGCATACATGGCATTTAATAGTTATAAATAAAAAGGTATATTTCAACATACTCATACTATTACTAGAAAGGGCTTTCTAGACAGAATTCAGAGTTCAGTGTAACTGATGAACTGGTGAAATATGGATTTTAAAGTTGTAAGAGTAAAGTTATGTTTAAATTTTAGTTAAACACTTTGTTTCTGCTAAATGTGACTTTCTTTTACATTTATTCCTCTATAATTAGAAACACATGAACATCTTATCCTCTAGTTGTAAACTAAAGAAGAGTTTATTCCTTTCTTGTGCTGTACTCATTATGATATTTTTTCCCAGACACCGAATTACCAATTTTTCTGTCATATTAGGGTATATTCCAGTGAAGACCTCTTTCCATCCAGTGAAATCCAACAGGATTTGCTCTCTAACATATGAAAACAATGTTGGCATTTTATTATTAGTTCAGTTTAGTGTTTAGTCCAGTGCATTACAGAATGCAATTTCACATGAAAATTTTCAGGGCTTCTCAAATGATAAATTTATAGCTCAAAACTTGGCTGAGAGACCTCTAAGTGGAAGAAATGCTGTGAACAGTTATCTTAAAACAACCATTCCCACAGTAAATTTTTAGGGACTTACGGCAGGTGCTGGTCCTTCCATTTAGAATAAGGTTAATAGCAGGTGAGTCAATAAATTCTTCCCATTGCATTTAAAATCTCTGCTGCAGACAGGATATAATGGTGGGTATCATCATTACACTTGAATTAATTCCATTTGTGCTGTGAATTTAATGTCATTGTAAATGTGTGTATTCAAGGCTCTCCCAAATAAATGTCTGGGGACATTTAATGGTGCAGGTCTTCAGGGAAAGTGCTGAATATTCATTTGCCACAAAAGGACCCACACCTTAGATAACCCTAGTTTTCACTGCAAACTATAGATAGGGGAAGAAATTATACATTAACATTCGGTAAGCAATTTCTTAGGCAAAATTTTCTTGGGTTTAGATACATATTCACACAACAGATCATCATTAAAATGTTGTAGGATACCCAACTTTTTATCTGTAAAATTATTTAAAAATTCTTATTCAGCAGGACGAGTTCATCACTCCTCAATAGGTCTCCCGGAAACTGAGAGGAAGATCCAAACTAGTAAGAATCCCAAGCAAATTTGCTTTTAGAGCTGTATACAGCCTGTAAGAAAACCATGTTAACATTCCTATACCATGTGATTTAGATCAGGGACTTCTTCATGCAAAGCTCTCAGATGAACACTCTTTGTCACTGAGCTGGGAGGGTTTTATCATTTGTTAATAAAATAATGGCAAGTATCAATCCATGTCTAATCTTTCTCCTGGGTACAGGTAATATTTGGCTTTCATTTTCTCCTTGGCATTCTCATGATATTTAGCCAGGAATCTTATAAACTTGTCTATCTACTGTCTTAAATGCTTATCAGCCACTTATTCAAGTACCTCCCTGTAACCTGTTTCATGCAAAATTAGGCTCCAAAGGAGGCTAAAAAGCTGTTACTGAAAGATTATGTGACAAAACCAAATCATTTTAGCTGAAAGTATTTAAGGAGTTGTCATGTTCTGGGAGATGCAAGAGGGTGGTTAATATTTGGCATATTAATGAAACAATCATTAGCCTCTACACAGCTGGAGTAAAAGGATGTGTCATGATTTCTCAGCAGTCTGATTTTTTTTTGCCCCCATGAAGGAAAAAATTCTTATTGTGTGGATACTGTCATGCTGTCTTGGTTTTTCCACACTCAGCATCTGAGGTTTTATAAGTCATGGATTGGCAGGCTAAACGAAGAGGTAGAGCAGTCCTTTCCAAAGTGATGATGTCTGAAATCCTGTCTGTAGCCCTTTCCCTTATTCTTATCTGAAAATCAGAAACTGATCTTGCTTCTTTATTCCATTCTCCATTTTCATTAAGTGGCCCATAGTGGATAATGTAAAGAGTTTTAGCTGTAGTAATATCTGTAAATGTTTGAAATTTTATTACATCTATTCCTGTGGTATGTAAGCACCTCAAAGTCAATATTTATCACATTATTATGTCATGTCTATTTTTTTCACAGAAAAATGAAATGCAGACGTAGCTTAGGGTACGTAAGACACTGAGTAGCAGAGTGTAGAACTCAAGTCACAGATTTGCAGCAAATTTGGAGGAAAACCTTTTTAAATGAAAACCCTTATTAAAAGTAAACCTGATTTTCTGAATACTTTTTTTTGCACCTGGGTTGAAGAATAATTACTTTTTGATAACTGCATCATTGTAAAAAATATCTGAAGGAGAGATCTCTTCTATAAATATTGAGATCTCTTTCTGGCCAGGTGACTAACAAGCCATTGATTCTAACAAGGTCAAACTGTGCTTTGTCCTGGGATATGCTCAGTCATTTGAATCAGTGTCTTCTTTGGTAATCAGAGACAGAAAAAAAGGATTATTGGCTTTTAAATCTTCCCCAGTAAAGAAGACCCTGCCTGAAAGGGCAGAGACCCTAACACTGGAAAATTTAAGGTGGAATGATGTATTTCAGACTAAAGCCGAGGGATAAGATTTACTTAAACAGACAGGAAAGTTTGGCTTTTAGACTCTTTTCTAATCCCACACCAGATTTCAAGATATGGTAAACTAGATTTATTTTGAAGATATATATTTCATATCAATCACAAATTTATCCCTTTCATACCGATATCCGTATTCAGAAGAAAGACACAGCTTGTGATGCAGGGAGTAAACTAAATAGTTAGCCTAAAAAATAGTGAACAATTGGGGTCAGGTCTTGAAAGGTAAAGGATTTTCAGAAAAGAGGTACTTTCATGGGAAGGCAGAGCACAGCAGCATTGAGAATGGCATCCCACTGCTATGCAGTGCTCAGACCACGTGAGCTCTGTGATTTGTTAGCCACTTGAAGATCATATATTATGTTTTTATTCTGTGCTGATCAATTTTATTTATTGTTGTACTTCATGTTTGATAACTGGATGTAAAAAATGACTGAGAGGATTTTTTATGGCCTTAGCCAAACCTCCGTAAGAGAGTCATGTATATAAGCCTGAGAGAGATTGATTCCAGTGCACATAACTCAAAGCCTCAATATTTCTTAAAAGTTCAGGCTCCTTTTAGCACCTAATACAAATGAACAAAAATCTTTATGAAAATGCAGGTGGTGGTTGTTTTGCCATCACTGACTCATTGTGACCAAAACAGAAGCTGGAAAGCTAAAGAGCCTAGAGGCACCACAGCCATAGCAAAGCAATTATAGAGTAATATGGGAAGGTAAGGCCTTAATAATTCCCTTAATATCTTTGCAACTGTAATGGCCTTCATGGTCTCAAAGATCATAAATAATAAGGATGAAAAATATCCCTGTGCAATAATAGACTTTTGTTTCCTAATTTTCATAGGGACACCAAGCAATTGCTCAGTAATTTTTATACATTTCCTGCCAGTTGCTGCAGGCATGTCGCTTGCTAGGATGGCAATAACCCAGAAGAACAGGACATGGTGCAAAGCATCAGTAGATCAGCATTTCATTAAGAATATGAAATGATGGCATGACATGCAAAGAGCATTCAGTACGTGTACAGATTGCACTTACCAAAGGGAGTTAATGTAAGTTAAAAACATAAGATCTGAAAGATATTATTGTCCCTCAGATGGGTACAGATGTACTGTATTATTTTAAAAGCAAGAAAAATTTAATCCTATTTTAAATTCGGGGTTTTTTCAGGACTAAAAAAGCAAATGTTAAACACTGTATGACAACTCAACACAATTATTTTCCAGAACCAAGTCTTACCCAAAAGCAAAAACACCCCAGTTTTGACTTCATTGAAGCACAAAACCTGTCAATGAGTGTGAACAGTCAGCAGATGCCAGAGATTTAAAAGGAACACCTTAGGACTATAAGTCTCCATCATAAAACCTAAGTGAATTATTTTCAGCAGTGTTCACTACAATGTAACTTAGGAAGTCCCCCTGTCAGGGCTGAAGTTCCTGTAATTGAAGTTTAAATAGAAGAAATTTTAGAAGAAATATTGTCACTACAAATACTAACAAACCCCCAAGGCCCACCTTGTGTATGGAAGGAAGCAGGATGTACTATTTTCCTTCACTGAGCCTCAGGACTAGAAGGAAGGTAGGTAGAAAACGTGGGGGTTTTCTTCAAAAAAGGGACTCCTAAGAACGTCTGAGGAATGACAGACCACTAGGTCTTACTTCTGTGTCAAGTTTGTTGATAGAAAATACAAAAAAAAATATGATCATTAGGACTGTATTTAGCACTTCATCATACAGTAGTCTTACCACACAGTCATATACCAAGGACACAGCTTTCAATCAGGCAAGTCGTGCTTCAGTCTGTATACAACTTTCCTGAAGAGTCAGAGAGAATATGAATAGGAACGGTCAAGCTGCTTTCATTTCACATAGTTCTTTACAGGGTCACCCATCAAAGGCTGTCTAAAAAACTAAATTCTTAGAGGGGCTGAAATAGAGCCCCATTTTCAATTAAAAATGCATTAGAAAAATCCACCTATTGTAGGAGTATCTAAACAGTTTGGAGAACTGGGAGATTGTCAGTGAAGACTGTTCTGGGACTTCACCATTCAACACATAATTTATCTGGAAATAAAATGAACAGAGAAGTAGAGAAGATTGTTGATATAGAATTATTCAGAATTTTTAAAGTTAAAACTAACCCTGAAGAACTGCAAAAGGATATTACAATAATAGAGGTAGAGTGGCTTCTATATAAATAATGTCACCAATAAATAATGTCACCACCAACAAATTTAAAAATACCTAAAAACATAATACCTTTATTAGATATTATCAGTAAAGAGATTAATGTGCCACTGTGTATGAATATCAGCTCAAGTACAAAACAGCAAATAGAACTGAATTTCGTGGAAAGCAATAAGGAACAAACAAAAAATTTCCAAGGAAAATAATCTACATCTTCATTATTGCTGTTCTCATCTTCACATCTCAAAGTGATAGAATGGAACTTGAAGCAGTGCCACATGGGCACTAGGAATGTTTATTAAAGATTCCTTGTAAGGAAGGATTAATGATCTGGAGTTTTTCAGTCTGTAAAAGATATATTTAAAAGGAGGTATTATAGATATCCTGTAAACCCATGTAATTGTTTAACTGAGATGAATCAGAAATTAGTATTCATAATCATAAAAAAATTTCAGAAGACAATAAAAGACAGTTACACAAGGAGTGTAACTAAATTTTTAAATTTATTGATGTGTTACAAGCCAGTGGGGATACATTTTTGTGACATATTATACTAGCAATCATTTCAGTCTGGGCTAGAGGAAAATTTTAATTGACTACCATTTTTTGATAGCCTGGTTTTATTTTAATACCCAGGACATACATGTTGGGTTTGGTTTTTTTTTTTTTTCTATAAAAATAAAAGGTTCATAAAGCAATATCAAAATACTGATTTAGTTATGTCTTGCAGGAAATGGGTCAGTATTGCTGGCATATATAATGCTTGCAGGATTATGTTTTTTAAAAATGTCTGCTACCTATAAAGCCACATAATTTATAGAATCACATTATTTGAAAAGAAAGCATTTTATGCTTTCTTCTTCTGTCATTTGATTAACTTATCAGACACATTTAGATTTTTTAACTAGACTTAAGCCCCTAATGAAATGTTCAAATGCTTATATGCTCAGACTTCCTCCCAGAACCAAGCTTCAGGAGCCTGTGTGACAGTGGGAAAATGAGAGCACAGCCCCACTGGAAACTCCTGAGCCCCGTAAGGAACATTTGAAGGACTAGGAATATGTGTTTTACAATTTCAGCCTTATGTTTTGGTTTTTGCTCTAATAGGTCGTGGGTTGTTTTTCCACCCATCTGCCAGCTGGTCTTCTCTCAGCTGTAAATCTCATACCTCTCTACTTCCACATTTCTTCTTACACTCATTTCTTTTCTTTCTTGCGTAAGAAATCTCTTTTCTCTCCTTCCTTTACGTTTCTTGTTCTTATTTGCTTGCTTCAGATTTTTTTTGAGAATCTTCACTGATTTTTATAGATTTAGATTAGACTTGTCTTGTTGCTACTTTTTCAACAAGTCAGATTTTATTCAGTTTTACTCATCTAAAAATCTGAAAAAGTCTTACTTTGTTAAATATAGCTTTTTGGTCCAATTTCCTACCCCTGTAGCCCAACTTCCATCTAACCAAACACAGCTGTTAGAGTCATATTCTCCTCCTGCCATGCTGATTATGATATTTCCTCCAAGCGGCATCAAATACAAATGTCTCACCTCACCTTATAAAACATACCTCCATTTCCCTACTGATTTCCCATTTCCTAAGGTCTTGTGATCCTTCAAAGCTGTCAATCACTCTACAGCAAATCCGAGATAACTCTATTTATTTCCATTTTTATATTTTCCCATTCCTGAATGCTCTCCCATTTCCTGGAATGCTATCTTGCTGTACTTAAAGTGTTGTCCTGAAAAAAAGAATCATCTCCCAAATTAAAAGTCTCACTGAAAATGACATAGCTGAGTTTTGCATGTTTACGTATCTGTGTTTGTATCTGTGTGCACAAATGCTCCTACACAATTTGAGGATTTTTCACTGAGCTTAGGAGGTACTCAGTCAAACACAGCATGATATGTTGATTTTTTTTTTTCATAATTGTCACTGTGCTGGTAAACAAAGATTTGGTCTATGAAAATTCTCACTCTTCTATTGATTTCCCACTTTAATCTTTGAAAATTTCAATATTAACCTAAGTTTGAAAAAAATCCTTTTTTTAAGCTCACTGTTCTGCTTCTGGTAAACTATAGAGCATTTTAGTATATATATAGATAGATAGATAGATAGATATGTATATATATATATACTGGACCTGAGCACAGCATATCAGATCAAACAAGGCGATCTCCATCAATTACCAGCTTTACTACTGGGCAGATTCAAAAAGCAAGCCACAGGTCTTTCTGTGATAATGGAAAACTGATGATATTTTATGACGGCCGGGTTGGGGTCTGTGGCTCAGACCCAGGAAGCCGTGACGGATCCAGAGAGAGCGCCCCACAAGGGACAGTCTTCCAGAGGTCTGCGGCGTTCCCTCGGCCGCCGGGGATGCCTCTGCAGAAAGGCTGCCTGTCTCAGCAGGCTGTCAGCCCTTTAGTGATTCAGCAAGAGTGATTTCAGCTCTTGTTCTGCGAGGCAGAGCCCAGGCTGGACCGGGAGGAGAGACGGGAGGCTCGTAGAGCAGTTCCGCATGAGGCAGCTTTATCAGCCTGCACCCCGCGAAGGGGAGGCCAGGGACGAGCTCTCCAGTCTCAAAGGGGGAGAAGGGTAGATCTTATAGGGGTACAAGGGTGGGTGTGAGAGGGTAGAAGCCAATGGGTTACAAGGAATCTACATAGGGTCTCCCAGAGGATCATGGTTCTTGTTTTCTCTCACCCTCACCGAAGAGAGCTGCCTTCTCCAAGGGGATGCTGCTGGGAGGTTATGCAATCTCCTTATCAGCAGGCCTCCCTTCAGGGCAGGGACTGGGAATACCCCACAACATTTCATATTTTAAACATTCTTTATTTTCCAGGTGTGATGGGAGAATATGAACCAAAAATTGAAGTCCATTTTCCTTACACAGTTACAGCTGCAAGAGGAACTACTGTAAGGATGGAGTGTTTTGCACTTGGAAAGTAAGTACAGATTCTTTCATAATTAGACACCATTGTCTATTAAGATGAGACATGCCTAATTTGTGGTTTCATTATTTTGCTGGATTTTATTTTTACAGACAGTGCTTACTGCACTCTCAAAATAACCAGTTGACTAAGTAGCTAATTATGAACTCCCTGCCCAGCCATTTCTGTGGTCAGGAATTCAGTCAAGTTAAAAGACTCTCTGTCAAAATGAAAAGTAAACAAAAAGAGGAAAGGTTTTTTAACTGAAATTTTATCAGACTCACACCCATTTGTTCACTGGGATACTATAAACCAGTAAATTAGAGTTTGTTCTGTCAAAATATCATATTTTGAGAATAAACAAACATTAGTAGAGTTTTTTCCCCTCCCCCATGTGCATAATTTATACATGAAGCTATGAGCAGAATATCTTAATCATGTCCTAAGTCACTTTGTGGCAGTGCCTACTCTCTAGTTTCTACTTGACATAATAGCACTAGCACGGAATGGATGTTTACTATTTATGTCAAGGGGTTTTTAGATGTTTGTTGATAAGAGAGTTTAGGGAGAGAAAGGTGTGAGAAACTGTACCTATTACTTCTACACAGTATTCAGATTACAGAATATAGGATGAAATTGATAACATTTCAGTTTTGTGGTGGTGGTTACTATCAACTACTCAAGTTACTGTTATGATTTTTCCCAAGAAGAAGGTTGGGAAGGTTAGTATACAGCCAGACAGAACTGACAGTCAATTGTAGTGATTCAAAGAAATTCTTTCTTCTTCACATATATGCTGCTAAAAACAGATGTTCCTTCAGTGATGTTTCTCTAGAGACATATAAAAATTATATCAGGTAGGATTCTTTCCAAGATACCTCATCAAATTCTGTGTGGTATGTTGAAAAAAAATGCCACTGTATTGAATTCTTTTCAGTTCCTTTTAATAACAGTGTTCCTTTTGGACATCTTGCCCCTAGTCTCCAAAGATATGCTGCTAAATATCATATATACTGCTTGCTTTTATAGTTCATGGCTTATCAAGACACATACAAGTTTCTTACAGCCTGGCCTTGATTAAAAATAAGGGAAGGATTTGTCTTTGTAACTCCTTTGGAGGAGCTCCATTCAAGAGTTAGTCTGAGAAATACTGTATCTTACACACCAATTCTTCTAACTTATTTACCTAAGGAGGAACAAAACATAAGAGGTTAGGAGTTTTAAGACAATAGTCTGTTTTCCTGAGGATCATTCCTCCAGCTTGCTTGGCAGGCCTGGTTTTCCAGAGTGACTTTTCAAAGCCTGTCTCTATTACCTGAGAGGGCTTTTTAAATGTTTTTTTATAGTCCTTCTGACCTTCATGTGTCACTGGTCACTGGATTTTTTCTGTTCAGATTTTTCTCTTAACAGTTCCTAATTACTGACTGGATGATATATGTCTGAAACTTACTCCCTTCTTGCTGGTTTTTCATGTTTGACCAATATTGAGATGCTCTCAGTGTGCAGGTCAACAGAAAGTATACAAAAATAATTAAAGATAAATTCTGACAAAGTTTTTCAGTTGTATCTATTTAGGTTCAGTGAAGTTGATGAAGAAACAGGACATAGCCAAACTAGTCCAAACAAAAGCTGGGAGACCATAGGCCACATAGAGGGAGCCATTAGTGACTGCAGCTTTTGCAAATTCATTCCCAAGAAAAAAGTTAGAAGTAGTTTAGAAAACAAATGTGAGGCAGGAACTTTTGTAGGGCAAAACACAAGTCTTATGTTTTATATAGTAAAGATAAGGAAAGAGGTACGTGACAGAGGACAGAAAACCAATAAATGGAGAGATACCCTGAGATGCTGAAATAAATGAGTAAAAGGGCTGTTCTGTAGAAGCTGATGGCTCCAGGCTCTCTCCTGTCAGAGACACTGTCAAGTCAATAGTTGGCAATGAGGCCCTTTTAGACTCTTGGCTATGGCTGAAGCATATTACTTCTTATTTTCTTCATTTTGCTGCAATTAAATTGCAGTTGCTGACAGATTACAAGTCAACCTTCCAGTGAAAAGGAGGTATGACACACATTGTCCTTCGCAACCATCACTGAAAGGCAAGAAACAGAGCTTCTGATACCTTCCATCTTCAACACCATGAGATTCAGTAAACTCTCAAAAAGATTCAATCATTTTCAAAAATGAAGGTGAAGTTGACAGGAAAGGCTTTGATTAGGTTATTGCCTCCTTTTTATTTAGTGTTAATCTTTAATAAACAAAAAATGAAAACCACCTGAATGGTCAAGGAATTTAAGGTTATCTAATAAGATACTTGACCCCATTTGCTGCTGTTGTAATGGACAGGTATTTTTACCATGCACATTCCTTATCTTTTCCCAGCCATTAATGCATAATCAAATCAGCTCAGCCGAAATTGCTTTCAACCTGATATGGTAATAATTACATGAATGACATTTCAGGCACCATTTGAAACCTGGAGGCTGAGGTGAGAGGTAGAAATGCATCAAATTTCCTATTCATTTTCATAATTTTCTTTTTTTTCCCCCTGTTTCTTATTCCTGATGCCTTGTTACAGGGGTTTTTGCTTGTTAGATTGCCATGGGTCCCATTTACTAAATTGAATCAACAACTAATTTGTTTCTTTTTTATTTAGTATTTTGAAACTTGATATTTTGAGTTCTTATTGTAAATAACGCAGGGGTTATTACAATCTCAAAACCAACATGCTGCTGATTTTTCATGCTTTAATTTAGCTGTCTGAAACACTCTGCTCTCTCCACCGTAATTGCAAGAATGACAGACATTCCAGTGAGATTTCCTGAAGTAGGCATTTGGCAAATATTCCAGGAAGAGCCTAGTCTTTAGTTACAGATTAATCATTTATTAACAGTGTTTATTTAGAACTGCCAGTCACTATGGCTGAAAGAATTAAATAAATTGAAACTCCGCAGCTTTTGTCTTCAAACAAAAGTCAAATATCTTGATTGCTTGACAGAGAAAAATTCTCTGAGAAGGATTTTATTCTGACCCAAGCAATATGTAGCTGGTTCAGTTACAAGTGAAAATATTATGTTATTGATGCTGCTTACAAATAGACTTTGTAGTTGCTAAAGAATTCAAAGTAATGCAAGAGTGAAATATCTCAAGATTATCTTATTTGTACTAGATAATGCTGCTTATGATGAGCATCAGTCATTGGCTAAGAAACCACTGCATAAATCAATGATTTACTGCTGAGGTTTAACAGAAGACATGACAAACAGAGGAACCAAATAAAATTTACTGCTTATATATCAGAGTGGGCATTTTGCAGTTAGTGATGTTTTGTGCTGGATATATATGCTGGCCCAAGGTTGCTTTTATAGACATATTCACTGCCACGTCTACACATCTACCTACACATCTACCTTATGCTTCAGTTACATGTATCTTTCATATATGTACTTATATATAGCATACGGATATATTTTCTGCCACCCGTTTAATTATGCAATTTCTATTAGAAATACTTGAATTTTTGTTTGTTCCCTAACATAACATGGGATCATATTTTTTTAAAAAATGTGCTAAAAAAACCACTGGCAATAACAGTGTATTAACATATTCTATTTATTTTAAACTTTTCACAAGAACAGAAATACATCATTTTAATTTGCAGAATTGTTGCATCCTGATTAGTATTTACATTAAACATCGTTAAAATAATCAAATAACTGAAAAGAAAAAGAGAAGAAAAATCTGAATGGAAGATTTCAAAACATCTAAATTAATAAAAATAATTCTAATCAGCAGTGTGTTAATGTTTGCTTCTGAGTAACACAGTTTTCACTCCTAGTGTCTCCTCTTATTCAAAAAGACAAGCTAATTTTTTTGTAAAACTAATAAATGAGCTAATGGGTAATGAGGTTTCTGTTTGTAGTCCAGATAATCCTGATTTTCTATGTTCATTTAAGTATCAGACCTTAGACATTTTACGTAAATCAAGAAGACAGATCATGACCTGTTCTTCAGATAAGTTCTGGTGAAGATTTCGTTTTCCGACCTGACACTTTTGCACAAATTTCAGCATTCCTGGCTTTTCCTGCTCCAGAAATGCAATTTCTCAGATACTGCCTTCTGTGACAGCAGGTTGCCATTTTAATGTTCTCTCAAATATTACTGACTTTTCTTCCAAGAACACCTAGAGGCAACTGGTCCATTCTTTAATTTCTTTTTTCATGTACTTTATTCAAAGAAATAATTCTGATGGTCTCATTTAGCTCCCTGTTAGAAAGAGATGAAATTAATGCTGTTGATATGCAAAAGGACTCTAAATTCCATGCCCACTATATGACATATTCATTATTGAATCACATCAGTGACAGCCACCTAAGCATCCTTCAGCACTTCCTGACTTTGGAGAACGCTTGTGTCATAAGTAATTTTAACAATATTATCTTAAATATGGGACTTAAAAGCAGACACAGATGGAAATAGAAAGTTTTTTTAAAAGCCTGAAAATGAACAATTTTTCATAGTTTGAGCAATGACACAGGACTGGTTTGTCCAAGTGGCATGAAAAGCTGTTAAGTTCCTGCCCTCTTCCATGAGCCCAAACCCTTGGCCTCAGAGGAAAGAAAGAAAAATTCAAGTGTAAGAAACATATCTTTCTTTTTTTAACTTTATTATTCTTCCTGGCATATAACTCTAAGTTGTCTTCTTGTTTCCATTTCAAATAATTCTACTCTCACTCTTTCACACAGGTTTTTTAATTTTAAATTGCGTATAGTGCACACACCCTTTCTGACCCTCACACTCCAGCCTTTTCCTTAGTGCATTTTTGTTTGTGCATTACACCAGACTTCTATTTTATTTTCCATATAAAAGTCACATTTCATTGGTTTTCTGGCTCTAGTCAGAAAAAAAAATATAGGATTTGTATTATGAAAGTGCCAGCAGCCAATTTTGAGTGAGTAATCATATTTTATTCCTCATTAAAACAAATTACAGGATGTGGAATATTGCAGTATTGTAGATTACCAGAGTTTTCAATCTTTGCTTTTAAAATAAGGGCCATGTAGACTGCCAAAAGGACTGTTTTCCTTAAAAAAAAAAAAAAAAAAAAAAAGCTTTGTGCATCCATTTTTTTGTATTATAGTTATTTTTTAACCACATAGATCAAAACATAGATATTTGAATCAAAAGAATCAATAGAGAACAGTGCTGAAAGAAATATTTTCTTATGACCTATTTGCTTGGTTTTCTGTATTTTTGAGAGACTATTTTATGCTTATGGGTTTTTTTGTGTACAATAGTAATATACACGTAATAGACCAAACTTCTTTTTAAATGCTAGGTTATTTCACTTTATGTAATGTCAAAACTATGTTTTTGGTTTGAAATATACTTAGTTAATGCTAAGAATAAATTAACAATATTTACATTCTTTTATTAGTGAATTGTGATGAGGCTCTTTTGATAGACGTATTGGTTATGTTGTCATATTTAATGTTGCCTTAATAATACTACTGTTAACTTTTTTTGGAAGAGATTTATAGCTCAGTTGTAAACATTCATCCCATTTGTAGTATGGCTTGCAAGAACTCAGCTGGTAGTCCATTTAAAAATCTTGTTTTCTAAATGAAATAAAATAAAAAGAAGGTGAAGCTACACATGTTTAAGTCACACAAGTTAATGAAATTTAGTAACTTTTAATCTAAGAAATTTTCAAAATATTCTCTTCAAACAATGAACTCTGAATCAATTCAGATTAAAAAATATCTCAAAGTTTTAAATCCATTAAATATAGTATTTCTTGTTACCTTCTTTGCCTGGTTTTCTTTTTTCAGACTTTCCTAATTGACCTTCAAGCTTTCATTAAAAATGCTATTACTTGTTTTATGTCACTACCAATATTTTCATTACAGACTACATACTTGTTGTGGATGCATCATCCTGGTAGTGTTTAAGGCCAGGTTGGATGGGGCTCTGAGCAACCTGATCTAAAGGAAGGCGTCTCTGTCCATGTCAGTGGAGCTGGAACTCAATAATCTTTGCTTCCTTCCAACTCAAACCATTCTATTAATCTATGTAGAGAGAACTTACTAAATATTTTTCAATATGCATAAATAAAAGCAATGTGTTTGGATAAGTGAATATAATACCTAAGCAAAGATCAGAGTGGCCAAATAAAAAATCTTTGTGGTCTGGTGAAGAACATTTGACTGTAACTGTGGAGAATTGCATGAAGTTTCTGAAGAAGTTAGTTTTGCTAGTGTGGCTCATTAAGCCAATGACACAGGGTAATGGCTGTGAAGCATGTTTCTAGATAGTACAAATCGTTTTGCAGGTGTAAAAAGACAGACTTTGCAAGTCCACATTTTAAAGGGCTGTTTCAGTGAGATCTGGTCTGTGTCTAGTAAATAATGTAATGATGAAGAGAACAGTTTCAGAAAAGAAAGTTAAAGGCACCCAGGGATGCATCTTTGGTCAGAGGTTTCATAGTACCTGATTCCTTTCTTTTCTTCCTCTGCCACATAATCATATGTGATTTTTGCCAGGAACAAGAAGTTCACAAACAATAATTTTATGAGTAACAGAGATCTAGGTTGCACACTTCTCTATCTAGCACATGCGGTTATCCATCTGGTCTCTCCACACAGAGGAATAGAAGATTCTAGCATTGCACCATTGCACCATTGTTTCCTAACTTCAAAGGACTAACCTCAACCCTCTCTCCTTTTCATATCTGTAAAATGCAGCTTTTTACTTTCAGACCACCAGTTAAAACAATGAACCAAGTCTTCCATATATTTCTCTCTGACTTCTATCCTCTTGTTGGCTTATCTTGGCAAATCCAGTATTACCCAGTGGTCTTGAATGTTTCCAAACAGGTCTTCCAAGATTCTTCCTCCAGACCAGGCAGGAGGCATCTCCTGTTACAAACTGTCAAGAGAACCAGACAAGATGTTCCTGTAACCCAACCCCTTCCCAGTAATCTAGTGTCAAAAAAGGTCTCATGAGGATTTCTGTTCTGGGATCAGACTCTTTTCTAACCTAAGTCTTCTTGTTATCAGCATGAATCCACATCCTGCTTCAGCCCTGGTGTTATGCTAAAGAGTAGCAGAGCTAATGCACTGGTGGTATTTCAGAACCAACTAAAAGTTAACGTCTGTTAACTGCACTATACTGAAACCCAGGGGCATTGACATGAGTGAATGGTCAAGCCGGCAAGCAGCAGATGAGTATTATTTGGTATAAACATGGGAATAGAGCATAATTTTCACTGGTATGTGTGTATATATATATATATATATATATATATATAAAATTCAAATAGTCAATATTTTTCCTACATATAGGAGAGTTACTGTGAGAACAACGTATGCTAGTAAATTAATATTTTCATGCCTTAAGCTAGTTCACAGTGTAGAAGTTCACAGGTAGTAATTTGCCTCTACCATCAAGACCAAGTTTCAGCATGATGTTATATTTTTCATCTACAGGTCACAGAGATATGAATTATCTGTTTTCTCTTTTTTAAACAGAGAAACCATGCCATAGAATATTAGTCTGGTTTAATTATTTGCCCAAAATGAAACTGTACAATCAATACAAAAACTGATATAGAAATACTTGTTTCTAAGTTCCATAGGACAAAGTATCATGTTACTCCATGTCCCTACAGTACACCAGTTCTCACTACAGGAAAAATTTTTTGTTTCTCCTATCAGATGCCAAAGTTGGAAGGTGTGGAAGCCACTTTTAAAGTTTACCAATAAAAAAAAATTGCAACAGGGAAATGAACACTCTCTGCAGAACATCTGTTGGTGTTATAAGTAAGGATGTCCTTTCCCCTCAAGATAAACTTGTGATGAGAGAGAGGAAGCTTTTTAAAGATGAGCATGACATCTTCAAGCTCAGTTTGTTTATATGACACAAATAGATCCACGATTCCCTTTTTTCCCCCCCTTTGATAGCACATATTGTTTATATCAAATAAATATTTCTAAGACTTCATCAATGTCAAGTTAGTTTTATTTCATGCTCAATAAGTATTTATGTTATAAGGTGGTAGAGCCAGATTGGATTTTGTTCCTGGTTTTCAGGCTGGATTTATTTCTATCTTCTTTTAAGTGGACTTGTTCTTGAATAGACTTTATAATACTGTAACAAATATTGCAGTCATCCATAGCAATGTAATAAAGATCCTTTGATAAATCTCAAGTAGCACTCCCAGGCCTCATTCTGCTTCACTCTAAATCTAAAAAATTAGATTTGATTGCTTTTACCATATAACATAAGGAAAGTGGGGAAAAAATCCTACCAAACTGCAAGTCCCCATCAGTAGAACGTCATTCTTGAAGAAGCAATATTACCAATCCCTTCCCTTTCTCTCTCGGAACCATCAAAGAAAATTTATAAATGTTACTAGAAACTGTGTTCAGTAATTTGCACAGCCTTGCTTTAGGTTTAAAAATGGAGAAGCACTTTTTTTGCATTCCAAACTTACTATCCAGAAGCATATATTTAGGCTTTCTCTCTGTGTCAGAGTCTGAAAGGATCAGAAGGAGACAAATTCTAGCATTTGTCGAGAGTAGGTCGCCAGAGTTACCACTGTTGTGTTTCTCTTCAGGATTTCCCACAAAGAAATAAATGCATATTATACTGTAGCACAAAAGCCATCTTGCACTCTCCAGACACACTGGATTTGTGCTTACATTTGCATCATGATTGATGGTATTTCATGATTTTTGGGATTTCTGGACTCATTCTAACTAGTCTTCTAGATCTCCTGGATCTGTACACATACGCTGGCCGTATCTGTACAGCAGTTAGGAATTCCCAGATTAATGTGCCAGCTACAGAAATTCTGCCTGGACAAGGTCTGGAACAGAGAAAAATGACACAAATTTTCAATTATAAAATAGCTTTAACACAAAACAAATAAACACAGTTCTACTGTATGAACACTTGCCAAACACGTGTCATCATTTCAAACAAATTTTCTTCTCCAAAGCATTTGTCTCTAACTTAAAATCATGGATTCTTCATAAATTATCCCCTATACTAACACAGCAGACATCATATATGCCTTTTGCTTTTCAAGATTTTTCAGATTGTCTTCTCAACAGCCTTGATCAAGTCACAGGCTGGTGATAATTTGCCTGCTGTTATGTCTTTAATACTTTCTAGGAGAATGTCCAGAATGACCCCAGCCACGTGCTGAGGTAGGGTGTGATACAGAGACTAGAAAAAATGGTTACTGGATGACTGAGGAAAAAACAGAGCTTATTTCCATCATTTTTTAAACAGACGTGATAGCTCAATACCTCCTCAATCCCACCATAAAAATAGCATCTACTATACTATGATGACCTAAATATAACATGGAATTTTGCAGTGAGGACAGCACTGGAATCATAGGAGATGTTCAGCTCTTTTGTATTAAATTTTTACCTATGCTGTTGTGATTTCATCAAGAGTAAACCCCACTACCTAACTTTTAAATGCAAACACAAAAGGTTGTGGAATAACTTTTCCCCTTTGCTCACTACTTGTCAAACCAACACCTTGCCTGTTGTGGTTCTTCTGTTCTCATTTGATTACACCTTAATCAGGTGACCCATTTGTTCATGATTAACTCAAATTTAAGAATGTTGAAAAAAAAAATTAAATCACCAAAATTGTCAGTTATATCATCTAACTCAGGATATTGGACAGCTACATTATCTAAGTTTAGGTATCAAATAGTTAAGTGTCAAGATTGAGACAGCAGTTTAGGCTCTGATCAGAGAGTAAAGAGAAACTCTGGAGTATAATTCACTGTGAATAATGAACCATTATAGATAATGAATCATCTTTATACACGGCACAATTTTAGTTGCTAGAGATGCTCTAATGTGCCATAATTTAAAGTGTGAAGAAAATGTGGAGCTGGATATACAGCCAAGCAAGCACTGTCCTTGCTCTGTGCCATAAAGAACAAGCTAGCAGTGGTGGGAAAGCACACCAAAATTAATATATGACACTCATATATGCAGCAGACTTTTTTAGCACAATCATAGATGTCTCTTGAAGTGACTTGCAGACCTGGACTTGTTCCTGAACACTGGCTTCAAGCTCATCACTATTTGCTTCTATTCTCTTTTAATTTTTAAATCACCGTACTCACTGCTGCTATATTTCATGAGTATCTTTTCCTAAGTATCTTTTAATAACCAAATGAAAGGAAAAGTGGTTATCGTGTCTCATAAAACTCTGAACAGATTTATATGGGACATTCTAAAGGTAGATGTGAATGGTTGATGGGCATTCCTGGAAAGCATCTGACAGAGAGAATTTCATTGTAGTCCTCAACATTTTAATCCTCATAATTATCCTGTAATAATTAGAAGATATTAAGCACAGATGCAAGACAGGAAGGCATAAGAAAATAAAGTCTCCATAGGTATGCAGAGCTTTTCAAGACGTATTATGATGTGAACCTGTGGGTTTGAAGGCACAGCTCAGAACAGTGATGCATGGTAAAGAAAAATGGTGTGGAGAGGAATTGAAATTACAGTAGAAGATAAAATATTTCAAAATACCACATCAATATGTACCAACCAAATATAGAAAAAGTAATCTATGCATTCCTATTTAAAATATTCTTGAAATACTAGGAGCTCAGATCCATGGAAAAGGTATTTTAAAATTCAGACATTACTCTTATTTCTCCCTCATCCCTTTCCCAAAATAAATATGTGCTTTAGGAATGTAATGAAATTCTCCCACATATGAAATTAAAAGAAAGAAGAATTGCTTCCAATTTTTAAAACATTTTTATTTCTGTATTTTATTGAAACTTGTGAAGAATTCCCAGCTAATTCAACAGCTGGGAATCCCAAATAATATACTGCTGAAAACTGACTCTTATAATCTCTTGTAAATGCAAAGGTAAAATTATAACTCATATTTTCTTCAAATTCAAAGCGTACAAGCCCACAGTAATATCTATTACACTCACCAGCGACCACTTAGGGTTTTTATTTCAATTTAGATTAATGACAAGTTTAATGATAGTATTTATGAATTCAAGTAGGGTTTTTCTTGGTGGTACTAAGGTTTACCAGTAGTATTCAGAAGATTTTTATCCAAAAGTGAGGAGAAGTCTTGTCTTTGAACTCAACTGAAGCTCAAATCAATTTAGTTACAGGAGTTGAATGTGGACAGGCTTACAATAACCAAGGAAACTCTGTTCCCATAAATGTCTGCTGAGACCAAAATCAAAATGGATTATAATGATGATAAGATTCAATAATTATGGCTATTACATTAAATTTATATTAATTCTAGAAATACTTCTGCAGTTGCTCTATTTTTCAAAAAGCTGTCATTTAAAAATGGATCATTTCAAAAGATGAAAAGTGTGCATATGTTAGTTAGCTTTTATGGTGGATTTTATGAGTTTTCTAGAACAGTCACACAATTTTATTCTTTCACATCCTCACTCATGTTTCATTTCATTCTCACAGAAGTCACAGAGGAGAAATAGGTATAGATATATTTTTATTTCAGATGTAAAATTCATGCGTCACTTGTAAGTTATGCAAGGAAAATAAGCTTCATTAAACAGAACCACAAGTTGTCTGCAAATACTGATTTGTAATATGGGAGTACTTTCCTTTGAAATCATTAAATCTGCCCAGCTAAAGAAACTTTATCTCCTTGAAAAATTCCACTTACTACCTCATACTGATGAAGAAATGAGTTGTTTTAAAATATGACCCAGGCAACCAGTTTCCTCTGTGTTTGCCATGTTATACACATTTGCTTGCTGCAGGAAACACAAAAGCAAATTTAAAAAAATTAGCTAAATACAATTTAAAGGAAATTTTCCAAATACAAGAATTTCAGAATAATCTCATAGCAGCTAAATGAGACAATTTTCATGGTTTATAAGCTCTTGACTCTTTCTCAGAAATGCCCACTACCAAAAAAATTCCTTTTACTAATTCTATTCATCAGAACCTGCTTTCCTCCACAACAATAGAGAAAAAGCATTTTTGTCACTGATTTTAGTGGAAGCAGGGCTGAAGGCAAATTAACCATCAACAGGTAGCAAACATAACACCCTTACAGTGTTACAATCTGCACTATTTCAGTCTTAAAGCAGCAGCTGCTGAGTACTATTACACTGTACCAACATAATGAGTTCCTGCATGGACCTGTGTTCTGAATAATAATGGTCAATGAAACCCTTATCTGCCCATGGTGGCTGTTTTGAAGACAGCAATCATGACATAATTATATTCCTATAAGAAGAAGACAACCATACAAGGACTTAACCCTTAAAGCTGAATGCCAAACAGAAAACTTGCAAAATTCTCCACAAGTCATTCAAGAAAGAGTCTAAATTTAAATATCAGAATGAAGTGTGTGATTAGAAATTAAATACGAGGGCTAATGAAGGGGGGGAAAGGAAACTAAGATTGTTATTTGTACTACATCTGATATATAGATATAGCTGTTAAAGTGTAGCAAATCAAAATATGTAGCTAAGGATGTGAAAGGAATATCATAACTAGTGGGGCTAAGACAGAAATTTTTATTAGTGCCTCAGAAAGAAATATCCTATTTATCCTTCACATTTAAAAGTCAACATATTGAAGTACTTGAATCAGATAGGAGTGGGAAGTTCTTTTAATCTTCTAACTGAAAATTATGTAAAATAACTTCTAATAGGAAGCAAACTTCGTAAATTACAACCATACAAGCTGTAGAAGAGTCCTCAAACCAACTCTACAGGACACCAAAATTTGAAATCAGTCATCAAGAAAATAATTTAAGGTTAAAAATGAGAAAGCTATGCAGCTTCTGTGATGATAGAGGGGAAAAATAAACCAAACAGGTCTTATGAGCTATGATCCACACACATCACATGATCCACAAATGTCTGTAAAAAGAAAAATATATGCATAATGGGAGTACTGGAAAGAAAAGAGATCAGCCTATTTTGTTTAGCGAGGAGAAACAAAGAAATGCTTCATACATGTATTTCTTCTCTGGGGGACACTGATAAAAGATCATTTTGCAAGGATAGCAAGATATTGTAGGGAGCATGTCTCAGAGGTGAATACACACACACTCACAATAAAGTTCATTTCATCAGGTTAATTAATCAGTGCAGCAAACTGATAAGGGAAATAATGATTTTCTCTTTCTGGTATATTAAAATGAATTCCATATTGAACTATATGTGGTTTTGTAAGGTAATGATGTTAATAGGCTCAATGAAACTCAGTGATATGTGACACTCAGGAGTTAAAATTAGACAAATCTTCTGATAATCAACTACAAATTTGGGGATTGTCTTAATCTCTATAAAGCACTAGAATTTGGAGCATCTTGTCTGCAAGCTTGAGTACAACTGCAGTAATTCACAGCCTGATTCTAACTGGTTGAAGAATAACCAGAACTTGGTTGTCATATACTTATTTTTTGTGTCTCAAACTGGATACCCTGAAATACTGAGGGAAAGGTGGTATTCTTAATGAAATTTCATATACTTACAGCAAGTGAAAGTCAGCAAATCATGACTGAAATTCATAGCATTTTTGAATTTAAACTAAATGAATTCGAATTTGAATTTTAACTATTATGAAGTACTTTTCCTCATCTAAACTGCCGCAAGATTTTGCATTTATATCTAAGCTTAGACTTGAAATAAATACAAAATATTTTTTTCGAAAAGTTCCATTTTCTGTTATAGTGTCCTCCAAGCTTCTTGTGGAGTACCTGAAGCAGTCTGGTTTTCAGCTCACAATCAAATATTTTTTAACAGTTCTCTTTTTTTCTTTTTTTTTCCCTCTTAAATATCTGCCATATTTAGAAAAATGTATGTCTATACCATAAGGCCCATTGGGTGCACAATGTCTGATGAGTGTTTGGGCTAAAAAGAAAATTTTATGAGTGCAAACATTATCTAATCCATTTCTTTCCTGGGTATGATTGTAAATGACCCTTCTGCTTCCACAAGCAAGAGTGTAATGCTGTGAGACAGAAACAGCAGTGCCATTAATATGTCTTCTTACACAACCAGTTTTGTAACTTGAAGAATATTGTAAGAAAAACTCTCCAGACCTTTGGTCATATTAATTTATCCAAGAAAGTGTGGTATTGAAATTCCCCACCTAGATAGATGTTTTCGCTGACTGATCTGCACTGCAGTATCATTGCAGGAAAACTGGGGTATGTTAGAATTTGCTAAATCCATCCAAGTTTTGAAGTTGTTATTTTCTTTGACCTATCGAGTGGAAGCATTCAGGAGTGAAACATAGAATGCTAAAGTAACTCTAGAGAGTGATTTCAAGTGATTTACTTGATCTCAATAAAAACAGCCTCCCTTGTGGATGAAAGAGACACATTCCATGTAGCAATCCATTTATCAAGGATTCCCTATAGAAAGTGAGGTATATCAACCATTATACGAACCTTAATTGTGATTACATTTTATTGCTACTTAGATTATTAAGTGTTTAAACTACCAGATAACGGAATCTATATTCTCAATAGTCAAAGAGTGTTAACATTAATTTTAATAAATATTTCAGCCCTGTTCCAACAATCTCTTGGAGGAAAGTTAATGGTCATAATCCAAGTAAAGCCCGCCTGAGAAAATCCCAAGCTGTGCTTGAAATACCTAATGTGCAGCTAGAGGACTCAGGAATTTATGAATGTAAGGCTGAAAACTCTCGTGGAAGAAATGTCTTCAGAGGACAGCTACAAGTATACAGTAAGTGTAACTGCACACAATATTATCCTGAAATGCTTTGTCCATGCTTAAGGCTTTGATTACACGTGAAGCATTCCAAGGTTCAGTAGAAACAGGATACCTTGATATATTGAGTATACCCTATATACCAACAATAGTATTAAATTAAAGTAAATATTTTTATTCCTTAGTATTGCATTAAAGTCTGAAACATAAATAATGTTGACTCCTTCGAAGAACTGACTTAAATACAATTCCATATGGGATTTGTTTTGTTTCATTTTCTAATTAAAGAGTATAGCTGTAATTTTAAAAGTCTATGTCTTTTATACCTGATATAACAATGACATGCAACCTAAACATGAAATATCTATCAGAAAACAATGTTAGAGATGTTTTAGGATTATTATCATACTTTTATTAACATTTTACCTATGCCATACTTGGGTATGCTTTGTCATGGTCATTTTACTGGAGTGAGAGCTGAAGAAGGGTTTGTTTTTTGCAGAAAATTCTCAATTTTCAATTTTCAATCACATGCACGATTTCCATGATTTTCACAAAGTGTTCAACATTTTCTGTCTAAGACTCAAAAAAAAGTTTTTGAGTGACCATGAAAGTAAAACTGAGCCATGCTTCACATTGAAAAGAAAAAAAGAACCCCAAAAATAAAAATATTTTTTAAACCCCATGAATTCTATATTATACTGTTGCTGCATTCTAGAGTCTAGAAACAAAAGCCTATATAATACATACCATGAATACTTACAAGTCCAAGTTTGACATATATCACATGTAAGCTTGAGTCCCACTACTTTTAATCAATTAAAGCTACACTACTTTCTATCATTCCATGAACCCTAAACCTTAAATACTTAGCAGGAAAGGCCTGCTTCAGGAGGTTATGCAACAAATCTTTCAAACTGAATTGTTTTCTGTCTTCTAACATCACAGCCAGTTGAACTGCTACAGTTTAGATAGATCCTCAAGTTGGTGGATATGTGTAAGAAGGAGTTTTTCTTCTTAATCAATTTTCTTTTTCTTTTCCTGATTTCAGCCCATGGCTCCTAATGCCTTCTCCCCATTACTAACTATACAGAGTTCTCTGCCTTTGTTACACACTTTCATCAAATAAGTATAGACTGGCATCATATATTTCATTTATTTTCCACATATGTAAATATTTTCAGGTCCATAATCAATTTTTCTGTCTCCTCTGGCTTTCCAATGTCTTTATCTTAACTCAGTTGATTTTAGTGAGTACCAGCATATCGCTGGATCATGCTTCTTTCCTTGCTTTCCATTCTCACCCATCTAGAGCCCAGGGCAGGTTTTTGTCTTCGATTTTTTTACATGCTGGAAAAATTATGTGATGGTTAAGACAACAGTCTGCTCATTTAATTTCAGACTTGTCATCTTGCACTTGCAGCAAAGGTTTTATAATACTTTTGCTGAAAACGGCAATCAAAGCCCAGCACCGACTCTATGCCTACTACTTTGGCAATACCCCACTGATATTTCTCAAATTCTTACTGTAATTTACTCCCATGAAAATATATCAGCTCCTGCAAGGCACCTGAGGGCCAGGGGAATTTAGCAGCTGGTCTTTTTCTACAAAGTCTCTTAAAATGTTTGAAATTAAAAAATTTAATTTGAGTTATAAGGTATATTCCAGCTGATACACTTCCTAACTGTTTTCTAGAGCTGTGAAACTACTAGATGCCGAAGCAGCTTATAAAGGTGTTATAATTATCTCTGCTTCCCTCTTTCAGAGTTAAAAGAATATAAAATGTTCTCTTCAAGAGAGAAACTAAGATGCTATAAAATGAAATGATTTCTTCAAGAGTACCATGCAGATCTTTGGCATAAAATGACAGCAAACATGATGTAGTGTTCTACACAATTCTTCATCTCTCAATGGCCTTTTGCTTTGAGCAGAAATAAAGATGGTACTCCATGGAAAATATTTACAATGTTAGTTTTTTTCCTGTTCTGTTTAGATAGAAATATGAATTTTTCCTTCTTCACCATTGTCTAAACTATATTCTTAGAGTCTCTGCCTTTATGGGATAGAGCACAATTTTAGCTCATTGGTCTTTTTTGCAATAATATAACGACAACTTCTTTAATGTTTAAGGAAGAGAGTTCACTTCATACTGTCTCATTCCTCTATTGACAGATATGTGAGACTATTATATTTTCACCTATCTGCATTAGCAGGCAGCAAGGTCTGAAAAGGTTACAGAGGGCTTTCAGATGGACAATACCAGCAGTGACCTCCAATACAGCAAGACAAGAAGAACAGACTTTACTAGCCCCCTACAAGTGCCTTTCCTTGGCCTCAAGATAAAATAGTCCCCATGGAGCCACCCGCAGCCTTCAATGATCCTGAAGACAGTACTAGTGTCTCACTGACCCACAAACCTTGGCAACTCTTTCCAGAGGTGTTGAGAGGATTTGTGTAAGAAGGTATTTACCAGCACAACATTTAGCCAAATGTTACTTCACAAAGTTCTCAGCTTCCTTTGCTGACAGCTGATGTTGCAGGATTTGGGGGCATTATCTGAAATGGCCTCTTCTGCTGTACCTTTTGTTCGTAACAACTGTCAACATGAATTATTTACTTGTAGGTCAGTCTTTTAACTGACATCTTATTCCTCCAGGTGACAACGATTACTTTGGCTCAGAAATTCAGGTGTAGGCCGGCATTCTTCACCAGGGGCTTCTTGTAAAATTTCAGAGCAGTCTGTAGGACCAGCTGTGTCATACCGCAGCCTCACAATTTACATATCTCTGTAGGAACTCACTCGCTGTCTGTTTGAATCTTCTTCATTCTGTCAGTTGCATCTGATCTGGGTCACCACAGAATATTTTGGAGAAAGCCCAGGACACCCAGTCTGCCTGTCTAGTCACATTTAATCACAAACTAGTGATTTTCCATTTCTTACCTGCTGCTACAATCCAGATACACCATGACTGCCTGATGCAGCTGACAATTCGAATGTTGTTCGGAAAGTGCTGTTTCGGATGCTGACAACTTCACATAATTGTAGTCTCAGCACTTAGCAGAAATTCAGCTGTAGGCATTAAAAATAACATTTTTAAAATGCCAGACATCCTCTTCTGCATTGCAACCTATTTTGAGAGGTGTGATTTTCCCCCAAGTGATCTCCTCATCCTGTAAGTTTCTGTGAATTTTTATTCAAGCTCAAATTGATTCATAGAAGAGAGCACAAAAATTAAAATGTGAGTGGATATACTTGTCATTAACCTTTTTGTTTCTCCACAAATTCTGGCTAGTAGCATTTTCCCAATGGTAAACACTGGTTTGTGCAATTCCTGCTCCTCTTTCACTCTTACATTTTTGGGTTTTTTTCTGTTACCTACTCACTAGTGCCAGGATCAGCAGGGGGTGGTGATGTGAAGAGACTATAAAAACACATTTTTTGGCTGTCTTTCTTTTGGTTGTATCAGTTCCCTCATCCTGCACTACAGCAGTGCCCTCCTCACAGCTGGAGGGGAGGTTTGCCATAACACAAGAATGGAACAAGCAGCTGAGGGCAGGAATATTTTGTAATGCAGTGTAACTGACCATACTGATTTTAAAATCTATTTTAATTACTTCCTTATAAAAACTGCATGAGAAAAAAAGTCCACTCCTGCTATTATAGATTAGGCCACACAGTAAAACTGGCAAAAGAAGAGATTTTGTAGCCAAAATTGTACGTTAATTTTAAATTTTCTATCTCGACTTTCTCACTTATCTTCCTCAATATGCTTCTCCTACTTTACTCTTCCCAATTAATCTCATATACAGGAAAATAATTTTTTTTTCGCTGCAAACTCTGTACTCATTCACATTTTAGGACATCATTTCAAGTCATTTGTCTATATAAAATTTTGTTCTTATTTTCTCTAAGAAAAAAAGTTGTTTAAAAATTTGAGAAATAATTGGAATTTTCTGGACCTTAATTTCATTTTTCATAGCAGATTTAAAAACCAGCCTGTAAGACTGCAGATTTATTTCCAATTTAAATTGTAAAACATTTTGACATCCTTGAATAAGCAGATGCAGAAAGGCAGCATACAATAAATCAAGGATTGGATGGTGATTTTAAAGTCTCAGAAGCACTGTATAAAGCTCTGGCACAACACCCATAAAGACTACTGAACACTAAAATGCATCCTTCTCCCAATGACCCCAAAACTGTTCACTGGACAGATTAAAAAACAGGCAGACACCTGGTTTTTTCCTAAGATGAATGTTGCATTTATAAGAAGAAGAAAAGGACTTGTTACTTTTGAAATATGGTTAAATTTTCTAATTAAAATAAAGTGTGATTATGGAATTAAGTCTTCTTTGCATACACTTTTATCAGGGTTATGTTAAAATATATTTGTTTAAAAAAGACCCAAAAATGATACATTGAGTTATAAGTTGTACATTCTGTTAAATGCTTCAATTTTAAAAGTATTGATAGGATTTTAGAACAAGTGTTATGATTTTATGGAGAGTGGCCCTTGCTAATGAGCAGAGAGGGAATTCTCTATGAAAAAGTAAGGAATACATAGAGAGAGAAATAGAAGTCAAAAAATTATGAACAGTATTTCTCTCAATCATGCTTTTAGCTCTATTCCAGCTACGTGTATCTATTGCTTTGCTACTTTATTCTCAAAGGGGTGGGAATCTGAGTCATTGCCTTCACTGATGGCAAGTCCAAGCTTGAAAAATGTGACTCTAAAGGCCATTTAGGCTACGAGGAGAAAATCTAGCGTAGAAATACCTCAACTAATGGAAAAAGGTTGTTCTGACCTATCGGTCATACCACTGTGATTTGCAAGTTTGTAGTTTCAGAAGAAAACCTGTGCCACGATTGTGTTAACAAGACAGACACAGACAAAAGGTAGGGAACAGCAGTTCTGAAGAGGACATGTCTGCAGCCAGGCTTGGGGCAGCTTTGTTTCAGTGTAAAAATGTGCATAGTCTTTACTGGACACTGGTTCATGATGAGCTCCAATTCAACACAGAAATGTGAGACTATATATGCTTTGGGTCAAAGAGTAGAATTTACAGAAAAGCAAAATACTGAAAATAAGTAAATATAAACAGGAACACTTTAGTTCCTCTTTGAAACTGCATGATTTTATGGTACCACTGGCTGTCTTTTATGACTTTTTTTGTTACACATTTATTTAACTGTCTCCTCTTCCAGAATCATATTAATGTTGTTGTTTTCAAAGGAAACAATTGCTTCTCAGCGTGCTTCCTTTCCACATATTGAAACACTCAAAAAGAGAACAGCAACTATGCAGTGCAATTGAATTATATTTTTAGGACAACAGACAACAAATAAACAGGAACTCCCAAAACCTGTTTCTTTCTGCAGATTTTTGTGGGACCCTTTGTTATAACTTCAGAAAGAAGATATTTAGAACAGCAGAGCACATGTAGAGAATTTCATGCATTTCCTTGACTGTAATGAGAAGAATAAGGAAGAAGAGAGTTTTTGTCTTGGATTTGGCAGTGGGGCTGGGTCAATCTCTCTGTTTTCCTCTACCAAAAAGGAAATGAGTGATTCTTCTTATAATATGTTTCCAACTTCTGACAAATGTCTGGTCTGGGACTCTGAAGCAGACTATTCCCTGATTAGGAATGATAGACACCTCGTTCTCTTTCTTTATAATCCATGCACAAGATGTGAGCTAGAAGTAGTTAGTCACCTGTCATGCCTTTTCATATCTTCTCACATCCTTGATTGGTGACCTGTCAAATGCCAGCTAGATTCAAAGATTTATTTCTAAACTCAATTCCTCATGGTTAAGTACATTATCAATTATCTGTCATTTGCAGCAGAGACTTTGTTATGACAGATCTGGACTTCTATTCATACCAAGCAGAATTTTACATCCCTTTAGCAATGATGGCCTTTAACAACTTATTCACTACGATTTGGAAAAACAACAAACAGCAACAACAAAAAAACAAACAAAAACCCCTAAATCAACACTTAGTATCCTTAATTAATTTCATCTATCATCCTCTGTGCTATACAAAGTGATATGACTGCACAATGAAAACCCAAAAGCTGGCTGTTAAGCATACATTTTTATTTCTGCATGTCAATGCTCAGTTTCTCACTGAGTCATATAATGTTTTCCATATTATAAGATCCTACAAATAGCTATCTGATTGGCTGCCACATTAAAGTTCTACTTCTCTGCAAAAAATGTTCCTTGTTTTTTGATGGATTATGTAGTGAAATTTAGGTACTAGTGATCACATATACAGCTATCAACTGACTGCCTTTAAAAAAACTGGTTTAAGATTGACTTACTGTGTAATTTATGTTCCTGATGCATGCTGGAAATCTCATGGGTTCTGTGGTTAAAAATGTTAAAAGCATTTTCTCCCTTGAAATAAGAATTAAACTGAAGACACTTTAACAGAAATATGTGCAAATACCTTACCAAAATTCCCAGTCACTCCTAGCTAAATAAATAAGGATTTTCTAGTAGACCGAGAAAACTACATGAAACAGAGTCTATGACAATTAACCTCCTTACCAGAATTTTAAAAAAACTTAGGTCTTGTAAATTACTAAATATTCTATTGTGACTACCAAACATTCATCTTAAATTCAGGAATAATGAATCCAATAACATATAGTACTGCGATTTAATCCATTTGACTTTATTAAATCAGGTAGGTTTTTTATTCTTGGCCATGTTACTGCACACTACCTGGTACCATTACAGCATTTCCTTTAAAGTTTTGGAGTTTGGTTAATTTTATTACTCTCCCTTTTGATTTTGGCCTTTTTTTTTTTTTTTATGTGCTTTGTTCTGAGAGTAGGATGAGTCTTGTAAAGGCCATTAATTTAAGCTTTTTAATTGATTAGGTCTTTGCACATCAGCTAGAGACTTACCAGCTTATACATTTTGACTCTAACATGGCAATTTTTTCTTGCAGCCTACCCACACTGGATGGAGAAACTTAATGATACACAGTTAGACAGCGGAGATCAGCTCCGATGGGAATGCAAGGCCACAGGAAAGCCAAGGCCCACATACCGCTGGCTGAAAAACGGAGTTCCTCTCTGGCCACAGGTACACCAGACAAGGAGTCAACTGTATGTTGGATGCTTCTCACTCAGATGAAGTCAGTTAAAGAAAGTACTGAAAAGTACTTCAGAAATAACTGTTTGGTTAGCATAAAAAGTGTGTTGACCGTCAAGTTTTCAACTCAACTTATTCTCTGTACGTAACAGAACTCATCACAATGACCATTAAAATGGTCCACATAAGAATGTAAAGTGTTTAACTACAGTCACCTGATATATTTTAGAATTGGACATAAATAAAATTCTCTTTTTCTTTTAAAAGACCACTAATGGCATGGTCTGTCTTTTATTTCTCTTTATTCTGTTTCTCTCACTGAATCATCAAAGCATCATCCCACATCATGAGGGCTTTTTGCCTGATACCTTTCCACTTTTATAGTCTCAAATTATTTAGAGTAAAGAAAACTTTGTAAATTTATTTAATCTATTTTTCCAGATTAAAATAAAGCTGTTTGGTTCTGGGAGAAAATGTCTGTATTTGCAAATGAATTCACAGAGTGGATTTATGAATATAAAAGATGTAATATCTTTCTTTTCAGCAAATGTCATTTCTATTTGTGAACATCAACCAACTATGCAAACATAAAAAACAGTTTACTTTTGAAGCTGTGAGGCATTGAAAATAAGGTTACTCTATTCATTTCTGCCTTTTTAGATGGAGCTATAAGTGCTGAAAATGAAGCAATTTAAATATCTCTACTTTTTGGTTCTCTGATTTTCCAAACTATTAGTTTCTTCAGGCTCTGAAATTTCAAATTAAATTCTACTTTGAGCTGGGTGGGGGTTTACAACAAAGTGAATTTTTTATCACAGTTTCCTCTGCATTCCCAAACAATTTATGCCTTATCAATTTTAACTTACAACAACTGTTATAAAGAAACTTAGAGTTGTTTTATAGCAGTTCAAATTATTCATAATATAGCTCCATGAAATACTCATTTCCATAAACAGCTATTGATGGCCCTTCTCTTCCAGTTGTGGTAATTTTTTTCTACTAGTGAGCCTTTCAAATAAGAAATTTGTACTAATGATGAAAGAAATTGGACCCTTTCATTCTTACTTATGCAAGAAATCTTTCATATCTGCTTTTATCAAAATAGCACCATGACTGAGACCAAACATTTGCTACATATTTGAAGAACATCAGATATATTACACCCACAAATGACTTCTTGCCTCATTAAAGTTCCCAGGATGAGCTGCTTTCAAAAATCATGTAAGGGTAACAGCAAATAGACAAGCAAACAGAAAAAAAGAAGCTTTGAATATAATGAATATGTTCTGAAAATATTTACTGTCAAATGTTTTTGGACTTTTTATTCTTGTAATTTCTTGTATAACAAGAAAAAGGTAAGCCCAAGGAAATTTGTTGCTCACTTTTATTTTAGGTCCTTATTTTGTCACTTCACCTTAAGATAATAGCACAGCAATTTTCCAGTGCCTTTTTGCTTTTATAGAATGATTTTTAATTTGTTTTTTTTTAAATTCTATTACAGACCAGGATTGAGATGATTAATGGTGTTCTGATGATCCACAGTGTGAATGTCTCAGATGCTGGAATGTATCAGTGCTTAGCAGAAAATAAATATGGTACAATTTATGCCAGTGCCGAGCTGAAGATTTTAGGTGAGTACTGGAAAAGAATGAGCTATTCTTTTTTCCCCTTTTGAGAATTAATTTTTTTCTTAGACTGTTGTGACAAAGAACAGCTTCTGCTAGTCCAAATAGCAGAGCAGATAAAAGTGGTTTCTTTTTATTCTTGTTATTTATGTGTGGGTGAGTCCTTCGTTGCCCCAGAGAGCATAGGGCCTTCTGTTAACCAAAAATTTTCATTCATAAATGACTGACTCAGTTACATTTTGTGACTATTTCTTATATAAGGCTGTTTCAGTTCAAATAAATGGAAAAATATTTTTTACTCCCTCAAACATATGTGCAGGAGATGAAACTTAGAGGAGGTAAATGTATTTTAATCTCTTTAAAAATTAAATTATTATTTCTACTTTGGCCATTTTTCAAAGATAATTATGCATTATCTTAGTTTCAAAAAACTTACAAAATCACCAAAACTGATTGAATAATAGAAATTATATATTTGGATGAATATCATCCAGAGAAAAGCAGATATACTACATAGTGTTACCTAGAAATACAATAAAAATGTCATTATCCAAAAGCTGAAGCAGGCAGTTGATGAAGAAAAACTGGAAGAACTTTTCAACACTCTAATTTTCCTTAAAGCAAACTGTAGCAACGTGCAATGGGTCAATAGTGATAAGAACCCTTCCAGAGGATTGAGTGAGACAGACTTGTAAGACTCGTATCATCTTTATCAGTGTATGATGTAGCTGGAAGACAGATGTCCACCAAAGTCATTTAATGGCCATATCAGAGATTAGACCTGCACCTGAGAATCATTCCTGTAAACTCCCAGTCAAATGAGTAAGAAAGCTGTAATTACAGATATAATATACTATATTTCAGCAAAGTTTGGATCTTTTGGCAAATAACATGTCTAGTACATATCAGCTATTTCCTAGCCAACCAACTTTAGAATTTCACTGATAAATCTTAAAAATATTTCTTTATAGTGATAGAGTTAACAGCCAAGGTCAGGGATTGTTCCCTTTCCATCACTTTTATTTGGTAACTTGTAATTCAGTCAGCAAAGAGATCCCTATTGGCTACAGCGTTCTTTTGCTGTGTTTTTTGTATCTGTTATAAAATAACTATACTTACTATGTCAGGTAGTTGCACACTTTCTTTGATATTCTTTAATATCAGAAGTAGACACTGTATATTGCTGCAGTAAAATTAGCTTTTCATTTTCTCACTTGTAAGATTGTACCCCTGTTAAATTTTAACCATAATATTGTATTAAAGAAGCAGTTGTGTTTAATTTGCTGCCTTACTAAAGGGAAAAGAACAGAATAAATTGTCCACATAAATATCTCTGGTGTGAGAATTAACTAAAATAATGGTAGGAAATTCCTACATATTTGAGGCAATGAAGTGTATTGTGTCCCTGTAAGTGTAGCTGAGATAGGGGGCTTTGGCTTTGCAAAAGTAGTTCAAGAAAAGCACAGTCAAATGAGGTTACTTGAAAACAACTGTCCTTTCTTGGTGTGAAATTACAGTAATTAGTGTCATTTTGTAATGCATAACCTTAGCTTTAGTTTTTAAACAATGGGACTTCCTGAAAAGTGAAATACTAAGAGAAAGACATGGTTAAATATCTTCTGTTAAGAAGTTCTCATATTGAAATTCCCAGTATTCAGAAAAATATAAGAAGTAAAAGCAATAAAACTTCTCTAACAGAAATATTTTTTTGTAAGCATTGACCCTAGAGAGTGCATTTTGGACAGTTTTAGAATTAAAACTTCATTTCATTTTAAACGATTTACCTCTAACAAGTTTTTGATAAAAAAAGAAATGGTAAAAGTGTAGCTAAAACATTTGTATTATTTAATTTCTAAAGTTGTTTGATTTCAAAAGCAATCTTACTCGAATCTGCTGATGTGAACGATTTCTCATGAATCTGTAGCTGGATTAAGTTATAAACCTACCATATAAACCTGGCTGCTGATTTCAAATATTTTCTAAAATTTGAACTTTGACATAATAATTTCAAAGAGAAAAATGGGGATTCTAAGCCAAACCCATTTTCCTAATCTTCTATTAGAATGTAATGAAACAGGAGGCTCTGATTTTTCTCTGTAGAGCTAACGTACTTCTTTTTAACAGCTTCACCTCCCACTTTCCCCCTCAATCAAATGAAGAAAACAATAATTGTTACCAAGGGCCAAGAAGTTGTCATTGAGTGCAAGCCACAAGCCTCTCCAAAGCCAACTATCACTTGGAAGAAAGGAGACAAAGTGTTAAGGGAGAATAAGAGGTCAGAAGTCTGTTCGGTAAACTAAATATTGTGTTTGCATGTTGGATTCTATGATATGATATGAAAATGCAGCAAGTGACAACAGCATGCTGAAGGTTAGCCTGGGCATAGCATAATTACTTTGTCAAGCTGATTTGTTTGACAGTAGTGACTTGATTGTTTCCACAATATTGAAATGAAAAAACTTAACATTGTTCAAAGATGTAGAGAGATAAAAAGGTGTTATTATTTTGTGGTGGTTTGACTTTATTTTCTGATATTAATTTCAAAAATATTTCAATTACTTTGTAGAGGTACTACAAAAGTGTATGAGAGTATCAAAAGCCTAGAGTCCAAAGTATTCAGGACCACATAAAATATCAAATGGACTTACTCATTTGAAATTATTTTAATAAGTCAGATTTACATCTTGATCACAATGGAAGTCTGTGTAAGAACAGCTTTAAAATGATTCAGAGAAGGAAAATAAAATTCCATTGTAGGATTTAATTATACTGGTTATTTCTGTACTCAGCAGCACATCTGTTTAATAGAATATGTTTGATTAAATAAGTTCTGTCCAGCTTTGTATGGTAAAAGTAGTTTGAGCACTGCAGGTTAAATGCCAGAAGTAATTGCACTTTACAAGATTGCTTATCTGTAGACTAGAATAGTTTTGCCACTCTGCACATGGTCTTTAAGTACAAAGAGCAATCTTTTCCTCTTTCTGGTAATGTGGTATGTGAATGAGCCATTTAAAATGACTTGTGTAGTATTAATCAGAAAGATAAAAGCAAGCCCCCCTTTTGTTCAATTTTTGCAATACTGATAGAAGCAGTAGAGTGCATCTGTTCTCATTAGCTGCAAAACCTATTTTGTTCAAGTGTGCTGTATTTTCACCTCATGACATTTGTTTTGTTCTGAGAAGGAAAAATGGGTAACTTCTTGTACCATATTGAATTTCTTTTTGAGGAGGAGAGAACAAAACAGCATTATGTACAACATTTTACTAACGGGAGTTGTGCAGTACATACTGACAATATGATAGATTGATATTACAAAGAAGCTGAAAATATCAAATATTGTGACACTGATGTCTCTATGCTCTACCTACATGGTTACTTTTCACTACATGACCTTTTCCTCTCATCTCCACAAAACTCACTATGGTTTCTCTGATCACCATGTGTAAATCACATTTTAATCCAAGATCAGTAAAGAATTTTGGTAATTACTTCATGTCTGTCCAAACACAGCCTAACTCTGAAGTAAAAATCTTACGAAAATAGATCTGGAGTTACATATTTGGTATTTGAAGCTTTTGATACTTGCTTGTTTTGACAGACCCTGGAATGGGAAGTGATGAAACATGGAAAATGAAGAGCTGGTTGAATTATTTCAGATATTTGAAAGAAGAGGGTTGCATTCAACTTCATTTTTAGTCAGCTGTTCAGGGATTATTTTGTGTCATCCAGAGTAGTTACCCTGCATCTACTGTTTATAGAGGGGTAGCTGTGAGAGGAATATCAGTTTCAAGGGAATTCAGTCCTGTCTCTATACAGTACGCTTTAAACAACAATAATAGAGTCTGTTTGAAGAGAAGGTGAGGAAGCCTACTGTGATTTGTGAAAAGAAGTGTAAATCAATAAAGACAGTATTTGTGTTTCCATGTTTTGGACACTCTGCAAAGCAACTTTTGCAAGGAACTCTGTTAAACATTTTAAGAAGGAATAAGCTGACACTGTAAACATATCAATATACTTTTAAAATGGGATTTCTTCATAGTCTGTTGATAAAAGTCCCAGAAAAACAAAAACAAAAACAAAAACAAAAACAAAAACAAAAACAAAAACAAAAACAAAACAACATTCTGGTTAAGTAATAAGGAAGGGGAAGGATAGAACAGCAGAATATATTTTCTTGTTTCCTGCCAGAGTATTTTTTCTCTTCTAAAGTGCTTGTATCAAGTTTTGCAAAGTCTTCCAGCCCAGAAAAGGAACTCGATCCTTTCAGCAACATCAATAAAAAAGAGACCTTCCCCTCTACAGCAAAGAAGAAATTTCCCTTGACCAGTGGGTCTGGTATTATCTATTTCGTGTCTTCCAAACTGTGCTGCCCCCTTAGGTGTCTTTTATACAACCAAAAGCTGGTTGACAGAAATACCTCTGGCAATGTTTCCATAGGTAACTGGAGAGAAGGCTGATTGCTCCTGTGGGACTCATGCCTGGGTACAGTTCTCACTGCAGTCAGACCTCAACTCAAGCTCCTGGAATTTAATGCAGTCTGAAAGCCTCAAATGTTTCACCGGAAAGCCACACACTTGGCAACATAACTGTGGAAAGCCTTCATTAGCTTCATTTCTCGGTCTCTTTTACCTTTCAACAAATAACCCAATTCAAGACCTTCATATTCACAGTCTAGGGATGATAGGCTTGATCCCCAGAAATCATTTTGAGCAGCCAGGTAATTTGATTTCTCTTGGAAAGCATCTGCATATTGTAACAGGTTTTTAAATTGAGTTCCAAATGAGTGGCAAGTCTATGAAATAGGTCCAAAAAAAAAAGTAGGATATTCACAGTTATTTACAGACAAAAAAGCATGGCTCCAAGTCTTACAATCTCAAAATATATTAAATCTGATGAAATTACTCCTATAGAAAGATAGTTATTTAATAAGGATTCCAAAGGGTTTACAATTCATTTTATTAACCAGAGACAAAGATTAAGAACCGATGCAAAAGAAACGAAATAAAATATATGATATTGGAGATCTTCTATGCAGAAGACTAGAACTTCCAAAGATCAAGGCATAGTCTGTGAAGCTTACTGATACAAGATATTTAATGATCACCATTAGAAAGGAATTCAAGTGTCTTTCATATATCATTATCTCAGTGAGTCATTAATACATTCAATCAAAGATAATTTCATCAGCATTTTCACCAAGTAGTTAAAAGAAGGAAATTGTTATAATTCTATTTTGGAATTAGAATACAGGTGAGTGCAACACCAATGTCAGTAGTGTAGATAGAGAAACATATTTAAGTTGCATCATTTCATTAGTCACCCCGCAATAATTCAAATTGGTAGCTATCTTTACTAACCACTTTTCTCTATACTCTGTTCTCTCATAGGCTGGTAGATGATTGTGTCTCATTTATGGAAGGCTATGATAATGTATACTCTGGTTATTGATTTGAACAGTATTTTCATCCATAAGAATTTGTAAAGAACTTTGGAATCTTTTAGTTCATAAGTAGTTTTGGTTTTATAGGAAAGAGGATTATATTGGGATCAAAGTCTGAAAAAAAAGTTCTTGCTGTGATTTTTATTAAGCAGTTTGGTTGGAACTACTTCAGAGCCTATACAGGAAGAATTAGGCTCTCAGGCAAGAGTTCAGTGATCGAAAAATATTTTTGTGAAGTTTCTGAAATATTTCAATCAGATACTTACTAAAGTGTAATCAAACCATCACTTACTACTTTAGCATCAGCTTTTAAACAAGACCAAGACCCAGCCCATTCAGACCACAAAGCCAGTCAGAAGCCTGTTCATAATTAAACATTATTTAATTTACATATCAAACTAAAAGAAAGCAACAAAAGTGATGTTTTGTAGATGTAGTAAATGTTATAATGCACACTGGAATAGACTGGAATCTGCTGTGAATTGCATCAATATAAATCATGAGTTCTACTAACAAATTCAATTATTAAATTTAGGAAAAACATTTTTTAATTTTTTTTCAGTTCCTGTGTTCAGGCATCAGATATTTTATAATGATTTACAACTGCATAAATTTTTGTGAGCCATTACTCCATGAGCTGTAATACCTTTTTCCTCACTCTCCTAAAGTTACCTACCTTTCTTGTCTAGATTGCCTTGTAGTGGTGACTACAGTTGTTTAAACAGATACACCTGATGAGTCAAAAGTATTTAAAAGCCTTATGAGCCCTTTTTCATCTGTTTTTATGCTTTCTCCTAACACTAAAATATTCTCTTCTTTAAACTTATATTACATTTTTACTCTAGGTCATTATTTCCATTACATATCCATTAATTATAGTTAAAATAAAATAATTTGAAAACACTCTAGCAGGGAAAATGCTCTCTTTAGTCACTTTTTTTCTTCTTTATTAAGACCAACAAGTAATAAAAATAATAATAATTTAAAAAGCACAGCTTAACCAAAAAATGTGTAACTGAGGAAGAAAGCACAGCTTAACCAACCAATAGGCAACCGAGGGACCAGAACTTTTATAGTCCCAATTTTATGCTGCTTTATTTTGCTTTTGTTCTTTTCCGTTTGAAGCGTCTCAAATTATAATGCTATTTAAATCATTTTTTGTTTCATATCTTAATTAGTGTGCAGATTAATATTTAATATTTTTTTAAAAATCAAAATAAAGTGATGACCTAATACCTATGTATTCATTGGTGACATAGTTGTGTGTTTATTGACTTCTTACTTTCTATATGGCACAGTGGTACTGTCTAAGCTTTCTCCTTCACCTCACAGAACAAGCTGTGCAGAAAAACATTATCAGTCCCTGAAGGTCAGATTCACCATAGATCACCAAAAGCAGAGCAGTGCCAGTCTCCCTGTGGCCACTGTGTAATTGCTCATATTGATCCACCTGGGTCCCAGATTAACTTTTGCTGAAGACTTAAATACACTAAGCATTTCTGTGGGGAAAATAACTGGTAGCAAATCTCCACCCACCACTTCAAATCGGCCACTTTTCCTATGGAGCAATTATTGTCCTGTGTTCCACTTCTGTTTGAAGGAGCTCTGGATATAAGATGAGAAAACTTTTGGTAGGTTAGGCAGAAGAGGGAATTTTAGATATTTTGAAAGTAATAGGCTGTGTTTGGCCAGGACACAAAGTTCAACATCCCTATTCTTGCAATACATGGTCACAATGGTAATTTTATTGATTGAAAGTGGGTAAAATTTTTTCTTTTTTTCTGGATGATATCAAAGAATTACAGAGCAGCAGTGAGTGGCATGGAGCTCTGGATAGCACCTGCTCCACTCCCAGGATCAGAGCCATGTCAGCTAGAACAGGTTGATCAAGGTCATGTCTAGTCAGGTTTTGAGTAACTCCAAGGAGGGAAACACTGCAGCCTATCTGAGAAATTTGTTCCTACTGCCCCATCAGTAAAACCAAAGCAAACCAAAACAAAACAAAACAAAACAAACCACCAAACCAAAAAAAAAACAAACTAACTAAAAAAAAACCCTGTAATATTTAAATGGAATTGATGTTTTCATGGAATAGCATGTGTTTCAGTTTGTGACCATTGTTTCTGGTCCTGTCACAGGGCACCACTGAGAAGCATCTAACTACGTCTGCTAACTTCATCCCTTCAGAGTGTATGCATCAGTTAATCAGTGCCCTTAACAGCTAGGAGGCTCTGATCTGTAATAAATATGGCCATATGATTCATTATTATCGACGCTTCTTTCACGACACATGAAATTCTCCATTCAGATCTGTGCCAAACCTGCCTGGCCACCAAAACTCTTAAAATGGAGATGTCACTTCCCCATACAAAACCTGCCCAGTGTGTATTGCCATGTTGCAAAGTTACTTTCTGCTTGCCAAATTCTTCATTTACTGTGTGTCTCCCCTGAGGTCGTTGTGACTGATTCACAGCTGTAGAGAAGTCTGTAGAGTCTGTACATGGAACAACAAAGTACTAGATATCAATAGTAAGTGCTCTGACAGTTATCCCTTTTGTATTAAAAATAAAATGAGTGGATAATGAAAATAGGGAGACATGGATATTTGTGAAGCTATCAGACATTAAAAACGTGGAGAATTATTTATGAGGAAATTTTGTATATTGTAGATACATGGCTACAAAATTGCAAGCCATACATTGACCTGTGAAGAACAGAACACTAAACGGTGTTCATTAGGTGAGAATCATCATCTATAGGTACTAAATTTAGAATAAAGCCACTGGAGGGGACAAAATGTCCAAGCTGCATGTAACAATACATGAGGGTGTGAATTGAGGCTGCTGAAGTTTTGCCTTGAACTAAGTGTGCTTTACTTTGCTTTCTTGCAGTTATGTTTTCCCAATATTCAGCAGCTGTAACTGAAGTCAGACAAAATAAAGGGAAGAAAGAGATCTTTTACAGGGACACTAAATTCCAAATACAAATATTAGACAGAGACACAGGGAAATCTGATGCTATTGCTTTTTACCTACCTTCAACTTAATACTGAAATCTTTGAACTACAGAAGTAGTTGTCTTGTATGCCTAGACATTTCATCTGTTCCTCTTTGCTATGTAATTATTGGAAACATGTAGAGCACTCAAATCTAAAAATATCATTCAAAAACTTAGAAATAGACATGTTTTTATAGCCTTCTGGTTCCTCAAACTCCTTTATTTTCAGTTTTGACAGGTTCTTATTACAGTTTTTTTCTTCACTCTACTATATTTAAGGACCTGTCAATGTTTCCATTGTGAGTTCCTATTTTAATAGCTTTTAAGCTTAATTACTGTGGAAAAAAAAATCAAAGAATGAAAAGAAGCGAAAAGAAGGGTGTTTCAGAGCAGCAGCAAGAAAAAGATTGAGTTTGCAGGCAAAATTTGTATTCACTTTTATAAAGTGCTTTGGTTTGTACATGTTGTGTTACACTTTTGAATATGAACATGTAGCATAGATATATATTATATGCTTTCTTCATAATCATGGTGATAGTTTTCCAAAAGAATTTCAGTTCCATCTAAGTGTGGTTTGTATCATTTGTTTAAACTGAAAACTATGCACTGTGAAGGCAAAAGAAAGTATATATGTAAAATGGATGGAAAATTATTCTGAATCATATTTTTCTGTTTGTCTCTTGGTCCTGAATTGAACTCATTCTTGGCACAAGCTTTCTTTCATTTGTGCAATCAGCCACACAGACAGCAGAGTAGCTCAGCCTACTACCATTCCACTTTTCAGAGAGGAAAGAACACCCTTTATTTCCTCATAGTAAAGAAATATCTTTAGAGTTATTCCAGCTACAGGGGCAATTTGTTAAGCAGTTTGAAGATTTTACTGTGTGCCCTCAGTTAAATATCCAAAGAAAATAGCTATTTGTAAATTTTAATTAGTTTAACGAATAACATTTCCCACAGAATACCAAATAATTTATTTTTTTGTATCCAAGTAAATTGTTATCTACAAGATCCTACACAACTTCTCTGAACTGTCTTTCTTTCCAGGAATGGTATTCAGGACAAAATGTGTTATTACTTGTCCTTAATAGTTCATATACAGCTGTGTAGGCACTCGCAGACTCTTTTTAGGGAAATAAGTCTTGATTCAAATCAGAAGTACATGTTTAGGTAATAGTGCATTGAACTCTCCATTTTAGAAATACATTCCCTTTTTCACAGATTGGATTGATGTTTGAAGAAGTGTTCCACCATATCTGACCAATTCTCAACTCAAGCAGGATTTATTTGTGTGAAAATAGCTACACAGTTCCCTACAATAACGCCTGCTGCCAGCCAGCTGCTTTGGCAAGTCTTATACAATTACACTTTTATATCCATCAGGCACATGTGGGTGTTTTGGACCTCTTCAGATTTTTGGTATTTCCATAAAATTGCATTTCCATTTTTTTTTCCTCTGTTAGTGAACAGTAAGTATCCCATGTATATTCCATAGCCCTAATTAAAAGAAAAACCTAAAAAGCTCAACCATTTTAAATTGTTAACAACAGAAGATATTTGTTCTGCTGTCTATGCCTTGAATATCTGTTGACACAACGAATTATCATTTGAGCAAACAGTTCATGAATTTTGATTTTAACTGTGATTCATTTCTCTGTTGTTGTTATAAATGGCTGCCTGTTTGTGCACCACACAGGTAGAATATGACAAGTCATCAGTGGCTTAAAGGTTTTTCTTTGCTTAAGGCTCTTCAGACTATGACTTTCAGCATCACTTTCCCTTAAAAGAAACTTAATCTAAAAATCTTGGGAATTTAAACACTTAAATTCATGCTGCCAACTGATCCACAGATTCCCGAGGGGAAATTTAATGATCAAAAAGTAGTGAAGAAAGAAAATACCCAGGACATTAAGAAAGAGAAGCTTCATGGCAGAAACTCTTATCTTCCTGAGAGAGTTCTGCAAGTCACTTCTTTTCAATTTTTGCATAAATCATGGCCTAATTTAGCTGTGGCAGGCTCATAATGGGAATTAGAAAGCTGGTTATAAAGTAGAAAAGGGAAACAATGATAACCTTGACTAAAGAGTAAAAAAAATGGCAAGATCATCCCTTGACAAAAAGGAATCTTTGTTCCAAAGCAGCATTGTTTTACTAATTGAGCATATTACATGAGTTTTTACAACACAATGATTTGGCCACACACCTAAACAACTCTCAATCTTCACTCATGTTTTCTTACAGAGAACATGATTAAGGAAACAGTCCAGTATCCAGAAATATTAAATGTTATGTGCTTTGTGGACTTTAGGCAAACGACTTACTTTTCCATATCTCTGTGCACAGTTAGGTGTAGTTTTGCTGACAATCTCCTGAAATTTCCATCCCTCATCTCAGGTCTCTTGCTTTACAGTGAAGAGATTCAGGAGTCCAATTCAGATGAAAAATAGCCCCTTTATTTCACCTTAGCTTTGTTGTTTGGATTTGATTTTTTTTTGGCTGGATCATTACCCTTGTCAGCAGGTCACACAGATGCAGTCATGCCTGTGCCAGAGCAGCCCAGAAAGGACTGGAGTGACTAGCCATGGACTGGGACAGGTGCTCACAGCAGGGTGTCCAGGACAGCACACACACCCAGTCTCTCCTTTTTCTGCCTACACATGCTCTGCACCAGTTAGGGCAAATGATTTAGCCACACAAGTAAATTCAAAGCTGCCTTGTAATCCCAACTGGGATTTCACTGGGGTGCAATCAGTTGTGCTATTCAGCAGTTAGTCCCTGGCTGGATCTTTGCCTTCCTCAAGTGGCTGCCCCAAGTAGTCCCTAAGCATTTTAAGAGTTTGAGCATGCCAAAAGCCAGCTCGTCTAGACTGTCTGCATGCTGCCACTGTGTTTTAAATGCTAACATTATTGAATGGATGGAAGCAATTCTGTGACAGCTGACTTCAGTATATGGTGGGAATATGCCTATTTATTTTCCTGATGGAGAAATAATCGCTGTTTAAGTGGTACAGCACACGGGAGTCTTACCTCAGCCAGAATCTCTGGGCATTATCACTGAATTAGTCACAAGGTTAATAATAATTTCTGTGGCTCAGTGACAAGTCACCACAGAGCAATAAGCTGTTTAAGGTCTGTAGGCCCCAAGTCCATTTTTAAGTTAGAAAGAAGCAGAATGTGAAAGTTCCCAGGGCATTGTGGGAAATTTCTGGTCTGAATCCAGATGTTCTGGATTGAAAAATTTTGTCAGACTCTAGAATATGATCATGCACTTTGATTATTTATTTTCATTTATATCACATTAAAGAACTATACTACATTTTAAGTGATGCTTACTATTTTGTTAACTTTACTAGTCAGCACCCATGATCTGTGTGGAGGCTACAAAGATCTACACATGGGCTGTCAGAATTCATTTTGCACTAGAAAATCTCCTTTACAGGGAATATTCTTCTTTATCTTTTATAAATCTAAAATAATTAAGGTGGCTTTTCAACAGATTATAGTCTATCGTATCAAGATTTAGTGATCTTTGTAGCTATATTATGAAATTTATAATTAAATTTCAAACTTTAGGAGGAATTTTGTGATGCCTTTGGCATCTTCTTTTACATTATGTTCTGACATTCTCCAGTCTGTCATTCTCAAAAAATCAACGGACTCTCAGTATTTGTGTGCTAATTGGTCCCAGAGAAGAAGTCTATGCATATTTTTAAAAAGTTAGATATGTTTTGCAGAAAATTAAATTGTGTGCAATTACGTTAAACAAGTGATTAATTATTTAGAAGATAAAAAAAATATGGTGGAAACTAGCTTTCTAATGGCCTTAGTAAAAAAAATGAATTACATTAGCCTAGAAAAAAATGCCACAATTAATCCGCATGATCATGATAGAAGATAATGACTGTCCCAAGATCAATGATCTTCAGGCCTCTGCCTAACTTTATGAACACACTTCAATCCATAAATGACCATAAATTTACTATCCAATCAGCAGTCTCAGTGGTGTATTTCTAAGCAATATATAGCAACGAAACTGCATCTTATCCAGCAAAAAGATACTTTAGGTCAGAACAAGGGATATCTCTCATGTTTGCATTTTGCACATTTTCAATTACTGTAGAACCTCATTCATTGCTGTTGTCAAGGTTCAGATTTGCTTCACTGTGAAAAATAGACACCATAGTTCATCATGAAAATTTTATGCCATTTTATCTATAGGGAAAGCCAAAGTATTCCTTTCTTTAGGTAACATGAAAATCAGTATCACAAAACAGTATCACACTATTACTGATCAAGGATTACATTCCTTGTGTTTAACAGTATCAGTCACATGCTCTCATTTGGGCAAGGGATTAACTTAAAAGAATTTTAAATGTAAAGTTTCTCCCTAGTAAGTCATAGTCAGAAGGCAAGAATTTGACAATATTCATAAAAAACAACAACATGAGTGATCTATCACTGCTTGTAAATTGTAAATTCATTTACAACTAGGAAAGACACTATCTCTAATAAGATCCAGTTGTGTATAACATGAATTTTAACATGGCATATTACCAGTATCAGTGAAAATCACATTACTCTGATACTAGTGACATCCATGTAAGTAGATTTTCTACATATATATCTGAGATTCCTGTATTTCTCATTTTTCTTTTCAATGGCTGTATACAGCTACTGTCCATAGAGCAAATAAATGAAAGTCAAAGGGAAAAGAATCATAAATGTAATGCACCCAGGAAGATTAAAAATATACTGAGGCTTCTTTTTAGAATACTAGCTTTGAAAAAGAAAAAATGTTCTAACAAGGGCAGGCAATTGAGGCATTTAATATTTGTGAAGACTTTTAATGAGCATTCCTCAACCTTGCCCTTCCCTTCCACTTTCCTCTTGTTAAATCCTTTTAAAAAAATTATTTCTCCAATTTCTGGTTTTCAAATTTAACAAGTAAGAGATTCTAAGTTAATTAATTTGCCATTTTAATCTGATTATTAAAAAATATTTAGTAAAATTAGCACCAACATTAATATCTGTAGGACTTCACTGGACCTAATATACTAGTAGGCTTTTTTTTCTCCTGCTGCAGTAGCCTGTCATCTCTGTACAGTCACTAACATGATTTTTGTATTATGTTCATTAACTATTATCTCTCTGCCTATGTTCACAGCAGATGTAATCAGCCTAGAGGTGGGAAATGTATCATCTAAACTTTACCAAAATGTCATTAAATTAACCATGCTCAAATAATTGAAACATATTCAAAAGATTAAAAATATAGAGTTTCTAGATAAAAACTCAAGAAGATGAACGAGAAAAGTTTGTTATCTTTATGTGTGTGACTTAAGGTCACATTGCACTAAATCCCCTCATTCCATAGCATGAAAAGTGGATGATACGGTATTACAACAATGTAAAAAGGTGATATGGTGTGATAGAAGTACAGTTATGTTGGCATCAGAACAGGCACATTCTGATTCTGCTAAATGTTTATGTAGCTTTCCTAAACTTTCCAGCCTTAAAAAGCTCTCAAACCATTGAACTGAAGGATCTTTCATGACTCTGGTTTTTTTGTTATTTTTGTAGAAGTGATCTCTTTCAATGTTCTCAGATCTATGCATTACTGACTCTATCTGTATTCAAGGGAATCTCTCAGACTCTTGACTGTTTTATGACTGTTTATTAATCTTATATTTTTACCCTTGTATTTTTGCAATTTCATATGCTTTTGTCTTTCATCCTCAAAAATTTTCTGAGTTTAATTTAGCACTGAAAAGTTTTTTTGTAGCTTGACTGCAAAGTTATCATTATCCAAAAATTAATCAGTCTTTCTTTTTCTCTACCAAAAATCAAAAGGCAGCTCTCCCCACACCAAAAATTGCAAAAATAGATTTCAGACTAAAAAAAGCCCAAATGAGTCTACAAATAATCTCAGGCTATTTTGATAATAATCTCAGTCTATTTTGATAATTCTTTATCACTCCTATCTACAGAAATGAACATTGTTGTGGTTTAACCCCAGCCAGCAGCCAAGCCCCACCCAACAACTCACTCACTCCCCCACCAGCAGGATCAGGGAGAGAATCAGAAGAGTAAAAGCCAGAAAACTGATGGATTGAGGTAAAGACAGTTTAACAGGGAAAGCAAGTCAAAAACATAGCCCCATACTAACCACTGCAAAGAAAATTATCTCTACTCCAGTCAAAACCAGCACAATACCCACAAATTTCCTGGACTCATCGACAACTTCTATTTTTCTGATATATTACTTCACAGTTTTGAAACACTTTTACTATTTACTCTTTCATTGTCAGCATTTTTTTTTAAGGCTTCCTTTCTCTTACTCTGGTACATCTTGGCTGTGAATGGATTCTGATATCCTTTACTAACAACCCAAAGTCCAAACCATTTGCAGGCATCAGTTCAAAGCAAAATGTTTTGGAGCTAAAAAAAAAAAAGTAAGATAATACAATCTTTTTCAATTAATGTTTATTTTCCTTTTCTTTCTTTTCTTTTGTATTGTTCTGTTCCATTGCACTGCTCCTGAAAAGCATTACTGTTAAAGAATAACTGAGATTGGATAAGGTTTCTAGAAGCCATCTAGTCCAATATTCCATTCAAAACATGACTGACTGCATCATGTTTCCTCAGGAGTTTGTCCAGGCCAGTCTTGAGTGTCTCCATGAATGGAGATTCTACAGCCTGTCTTGTCAACTTATTCCAGTATTTGGACACCTTTGCAGTATGTTCACTTCTTTATATGTTGTCTTGTATTCTAATTTGTGTCTGCTACCTCTTATTTTCTGTATCTTCAAGTCCAGCTGTGTCTTCCACTCTTCCCCATACTCTCCAATAGATGGATATACACAGAAGAAATTTAAAAAAAAAAAAAAAAAAACAAAACAAAACAAAACAAAAGAAATCTATCCTTAACCTTCTTTTCTCCAGGCTGAAGAAAAAAACTTCAACATTTTCCAAGCCTCTACTCATTTGTCATGTGCTTTCACCCCATGAACACCTTTGTGTATCTCTTCTGGACTCACTCTGGTATGTCAATATAATCAGTGTCTCAGATATAATCCCAAGAGAAAAAGTGCCAGAGAGAGGGGAATGATTGCCTCTCGGAACCTGCCAGCTGCCTTTTACTAATGCAGAAAGTGGTTGGTGGTTGACTTTTTTACTGCAAGGGCTCATTGCTGACTCATGTTCAGCTTGGTGTCAACCAAGATCCTAGGTCCTTCTCTGCAGACCTGCTTTTAGCTGGTCATGCACAGAGCTCTTCTTTAAAGATTTTGAACTTTATAAAAATACCAAGGTTTGTCTCAGTCCATTTTTCCACCTGCTGAAGTCCATCTGAATAACAATCACCCTCTCGATTTGGTATCATTTGTGAACCTACTCCATGCAGTCCTTGCCATTGTACAGGCCATTTATAGAACCAGTAAACAGCAGCAGTTGCTCTATAAGACTGTAAGGAATGCCAGCTAGTAACCAGCCACCAGCTGAATTTTATAGCACTGAGTACAGACTTTTGAAACAGAGTGTAACCTATTATTCCCCACACCCACATGAAGCAGGGCCTGTTACACAAATGCTTGGTCCAGGATCAGCTGGCCTTGATGCCTTCTCTGATGAGTATTCCTCCTCCTTAGCTACTCCCAGGCCACTCTGCCTGTCCTGAAGTTACAGATCTACAGCTGCAAGTGGCCTACCGGCCAAGGTCTAAGGAAGACTGCTGTTGCCTGAAATCACACGTTTTGAGTCTTCCCCATCTTGTGAGTTTCCATCTACTGTTCCTTTGAGTGCAGTTTCTAGCTGACCCTCATTTCTTGTTTCACATAGCCTGGGCTTTTGTTTCTTCAGGATCTCTGAGAACACCCTATCAATCACCTCTCCATCCTCTCTGATGTCCCGCAGTCCACATGCACTGCTGCACTAACAACTGGGGCTGTGGCAGTGGCACTCCAGCCTGACAGGTACATTGCTGCCCCTCAAGCACCACCCAAAGAGGTGCTCAGGTCAGTTCTTAACAGCAGTCAGCTGAAGACAGAAAGCACAGGCTGTCCCTAAGCAGAAAACGACCAAGAGAAGCCTATTGTTAGCTGATAGAAGCAAAAGTCTGGAAGACAACCCTCACCAACTGCAAGCCACCAGTAAGTGCCAGAAAAAGCTCTCAAAAGAAGATGGGAACCATAGCAGTAACAGCTAGTTCCCATTTGCTGTGCTTTGGGAACCGTGTTTGCTCTAAAGATGATTTTTTCATTGCCTGTTTGTATTTTCTCATCTGGGATAGGAACATTTTCTCAACTTTTTTTTTCTCAGCACTTTCCTGGTCACTTCATTTTATGTCCATCTCATATTTATAAAGAAAACATAAGTTAAAAAAAATAAAATCAACGTTTCTAATTACCCCATATTATAAATCCAAGCTAAACTAAGATTTCAAAATTATTTAATCAGAGGAGAAAGGAAATAATTCATTTTACTGTAAGTGAGAGATAGCTCAGTGCTAGGGAGGTTTTGGTAAATGTTTCACCTGAAGCTTGAATCTGCATCAGGCAGGCTCATGGTGCAACATAGTGGTTGCTCTCCAGCAGGCTGATGGAAGAGCCAAACAAGATTCTAGGACATGAAGACTCTGTACTGCAGCATCAGTGACATGTATCAGCTTGGATTTCTCTCTTCCTATATGTCTTAAAAGTCAGTGACTCGCTTCTAGTTTAGATATGGATCCACTTCAACTCAGAAACTGAAATTGCTTATATTGTAAGCAAATTTTCCACTAAATAAAGCTAAAAAAGTATTAGCAGCAATGTACTCTTAATTCACCTCAGACCTTAAGTGAATTCAGGAGAAATTTGGCTAAACAGTTCAGACTTCATGACTGACATCTCTGTAGCTTCAGACTAATCTTTGTCAACCTATCTCCTTGTTTTAGGATTTCTCCTTATTCTCCTTATTCTGATTTCATGCCTCACTAAGCTCTGAAAAATTCCTGTCTCAGAGCACAGTATGCACTAGTTTTGCTCTGACAGCCTTGTAATGGGAATTCTAATACTTATTACATTTTTTTCTAGGTAAAAAGAAGGGACGTAAAAGACCCTGTGTGATAACATTGCCTGAGTTATAATATGACAACAGAGGTGCTGCTTTTCACTGTTAGAGGTTTAATGCCAATTAAGAATAAACTGCACCATGTACTTTATCTCTGTATTAAATATCCTTCAGATGAAAAGCAGTATTTCTGGGGACTTGAAATTCCTAGTACTTCCAGAGCTAAGTGCAGCGTTCAGAAAGACACATCTGTTGAAGTTTTTATCACCAGATTCCCCTTAGTGGTGAATTTGTCTTGAATCAGATTTTGAACACTTCCTCACTTTCGCATTCAAGGCACAGTGCATTGTAGTTGTGTTGTTGTGTTTTGCTTGGCATCTTCATTCTGTGCCCCTTTTCAGGATCAAGGCCCACACAATAGTTCTTTGTTGTCCACTGATTACCCACTCAGGGATACCTTACATCCTCTTTGATATTCCATTAATACGCAGAGGTTTCTAAACTCGAATGTCAGCTTAAAAGACTCATGCAATTCAGGCTGTTGAATTTAAGCATGTACTTTTTCCTTTAAGACATTATTCCTGCTTGATGTTTGACTTGGCATTATGGCACAACTGCACTTTCATGTGACATTGAGATAAAAGCATATACTAGAAAGTATAATCCAGATTTTGTACTGAAGAGAATCCCCTGTGTCTAATACAAAGTCCTATAAAAAGAAATACTTGCAACCACAGCAGTAACCGGATCCTTATTTATTAAAATTCATTTATTCCTTAGCAAGGGACTTCCTGTTCAGCTGAATGCAATTTGCCCTAATATTAATGAAAAAAATTGTCACTGTAAAAACATAATATTGAAACGAACTAATTCAGACACTTCCAACAGGACCCCAGAGTGTAGGGAACTGTGTAATAAAACCAACTATACATTGGTTGGATAATAAAACCAGGAGCACTGTTCATTTTCAGATCATATCCTCATTTTTTTAACTTTTAATTCTGCAGTTAATCAATTTTTATTTAACCTCTATGTGTCTGCTACTTTTTCCTTGCATGTGTGTTGGTTTCTGTGTGTGTGTGCTTTTATTTGTTGGTTTTTTTAATGTAGATAATTTTCTTCCAGGAATGAGGTATTATTTTAGGAAATAAGACATAAAATAAAAATAAATAAAAATAAAAATACTTCTACCAATTCATTGGAGTTAAACTTACGCATGGGAAATTTTTTTATGACTGTTATGTGGCATTTCCTTTTCTGCCATTCACACAGGTTTGTGAACAGATAAAAAACATATTGCCTATATTCATAAGTATTGAACTTGTGGCACCATATTTTTGCCCTGTCATCCATTTGGCCTGAAAATTGAGTGCACAAATGGCCTAGCATTAGGTGTCTCTACCTTGCTGGTAGCTCCTCTCCAGGTTACTGCAGAGAAGTCCTATTACCCTTTTCAGCTCATCAGTAATGTAAATTAAAAAAGATGTTTCTATTTACCTTGACACAACACTTGAATTCATTTTCAGATGACCAGTCTTCAGTTGCATTTCTTTCCATGGACGATTTGTTTCTCCTCTGAGCCCAGGCATGTTTCTTAGTAGTACATATGGCAAACACCTCTCAGTGATACAAGCTCAACTGAGTAAAGCCAAAGGATAACTTTGGGTATTATCTCCAGGTGGTTCTTCACAATAACACGCTTTTTATGCTTTGATTCATTCTGTTCATCATCAAGAACCTTAAGTGAGAAAGCACTGTAGTTTAGAGACTTCATTTTGTTTCCTTTCAAATGATCCAAACAGCTGTTCTTTCTCCCTGCTTTAAGTCACTGTGTAATGTATCTTTTTTTTAGTGTATAGCAAAATGCAGTTTGCCTTTCTGTATATTACATTCCCTCCATCATAGCCCCATTTCCAATTTCTGTGATGATTTTCAAACTGTTTATTTACCTAGTTTAGTTCTGAAGCCCTTTCCAAGAAATAACTTTTTCCCTTTACTTGAGAAACAAATTCCTTAAAATTTTTGTATCTTTAACTTAATAAAAATCATTTTACTCTACATTCCAGTCCTTTGTCCAGTAAGTGAGTTCCCAAGGTTTCATCTGTAATCCAGTCACTGAGCTTCTACATTTTTTCTCAGGTCCTGTATCCAGGAATAATGTGGAAAAAAAGAGTCAGTTTTCTATCATGTTCAGGAATACCTTCATTAACCATGTTTAGTATTTATTATTCAATGCATGCCACAGTCTCCAACTGTGACATGATTTTAGGAGGCATTTTCTTGTTTGCTAATATTTCAAAGATATCTTCCCAAACTGAAATCTGAGTCTTCCTGCAATCCTTTCAGACTTACAGACTTCCTTAACTGATCAAACTGAAAGAAATCAGCTCCAAGAAGCTTGTTAATTTTAAATATCATGTCTAATATTTCAGAACTTAAGTATTACCAGAACATAGCATTCACAGTTAAATTTCTCTCTATTTGGGGCTTCCCAGCAGTTCTTAAAGTATCAGCCTGAACTATGGTGTGAGCAGATTAACAAAGGTTCCAGTGAGGACGCTGCAGGCAGACACTGCCCCATCAGCCCCATCTGGGAAGTGCTTGGTTAAGAGAAGGACTGAAGAAGGATTTGAAGGGAAGGGTACTCTGAACACTGACAATTATGTTAAAACTCTGCTTAGCTTGTATATGGAAGCCAGAAGAAAAGCAGGCAAATACTTTCCTAATGTAGAGGAAAGTATCAAAATTATATAATTAATTGTGCCTTAAAAGCGTGTGAAAAGGGAAATGGCAAAATTACTGTCATATATTGAACCAGCTGAGCCTTTGCTTTACTACAAAATTAACAGTTCAATTACAGAAACAACTGAAGCATTTCAGTGGTAATATTAAAAGCATCAAGATTTGCATTGATATTTCCACAATACGCACTTCAAGTAAAAAAATGAGCAAAAGGTAAAAAAATGTAGAGATTGATCAAGAATGATCATCCAACAAAAGAGGTAGTTCTTAGGTGAACACAGAGTGCAAGAAAATGCACTCAGCTTTAAAATTCTTGATTCTGGACTTCAAAAGCATTTTCCTTTCTCCTTAAGTATTGAGGACAGGAACTTCTTATTGTAGATTGTAGCTTAATGTTTTTTATGATGTTGAAATCTTGCTAGAAAAGAAAGAAACACCTGCCATGCTTTTAATGCATGTTCTGGAAGCTTAGAAATTTCTCTGAAGCTGCTTTCATTCTCATAGCAGGATGATTGAAAAAATGAGCATCAATGCCCCAGGTTCCTAACAGCACTCTGTGGATCTCTGCGGTAGATTTCTCTGCAGCACTATTATCCATGTACTGTTAACTTAGATTTTGCACTTAGCAAGTGGAGAATTTTGATCAATAGGAGGGATTCTACTCAAGGGACTCTGGATAGGCATTAAAATTACTGAAGCAACTAAATGAAGTCTCAAGGAGTCTTGACAAATTACAAGCTGCAGCTCTTGTCACATTCTTAGCAGTAAACTGGCTGTGAGCAGAGAACTGCATCAGAAATGGATAAAACGTGAAACAGTTAAAGCACTGCAAGGTGGCACCTTTCTCATTTTGTAGGAAATATCAATTTCCCATTAAAAGATTCACAGGTTGAGCCCAAAACATGATGAAGAAACTGAAATGTCTCAATGAATAATATGTAAGTTGATTAGTTTTAGCATTTAGAACTATCACAGAGGATTTCTATCCCAGGTCTATATAGAGAAAAAAAATCTTGTATTTCAATGAATGTAAATTATTCATAGTTATGAGAAAAAGAACAAATGACATGAAAAATTGAATTCAGGTAAAATCAGAGGATCACAAATGTTGAAGAGCCATGTTGTTTGTCATTACATGGGTTCATCAGTTTTTAACCAAAAGGTATTGAACATAACCTAATTGAACTACTTATAGTCCTTTCACTTCATCTTCTAGCATCTGAAATGTGATCAACAATTTCATAATTCAAACAGGGGCAGAAAATTTAATGGAAAGGAACAAATAAAATTACATTTGTTCTTTCCCAAGAAATTATTTTTTGATATAACAATTCAGCTTTCAAAAATGTGCAAATAATACACTCGCTATCAGTGTTGCCTTAGTATCCATTGTGCTAGGCACTGCTCAAGCACATGCATTTCCCAGGTGAGGATGCAAGTTGGCACAACGAATGATGTTTATGTGAGCAGGTTTCTTTCTTTGTGGAAGAAATGTAATTGATTATTTAAAATCCAGAAGTCAAGATGAAAAGCTTGTGCTTTCTGTGTAGAAAAGTTGGCACTGTCAGCGTGACCCAGGACACGCTGCTAGTCATGAGACACAAATACAGCATATAGTAGTATTAGTGAGACTGACAGTCAATATGACACATGAAAACAATAGAAATATTTCCTGTGATATATGTTGAAGCTCTCATCAGATCCTCCCTATATGCTAAACTCTGTTAACAGAATAGAATGGGAGTTGACATGCCCCTTTTTAAGATGACATAAATGCATTTCTGGGTTAAATGTACAATTCAGAAAAGGTATATCTTCATCACTGTAAGCTATACTCTAAGTTTCTACTGCAGGGAAAAAAATAACTTCCTCTTGTTCATAAATAGCAGCTTCAAAAACTGCACTTAATGAAATGTCCACTGACTGATTTGATCACCCTGGAATATCTTTATGGTTTGTGATTTATAGACAAGCAAAGGGTCATGGGAACTGTTTACCATATTAATGGTGATATATGAGAAACTTTGATTTGGTGGACAAGATCTGAGGCCAAATTATGCCCTGAGAAACAGATGGGGTGCGAATGGGAGCTGTGTGAAACAAACACAGATAAATGAGGCTGTAACCTGGGCTGTGCAGTACCCAGGAACGAGTCATATAAAGTTTCCTCTTTCAAACTAGAAACTTAGAAGCAAGTGAAACTCATAGATGTTTTAGAATACACAAACCACTGAATTGGCCAGTCATGTCCCTGGTCACAAGGTTCCTAGTATTTTCTGCCTCCACTAGATCCCTTCAGTGAGACTGTCTACTAACTGGCGTTTTGTAATGTTGAGTTGTTAGTCTTCCCTTCCTCATCTCATTTACAGACTTCTTACATTCTCAGCTGTCATCCCTGTGTTTTACAAGTGTATGTGGTTTTTTTAAGTTACTTGAAAAGCTGGGCCTTGATTTGTAGTACAGGCAAACTAAAGAAGTTCATTGCTAATAGCTTCCTGAGTAATTGCTTTCAGTAGCTGTTTGACAGGGCTTTATCTTCATCCCTTTTCCTGTTCAAGAGAACATAGGCAATTAAATTTGACACTTTTGTCATGACACTGCATGTCTAACGTATCACTCAAGAAAAGCCAGAGGGAGTCTGCAGACCTGTGTCATTCCTACATGCAATTCAGAAACACATCAAGTTTCCACACTGCTTGGAGATGCTTTTGTGAGCATTGTGGATGTTGCAGATAATGCCATCTTATTGTAGTTGACTTCAGTGTCTTTTTCTCTCATCCTCTCCTCCTGCACTCAACACGAATTGACTCCACTGCTCTTCATCAAATTCTTTTGGAAACTGATGTATTTCACCAACATTTTTTGTTGGGTAAGTCTCCCATTCCAGTGAAAACAGCATTGCTGGGACTTCTGTCATGTACACTGCAACTTCATTGTCCTCAGAACTCTGTGGATGTAGAAGTTGATTTTGCCCAATCCTTTCTGTAATATTTAGGAACACACACCCTATTATTTTCATTATCTGACTTCTATAGTTTTGGAGGGATTTTTATCAGACAGAAATTTTTCTGACCATTGAATTATTTGCTATGATTTCACATATTAACATTTTTTAATGACAAGCAAAATTAATATTGAAAAATGTTCATACATATTTAAATACTATTGCTTTTATATAAACAGCTTCTAACATTAAAGATCCTTAAATATTTGTTCATAGAATTTTTTTTCTAGGTACTTGCATGTACAAGTCAATATTTATTTACCTGCACTGAAGCTTCTCTCTGTGCAATACAGAACTCAGGTTATTTTAACGTGTGCTAGCTGTATTATCTCCAGTCTTAAATACAGAAAGTATAAACATCAGATTTAACAAATTCATTTGGTATAAATTTCTTTCTAAAAGTGAAGCACATTTTACTTTTAGAAGAGACCTTCATAGACTTTTGATTTTAAAATAAAAACTCTGCCAACCAATATACACAATTATTTCTAACATTTATTTTCTGATATTTTTCAAAATCTCTATAAAAGAAATGCATTTATTTTTACGTCCTTTCCCACTGTTCTTCACTCATGACAGATAGCTATTGCCTGATTTACAGCAATTTATTTTAATTAATTCTGGACACCTGCAACCTGTAATTGATTTGGCACTGATATAAATTTCCTGACTCCAATGCATCTATTACACTGCCTTCAATTATATTCAGCTTCTCCTTTGGATATGGTGACTTGCCTTAGCATGGAATTAATTGATTTTATTGTTGCTGTTTAACTTCTTTTCATTTATATTTCCTTCCTTCCATTGGTTCAAAAGATTGTATAGAACCACAAGATAAAATTATGCTACAATTTTCACAACCATCATCCTAGTTAAATGAGGATTGAATATCTGTAGACTGAAATGGGTATAAAAGTATGTTTATTTAAGGGTTCAGACTACTTCTAGGCACTGAGCCAAGTTCATCACCGAAGAATCATAGGCTGCTGGGCTTTAAAGAAAAAAATCTCTCAGCTAATATAATATTTTTATTGGCATTTTTTAAAAGGAGAATATTTTGATAGTACTGATACCCTCTTCCAATTATCTTCAAATTTCTTCCCATGTCCTGCCAGTTTCAGGCTCAATATGTTTAATTTCCTCAATTGTCTAATTAGAATAAGATAGAAGTATTTCTAAGATGTTAAGCTGTAGAGTTCTTTTCTTTAGTGTAAAAAACCAGTGATGTGATCCCCACTTGGAGTAATGAGGATAAGATCTCTGACCTCAACAATTACTGAGGATACCTCTGTCAACCATATTCAGGAGAATGACCAAAAAATATAGAACTAATTAGAAGTGCCAGAAAACTGTCTTCTGAGGAGCCTAATCTTTAACTGCAGGGAATATCCTCCACAGGCATACAGGTGGAAAAAGAATAATTTGCATTAAAAACTTTAAGAGATAAGTAACCTTCATCTACCTGTTCTACAACATTAAATACCCACAGTAAATGTATACTAATCACTAGGTATATTTTCTTTATGCTCTGGGGCAAATACAGGGTTATTATGGGGAACATATTAAATATATATACTATATCTACACTGTATTGTATGTATTTTAAAGTATAAGATATTTATATTAAATTTATGTATTAAAATGTGCATATTACATTATTTATTATATACATACATATGTTATGATATGCATCTGATCATGGCCTTTTATTTCTTGCTGCTATAATAGAGGAGATGCATGTACTGTTTTTGGTAAATACCATTAAGTTCTTATTATTTTTTTCCTGTGTACTTGAATGAGCAGTATACTGAGGATACAGAATAACTACCTGTTTCAGGCAATTCCATTCTCCTTTGCTTGTCTTTATGGTTTATTGTACACTGATCATAACAGGTCTTAAACTGAAACAAAAAAAAAAAAGGTTAATAAACCATGTGTACACTAGATTAGATATTGATGAAATGCTCTATGCCAGTAAGAAAGAAGCTTTGCATGGCAAGAATCACTTAGTCTGCTTGACAGTCTCATAAGGGAGAGGAGGAGGCATGTACCTTTCTACCTTTCCCAGGGATTCTGCCACAGAAATTTAGCCTAAATTTAAGAATAGAATTCCAACAAAGGAATGATATCAAATCACTGTTTCCAAGCTTGAATATTTTCAGGTTGGGGTTTTTCGTTTGTTTTGGGTTTTTTTTCTTAAACTTGCAAGAGTCTTCTATCATTGCTTCTTGTTGAATACATAACATAGTCCAAAATTTGTTTCAGTGGAGATAAAGACTTCTGGATAATCATCTGAAAGTCTTGATTTCTTTGCATTTTCTGTAAAACATTCTTAAACTGTCAGGGTGTCTCACTGTCTCTCTCAATGCACGGAGATGAACTGTAGGGACTGAATCATGACTTTGACAAGGACTGCCATTACCTTAATTCACTTAATTCTTTGGATTCCTCATCTTGACTAGTGGGATGGGAGTAATGTTTCTAATTTATTCTTCAGAGGCTTGCAGGGTTAATTAGTCATATAATCAGATCATCAGTCAGGTTGGAAGGGACCCAGGAAGATCACTAGTCCTAGTCCTGATCAAAGTTGAGTAAACAGCGAATCAGACCAGGCCGTGATCGTACTTGGATGTACTTACAGCAATTACTTTTAAATAAGTAACAAAATTAATAGCAATCATTTGGGGGGAAAAAAATAATGTGTGGCTTCATATTGTGACAATGGAATAAACTGAGTTTGGGAGGAAGCATCATCACAAGAAAACTTAGTATTGAGTTTATATTTTCAGAATTTAGCTGATGTCTCTACATGTAGTTCAAACAAGAACTTACAGCTACCTAGAAGAGAACAGATTCGTTTTAATTAACATTGGACAAAATATGCTGAAAAAGACCATGGCCTTATGGTATTTTGGGCTGAACTAGAACTAATCAAACTTTATATTTTTTCATCAATTTAATTTTTAAAAAAGCTTTAGAACTATTTCTTTTCAACTAAACGGTATTTGCTTACAAGGGATTCAAGTATTTCTAGTGCAACCTTGTACCAGAATATGTGGCAGAAAATCCCTATTTTCCTGAACTATAAGGCAAGTTCTCTTTATATTTTTTTTTCTGTTGTAGTAAAAAAATCCTATTTGAGAATACTTCAAAATTATCTGTCTTGAAATTACGTAGGATACTAACAAAAAGGAGGACCTTGTTCTGAGAGCTCACTGATTGTGTCATTTGCCTTAATTTGTGAGGTAATATGCTGGTATTGTTCCTGACTGATTTTATCTTTGTTCAAAGCTGCAATAGGAACAGTAAATGCGCTAAATAAATTTACAGTTTGGTAACTTATAAGACCAAAATTTGATCAGTCATTTATCTTCTAAAAAGGATGTAATATCCTTCTGTAGCTTGAGGACCCTGAAGTGTTATGAATTAATATAGGTCTTATTAAGAAATGAGCTTATTAAAAAACAAAATTGGCCACTCTAAGTAGCAGCATTCCTGAGGTAACATTCCTTACATTTTCTGTTTCATATATTGCTGGCAAACCACTGGCATTGCCTTCCAAGAGAAATTTTTGTTATGATTACAAGCTGATTTTTTTTTTCCTAACTAACTTTTCCTGTATTTCCTATACTGGAAATAGCATAACCAAAATTTCTTGTTTGTCATCTGATGAGCTTGTACAAAGGTCACCACACAACATGTTTCAGATTGACACACTTGTGTCCCTTTAGCACATTTCTCAGGGTAAATGGGCAAATTATGTCTTAAGTTTCATCTGGATGGATTTTTTTCATGGTTCATTATCTCCCCTGGTGCCTCTGACTGATGGTGGACTTCCCACATGTAGTGAGCCTGTAGGCAGCTCTTACTCTGACAAACACACTAATCTTCATGCATTTGATGCTTCCCTTCAGCTTATACTGAGAAAAGCCAAATAAGTCTGTGAACCTTGACTCTTCCTTTCTTACAGTGTAGAGATATCTTAATAATCTCTACAAAAAAATGCTTTCATGTGTCAATAAAAATGCTTTCTTCCTGCATGGCACAGCTCTGTGAATGCTCAGTGTCATCTGACCCCATCATGGCCTGTCATGTATGATCAAGTGAAAATTTTAGATTTTTGAATAAGTATTGTCAGAAATGGCATGGATGGCAAATATGCATAAAGGCAATAGAGTCTTCAATACCTCTCAGTGCCTGTGAAGAAGTGACAGTATGCAGCGACTGCTTTAAAGAGGCACTGATCTCAATTATTTCAAAGAAAAATATGTCATAGAATCATAGAATACCCAGTTGGAAGGGACATCAAGGATCATCTGGTCCAATCTTTCTTGGCAAAAGCACAGTCTAGACAAGATAGCCGAGAAACCTGATTAGCTGAATCTTAAAAGTGTCCAGCATTTGGAAATCCATCAGTTCCATTGGGAGGTTATTACAATGGCTGATTGTTCTCATTGTGAAACATTTTACTCTTCTATTCAATTGGAATTTCCTGAGGAGTAAATTGTACCCACTACCCCTTTTCTCTTTCATGTAGCTCCTTGTAAAAATGGAGTTTCCCTCTTCTTCAAACAGTGGAGCATGCTGATAAGGTGTGCCCTTATCCTTCTCTTTTCAAGGCTGAACAAATTCAGTTCTCTAAGCTGTTTCTCACATGTCAGGCTTTTCAGCCATTTGACCATCTTTGTGGCCCTTCTCAGGAGTCTCTCCAGCCTCTCCACATTTTTTTGATATAGGAGAGACCAAAATTGAACACAGTACACCAGATGTGGCCTGAAAAGCGCTGACTAGACTGGGATTATGGCTTCTTTAACTCTGCTAGTGACACCCTTGTTGATGCAGCTCAGCATCCCGTTGGCTTTCCTTGCTGCAACAGCACACTGTTTGCTCATACTGAGCTTGTCCACCAAGACCCTCGAGCCCCATTCCACAGAGCTGCTCCCTAGCCAGGTAGATCCCAGCCTGTGCTGCACTCCTGGATTATATTTTCCCAATTGCAAGATCTACACTTGTCCTTGTTGAACTTCATAAGGTTCTTGTTATTCCACTCTTCCAGCCTATCCAGATCTTCCTGGAGAGGGTTCTACTTTCTGAAGTATCTACTTTCCCACTCAGTTTGGTATCATCAGCAAACAAATATGATCAAAGTTATAGATAAAATATGATTCAAAACAATGCTTTGATGCTAAATGGAAACTATACCATGAATGTTGGAAACATCCTATCATGTGAATACTGATCATACTGCAGTTGTAACAGAACTCATGTCTCAAAAGAGATAATTCCACAGTGCTATACTAACTTTATGCTATCTGCTCTAAAATTAAAATAGTATCATAAGACAAAGGTTAATTTTACTTTACTTAAATACCCAGTTTATCTAAAGTTCTGTGTACAAAAGGGGCTTCACTTTGATTATGTTTATTACCTCCAAAGAATATAAAATTAGTGTCTTCTTCTTAGTGTTGCTAGCATATTTCTTGTTTTCTAAAGACATTAATGTCCATGTCCAGGCAGCTCTAATCTCTTCAGTTACCTCACTCCATACCAGGCAAAGGCTGAATTTAGCCTTCTGCTTTGTTGGTGGTGTTGTAGTGAAATGGCTCTGTTAGTTGTCAAATGTGATTTTCATCTTGTATTTGTTTTTTTCTATACAACCAATTATTACATAGACCAAATTAACATGTTCAGCAGGTTTTGGCATACGATAGGTTTATGAAAGAGGGGAAAACACTCTGACATCAAATAGAATTACTATGTTGAGTATTGCATTGTGATTTACTGCAAAGATAAATAAAACAGGGAACTTTTATCAGCTCAGTCCAAACCTGCTTTGTTGGTAATTCAAAACATTGAGCAAGTCTTGTAATCTATCAAAGGAGTTATTTACTATACAGATAGATAGCAACTATCAAATCCAAGGAATTATAATTTCTGCTACCTCAGGACAAGTTGTACAATAGCTCAATACATTCTGTATCCTAAATCCAGTGGCAGTAGACAAGAGTGATCTTCTGCTTTCATGGAAATGTGCAAGAGACAACTTGTCTTTTCCCATGCTTTGCACTACTTCCAGGCTATCATCCACTGTGAACCAGGAGCTGCATGGTTGGAATGGCGTACCCTTATCACTAAATGTTCTTAATTTTCTTCTGTCATGAAGTGCATTGCTGGATGCCAAGCATATACTCCTTTGTCAGTGCTAATGAGGAGAGCCAAGAAAGAACATGGAAACATATTATTTCTTAGTTTTATGGAGGCTAAAACTGTAATAGGCTGTTAGTTGATCTAGTCTGCATTGCTTTACAGCTCAGATCCTCCTTATTCCCTGACAAGTAGCATGTTTGAGTACAGCAAGCCTTCATTTAAAAAGAAACCTAGATTTAATACAAATGCATAAAAGGATAGGTATAAGGCTCTTCCTATGATAGTTTTGGGAATTTCTTTCTAGCAACTAATTTTTATTTTTATGTATGTTCCTGCTATTTGTATTTCTTGTCCCTTTCCCCTCCAGGTTATGACTTCCACCTTGCTACAACCTCCTTTCAGGTTGTCCATTCAAACATATTTCATACTCAAGTTTTTTTTTTCTAGAGTAATCATGCCCTCTTAGGAAAAAAAAGAACAAAACCCAAACCAAACTAAACAAACAAAAGCAAGCAACAAAACAAAAAAACAAAACAAAAAAAAAAAAAAAAGCAACTGAACAAATACTTCTAAAAACCACAGAGCTGGGTATCATGTTCATAAGTCATTGTGTTTGTCTTAACTCTTGTAGCTAAGGGTGGAATAAGAAACCAGTAAAATGCATTATCCTCTATCCTGAGTGATGGATCTCCACTATCAATCAGAGGTAGCAGGGAAATCTCTCCACTCAGGCTCTAAAACACAACAGATGCTGCTCTGCCAGTTTTCATTATGCTAAAGTAGTGTAGCAACAAGAGTGTTTCTGAATTTTTGAATCTGATGTTATGAGTTTTCTTAGGAATAACAACCATTTCAGGTTTCTCTTTTGATATTGAAACACAGCACTTTACAGCCAGCACCTCCGCTGTTCTTACATTTAGCAGCAAAGCAAACTAAGGAAAACAATCTAAATTAAAATTTTAAGAGATGTAGGGACATTAGGATCTGTCCTGCAAGTTGATAGCAAATAACTATTTACAAAACATTCAGTAGCAGGGGCTAGAATGAAATGTAAGCAGTTCTTCAGACTTTTATCTAGTGTCCTCAGCTGTGCAGTGTTAATGAATTTTGAAATTACCATGAATTTTAACTACTACTCAGCTTTATTTTTAATTGATTTGTTTACAAAATGCATGCATTAATCACGTTAATGTCATATTTTATCATTTTCAAAATTACCTGATGGCAGTTGAGGAATTCCAGATAAAACAGCTTGTTTCTCTCTTTTTCAAATGCATTATGAAAGGTGATACAATGAAAAAATGAAGTTATTACTAATTTATTCTTCTGAAGAGAGTTCATAACAGATTTTAACATATTTTCTCAGACCCATTTCATTTCAGTATTTTATGACTATGATTGAAATTATAACCCTGTAAGCCCATTACATAAATGTTCCTGAAAGAAAGTTTTAGGCAATAAGCAATTAAGTGTGTTAAAAAAATTTAAATCTTGGCTCTAGGTATATAAAGGGTAATTAAACCACTAATTTCTGTGACTAGAGAAGGTTATTCTTGAGTTCTGTATAGAAAAATGTATACTAATTAAACCAATATATACTAAAAAATCTGTTACAATTATAGATATGGAGATTATTAAAAGGCAATTCCTAACTGCCACTCTTTTGCATAATTATTTTTACATAATTGATACTGTTTTGATTGATAGTCCTCTGACACAGTGCAGATAAGGAGATAGTGGTGTGGTAGCCTACAAAGCCACAGTACTGTAGAAATGTGGAAAGGAGAACAAGATCAGGCAGGGCCTTCCAATTTTTGTCTATTTTGATCCCATCCATGCAAGGACAATAATGTACAGTTAATTTCAAGAGCACCTGCTTGTGCAGTAGTGGTGTTTATTTCCAGAATTTTATTGGCTGACACAGAACTCACCCACAGTGCACGACCATATGAGATGCTGATTTTGCCCTACAGAGCAGCAGCTTGGTGTCATGGCAGGCTGAGCTCAGGCTGCCTTCATGAGGACAATGGACATCAGGTTGGCATTGACACTAGATGAAGAATTAGTCTAAGAAATAACCAGAGGTTCAGAGCATCTTCAAAGCATATGGTTCTCCAGTACCTGTTAGGCTGATGCAGCCAGTGAGGGTAACCAACGCCAATACGGATGGAAGGGGACGATACTTCCTAGTTCTGCTCCCTCCAGTCTCAAGTGCTCCTTTTTGTTTTCATTGAACTTACTTGGTTTCAAATGCCAGAGTCCATAATTGAGTTCCATTTGGATATGATTATATTAATCCTTTTACAGGTCTGCCCCTTTGTACCTCTGTTAGAAGCTGAATTAATTTTGATAAAGCAGAAATGGAGCTGCTAGACACACAGCATGGACTATAAAGGAGCCAGAGTTCCTTTTCCCATAACCTGCCTTACTTTTAACCAGGAGTGCTTTAAGCAAAAGCACTGTTCAATTTTCTCCTTTGCTGTCTGGAAGGAGGAAAGTAGTCAAATGTTGCACGATCTTTGTCAATTAGTGTGAGTGTGGACGAGCTGGAGTCGAGTGGCAGTTTCAGACAGCAAGGCAGCACTGAAGCATGCTGCTTTTATGTCCTCTCAATTCTTTACTTTGATCAAAGACAAATTCTGCTGCAGTCATCTGAGCCTTGGGAGTAGCTGATATCCTCACTAAATGAAGTACATATACCTTTCTGAAGGTCTAACTCCATGCACCTGTCATTCTTCTGATTTTATTCATCAGGCAATCAGTGTATTCCTAGAGCATGACAAACAGCAGCAAAAACCATCCGTGACCTTGATAATGGAAGTGGGAAAGCAGAGAATCCTTGAAAAATGCTGGGTTTAGCCATCAGTCTGTTTTAGCAATTTAATAATTCAATGACTAGATAAAGTTAACTAAATATGTGTCTTTTAAAGTTCTTGCCAAAAAATTAGGAAAAAATTTCCGCTCTCAAGCAAAAAGTGTATTTTGCCACTGTTTTACTTTTCTTTTGTTTTACTATTGTATATGTCTTAGACAAAAATGAATTCTTTCCCTCAGTGACTTATAGAACCATTCTTAATATTTTATGTTGAAGGAGGAATCAAATTCATAAATAATAAATCTAAACCTTGTAGGTGAAATACACAGGAATATAATGAGTTTCTGTGAGAAATCACAGATTTAATGCAATAATGCAGTGTTTTAATGTCAGCTATAGCCATTTGCTACGGCACAAGAATAAATTATCAGTCATTAATGTACACATTCAAATGAAGGTAATTACCGTATTCTTCACTGATTTTTGCTACATCACTTAACAACAATGTGAATCTGAGAGATTAAAAAATGAAACAGTGTACTGCAGACAGTGGGGTCAAAAATGAACAATGTATGAGAAGAGATTTTGTGTTATTTCATAGAATCCATTAGATTATATTTGAAAGCCTGAGCCATAACCACAGTTAAATAAAACAAGGGGAGTGATTTGATAAGCAAATAAAAAATGGTCTTGGAATAAAATTTTGTTGAGAAATGAAAAAAAAAAAACCCAACCAAACAAAAAAAAACGAAAAAAAAAAAAAAAAAACAAAAAAAAAAAAACCCAACCAGTCATAAAAGGACTAATCACAGTAGAAGGGTCTCCAAAGGTGGTCTGTGTAGAACTAAAAATAGATGCTATCCAGCACATTCAGGCTGAGAGTTTCAGAAGACCTGAAACACTCATGCCCTGTGTTAAAGAGGGACAAACAGAACAAAAGCACAGGTTTATCTTTATAACAGACAGATGACACCGTGTCCTGCCTGTCTTCCAGACCTTTCAAATACTGTGGACCTGAGTTACCATAGCCCTGAAGTTCATAATGACATTATAGGTTCTGTGCCTCACTGATATGAATGTAAGTAACTATAAAAATTTCAGTAAGGAAACAATCTCAAAAGGCTAGACTTTTTGAGCTGGAGAAATCTCATTAGGCCCCTCTGAGTGTGAGAAGAAAATTTTTGTGACCCAGAAGCTGGGCATAAATTTGCAGCTGCTAAATTGGAGCCACCTCTTTCGACACTTTAGCTCTCACATTCCTTCCTTGCTAGATGCTGGATGACAACTTACTTTCCTCACAAGGACAGAACTGTATTCTGGTGAAGTTTGAACAACAAGCAGATTTCTTCAATAGTTTTGACTTAAAAGATGCTGGGCAAAGTTTACTTGACTGAATTAAGTAGGTACTCAAGAAGCCGCTAAACATTTAGCTCAATGTAGATCATTTTTCACTTCAGCTGTCCAGCTGGCTGACTACTTTTGGGATGTAGATTTTCCCTGGATAAAATGTCTTGTCAATAATGAATGTGCACTAAACTGCCATTCAAGAAAGGTTTAAGGTTTAATGACCACCTGGCTAATGCCCTTGTCTTTGATTTGTTATCAAAACCACAATGATTTGATTTATCTTTTCTTCAAGAGGCAGTTTTAGAAGATACATATACCCATGCACACAAATGTGCCTAGATAAACATATATAAATTAATTTGCTGGCAATGTAATTTCTGAGATTTCTACAGATTCAACATTTTGACTTTTAATTGTACTTAGAAAAGTGGAGTCAAAATGTTCTGGTTCAAGATGTTCAGCTGTGTTCAGAAGTGCAATATGCTGTAGTTAACTTTCATGACGAAAAATCAGTTTCCATGTCCTTTGTCATCTGTGGTACTCCAGATATTCTCATTGTAGAGTTTATCATAATAGACTATCACAGAAAATAAAGGTTTTGAAAGATTCAGTGAAGGATTAGACATTTAATTGCATAATGATATCCACATTTCAAAAACATACTAATTTATTAACTTTTAATAGAACTTCAAGGATAAATCTGTATTTTAAATTGAAGTATTGATCTAGAAAGGCCTGTTGTGTCATTTTCCCTTGTCTACCTTCTTAAAGCAAAGTCATCAGCACTGTCCTATATGTGCCAAGCCCCCCTCCTTCAACTTTTCTCACTGGAATAACAAGGAACCATCAAACAGCATTGAACATCTTGTGATATTATCTGTTGTTCATCAGGATTTAGACATGACAGAAGAGAAGTAATTTTTTCTTTGTTAATTGGGTTGAGCAGCATATGAGCACTAAGGTTATATTCCCATAGTTATTACTAATAGTGCCAAATTTTCTGGATCATCCAGTTTTTCTGTTTGTTTAATTGTTCAAAAAGACCATTTAAAAAAAATCTTACCTTAAATAAATACAGTCTATATCTAATTCTAGCTGAGGTGCTGATCTATTCCTCTGGAGCCTGAGGCTATGCACTTTTTCATGTTTTTTTGATTTGTCATTGATAAAAGGGTCCATAAACTTGCTGAGACTCATCAAAAGAAGGTACTTCCCCCAAGTCTCAAGTCAAGAAACTGTTATTCCTAGTCTTCATTTGCACAACATGTGCTGTTTCTTGCACCATTGTATAATGATAGCTCTGGCAAAGTTGCAGACTTCTGTACTATGTAAGCACACTGTGAAATGAAAAATATCTGATTTCAATGTTTTATGCAGTCTTTTCTTTTTTGAGTGTGGTGAGGAGCAGAAAGTCCAAGATAGGGTTTTAGAACAGCACAACTTTTTTCGGTTTTTTTTCTTTTTTTTTTTCTTTTTTTTAATGGAGAGGATTCCCACCTCGATAGTACAACATTAATATAAACATCATTCACTGGTGAGGGATAATCACAGTGTGTTTTTCCTTTATTATTTTTAGTATCAGAAGTCAGAGAAAGTGTCAAGGCATGCCACGACTGAAGCAGTCATATTCAGTTGCATGAATTAGTACTGAGTTTGGACATCTGTTCTCAAACGTCTCATAGAGGGACCCAATCTTTTTTTCCTTCTTCATATTAACAGATACATATAGTACAGTATAAATGCCAGGCTGCCCATCTGTCTGCCTAGCTATCTGTGAGCAGACTTTGGCATGCTCCAAAATTCTTCATTTCAGCCACTTTCTCCTTCCTGAATATCAAATTGTTCATTTCTTTCCCTTCTGAAATGCTCTTCCACCTACCCCTTACGTTTGGGAAACCAATACCCATGAATTCAGAGGAGGAGTTGCACCCCTCTAATGGCAGTCAAAGATGAAATGGTTTAAAAGAGAAAGAAGGAGGTGAACAAGAAAGCAGTCAGAAGAAAAACACAAATTTAACTGAGGCTTAAATACATGTCTAGATTTAGAAATTACAGAAAGAGAGAAAGAGAAAATGCACATATCCTAATGAAAGTTTTGTAAAGATCTAATCTATAAGTGATAGGCAGCTTTTCCAGATGTTTTTGCACCTTTTGTTTTCACAGCATGGTGTAATTTAGCTTCAACCTTTTGAATTCGTGGTCATTTGTCTGGTTTTAGTTCAAATATGTCTAACATAATGACATCTCATTCACTTTGTTTGATAGGTTCCTTAATGTGCTATAAGATTTAGTTCATTGTTCATTACTGCTCGAGATTTATTTGATTTCAGTATGTATGACTTATTTGTCACCATTATCTATGCAGTTACAAATACACTGTTCTGTGCCCACAGATTTCGCTTTTATTGAGTTAACTTTATAGAAACAATTTATTTCGTTTACTCAGCTGGGTCTGGCAAAGTCATCTATGTACCACTGTTGGGAATTTGAATTAGGTTGCTCAGTCTTTGAATATTACTTATTTTTTAGTTGAAAATAATAAATGAAGATGACATTTCCATTTCTGTGTTTGAGCATACACTTTATCAATTTCTTAGAGCGACATTTTGTTTCCTTTCTTGAGTACTAGTACAGATCTTATTCATTTGTACACTGCAGACATTGAAATTCTGGATTCTTCTCCTCTTCTTTTGAGCTTGAACTAGACGGCTGCTTTGGAACAAAAATGCTTTTGTGCTTTATAAAGATATGTTTAATAAATGTAGAAAGTTCTAATTGTATAAGCACACACCACATATCTGCATTAATGACAGATATTTAAATCTAGGAATGACAGGAAACCCCATATTTATATCTCTGTGCCTTTTTATAATAAAGTTTTTTTGTTGTCGTTTAAAGGAGAAAACAGATGACTTTGTCTGTTACCCTAAATACATTAATTAAAATTAAAAGAAGAAAAACCAACATATTTTTATAATATAGTTATGAAAGTATTGTGGGACATTCTTAGTTATTGTGAGACTGAATTCTTAATCCAGAATTACTGCACAATTAAGGTCTAAGGATAGAAATATTGTAAAGGGAAAGGAAAAGCTTTCATTAGCCAAATAATGCAGTTGAAAATCAAATAAAGTTTTGAGATTACTTTCTGCAGATATTCTAAATCTATAGGGAGCTGCTGCAAGAGTTTTGTCTTTGTTTGGTCTTCTAGCTTGATGGGTCTCAGCAAATTGATCAGCTGTTTTATTGTTTCAGAATAATAGTTATTTCAAGAGGCCATGGCTAAATAGAAGCAGGTGCTGCCATAGTTACTACATGATGGATTACAATAGATGAGCTATATTCACAGGATTCTCTATTTGATAGAGAGACAGTAATGAACATGGAGGCGAGAACATTTTTCCATCAGTAGCTTATTCTGGGCATATGTGCTGAGTTCAGGCTCTAATATCAAGACCGTTAAATGCCACGCATATCGTCTGCCTACTATAAGATTTAATTGTACCAGCCTTGAGGGGTTGTGCAGGCTGGAAGGGGAAATGTTTTACATTTCCTCCTAAAAGTATCACAAAGGAATTTTCTTAGGTATAAATTTAAAAAGAAATACTATGGGGGCTGGAAGCAGGGCTTTCTGGAATACCAATAGTATTCAAGCGTGTATGACAACAGCTTAGAAGCAGATTTTTATATTCTTTAACAGGGTGATTTTCCAGTTCCAAGTGGAACCACAGAACTAACTGTAGCACTCAGGTAAATTTGTTACCACTGTGCTTCTTCTGACTGCATCTTCACTGTGCATATTACAGGTGCTTTTGATCTCAAACTCTTTCAAAATAGAACTATAATATTGCACTTATTGTAGTAATGATGAGAAGGTGATCTTATGCCAGTGGTTTGTCAGTCTTTTCCACTTTGAAACAGAGGAAGTGTGTCTATCAAAGGCAGGTAGGTGAAAGAAACATTAGATGCAGTTATTATATTCATTAACTAAGGTATTTTAGCTATTACTGAGAAGACTTTTAATCTTATATCAAATGTGAAAAGCATCCGTTAGGGGAAAATTCCATTAGTATATGAAAATTAATTTTTTTTTCTATTATGTTAACATATTGATTTTAAATAATACATGTATGCATTCCAATTCCTGTAATGTGGTACAAGACAAATTTCACTCCCCACATGCACTGAGTTCAAACCTATTCTACAAAAATTAAAAAGTCTGTCAAATAGAGCAGTAGGAGCACTGTGTTCTACACTGATGAAATTTTTCTGTTTTGCAGAAGCTCCTCCAATGGCTGTGACTCACAAGAGAGTAAATTCACTTTAAGATTGCTTATTTTGAAACCAAATGTGCTGAAGCTATGTTAGAAAACACTGAAGCACAAAAGCAATCTGCTGATCAAGAATTGCTTGAGTTTTTAAAACAAAAATAAAGTCTCAGTGAACTTTGTGTGAGTTAAGTAGTCTGTCCTCCCATGCTATTGGAAATCAAAAATAAAAACATAAGAATGTCATAAACCCTTAATAGTGAATTTTGGCTAAATGGATGGAAATGCCTATTGTTCTTCTGCCTGAAATTTATGGTAGAAAGTGATCCAGTGTGATTGTGAAATGAGAGTAAGATCCAGAGACACTTGTACTTAGAAACTGTTGGGTTTTTTGTCTGTTAAAAAAATACACAGTTCTTCCCTAGGTTTCAGAGCTAAATACAGCAAATTATAATTAAATATGCCTCTGCTCTGCAAGATACTTTTAACAATCCACCCTTTTTCCATTTTAAGCAGATGTTTTCCAGTGCATTTTTCTGTGTCTTTTTTTTCTTCGATGAGGCGTATGAACATTTGAATTGAATTTCTGCATTTGTGGGTTTCATTTTGACAGTTTCCTATTAATTAGAGCAAATGAAATGAAATCTTATGGCTAGTGTCCCAACACGAAGACCAAGAACTAGTGTAACTCCATACAATGAAATGCAAGTCATTATTTAATTGCCAAGATATTAATTGTTTAGACCTGGTGATTAATTCATTTGGCATTTACAAAGATAAAAATGGTAATTCTGTAATTAATTAGAGAGAGGCATATTGTCTTAAATGAATCAAGCCTCAATCTGTAAATCTCAATGAACACAGGTTTAATTTAAATTGAAACAATTTAAATTCCTTTTATTTAATATTTTCTAATAAAGATGGTGATTTTTGCCCAACAGGCAACCTCTTGCACATGACAATAATACTCCAATAGTAATTCAGGATTTCTGTTCAAGCACCAATGATTTATTCAAACAAATTTCCATACATAAGAATATGATATGTAAAATAAGTTATAAAGAGGAGGAAGTAAGGCTTGTGCTATTTATTTGGAAATTGGATTTTTTTACTTGCTATAAAGCTTAGACGAAACCTATGAAATTAATTTTTAAAGTCCCTGTCTTTGATCACAAAATTTATTCTTTTCTTTCATCCCATCTCATAGTGAGTGCTTCAAATGAATGGCAAACTGTGGATACTGTACACCTAGCGATAGAATGTTGAATACTAAAAATATTATTTTAATATTCTGATCAAAATATGCTAATTTTTTGTTTAAAGCCCAAGGAATTCTGGAAATCTGGGCGAAAGAAAAATAACAACCTGTAGCAAATTTGATCCTTCCACAACTATGGCTAATTCTACGGAAAATAAGATCTGCATGTCAGAATATTATCCCCAGAATACTTGAATATCACCTAAACATTAATTTTCTGGTACTAAAATATTATCCTAAAATATTATCCTTCTTCCTGTCATGCTTATTTTCACACACATTGATAGGAAACCAATATAATTTGTATTTAAAACACACATTTGTACCATCACAGCTAAGAATATGGTGCAAGACCAGTGTTGCATCCAAGATTTTCTTGGTGGTTTACATTTTTCTCTTGATTATAAGCGAGTGACTAGTGGGCTACTGAATTCTGATTGAGTTTGAAATTCAGGCAGAACATCAGCCAAAAATTTCCTTTAGAAGGTACCTACTCCCAAAAGGTGAACTTGGAAACAAAGATCTGCAGTGGTCTGTTAGGCTTATGTGCTGCCTACAACCTGGTTGAATTTCTGTAGTAAAGTAGAAGCAAAGCAGAAGGAAAGGTTTTGTCATTATTGTGTCACAGGAAAGACTAGCTTTCTGCAAGTATTTGTAGAGATAGAAGATTTAATCTTCAAACAGAAAATTAGAATTGGATTAAAGCCAACCTAGGAAAAAAAAGAGAAAATAAAAAAAAACTTGAGTGATGACACAACTGTAAAAATTAAAGCATAGCTGAGCTTAAGCAGGATCTCAAGCACTGTATCTTCAAACACTCAGATGGGAAACCAGATCAGAAAAGTGTCTAATGGGATTAAACCTATATCTTGACTCAAAGCCCCTTGCTTTCTGGTGAACTTCGGGCTTTGAGTTTATAGCAATGTATAATATCAACAATATAAGCATTCTCATTTTCAGATGAAAATAACTGTAGAAGATGTGATATTAGCTTGCAGCTATAAGGTTCCTTTATAGTCACAGTGAACACAAATCTTTCATCTTCACCCTTTTTTTTTGGTTTTGTTATGACAGCACTGCCTAAGGGCTTCAGTGTGTAGTACTTTATCTTTGATTATTTTAACACTACTTTTCCTTCTTTAATAATTGTGACTTTTGAATCACAGTGCCCAAATTCTAGAGGAATGCAGAAAAGAGCTGGAGTTCATCCTGAGGGTGCATAGGCTGCAAAAAAATGTCCAACATTTTCTTCATCCCAATCTATCCTTCCCCACTCTTCTAATATCTGCTGTCCTTCCTATGCAAAACTCATGAAAGTGCCTGGCCCTTTCAGGAAATTGGTTAGAAAGTAGCTATAAAGTTTTGTTGTACCTTCACTGTTACTTGTATATCTTTGCAAGGATAGGAGTAATAGCCATCTTAATTATTTCCTTTTCTTGACCATCATCAAGTCTGAGGTAAGACATTCTTAGTAATTTACATAGTAATTACTTTATTCATTAAATAAACACAAAATGTGGAGAAACAAATTATAAATACATCTCATTCCAGACTGACCAAGAAAAGCTTTTAGATACAAATCACAATTAGGTAGAAAGAATAGTCTGTGAAAGAGCAGTCAATGGACCATGGTTCATAAACGACTCAGAGGTCTCAAACTCTTCACACAGGTATAGTGATCACTAATGACCTCTTTGCAAGGATAATTACTACAAAGCCATATTTATTTCATGTTTGGCAGTAGGACCAACTGATTAACAAACTGATTTGCCTACTGCTCACGTCACTACTGAACAACCGAAGAGGCAGGCTGTTCATTTGTTCTGCTACGGACTACAGGCATTGAACGTGTCTTCCCTTCTCAAATTACAGAAGTAGCTGCACTCAAATTGCTGAGCATTGATTCTGCATTCATTGCATCTCCTTTCATAGGAGGAAAAACCCATGGCCTTTTACACTGCCATTTATTTTAAGACTATTTTCTTCTTTTCCACCAGCTGTTCCTATTTTCATAGAACCATAGAATCATACAACCATAGAATCATAGAATAGATTGGGTCAAAAGTCACCCCCTAGTGTCCCTTGCAATGAACAGGGACACCTTCAGCTACATGTTGCTCAGAGCTCCATCAAACATGACCTTGTTTCCAGGGGTTGGTTATCCATCACCTGTCTGGGCAATCTGTTCTAGTCTTTCACCACCCTCGTCATGAAAAATTTCTTCCTTTTATGTAGTCCTAAGCTCCCCTCTTTCAGTTTAGAACCATTACACACTGTCCTATCACTACAGGGCCCATTACAAAATTTGTCCACATCTTTCTTCTAAGCCTGCTTTAAGCATGGGAAGGATGCTTTTCTAAGTGTGAGGGACAACAGTGGAAGATTGGTGGTAGAGGACTCATAAAGGTAATGTCACTGCATTATAAAAATATGCTAATTGAGCTAATTTGATTTAGCTCAGATATCTCACAATTCATACTATAAGTTTGTATTTGAGTATGAATCTCCTTAGAGTCAATATTTGAAGATATAAACCAAAGCATTTCCACAATAAAGATAAGACCATAAGTTGGAGTGCTTTATAAATGTCCATAAACAAAAGTCCATCTATGAGCTTGGAACTGGTCAAGCAGCACCTTGAATATACATATATTTCTGGATATCGCATACTAAGCCTTATCAAGGTAAATCCCCACTCTTTTTTTTTAGGTTTTAAACTACACCCCACTCTCAAAAGGATGTTTTTGTCTGGTCCTTGTGGACCAAAGACTCCACCTCACTGTGTTCTCTTCCACAGCTCCACCGCTAAATGACAGCTTAGGTTTCCACTATCAATAAAAACAGTAAATAAAATTATCTTATAAAAAAGATCTTTGTTTTGCCTGAATATTCACAGATGAAGCTATGAAATCTTGAATTAAAAGAAAGGTCAATTACTCTTTACATTCTTCTACTTTTCTGAAGGTCATAAATAATCTAGTATTCATATCCAAGCAACTATGTGAATAGCACTGCAAAGGGTCTGAGTTCAAACACACAGAAATAAGGGGGAAAAAATGATGGATGAGGTTATAAGAGTAATCTCAGTTCAGCAGGAATTCAAGTGTGATAGGAGCATGAGCCAAAGAGAGTTTTGAGGATTTTTCTGCAATTTTCATCAAAGTGACCATGCCTAAAGCACCAAAAATCTTTGAACCACAGGAGTTTTTTTTTTTTTAGAAGTGAAGTAAAATCAAGGAGCATTTTTTAAATGAAGAAAACTTGGCAAGAGGAAGGTGAAACTATCAACAGGTTATCCCTATCCACTGTGTCCTTGGAAGGCTCATTCTTCCCTTCAGGTTTGCTCTTAGTTCAACAATTTTTCATCAGGTTTCAATAAACCTGTATGTTCCTCTCTGTATCCCTAGGAAAAATATCTTTCTTTTCATTGCCTCTGATCCCTGACTGTGTCTTTTTCCAGACTTCTGAAGACAGGGAAAAAGAGATGCCAACATAGTGAACTACAAAATGATGGGCAAAACTTGTGCCATCTGTCACTACCTGCTCTAAGGACACATTCACACTACTGCCTTTAGATGCTTAGCTTAGCCTGGCCAGGTCCCTGGGAAGTAGTCACCTGGTCTATTAGATTCAGAGTACACAGGTAAAGTTATCAAAAATAGATTAAAATTCTTTTAAATGGCTGGAAAATAATTCCATGCGCAAAAGTGAGATGTGGTTACATAGTAAGTAGTGAGTCTCTGTTTATTCAGTACTCCTCTCTGTTATCCTGAGAAGGGAGCTTGCTATAGTACAGCTATATAAAATTATAAAATGTGGGGTTTATTCTGATTAGTCTATCTGTGTAATTAAAGGACACAAATGCAGTGTGTTCTGCCAGGACATATCTGGCAGTGGGTTATCCCCAGTGACTCAGTAATTTTTTCATCCTATTTTCTGTGTCTCCAGCTCCATGCAAAGATCACTGATAATGCACTTCATAGGTAAGGTTAGGGAAGAAGTGAGATGGGGCAACAGTTGAGACTCCCATAACACGCTGTTTTGTGTGGAAAAGGAGATTTAGGGAAGAAAGAATGAGATGCACATAAGTTTGAAGAAAGCAAGTAGAATTTAGGAAAACAAGAAAGATTATATCACTGAAGTAGTACCATGTTCTTGTTTCTGTGCTGATGAGAGAAGATGCCTATTTATTGAGCCTGTTGGTATGGAGACAGACGGTAAGCTTGGTCAGTGGACAGTGAATGCTCTAATGCTGCTTTGACCCTCTCAAATAGGAAACAAGAACCAGTTTTTAGCGTTGTAGTTTCCCATTACAATTACAACAGCAGATTCCTTTGAATGACCACACAGCTACTGTGTCACTGGTCTGTAGGTATGACACAGCTACACAAGAATTCACTTCTGCTTCTAGACCAATATGGGATCCTCTCCAATGCCTCCTGTCAAATGGTGGTGAGGCACTGTAACCATGACCGTTTATATCTTGAAATAAGCAATGCCCAACTGATCGCCTGTATCAGGTGGAAGTATGTGGTCTCACCAGTGGGATGTAATGATGTACCCAGACTCACCATGATAAATAAATAAATATGATAAATAAATATGAGGGGACATTACGTCTCATCCATCAGAGAGCCTGTGGCTGGTAAAAGCAAGAGCAACCCAAAAGCCATCCAAATCCTTCAAATGATGTGGACATCCAACACCACAAAATTAGCAGTTTCATCTTCTCTCCAAGAGCTTTCATTGCTGGCTGGCTCTTGTTGGCTCCCTAGTCCTCTCCAGAGCCTGTGACCATCACAACTTTCCATCCTTGCAAAACCAATAAAGACATTGAGAGAGAGGATGCAGAGGTGTTGAGTGGGTAGTTTGTGCATAGAGCAAAATAGGTGTGGCCTGAGGACACCTTTTTTTCCACATAGAGTGTTTCTCCCAAAGTCTGTGACTTTCTCATTGCGCGCGATGGGACACGTGATTCTAAAACAGGAGCAATCTTCGGGAGGAGCCTGGTGGAGTAGCACAGATAGAGTCACTGATTTGTTTTTTCTTGTTCCATTTTTTTTGTCACCTGCTTTATTGCACATAACTTATGTCACTGCGGGTATTCCATCTGTTCTCTTCCATGCACAGTGATCCAGCTGTAGATAGACATGTCAGTTTTAAACAAAAGCACTTCCTCCTGAACTGTTATTTCAACTTGTAATCAAAATTTTTGAGTCGTGGCTGAAGTGCAAGATATTCCAAAGTAAACTAAAGCTTCTAAGGTTCAAACAACCCTAATCAATAAATTGTTTGTCAGTAAGAACTTTGTACCCTTTTCACCCTCAGTGGCAGTGTGGTTCTCTGGAGGGAACATGTGTCTTTTTAACTGCCTTTTCCAGTTAATAGACTGTATTTCACCTTGTGACATGAGAATAAAATAAATCTTGTTTTACCTAGTTTTTCAGCCATGTACCCATTTCCCCCCTGGAATGTAAAATGAACTCAACTGACCTGAAAAGTGGTGTCAATAAGATCTTAGTTCATTTTGGTCAAAATCCCATTTACCACTCCTGCAATCTGGAAGTATTTTTGTGCTGAGCCAATGCTTTTAAACTGTCTCTCCACTGAACTGATTGTCTCTCCTTCCTACAAGATGCCTGCATCCACAGGTCAGATTTATCCTTTCACAAAATATAAGAAAACTAATGTAGCTCTGTCAGCTTTACAGCGTAGTTAGATATATATTTTTTAACCTCCCAAAAAGGTTTAAACACTGCAAGACCCTGTAAGTGGGATCATTAACCTGTGGGTTTACTGTTAAAAGAAAAAAGTAATTAGAGAGAGTGGTCAATAATTAGAGGAAAGGTAGTATTCCAGCAAAACTGTCTTCCAGAACAAATATTCCTGTGATAATTTTGTATGTGTTGCAGAAACAGCTCAGCCTTTACTCTGCACTGTTATTTATAATCAAGGTTTCTGAATCTTCATCTTGCAGCAATACCTTAATAAACAATGACATGTTCTTAAGAGGTACTGACTTTTGAGCACATCCCTTGTCAAGGATGCAGTAAGGAAGTGCATTGAATTTAAATGGTGTAGAAATCTAGATCTCTATCACAGAGACAGGTTAGGGCTGTGTCATGGAACTATAGCGGGAAGGTTGTTCATCAGGTGTGCTTTCACTTCTCACATTTTTTGTGAAGTCTGTTCTATCCCACAGATTTCTCCACTGAAAAGCTCCTGTCTCAAAGTGTGAAGTAGTATGGAATAAAAATGAAGTCATGAGATAGATTTTTGTCTCCATCTTTTGCTTTCCTTCTGGAGGTAGAATTTCCTTCTGGAGGCTGGAATTTCCAAGGGTAAACTCAGAAATACTGTGGAACTAAGCAAACAAGTAATGACTGCCCCTTATTGGTCACAGCATGATGATCTCTGATTTGAATAACCAGAGAGTCAGCAGGGACATCTTACTACAAAGAAGTAATCACATCTATTGCTATACTAATATATGCCATTTTTATTGCATACAGTCTACCAAGTTTATCAATGTTCAAAACTCTCTAAACATCTCAGCAAATGTATTTTGGGAGCTAAAGTAATCCATGTTCAAATTATTCTTTCCCAATTTTCAAAGTCATTTCTGTACTAAAAAATTCTTTTACTCTAGCCCCTCTAGGTCATGTATCTTTCATGAAAACTGTGTGTCAAACTTGTCTGTAGTCTAGCTGAGACCTTATAACCATAAGGGAGACCTTATAACCATTAGACAGGGAGAAAATAGGGGCCATTTCACAACAGCGATGGTTTGAAGGCCAGCAGTTCTGTGGAGCACTGAAACTTACAATGACAGTTCTACACAACTAGTGAAGAACTCATAGCTATTGATCCAAGCTTAACATCTATCATTCTAATGGAATCTCCCCTCCAAAGGGTTTCTACCCAGACCAACATGCAGTAAGGGCAGACTTTGCACACTCTTCCAGAGACAGCATAATGATGAAAGCAATTAGTCTTCATCTTTCAGAGTCTAGCAGTACCTGCCATATGATAGAAATATACTTGGAGCTTCTCCACTTGACAACAGAGTCAGTTTGATGTGAGGATAAGGCACACATTGCCACATTCATCTGTCCTCTCTTTGAATTACAACCGAGACTAGATATAGGAGATGGTTGAAACCACAGTTTTGCAAAATATACTCAAATTAGAAGTAACAAATTCACAGAATGCTACATTAACAACATTTATCAGTAGACTATTAAAACTACCTCAGCCCTCCCATACCATGAGCATATTAATCTCATTATCCTATTTCTAAAAATGTCAGGAAAGAGTATGCTTTTTTTTATGTTTTGATGCATTATATGAATGGGACAAAGAAAGCATGTATTTAAGCCCTAATCCTTTTAAAACCTCCATGCTGGCTATTATACAAGGATTTACAACCCTCTTGCTGATTTGATTCTCAGCAATCAGCTTCCTTATCAAGCCTCCAGTCATCAGTTTGACTGCTGGTCCTTTGCCATCTTGCTTGGGACTATGGCATTCAGCTCTGAGTGGTGCTTCGATAACTGACTGACTGTGTGTGCCAGGGAGAGAGCATTACAAAGTAGAAAATAGCTCCATCAGGGAAGTCTTAAAAAAAAATGTATATTAATTAACTGCTAACTACAATGTTGTTGTGGGGTTTTTTTGGGGGGAGGGGAGGCTGTTTGCTGTTTTTTATTTTTCTTGAGAGCAACAGTTTAATGCAAAAGAACAGTCATTTGTTCTCTTCCACCCAGCTCTTCTATTCACATGAAAGAAGAAACTTTATATCTATCAAGAATAATTTTTCAGAGAGGTGGTAAATATTCAATTTCATTGCTGTGTTACATAAAAATACGAATTGCAGCTAATATTCTAGTAGTGCTGCTATAGAACATGAATCAGCATTGGAAAGCAGGTTCCATCTGACTGGACATCATTACGGTGCTTACAACAATAAAGCCTTAGCTAGATGACTGATGCCCTGAGCATGTGAAAACTTCCCATGTAAACATCTAATTAAGAGTCTTCAATTTACAAGAATCTCATTTGAATGAAATTAAAGCTTCTGCTCTTCATGTTATATTGCTGAAGTCAATGTTAGCACTTCAAGCAAAGCATAGTTCGGCTGTTTTGAGATGCGTCCTTATCTAGTATGAGCCGAAATAGAACTATGTAGTTGAATGAAAATATGTTATTTTACACTGGCTAAAGATCTTCCTCCTTGAGCATCCTGGTCTATTTTAATTTTACCTCTTGCATATAGGGTCTGCCTCTGTGTATTAATGTTGCTTTTCTAGCTAACAAGTGAAACACGGAAATATCTTTAGAGTAACTAAAGTTTCTTGTGTATTTTTCTTTTTCTGGAGGGATCATGCAGTCCTACAAGACTTTACTATTTCTAAAGCTTCTGAGGAAAACAGAATAAGTTAATAATTCATTGCTGTCACTTAGAAACATGGAGAAAATTATTGTGATAAGGCTTTTCCCTGAAAAGAAGGAACTTTTTTGCAGTAGAAGAACATTTCTGACATTGAAATAGTGTGTAAAAAAGAGGAATATGTTTAATTATCAAAAGTATTTAAAAATTCAAATAGATATTAAATCTAAATGGGTCAAGAGTATGATATGGATTTTAAAAAATATGAAAGAACGTTTTAATCATTTTAGAGTACTGTCACTACGTTTAGAGATAAATTGTTCTAAACCAAATGTATTCTATAAAAGCTTTTAAAAGAACTCTCAGACTTCAATGCAGGGAAGAAAAGAACTTAAATGGCATTTTCTAATAATTTCTTGAATAAGTTTTTCTGGAACATTTATCCTGATATGTCTTCTGAATAATACACCTAGTTTTTTCTTTGCACAAGATGAAACACATTTGAGGGTAAAATATTTGAGCAGCATAACAAAGTGCCAGTTAGTGAAGTGGTGCTAAATTTTCAATATGTACCAACACTTACTTGAGCATACTAGTAAAAATGTAGAATAATTTAAATATCTGTTTGTTGTATAATTTTTCTAGCTAATAGATTACTGATCTGAACTTCTGTTAATTTACAGTTAGACTCTGTTTCAGTTTATTACCTTAGTTATCTTCGGTTTATTACCTTAGAAATCTAATTTTTAGCATCTTTCTATCATCCTTGACATTGATGCTTTTAATAGAGTCCTTAAAGCAAACCATGTGCTTAAGTTTTGGTTTGAATAAAGTCATTAATACAAAGCATCATTTAAACTAACAATGACCAGCTGATTCATACAAAGAAAAAAGCACTGCCAGTTCTGGCGTATCAGTATTTCCAGACTTTACTGCACAGAAACATTGCAAAGATCATATTTATTCCCTGTGCTTAGAACAGAAGCTACATTTGTAAGCAAAAAATAACTTCTAGTGTCATCCACATGAAATTATATTAACATACATGGACAACATTTGCACCACTCAGAGCTGTGTATTTTCATGCACAAATGTTCCTGTGCAGCAAACAACAAGGGCAAAATGAGAGGCCTGGCTGTGGCTCCTTTGAAAGAAACTGCCTTAAGACAGTCTGCATAGATTAGCTTAAATAGAGCTGGAAGTAGTTTGTGGTACATCAATATTAAGGCTTAACATATTCCTTTGACCTTAGATATGACACACAGGAATTACACCATTATAAATGTTTGAAAACTTGAAATGAAGAAAATCCAAATAATTTCGTGCTTTGCCAAGAGACTGTGCCAAATATAGGGTTGTTTTTTAATTAAGTCAACAATATTAAAATAAAATTACTCTATCTAGGGTGATATTATTAAAAAATGTATAAAGTAGATTGCCTTTTGCTTATCTAAGTGGCTTTACTATAACAATAACTCACATCTATTTTCTGTAAGCATTAGAGGTTTGTGCATCTATTACGATGGAGCAAGAGAAAGCAAAGGGGAATGAGATAGCCCAAAGCCATTCATGGAGAAATAAAGGTTTCAACAATTTACAAATACTTGTTCTGACTCCTTGTAATCTACATTAAAGGAAAGTGACAGATCCCAAACCTAAGCTAATGTAAAATGACAGATTGCTCAGACCAGAACACTGTGAGGGGCCACAGGCTAAATGAGTCAGTGCAGCTTCTCTCCATTTGCATCTTTAAGATTCTCTTTTCCAACATGCAGACAAACCAATTTCATACTCCTGATTTTAGATCAAAATGGAAAAGGCAGGGGATGATTTTCTAACCACCAATAACTTTTTTTAAATTCCAGTTACTAGGTGTTAAAGTCTGCAAAAGTTTTAACTAAATGTAGTGCTTCCCTTATTGCTGTGGTTATAACTCTAATGTGCTATAAAAATTTACTTTGGTTTGAAAGTGAAAATATAATACCAAAAGAATTAATTGAAAACAGAGAAAGATACAAGTGTCTATAGCCTAACCAAATTATCCATTGCTAATTCTTCCTCCCCACCAAAAATTACCACACATCTGACTTCTGTTTTTTTCACTCTGCAATTGTTATTTAAAGAATATAAAGCTCCAAGTGTAAGCTGCCTGACATTCATTTTTATTAAGGTCCAGGCACTGTGTCCCTGTCTGTGCAAGTAAAATCCTGAGTTGTTGTTTAGCAATTTTCATGTTTGCTTCCTCAACTGCTCAGCTATTTCAGCATCCAGAAACAATTTCTACCACAGCATCAATACATCTGCTTATGAGAATCTGCTATGAATGATGCAACAGAATGGAAATTAGAGTTTCCATTTCTCATTATCTTAATCTTGATGGAAGTCTCTGCTCACTGATTTAACATGTGATATGGAAAATAAATACACATACCTGGGTCAAGGTAAAACTGTCCCTGGTGATAAAGAGGGCTGAAAATTTCCAGCATCAGTTTACAACATACAATAGTGTGTCCTCTACCAGCTGTAAATAATATCTGAGAATTTCTATGGTAGGTGATACCAGATATTAATGAATTAATATTTTTTCAATAATACAGTGGAACAGTAAAAGCATCTGCACTACTAATACATTTATACTTAAGAATCAATCAAAGGAAAAATTATATGGCAGGCAGAATAAATCTCTGTTTTTCACACCAAAACAAAGATGCCTGTATTTCCCATTTCTTACTCCTTCCCCTCAACATAAGAGCAAATTTTATGGTCACACTCAAAAGTTTTCTGTAAACAGAGCAGCAGGAAGGAAAAAAATTGTTACCTTTTAATCAAAATACTTTAAAAAAAAGAATTCCAAACTTCCTATACAAGTAGCTCTTACATATCATATCCTACTTACTCCCATTCTCTAAATCACATAAAGCCTAAAGAAACCTGAAATTTGTTATTCACATTTGTGGGGACATTACACTGTTCACCTCCATCAGCACTTTTCCTTACCTCTCTGTCAGTCAGCAGTGATTAAGAGAAGGCTTAAGACTGCAGTGATTTCAGACTGCCAAATAAAGGACATCCAAACACCATCTGTAAGCAAAGATCCAGCATTTCTTATGAGGCTGATTTCCATCCATCAGCTTCTTAGCAGACACTTGGTCTCAGAGAACACCTCTCTATTATCATCAACATCCCATATGCAAACAGCATGGGATTTCATCCTTCCAGATAAAGCAGCACATTCTTTATCAAGGACTTTCTCTGGTGCATACTTCATTGGTAAAAAAAGAACAAAATTGACAAAATTACTGACTTGAGTGAGCTAACGCATTTTAGTTTAAACAAATGTACTAAGCATGCTTCCAATCTAAAGTGTTACTGGTGAATATAAACTTTGAATAGATTGCAATATTTTTACAGTGAATATAATAATTTGAAAATATTGTCTGAAAACAATAGTTGCTATTTTGCAGCCTTCCAGTGTTAATCTAAGTCCAATCCTGAAGCCTTAGAGACGAAAATTTACACTCTCATTCATGTTTTTATGGCTTTGTAGCAGTTCTCAAACTAGTTTACTGGATTACATTATTATTAGCAAAATTGACATTATAGAAGTGTTACTAATATGTATGTCCAAATTTGCTGATATTTTGAACAAGAAAACCACAGGTGTTGCAAGCTGGGCATCCAACAACTGCACTAGTTCTGATACAGAGTGGAAAATTATAATATGCAGAGATATAAGCTACACTGTGAAATCACATTCAATTTCAATTTAGCTCTTTAATTAATAATTTGTTGGGGGTTTCAGCTTCACGGGCAGTGAAGCTTGTGGTTAATTGATCTCTACATCTGTGCTCTAAACACTTACATCCTCTCACAAATCACATTTGTCAGCCCAGTACAGGTGTCTTATGGCTATTTCTACATGAGCAGGTAGCATGGGTCAATAGGAGAAGCAAAATGTTGATACTATCCACGCTGTCCACTGTCCAACGTTCTCTTTGGAATAGCTCTAGTCCCATTCCTCAGATGGATTCATGTTTTTATCTGAAGAGCAGTTCACTCCTCAAGCATCCCTCCTAGTTCAGTATCAATTGAAGTTCATGTGCTCAGACTGTTTCATTTCACAAAGCAAACCCACAGCGAGTGGGGACAATGGGGAAATTAATTTCCATGCTATGCGGCAGCTGGGGTTTTGTCCCACAAATGACATCAGATCATAAAAGGTACTTATATCTGGGGAACAAAATTAAGATTTGAGGATGAGATTCAGTTCCATGTTGAGATACTAAAGTGTAGAGATCTAGAATATGAATTAGACATCTGCACTTATTTACCTTTAAAAAAGGTTCAACTGACTGCTGACAAGATCCATGAATTAACATGTAAAATAAAAACTCATCTCACACGCAGACACCTCGGTTTTAATTTTACAAACAGCCTCTAGAACAAAAGGTTTTCTTTCCTCCCCGGTCATCTTGATGATCCTTCCAAAGGTCAGCTTGATTAGAATTAATCTTCCTGAATACTGATGCTCAAAATTGTCCTGCATTCCTTATTATATTTCCTCAGCACTTCATGTACTAATACTTTCATAAAGAGATGCAGGTTGGTGTCTGATATATTCTAGAGTTGCATTTGCCTTTACTGCATGGTCCTCTTAGTTCAGAGTCACAGCTACTGCTTTTCTGTGAGTCTGGTGATCAGTTGCTCTGTCAAACAATGATTTATTTAATCAAATTTTTAGCAGCCTTTTTGTATGCTGGTAATTTTGAAAAGTAATATCATAGTATAAAAACCAATTTCTCTTTCAAAAAAAAAATTCTTCTTTTCTTCAACCAGTTTCTTAGCAATCCTTAATTTTTGTATTAAACCTATTTAGCCAGTAATGTGAATTTCAGCATGAAAATATTGTGTGAAACCCATGGAAGATTAAATCTGTATTTATTTTCTAGAAAATATTTATACTTATTAAATATTATAATAATTTAATCTTATTCTGTGTACTTAACCCGTGTTCAATTTTATCTCAAGTCCATTTGCTGTTATATCTTGATTACTCTTTCCTAATAATTACTGCTAAAATCTTTGTTGCAGTTGAGCTCAAAACAACACACTTTTTGACATCAAGACATTAACTCTCTTTTTCTTCAGGTTGTTAGAGAGATGAAAACTCTTTTTACAGAGACACTAATTTTGTGCCTCTTTTTTCAGAAACCTTTTATGTAAAACATCCCTCTCCTTTACCTGATTACAATGAGTTTTTCTTATACTTAAATACAATAATCTCCAAACTATCACCTTGATCTCTCAACCATCCTTTCTCTATTTGTTCATCTATCATCATCTTTCCCTCAGTTTCTAATTAATTAATAATTTAGGATTGCTTTTTTCCCTGAATTATCCTTAATTCTACCCCAGGCCCATTCTCTTCTCTTTGCTTCCCTTCTATTTATGAAGTAAAAATCTCTTTGCTATGGTATTTTTTTTATTAAAATATGTAGACATTCTATGCAGGTGGTCTCTCTGTGACTGAGAGATATTGGCAGGGAAGGAGAAGAAGTCTATGTTCCTGCTGTGTGCAGCAAGTATTATATGAATAAATAAAGCATTTCAGTTTCCATCATAACCGGCCTCTGGCTATTTTCCCAAACACAAAAAAAAAAAACGGGAGGACAGATGAGTGCTAGACACCTTAAGGAAAATATTAATTTCTGAGCCAAAAAATTCACCAGCAAATGTGTTTGCAATTCCTTTGATTGAGTAATTACTCTTTCCCTCATGGATAGCACGAACTTTTAACTAAATAGAAAAGAAATTGATAATATCCATAAGATTCACTAGATAATCTTCCATATGCATCTAACTTTCTTTTCCCCCAAAGTCAGAATTTCAAAACTGTTTTATATCAGGACTTAAGCTGTGTATAAGCTTTTATAATCTGCAAACATTAAAGGAATTTCCTTTCTCTGATCTTGTCAATATATTGATGAAAACTATCACTGTTCTGCAAAGATTATTGCCCTACAAATTATGTCATCAGAGCATTGAAAACTGAGCATCCTGATAGAAAATTTTATTTAAAATTACACCCAGCAAAAATGAAGGAAGCTTGCATCCCTGTCAGTTTCTCAAGCAGAGTGTTTCTTCAGAGGTGTGACATGCCATAACAAAGTTTCAAGCCTTATTTGTTGGAAAATATCCAAACCCTCAAAACTCTAATACAGAGTTATTTTCTTAATACAATAATGCTTTCTATAAAATTACCTTTAGACAAATAATGTGACTCAAATGCTGTTGTATATTTGTTTAGAGTAGGACAGGAGATGAATCCACCGGTTGCACTGGGGAACCTTAGAGCTGACATGTCCTTCCTCTGCTCCATTCACTTTTGAAGCTATTATTTTCTTCTGCTGTCTGCTGAGAGCAGTGAGTGGTTTCACATCTGAAGTGAACAGAACATTTTTCACTGGAATGAAATTCTGTTTTCTCCACCATAATGTTTATAAACCTCAGATAATAAACCACCATTTCTCACAGAGTCAGAAAATGGGGGATATTATTCTTTCTACTGAAGAAAAAAAAAGAAAAAAAAAAGAAAAAATATATGCAGTTTCATATTAATGATTTAGTTTAAGCACATTATTGAATCTTAAGCCTAAGTAAATCACTTCTAGTATAAATCAAAGGTAACAGCTTTGAAGTTTAACACAGCCAGCCTATAAATGGAATTCCTTCCCTCTTTTGCTGCTGAAGAGCCCAACCCAATCCTGTCAAAAGTGCCATACTCCAGGTTAATTATTTCTCAAGAGTAAACACAACATCATATCTTCCATGATTTCTGATCATAGACTCAACAAAGGATTCCCAGCAGAAGGAATGTCAGTCTATACTGCATCAGCCAGAAAGTCCTCTCTGGACAGGCACACCTAAAAATCCAACCATCACTGGGGAAGAGCCACCCACCCACATACTTATTTAGATTCTCTGACACAGAGATACTATCTTAGCTTTAAAATAAGGAGAAGGAAGCACTCCATGTCCTCCCTTTCTTCTATGAGATACCTGAAAGCATTTACTGAGGTTTATCTGCTTCCAGTGTCCATGTCTCCCAGGCTACATCTCCCAACACCTTTGAGAGAGTCGTAACCACTACCTAACCTGAGAAAGGATACACAACACCTGCAAGCAGGGCTTGGCTTAAATGCCATGTAAGAGATGCCATATTCCTTTTAGGCTCGTAGTTCTCTGTCAGGAAAGGAGCCGTGATAATTTACTGTTCTTCCAGGGCTGCAGATTTGGGATAGAATAAATTCAGGTCTTTGTCATTTTAGAATAGCAAAAAAAAAAGTGTTAATTTTCATGCTGCTTCATAGACTTTATGATTAATATTGTGTAAGCAAAACGAAAATTTGAAACTCCCAAATATGAGTGGTTGAGTATTTCTCATGAATATGCTGTAGTGGGATTACTTACCAAGAGGTGTAGTGGAGCTGTAATTACACACTCAGAGAAAAAATAAAAGCCTATCTACAAAAAGCAGAGATTATTGAAGTCCCTTTGCTACACTGTGCTGTGATGCCATAAATCATGTTTTGACTAGATACAATTAATTTTATGGGGGTTTTTTCCTGCCTTCTTTTGCATTTTCCTTCCCATTCTTCTCAGATCTGATTTCTAAGGTCATTTTTTTTCTAGATGGAATAGCCTGTGCTTGATATTGAAATGTGATTTGACAATAATATAGTGGTGAAACTTTGAAGACAAATTATGAAGGATTATCTTTTTTACTGTTCTACAAAAGTTTCATTAAAATTCACCTCTAATAAGTGTCAAAGGATACTAATCCTCTGATGCTTCCGTGAAAATTTTGAATTAAAGAAGGAGTAGTAAAACAGATTTATTAAAACCTTTTTGAAACAGAAGATAATTCAGTTATCATCTTCAGTCATCATGCTACAGAGGCAGCAGTCCTTAATCCTATTTATTATTTCTGAAAGATATCATCATGGAATTTGGCTGGTAGGATAGGTGAGTTATTTATATATTTATGGATTTGTCCTTTCCAGGATAACTATTCTTCCACATGGAAGCCTGCGAATCCTGAATGCTTCCAAGTCTGATGAAGGACGGTATTTATGCCAAGGTGTAAATGTATTTGGATCTGCAGAAATTGTTGCATCAGTATCCGTTAAAGGTATGAAAAAATGCTTTGATGGTAATGATGATTTCTCTTGACTAGTATTTAAATATTACTTAGAATCCCCAGCCAAGCATAAAACAGGCAGAATAAAAAAGCATTTCCAACAAGATAGGGGGATTAAATTCCAGCTAGTCAAACACTGAATCAGATTGCATACTCCAGCTGTTATATTGTAGATGTGTCATAAGTATTTATTAAATCACTCAAACTATAAATAATTCTGTAAGTAAAGGAATCAATATCCCTTTTAACATATTTTATCTTCGGGAACTCATTTACCCCTATCTTATCCTGCATGAGAACAAACCTTTAATTTAAAAATAATAATTGTACCTATATAAAATCCAGAGAAAGATAGTACCTTAGAAGATTAATAATAATAAAACCACTGAGTAGCAATCCATTTCTGAACCACCTTTTTTTCCATTTTTCAGCTGAATTCATATAGGATCATGGATTTTCTTTGCAGGTGTTCAAGCCTTTTGACTTCATTTGTCAAGCTTCTTCCTATACTTAGTAATCCAGGAAACATCCTTTATTGTTTTATGGGACAAAACTGAAATTTTCATGCAATCACAAGATTCCAGGTGCTACAGCCTTATAAAGAAAAATTTAAAAATGTAGCTTTTCCTGAAACTAATAAAATTAATTAATCCATCTCAGATATCCTATAGAATGTTGTTTAGGATTCTGCTTTATTGATTCCATGAAACTGTACCTTCTGATCCCCAGTGTCATACTTCAGTATGCATTATGAATATATTTCAGTATTTGACTGTCTGTAGTTGATACTAAGAGCAAATGTAAGCTCTGAGTAGACTCAGCAGTACTCAGCCATATTATTTTGGTCTGGCACTATAAGTAGACTTCCAACAGAATGTTCCTAACACTTCTCTGTTTCAAGAACCTACAAGAATAGAGCTGACTCCCAAGAAGATTGAGTTAACAGTTGGAGAGAGCATCGTCCTCAGTTGCAAAGCCCTTCATGACAGCACACTGGATGTCACCTTCTACTGGACACTCAATGGACAGCCAATTGACTTTGAGAAAGAAGGTGGACACTTCGAAAGCATCAAGACAGTAAGTGACCATGCATTTGTCACCTCTGTGCTGGGAACTGATAGAAATTTGCATGGTTTTATATGTCTCCCATTTACCAAATTCTGACCAAACAGAGATAACTGGTTTCAGTAACATTGGAAAGAAACATTAGCTAGAGGAGGTGCAAACTGCAGACCACTAGAATTACTCCAAGTAGTTTTCATCAAGAAGATATTAAACTTGAACATCCTATGATCAGTCATGTATCTGATAATCTTTGTGAGGGAACAGAAAGGAGTTTTCATCAAATCCTGCTTACATTCTTCTGCTGATTGTAATACAGAAAGGATGCTGCTATAAACATTGATGTATCTCTCACAGATAACATGGCTGTTAAAACTCCCTCACCTCCCAATGCTTTACTTGCCTTGTATATATTTTAATATCCGAATAGCAAGGACTATATTTACTAACTCCCCTGCATGAGGTACTTCGTAACTGTGTAACCATTATTTAAGTCAATAGGAATCATATGGACAAAAATATGCATATCAATTTCAAATATTGCCACTTGAGTGAAAAAGAGTTTCATATGATCAAATGGTGCAATAAAGTAATTCAAACCTCTCTCATGTAAAATGGTTTGAACATTTCTTAGTAGAAAGAAATCTTTTAATATGAACAAGTTTGGAAATAGAATCTACAGTCATTTAACTCAATCTTCCCACTAATGAAATGTAAATCAAATGTCCATGCTATGTTAACAGAGAAAAATGAAGTCCACAAAGGTCAGGAAATTTTAAAACTTAATGTATCTCGTTTGAGTACAATGTAGCAAAGTTAACTTTGCATTAAAAACCTTGTAAAGCTGCAATCAGTTTATTCTTCTGCTTGCCTATGTGGAAGTCATATTCACTTGGTGGACGGTTCTTGTTTTTAAAATGTGAGTTTACTTCAATAGACCATTTAATTGAACAATATTAGTAAGGGATAGCTTAGTGTTCTTAGCATAGTTATTTTCATCTGAGGAATACAACACTCAAAACAACACTATTTATGTCAGAAGGAAAATTATCACTCTTTTTTAACTTCAAGGTCATTCTTTGATTCAAGAAAATATCCTATGATTATGATTAAACTTTAAGTCATTGCCAAAAAAATGAAATCTAAAACACGTTACATGGTTCTTTCTGTGTATTTCAGCATCTTTCTTCAAAGGAAATTTTTAATCACTGGGAAAAATCCACAGGCTAGGAAATTTTCAAAGAAATTTCATATCTCATGTCAAAATAAAGCCAATCTCATATCATTTATGTTATGAAAAAGTAGGATTTTGTAGATCTCTCACAAGAATTCTTCATTAATTTCATTTCTACAAGAGAAAGCCCTCAATCTGATAGAAGTAAGGCTTATGCAAAGCAATCAAAGATGACATCTTATTTTCAGACAAATATTCATGCAAATCACATTGAAATCACTGGTTCCTTTAACTGTCCTAACATGATTAAAATTTGGCCAAAACTTGGTAGATTTAACCAGCTGTTTGAGTTTATGACCTCCTTCTCACTGTGCTGCTAGAGTGTCACTGCTACTTTATTAAGTGAAGACAGTATTACTCATAGAATCACAGAATAAGCTGATTTGGAAGGGACTCATCAAGTCCAACTCTAGGCCATGCACAGGACACCCCAAGAGTCACATCCTGTGCCTGAGAGCATTGTCCAAATGCTTCGTGAACTCTGTCAGGCTGGGGCTGTGACCACTTCCCTGGGGAGCCTGTTCCAGTGCTCAACCACCCTCTGGGTGAAGAAACTTTTTATAATACCCAACCTAAACTTCCCCTGACACAGCTTCAGGCCATTCCCTTGGGTTCTGTAACGGGTCACAAGTGTTAAGAGCTAAAGGGGTACCTACCCCTTTGCTTTCCATATTGAGGAAGTTGTAGATGACAACAAGGTCTCCCCTCCACCTCCTCTTCTCCAGGCTGAACAAGTCTCTCATAATGGAGTAAATAATATCTAAATGAATAAGTGGATTTTAAAAAGTTGTTTATTAAGTAAAAATCTTTAATTTTTATTTTCAGAGGCACATAAGCAATTTTTTTTTTCCTAAAACATAGTTTTCAACAAACAGCAAATTTCAGCTGATCAGAAAATATAATCAGTCTGGAAAAAAGGCATTACACGTTTTGAAAAATATTACAGAATTAGCTCCTGCCTTGTCACTGTTAAAACAGCATTGAAATAGTGAAATAATATACAACTCTAAAGAAGTATGGAAAAGAAGCATCAAACCCTAACATTTTTAGACTGGAGTAGCTCCATTTGCCTTTACAAGATGGTCAGGCCATGCTTTCTTTACCTGCATTCCTAACTCATTTAAAGGTCAAGACATTTCTGGTTTTCATCCTAAAGAGAGAGTGGAAGTGTAAGCTTGGATCAGCTGGAAGGGGACTGAAAATAGTTGTTAGCACATTACCAGCAGGATGAGGGGTGGGGAGGAACACTCCTTTCCAGAACAGAAGTAACAAAACATGGCCATCTTAGGACAATCCCCATGGAAATCTTCTGACTGCTGTTGGAAACATAATGTGACACATTTTTTGACATTCTTTTAAAGTAGTGGTTAAAATATCTTGCTTTTTGCATTGTCCTGAAATGAAGCTGGATCAGTTGAGAGGTACAAATCTTGAAAGTGGTAATAGCAACTGTGGTAATACGGCAATTTTTTTGGTGTTTTGACACAATCCCCATAACTACTCATTTGTGGAATGTTGTCAATTGTACCTCATTCTCATTTCTCTTAACTACATAGGAACGAGAAATTTATCACAAGGTTGAAAATGTATTTCTTTACTTCACTAAAATCTAAAGCATGACCAGGTACTGGGACAAAGGAAGATAAAACTCATTTTATATTTCCATGTAATCTCCTCTAACCTATCCAGTTTCAAAGTTGAGATACACAATGTGTTAAAGCCATAGATTTATGAATAGAGAAAACAGGAATTTGAAGTCTGATAGATTTCTATCTGTATCCCGTATTTTGCTCTTCTGAATTAAATACTTCAAAATTGTATGAGTTGAGCCTGAACAGAATGCTTTTTAATGGAGTATGTTTAAGAAAAATAATATCCTTTGTGTGCATGAAGTCATAGAATTATATGTACATTTTTTCTACATACACTGATACTTCATCAGATAAAAATATTTTCAGGCTTGACTGCAGTTTGCTTATTTGTTTTAAACCCTGACAAATTAAACATTATTTAAATGGGTTTTGCTAATAATAAAACCACTGTAAACTTCTCATCACTGGTTGCAGTGCTCATAATTTCACCGTGGAAGAGCCAAATATTAATTATGATGAGAACCTTGATGCTTAATGAAGTGTTATAAAAGCTATCACCAAAGTAACATTTATTTGGGCTGTAGATAAATTTTCACTTGCTAAAATTGCATGATCCCTAGCAATTACAATTAAAAATAAAAGCTTCTCTCAAAGTAATCAATATTACTTCCCTTGTTTTGAAATGATATGAGCATTTTTGTGCAAAAAAAAAAAGGTGCTATAATTTTTCATACTGAGAAGTAATTTTTTATACAAACTGAAGGTATTTTTGCTGTTCTTTACTGAGGTATCAAAGATTTTGTACCTACATCAATTTAGGTACTTCAAGGACTTGCCTGGCAAAAAAATAAGTGCGATAAGGATGTCAACTTGTGCATGAAGGGAATATTAAGGAAAATGGATGAGCTGAATTCCACTGGAGTGACTGTAGATTGCAGTCTAGGAAAAGTAAACATCCCAAATGTTGTGTATTATGTAACTTCACAGTACATTTGGTGGAAGAACAATAATGCCAAGGGTTATATAAAACCAGAATCCTTTGGCATTGGTAAAGTCTTATTCTGCCTCACAAAAGACTTGATAACATTTTAGGTTCTTTGAGGGGTAATCTGTATAATAGAAACAATTTTGCATGGAAGTCTGAATTTCCAAAATTTTCTTGTAGCAACACAGTAAGCAATGAGCTCAGAAAGCATAAACATGCTTTTTTTTATTAGGATAACTTTGATTTTCTGTCCCTTGTGCCAAATCTAGAGGTCCTATTCAAAATTCTATTAAAAATGTTCTCTCCTACAATCTTTAGTGACCTTAATTTTCTCATAGAGATATCCATTTTTCGTCTAAAAATATCTGATTTTGTCAGTAAATTTTCATTCAACTGTCATCATTCCAACTCTGTGTTTGAAGGCTGACACCGTTTTTACAGCAGCCAAACAAAATTATTTACTGTGGTTTTCCACAGCCTGGTAAGCAATAGCATTGCTCTTAATGTCCCTCACCTTGACTTCTCAGACTCAGGAAAGTGATTTGGTCTGAGTATGTTCTTGTTCTTTGATCTTAGCTGAAACTGCCACCAGGGGAAGCAATAAGTACAATCTGTCATGTTCTGGTTTACAATGGTTATTTTTTCACATGGAAGTGAATGGAAATCTACTGTTTGACTTAAAAAAGGACTGTAGATACAGATTGGACAATGCATTTAATTCCTGCCTAGTACTGGAGACTTCAATCTGGTAACCTAGAACTTTTGGAAGTGCATAAATTTGCATCTTTCCTTGTATTTTCAAGTCACTCCCTAAATTTGTGGAGTACTTTAATCATATTTGAGAAGTTAAGATTAAAATTTCCTAAGTGTTTTCTAAATAGGAAGAGCTAAGTTCTACGCTACATGAAACCAATTAAAACAGCAGGCCATTAATAATAATGTCTTTCCTCTTTATTGGATGTAAAACCAAACAAGGTTAATTAAATAGGGGGTTTACTCAACACCCCTACTTCGTCCCCACATGAGGAAAACAGCAATAGTTGTCAGAAGACTTGCAGAAGATACGTGTTCTACGCACAGAGAATTTCTGTTCAGAGAAAAGCTGCCATATCAACCTCATTGCTACCAATTTGTTTCACTGTCTGTTGCAATCCGTTCCTGCTGATGGAAGAGGCTGAACACAGCCATGACTGTCAGCTCTAATCTCTAGATATTTCAGCCCTATGCTCATTACCGGGTTTTGCCCACTTGTCACGCTACAGCAGCTACCTATTTGAGCAATCAGGAGTAGTTTAAAAAAAAATTTTTGAATCTCAGCTTTAGTGATAAAAAGTTATTGTAAATTAGGTAGGGTACTAAATGGAATATGGATTTCTGGAATTTGAGTTCTACAACTCGTAACTATAAACCGAAATCCAAACACAATGAAGACCACGGTGTAATGCAGCACTTTACCGTGTCTTGCTTCCAAGATATAAACCATTCTAGAGAACTGATTGAATTTATTTCATGCCACATTAGAAAGAGACGCTCCAAACATTTCCTAGAATCAAAAAAGTATGTAAATGGTTGCATGCAAGTGCTTGTGGTTTTGGCTATTAATAGAGTAAGGGACAGAGATGATAAGCAACATCTCATCTTGTTTAGCCTCGAGAAAAGGAGGCTGAGGAGGACCTTATTGCCCTCTACAGCTGCATCAAAGGAGGATGTAGTGAGGTAGGGATTGGTTCTCCTGCCCCAGGTAACAAGTGACAGGATGAGAGGAAGTGACCAGGTTGCACCAGGGGAGATTTGGATTAGATGTTAGGAAATATTTGAGCACTGAAAGGGTGGTCAGGCATTGGAACAGGCTGCCCAAGGATGTGGTGGAATCACCAGTCCTGGAAGTGCTCAAACAAGTGTGGATGTGGCACTGGGGATATGGTTTAAGGGTGAACACAGCAGTGCTGAGTTAGCGGTTGGACTCGATGATTTTAGAGGTCTTTTCCAACCGTAACAATTCTGTGAACTCCACTATTTAATTTTATTTTAGACAAGGGAGATAACCAATCATTTTGGAAAATGTGAGCCTCTTAAAGTTCCTGAATACCAATTTCTATTAAAAAGTGATTTAAATAAGTCAGGAAATACAGTCAGACAATTTTTACTGTTTTTTTCCATTAAGGTATTTTGTACCTTTCCTTGTTTACAATAAGCATTCTAATGCAAAAAATCTTGGGATAAATAAAAGATACTTCATGACAGTCCATTCTTTCTCCTGTTTACTTGGACCTGATGGATCTTTTAACTGCTTGGCACAGTGTTAATCTGGGCTATAACAGCAGAGTCAATTGTTTTAACAACTGATCAATATGAGTTCCTAACTCTACAGCTTCGATTTAGAGCTCTGCTGCGTGTTTTACACTTGCTGCTCAGCAGCCTTTCTCCCCAGCAGTTGTGGCAGTGCTTTCCAAAGCCTTCCTGGCAGTATTTCTCCATTGCAGTTCTTACACTCCCAATCTTCTGGTGTTATTCTTGAGGCCTTGTACCTGCAAACCCCAATTGTGTTGTTACAGAGAAGTGTCATGGGAAGAAGCTCTCACTGTCCTGAAACTCACCTCTACCTCTTGCCCCCTTTCTTTGTCTCTTATTTGGTAAACCGAGACACAGCATGCAGCACACAGTAGATAATGTTCATATAAATACTTCATAAATATTTTCCAACAATAAACCTACTAAGAATCTACCAATCAATCATTGTGTAACAACTGCTCTTATTTAATTTATTCCAATTAACATTAACAAATAGGAAGTTTAAGTAGGTCCCAAAGAAAATGATATAACACTATGGGGGGAAAAAAATGGCAAAAATAATCACCATTTTCATCATCACCTACTGCACTGGAGGCAGACTCTAGAGGTCTTTTCTTCCTTTCTTCTCATGGTAATAAAATCCCAGATACAGAACATTAATTTAGTAACGAGTGTAGTGGGCCTCTCTGTCCTGAAGGTTGCCATTTCACATCCCATCTCTTTTCTCATTTCTTCCCATTCTCAGCGCTTTTTCCATGTTTTCTTTAATCCCTTGATTTCAAAAAACTACCCCAGTACATGACATACCACCTGACAGCTGATATTCTTTTAACTTCATCTCTTTTTCTGCCTTCTTTCAATAAAATTAATCAAACTCATTTGCAGCAATTCAAGATGCACTTGAGATGCATTTCAAGCATTTCAAGCTCATTCAAGTTCTTCCTATCGACTCCCAACATTCCAACACTCTCTGGCATCTGCTCAAATCCACCAGTGCTCACCAAAACAGCTCTTTTCATGATTCTTGCCTTCTCTATGCAAACTGTTCAGAAGTACTGCCACTCGAAGGGTCTGCCCTCCCCCGGATGATTCTTAAGGATTCACAAACCTAAAGCCATCTTTTCAACTTCTCATAGACAGAGGAAATGCAAGTTGTGTTTTATCAGGTTTGTCTCCATCAACCTGCATCAGTCTGAATACTGCTATATTACCATTATTATACTACCACATACCATTAATCAAAACAAAACTGATAACAATGATTTCATCTTCTTTGTTCCAAATGTGCTCATATGATTAAAAGACAGAGCTCAGGATATAATTTTCCATTATCACTATATCAACCAAGAAATCTGCTGCTTCTCAGGAGATTAAATATTTGCAATTTCTAATCATCACAAGCAGTAGACTGATGTAGTTGATATGTTCAAACCTGATAATTTGCATGCAATGGCACTTAAATTGCCCTAAATGCACTATGGACAGAATTTGGCTTGAAGCCAACAATCCAGCATAATGTACATATAAATTGTCAGCGTAATTTAAAAGAACTTTATTGTATTGCTGGTTTTCACTTACTGTTGATGGTACAAAGATAACACTGCCAAAAGATTATTCTGTACAATCATTTGTTTGTATCAGATAAATGCACCAAAAATAAACTCCTTTGCCACCCAAATATAGTAAAAATCAACCGTGAAGTAATTTTTCAATCTAATCTAACTGAACTTCATTAATAAAAGCTATTTTGCTAAATGAAGTAATATATGAGTCAGAAATTCACCTAACCTGTGTGTTATATGTAAAAACACACATATATTTTAAATAATCATTTAAACTAAAAAAGTTATCATTGCCAACCCAAGTCATTCTTGTTTAGGATCAAATCTCAGTCCTTTTTACTTGACACACCATTGTTTTACTGTTTTCAGTTTAAACAGAATAGAATCTTTTTAGGCTTTTGGTACTTCTGTACAAAAGCCTAAAAACTTCTTCTGTACAAAAACCACTTTGTAGGAAAGCATCCTCACCTCTCAGTGTCAAGAGATTTAGATGACAGGCAGCAAACCTCAATAAACCCCTGTAGTCATAGTAAACAAGTGACCCAAACTCCCCTTGGGCTTTCATCATAAAAGTTTTCTTCCAATGGCAGTCAGTGTTTGGCCACTCTTTTCTTCCCTTTGATTTAAGCTTTTGTTGAATCATGATTATTTGTAATATTCTCATTACCCATTTTAGACACATTCTTCCCAAGCAAAGAGACAGTTTGCACCGCATGTTGCCCAGGCTGAGTTCCCAGCCTGAATTTGCTGCACAGTAATAGGCAGTCCCCAAGACTTTGCAGTGCAGAAGATGAGAGCTGTGGGTTAACGCGTCATCTCTACCGACTACCCAGTATTAAGAACTTCTTTGACTTTTTGTCCCTCTTTCCAAGACAAATTGGAGCTACATTCAAAGAACTGCAGTTGAAGTGCAGAAGGGAAGTATGACAATCAGTGTGGAAAATCAGAATCATTAGAAGCACATTAAATGAAAGCTGGGTTTGATACAATGACAAAATAATGATACTTCATATGTATTTTCCACATATGATTCTGTAGTTTGAGCATATGTGATAAATTATGTAATAATCAACCCAAAGTATAATTCTTTCATGGAAGAGGTACGGAGAAAGGAACAAAAGACTTACTAGATGTTAAGAAAGTGCTCTAGGGTGTAACTGTGAGCTCCATTTCAAATGCAGGCAGATTAGAAATTGTTCTTTTGCAAAGTCTTCAGAAGGAAAAGTTGGATGCACTGAATGGACCACCTTGGTTTAGAGATAAAAACTCAGCAAATGAATGGACAGATTAACAGACAGGTTTCCTAGCAACTGGCTCAGGACAGTGAACTTGCTCTCACAGGAAGAATACATTTAATTCTCTTCATTTGAAGGAAGAGCCATATGTAAAAGTTGTTTATTGCAAAGCAATTCACAACTGTTAAGATCTGGTTATTAAAATTTGAGAGATGTCTTTGCCCAAATTAAGGTGCAAATGAGACCATACATCAAAGTCATTAGTATCGATTTTTATTTAACAGTAAATGTGAGGGAGAGAGGGAGAGATAGAAAGAAATAGGAAAAGAGAGGGGGCAGGGAGAGAAAGAGAATGACAGAGAGACAGAAAATATGTCACCACTGCATGGATTCTGTTGGTTCTCTTCTTCTAGTCTTCTCAGTGGTGACGGTCCCAGTCTAGTCAAAGTGATGGCTCACTGTCTTGAGCCATGAGGGGTGGGAGAAGCCCGTGAAACACAAAATCCACTGGGTTTATACTTAATCAGGTTAAGGTAGGAATGCCCAGGTACATCCCCTGCAGCAGGGAATTTTACACTGGATGATGTAATACTTTGAATCATGGGACACTTCAGGAGTCTGATGGCTTATGATACCTTCTAAGACTAAGACATCATAGCTGCCTCTTATATCAGTGACACTGAGTCATTTATGGCCCACCAGAAGGGGTGAGTTCCTTCAGGCTGTGTTTAAATGTCCTGGTACTTCTCTGAAAGGGAATTTCCACAGCTGAACCACTTGTGTAAGGACTTCGGCATGATAAAAAGTACTGCCCCAACTCTCAGGATTTGCCTCTTATCAGCATCTTCTCTTATCTTGTCCAAGACCCAGCTGTAGCCTCTGGTGCACACTCTCTGCACCTGGGTAGTTAAGCGGTTCATTTTTTGAATAATTGACTATTAACAGTCCAGTCTCTCACAACAACCTCTTAAGATTTGTTAGAGGGAAAGAGAAAAAAATCCACACAGGACTTCCTCTCTGTGGGTATTTGGTACAGCTGAAGAACTATTCATTCCCCATGAGTAAATTCTTTGAAACAGTAAATTCTTTTTTTTTTTCTTCTGCAAACCACCAACATTAGGACAATGAGTGCAAAAGACAAATGCAGTGATGTCATTACTACTGAGAAAAGTATACATGTTATATGCTCCTTGGAGCCTTTTTGAATTTAGGGAAGTATTTCCAAATCAAAAGCAAATGTTAAGGTATAGGTGGCACCAATTTTTGAAAAAAAAAATTGTATCAAGCAATACCTTATATGTAAAGCTAATTAGATATGTGGCAGACATGACTGTGACCTCAGACAACATGCCACATTGAAGTAGAGAGAGCCATAGCATGACACAACATTCAGCACTGGAGCTGCCCACAACCAAATGAATGGGATGCTTGGGAGCATAATATGAATGGTACAATAATTTGTTGTCCTGAAGAGAAACATTAGTCATGACAGACAGCATTCTGAGCTGTATTATTATTATTATTTACTTGCTGCTTAATGAAAACCAACAGTGCACATCAGGTCTATAGCTGATGCTGACCTTGAAGGTTACTCTTAGCTTTCCTGAAAATCAGAAAAAGTTGCTTGTTGAACCTATCAGTTTTGTTTTGTTTTAAGTTTTAGCTTCAGTAAAATACAATATACATTTCACACAGTAGAAGTTTATACTGAGATTAAGGTGTACTGATACTTGATTAAATGGATAATACATGATGCTCAGAACACAAAGGAGTATGGATTTTTCTAATAAAATGCTACTTTGAAATAGTGTTCTTCTTGCAAAATATTCCCTGTCACAAAAGAGCATAAAATCAGTGAAATAGAAAGCAGCTTTTAAAAACATACACTTAATAGCATCAAAATTTAGAACTAGGCAAAGAAATTTAAACACCGCTAACATCAGCTTTGACTAAAATTGAGACCACAAAGTTGCTGATACACCAGGCTGTCCTAAATCATGTTAGTCCAGGCGAGAGAGACCTTCCTACACTGTTTGCATCCATGTCACCCAGGTTTTGCCTTCCCCCAAGGGGAGTGTACATCTCTGCTTTTGCTGAAGCATCGCATCTTTTTCCACTGACAGAAAACTAAAAGCAGAAGAAAGTTTCTGATCTTAGATACTTTTCTTAATGGAGTCTCTGCTGCATTCTCACTTTGTAGGTTTTTTTAAAACTAGATTGCAATTGTTCAAGTTTAAGTAGCAACTGCAATGACAAGGTGCAGAAATCTTCTTAAGACTTAGAAAGCCAGCACACCAGTTTAACCTCCCCCGGACCTTTTTGTGGCCTAGAGCCTCTCATCACAGAATAAACTAATCAACAAATAATCTGTCTTCCAAGACTTGGAAGAGTCTTTAAAATTAATGAAGACCACTCTATAAATGCCACTTTTGCAGGATTATAAATGCAGGATTTTTTTATAGTTCCATGTCAAATATATCTCCTACTTACCTAAATGGAAGCTAATATGTGCCATTATTTTCTTGATTATGATCAAGAATCTAATGTCTGAGTGAAATCTAATATCTGTATGAAACACAGTGAGTTTAATCTAGTCACATATCCCCAGGAATGCTGGCTGCACATCCTGTTATGCTGTAATAAAAGAATTTCATAGAGATCTATTGTACTGCACTGCTCTCCACTTACAGCAATGATTCCTTCAATTGATGCTTGTCTGCGCAGTTACACAGGTGCGCAGATGAAATACACACATTTTTTCATGATAAGAATATTAGGATTCACACATTCATGAACCCTCTGGAAGTCAGAGTGACAGCCAAGATTTTTAACAGCTCCTGAGCAATGAAATCAGACAGTTGCTACCTATTATGTTATTCCTCACACTTAACAACAAAACACACATTAGATGTAAATTATCCTCAAGAGAGGACAAATGTGGACTGATTCTGGTCTTATCCTTTTAATAACTAAAGCTTTGTACCAAGATCACTAAGTGTCTTGAGCAACACATTTCAATAGCTATTAAATGCTACTGTGTTATACAGCTTAAAAAATTTATATCCTGAATTTGACTCCTGGTAGGAGTGTGTGCTCTTCTTTTGCATTTCGAGCTGTAGAGTGCTCAGATATTCTTCTCCACTGCTGTGATTTCTCATATGCCAGAGCAAGAATATAAGAATTGCATTATGGCCTGACTGGTCTGAGTATCTTCCCTTCAGCAACATCATTATCTAGATTGCTTCAGAAGACAAAACACTCCCACAGTAATCACGCTCTTAGATCCACAGAGTTATTAAGCTATAGATCATGCCCATATTCACTTTGGCCTCGGAAGCAGCCTTGATGTCTCCACCTCTCTTTTCCTTCTTTGCATGTGAATATCCTGTGGTAAAGATTTTGCCTTGGTGCTACATGGAGTATTACCACAAATTACTTCAAAAAATGTAAATGAAGAGAAGATTGACTGAAGAGGTATGCCAAGATGTGCCGGAAAGGAATTCTTCTGCCTAAAAAGAAAAAAATAAATTATAGAAGATTGGATCTTGAAATGAATCCTATTTCATCTTGTCATTAATGACCTCAGCATAAGAGAAAGAAGTATGCAAATAGCAATTGTATGGTACAAAATTAGACACCTTACCAATACGGCAGATGATGAAAAATAGCAGATGGGAACAGACAAGAAACACGATCCTATAAAGAACAAGGTCATGCACACATGAATGGCTAGTTATGAAATGGGAGCTCATAACTTGCAAATGATTAAGGATAAAGATCTGAGTGTATCTACATGAGCACAGAATACATATGTGCCACAGAACGCAAATATGGATCTAGGTGAATTCAGTGATAGATTTCCAACACAGCTAGAGAAGTATCAACACTTAAACCTCTAGTAAGATTTTATTTAGAATTCAGGGTACAAATCTACTCACTCAGGATCAAAATTAATCAAATTAGAACAACTGCATGGGATAGAAATATATAATTCAAGGAAAAACTGTCAGTGTTTGGTTGTTTAGCAAAGTAGACCAAATCTGAGATGGGAAATGCCTATACTCCATTCATGTTTCTTATAGTGAACTTTGGGGAATTGTAAGCTAGAATTCTAAAAAAAAAAAAATTTGAAGTGATTCTCTATACATTTTGCACATTTCAGATTTAAATACAGAGTTCAACAGGAAGGACAAGAATCTGTTCATATTTTCTCAACCATATTTAGCATTAACTTCCTCTATATTATTAAAAATCAATCAACATTATCTTACAAGTTATCTTAATTTCAGCACACTAGCAAGACATATTCCAAATGTCACTGCACTGCCGTAAAGAGGAGGAGGAAGAAAGTTCTTAATTTCTAAGAGGACTTTTTTAATACGAAGGATAGCATCCAAAATACTTCTGTTCATCTCCTAAATTAATTTCTTTGTGCTAGTTGGAATAATTCTCTTTGAATGTGCAAATATGCGCAATGTGCTTTAAGCAAAGTCAAAGTTATTAAAAACCTGAAATGCTCTTCTTTAATCCCTGTTAATAATTGTATAAATGTAGTGTTCTGATAATCCTCACAAGAGGGTATTAGGGCACATACATTTTGTAAGATGAAAGCTGCATTTAAGTGTTGCTCAAACTGTACAAAAACAGCCTTGTGAGCTACCTTGAACACAGATTTAGTGAGTTTTAAACTGGCACTTCATTCCTGTTTCAGCAAGCCTCCTCTGCAGATTTAATGATCAGGAACATCCTCCTGATGCACGCTGGGAGATATGGTTGCAGGGTCCAGACCGCAGCAGACACCGTGTCAGACGAGACGGAGCTGCTTGTTAGGGGTGAGTATGCTCGTGGTGCCCCCTGAAAACACAGTCACCACACACTGTTGTACCAGGGAATTTAAATACATGAGCTCCAAGGATGCCCTTACCATGCAGTGGTCCACAGATTTTATATTATTGAAGCCATTTGTGGTAAACTTGGTGTCTTTGAAGGCACTTTCACCATAAACTGACCTGCAGACCCTGCAAAAAACAAAAGATAGTGGGTTAATAGACAGTTTTAAGAGAGGTAACAGCACAAAGGGTATACCTGATTAGCTAGAACACAGACAGTTAGCCTTCACAGACCTGCATAAGGTAGGTGTAATGAGCTCTTTGCGTTTTTATGTGATGCTTTGCATTTCATCGCATGGTCAAGCTATTCTTTCAGCTTTAGCAGTTTAGGAACATTCATTCATTTCCTAAGAGGAGGGTCCAATTGTAAAATTATGGATATGAACAATGAAACAAAAGCCCCATAATATGATGAGGATTTGGGTTTATTCACACATGGAATTTTTACCACCAATTGTTCACTGCATCTTTATGCCCAGTCCTATAATCTGTTAAATTTTTTCACCTGTCATTTAACACTCCTGATTATGCACAGGAACACAGATTCCTTTTCCTGCAGGATCCCAGATCATACCAAAGATGCCACCTAGTTTACAGTAAAGCAGGGCACCAGCACCATCTGTGCCTTCCATCAAGCAGAGTATTCCTGCATTCTGCACAACTTGTGTGTGTGTGTCTGCATACTCACATGTGTGTTTAGTGCCTGAGGGGATCTGAGGACGTACATTTCACTTACTGGCATAATGACTGGTGGGTCCTGCAATGCCAAGAGACATGGATCCCTGCTAGGTAGCACAGATGGGTAGCCTTACTGTGGATTATACATTTTTGAAATAATAAATCAAGGTAGATATTTTGTTAACTTTTGAAAAACTGCAGATAAAAAAAATAATCAGGGTTACTTGGCTATTTTAATCTTTCAAAAAGACTTATTTTAACACATTCCACAATGTCTTTAGACTTGATGTCTTCCTATCCATCACTTTTAGGACAAATATGTGTTTCAACTGATAAAGAATGTTTCTGGCTGACTGCAGGGCTCTTCACATTTCCATGAAAGTAATAGTTAAATATTTCCATAACGACACTTTGAGGACCATCAGATATCTATGAGCTATGGCACTATTGGGATGGTTGTATTCAGTTGACTCGTTGCAGCCATGTAATACCATTTTAGCTGCCTTATTAAATCTGATTCATCCTTCTGGATTATGCAAGACCTTTTGTGTTACCTTTGTCTGTCTCAGACAGGAGTGGAGGCTTTATGAATGGGCAAGGCAATCTCAACTTTAAATTGAACTTTTGTGACAAAAAGGTCTTAGTTATTATCTAGGATAGACTGATTACAAAATTATTTTTAAAGAATACTGGTTATATAAATTAGTTTATTGATTTTGCTGTAGAAATGAAATTCTTCTCTGAGGAAAAGGCCTGAGATTAAATTTTTAAAAAGGCATTGTAAGAAGCACCAGGATGCATTTATGTGAGTCTCATTACCATGTCACCATGCTGTCGAAATAAAAACTATAACTGCTTTGTAGTGGAATTTAAATTCAAATATACTTTGCTTAAAATTTTCTCCTTTTCTTGTTTCTACAATTGGATAATTATAGGATAGAGTAAGAAATTTTGTTTTGTATTGCAAAAAATGTTTAAAGCACTTTCAGTGTGGAGTTGTGAATGACTAGACCTTACAGACCTCAACAGTTCAAAAATCAAAAATAATTATGAGAATCTAATATATCTCTCCTTATACTTTTACAGGAACTTCATTTTCATTTCAGTATCTCTAATTTTTTTTCCTCCCCTATCTGTCTCACTTAGTGGTGTGCAATTTTACACTGATGATCCCAAATTGCAGCACCTTTCAAACTTCTTTATGTTTAGCTTTCGGTGATACTGGACATTGCTCAGGAGAAGATACCAGCAGAAACGGATGTTTCAGTAAACATTTCAGTTAATTCTGAAGAATTCTACCTGACAAAGGAATTCATCTTCTATGAAGAAAACCCATGCAGTAAAGCTTTTAATTCAAAGCCATATAATTCTTTATTTCCGGTACATTTTATAGTTAAAATAATTTCATTTTATGCATATTACAAAACATCCCTTTCTTTTAAATGTTACAGCCCATAGCCAAACTGAGATAGCAGAAGCTTTGTTATGAATTCTTATATGTACTGATATAAGCAAACTTACAGCAGATCCTTGTTCTGACCTTACTTTCTCTCCTTTTGCCTCTGCAGAAAATGCCAGTGAAAATACTGACAATATGGTACCAGCATATAACTCCATTTCAATCATTACTTCTATTGTAGGTTTCATCTGGTATTTAAAATATCCTTGCAGGTTTTTTCTTGAAAATATATTCTTCTTACAACATTTCTACAGGAAATAAATTTGACATATAGAATAAATTAAATTAAAATAATCTCATTCTCCCTCCTTTAGATCTTCGTGAATCTCAGAATTACTGCTACTAGCAAATTGACTAAATTTAAACTGAAGTATGCATTCAACTGGTTCACAATTTTTAAGTCAAAGGACTGTTTGTCAGAACTTAATTACAAGTGACTTGGAAGAGTAATGTACCTTGTTGCAGCCTCCTCAGATGGAGGAAGCAGAAACAAACTTTGCAGACTTCTGTTGCTCATAATTAACATCCCGATCTTAAACAAACAGACATTCACCACTGTATTTTGAAGGAAGTGCAATGTCTCAGTATTATTTATTGTGGGCAAAACATAGAGTATCCTTAAATAATATTTATCTATTTTGAAACCATTTTTACTAGTTGCTCTACTGGAAATTCCCTTGAATATATGCCAGGGAATGTCACTATTTTTGCCCTTGTTGTTCTTTGTTCTGCATTATACAATGAAAGTTAAATTCCAAAAATATCACCAATGAAAGACAACACAAACAACAAAGAATGAACATTGCCAAGTAAATCTCGATTTCTTTGAGTCTAATTACTCATAAGAATGTATTTAATGGTGCAAGAAGATTCCTGAATTTACTGCCTATATACACATCTGTGTGTGTGTGTGTGTGTGCGTGTGTGTCTGTGCGTGCATGTGTGAAACAAAGGAAATAAAGACAGCAGCAAGTTTCTGTTCTGTAACTTTCTATAATGTGTTACATGTTTTTTAAACCCTAAATTTAAATTTTCAAATTCACTTCCTCACAGGTCTTGAATTTAGGTAAGTTGCAGTGAAATACAGGTCTACTATTTTTTCAATACTGATTGTGAGCTAGTGAATCTCTTTCAGGAACATTTCAAAAGTATATATGAAAAGATATTCTAGATCATGTTCAGACAAAATCAGGATTCAAGTCCCATCAGCACTGACTACTCAAAAAAAACCTCCAAATACTTCTCTAAGTGCTTTGAAAATGTGATTAAACTATGTATATTGAAGTAAGAAAAACTTTTTAGTGGTCCTTAGCAATTCTTTTTTTAATGCTATCAGTTATGTGGGTTTCATTAGGACGAGATGTTCTGCCAGCAGCTGGACCTGTCAGGCAGTACATTAGCTTTCCAGATTAAATGTCTTGCATTTTATTCTTGGAGTGAGTTATGTGTGAGAAGAAGTATTTTGGTAGTCTCGTGCTAGTCAACAGTGACCTTCAAGGGTGGGCTGTCCTGACATACCAGGCATCATCTGTTTATATTCAGGTAAGCTACTATCTAACTTACAAAAGTGTTTCCTCTCCAAATACAGCTCTAGAAAATTCTCTGAAATTCATCATCATAGGTTTTTTTTATTATTAGGTACCTAAAAAAAAAAAAAAAGTCATGATCTTTTATTCATCCGAGATCCACCATCCCCTCTAGATACGCACAATGATTCTTTAGAGGTCCCCAGAGAGTTCTTTACTCTCTGAATACAGGAAGGATGACAGAAGATTCAGATCAAAGGCCAGAACTGATTTAAAGCAGAAGTGTAGCAATCACTTTCAACTTACCTCAGCAGCTGCAGTGCTCACCTACAATGTAGGATAACTTTGTTTATCTGTCTCAGACCAGAACCCAAAATCACACTTTCTCCTTAAAAGCATGCTATACCTGCAGGTGGCTGTTAGGTGGGGTCAAGATATGTTTAAGCCTCTTTCTGAGGTAGAGGAGCCAGGAGCACAGAAATGCTGTGACAAACAAATAAGCACCTGGATATGTAGGGCCCAATTTAGGGTGTCTCAAGTAGCCCAAATGTTTTCTTCTTTCATTGAATTGAATCCTGCTCTGGAAATGAACAGAGGTTCCCTCAGGTGAACCTCTGTCAATGGCTTAAGCCAATGCACTGAATTGGTTACTGGAAAGGGAAAAGCTAAATAACAGGCATGCACCCTCTGGACCAGGTTTCCCTCCATGTGGGCAACGACACAGACAGTGGTAAATCCTTAAAAGCCGCTGCAATATTTTCTGGAAGACAGTGATCAGAGCCCATAGTAGCAGAAGATACATAGGCTGATGCATCTCAAGGACGTCTAGAAGAGAAAACATCTTTTCGCAGAAGCTGGTAACTATTCTGGGACCAGGCTTGCAAAAATGTGCTACCTCAAGTGCAGTCCCATGACAGAAATTAGGTATGTCTGATGATCACAGAAGTAGTTTCAGTGGAGTGAATGAAAACAACAAAAATCACCACTATGGACTTACATTCCTGACACCCAAGTCATTACCTGATTTCATTTCATCTATGTCTTCTATTGTTTGCTCACCCAAGGAAATGCAGAATACCTGTTTGTCATGCAAACAAGAATGTTTACATGAGAATGTAGATACACAGTCAACAAATGTTTTCCTCATCACATGACAACAAGAGCCATTTAAGAAGTAGAATTAAGTAGAAGTAAGAAGCAATTTATGATTTTTATGAACGTCAATCCTGTCCTTGACATCAGTCCAAGAATAATTTTCCCATGTCATGTGCATTTTCTGGCTACCAGCCTTTACTAATCCACCCAGATCTTCAACTCACAGCGAATATTAAGTAGCAGAGGAGCAGAACAGCAGAATGCTACAGCTTGGCTGGTTTTCCCCCTATCATTGGCACACCAGTAGTCGAGTTGTCTCTGTACTGATTTTTCACAAAGAAGTGATTACCTATGCAGAAGGCTCTAATACAGGATAAATATGCATGTCATGTTCTGACACTAATGATATGATCACAAACATGGGTACCAAACACCCAAGTACCATCCAGGAGACCTGCCTCTCACAGATGTTTCAGGTGATCTTGTAGCCAGCAATGTGTCAGCTTTTCTTGAGACAACGCCTGCTTGATGAATTAATTTGTTTTTTAAAGCAAGAATTCCAAAAGAGCTTATTATATTCTTAGTTCCCATCATGCTGTTGAAATCTGAAGCTATCTGTGCTTTTGTGTTTTCACTACAAAGGATATCTAAATGATCCCATGCTTCAACTATGTTTCACTGTAAAGATGTTTAGAACTAGAAATACTTTTATCATAAAGAGGTTGACACCATGAAAGGGCTGACCCCTACTACCTTACACTGTTCCACTTAGCTACACTATTTTTCACTTTGTGTTTATTTAACTCAATACAAAATCTAGTACTCAGTAGCTGGGAGGTTTTGAAGAACACCAGCAGAAGTCATAGATAAGAGCAAAAGGCTACTTCTTACATTTACTTTTGGCAAAAAAATCTCTTTTCTCTTAAAACACACAGTTTCTAATGAACTCATTTGAAGCACTGCTTTGCCATAGGCTGCAATAAAGAAAAGCTTGAGTAGAAAAACCTCCTACCAAAGTCAGTTATTGTTATTATGTTATTATGCTCTTTCTTCTGCAAGTTTGGAGTGTTGGCTGGAGAAAAGCATCTGTAGTTCAGCAAAGAAAAATAGTGCAAGTTGAGAACACCATACAAGAGTCTAACTTGCTTTCACAAAAGTCATCATGAGGCTTCCTATAGTCAATTACAGGTAAAGATCCCTTTCACATACACTGAGATAAGCAGTTGTCCTGGGTCAGCAGCAGCTTCCAAGAATAACAGAGTTTCTTGAAGAGTAGAGGATCAGTGAAAAATCTGCTGTAATACTCATCTCATATGGATGGGCACAGTGCTTCAGATATTTAGAACAGAGTGATTTTTGTTATATAACAAAATATACCATATTGGTAAAGATGATAGTGACACCACAGACACCAGAATAGTTATTTTTCATGGTTATCTATTTCCTGCATGACATTCCTTTTTAGAAGCATCATGACTGAATTAGGAATACAAAGTTGTGAAGCAAAAGGATTGGTTTACATCTGTGAAAGCTTCAGTGCCTAATCAACAGTACCAAGTTTCCAGGATTTAATGTTTATTTAATAAATTAAATCTTTTTATCATAACAAATTACTGGTTTCAGTAACATTAAGTTGTCAAATTAATTCCATCAACTCTTATTTGTAAATTAGTCTTGCAAAGCTGGCTTACAATTCATTACAACCAAAAGAGTAAGTCGTTTTGGTTTCAAACTACTCAGATAGAAGCTGGATGCTGCATTATGCACTGCCAGTCTATGGAGCAGCAAGGTCATCTCCAAACTTTCTTTTTTTAAAATTTCTCCACCTACTTGCAAAGGAACAAAGACTATCATTCCCAAAATTACTTACTCAGTGTTTGAATTTCTGCAATGTAAACAGTATAAAGGTAGTGATAATGACAATACAAGGTAACTAAGCCTGAGAGAGTGTGGCTAAGATGACATTTAGGTCTCTTCCAGGGAACAGCAATGCAGTAGCCAGGCAAGTTTGCTCAAGTTTTGAATGTGAGGTGCTAACTAATGACATGTGCCATCTTCTAAAACAGAAAAGATTTCAAATAAATAAAATGCACAGAAATTATTTATTCTTGATTCCTTTTATTTATCAGTGTTCATATAAAGGATCATTTCAGCACATCTAGTCCCCTCAACAATTTATATATTTTTAGATAGATAGATAGATAGATAGATAGATGGACACAGAGATAGATATATAGATATCACTCTCTACAGCTACCTGGAAAAAGGCTGTAGTGAGGCAGGGGTCAGTCCCTTCTCCCACGTAACAAGCATCAGGATGAGAGAAAATGGACTCAAGTTGCACCTGGAGAGCTTTAGATTACATATTAGGAAAACTTTCTTCCCTGAAAGAGTAGTAAGGCATTGGAATATGCTTCCCAGGGAATTGGTGGAATCACCAACCATGGAAGTGTTCAAAAGGTGCGCAGATGTGGAATTGGTGGGGAACATAATGGGCCTAAGTTAATGATTGGACTCCGGGATCTTATAGGTCTTTTCCAACCTCAATGATTCCATGATTTCATAATTATCATAAGAGTACTTTATAAAATATTTTTATATTTATATTTTTATGTCTATTATAAAGTATAGTTTAGGAGAAATAATGTATTGGTGTATTGGTGTCAGTTATATTACAAACAGACCTGTGCTCTCTAAGCATACAATTAACTTTGTTTACAGTTCTATCTTGTTCCTGTACACTTAATGATTTTAGTAGATTTAGATGCCTGTTATTTTCTGGGTATTTTAGTAATAGTTTACTTACTGTTGTTTGCTTTTATTATCTTTTCACTTCTTCTGCTCAAATTGTGTTTTCTATTGTTATGGATGTCAATTGACATTGTGATTTTCTAAGGGAAAAAAATAAGGTCCAGTCCTTTTAATTCTCTGCATCAATGCTGTATACCCTTGGAAACTTATTAGCATACACAGAGCTAATTAAAATCCTTTGACCAGTACAAATATTAGTACCAAAAAAAAAAAAAAAAAAAAAAAAAAAAAAAAAAAAAACCATAGCAGAAAGCTTCTTTAAAATTGAGATGAAAATCAGCTTCCTTCTACAATATATGTGTTTTAAGACTGTGCCCTGAGAGCTAACCAAATTCACTGTGCATGCCTAGTGTAAGTTAAATGAGCATTGAGATCAAACAGCTACCTGCAAGCTGTAAGACCTTGAAATGAAGCAGAGCACAATCCTATAGTGTGAAGGGATGAAAGCCTTTGTGACTACAATCTGTGGTTTGAGTACACATTTTGTGGTCTAAAAATAAAATAAAAAGGTTAAAGCTATTCATCTTATAGACTGGCAAAACTAGCAATCTAAGCAACAAATAAACTATTACACTTTATTTTTTGAGAAGTAATGTTTCCTCTGAACTCCAGTGACCCGGAGCAAATATAACACAGGAACTGCTGGTTAGGTTGACCACCCTGCTCCTTTCTGTTGAGGTATTGCCAATAAAACTTAAAGACAAGTACTTGGGTTTAAAGGCTTTCAAACACATTATTAAATGGAACGTAAACAAGGTCAGCAGCTTCTTGCTGGTCCTTGAAATTACATTTGAGCTGTAGCAAAGGCCAGGAAGATGCCCTGAGCACAGACCCCATTATTTGGACTCACAGAATTGTCCATAATACCAAACAGTTCCCTGAGGCCAGCGGGTACAGCAGAGTTCCCATTCACACAGTTACATTCCTAGTCCCACTCCCCTCAGGATGGGCATGGCAAACTGCCTGTTAGGATTTGCCCCAGCCCACAGTAATCCATGAATTGTGCCAAAGCACTGGCTGGAAAAATCATAACTTCACAGGGCTGGAATTATGATGGGGTCTGTCTGCCAACATAAGAGCAGATAGGATCAGGGCTAGAGTTCAGATCTGCACTTTGGCCCTCTTCAGCGCATCATCTGACGTATTTATAACATTGGAAGATAGTTTATTACTGTAGATGGAGAATCAGCCCTTCAGCCCACAGACTTCATCAACATATTTCCAGCAATTTGATCTTTTAATAGGACCTCTTTTTTTTAATATTTAATGATATGAAAGGGAAATATATTCATATCTTTAAAAAGCTTTTTTTTTCAAGAGTTTCAAAATGATTCTCTGTTCTAAGAAGCTTTTTTTACAAGCATCAACTTATAGGTATGGACTTATTTCAGTCAAAAAGTGCCTAGAAGCAAATATAAAATTTGAGATCAGATGTGATGATGTTTATTAACTCAGTTCCTGAAAGAGACACATGAAGCCTTGGAGTGCTGGTGCCCACAGGAGGACTGCAGGGAGTGAAGGAAACAGCACGGACCAGGGCTGGGACAGCCGGCAAGGGATGCCCTACAGCACTAAAGGTAGTCAGCAGGCCATGCCAAAGAAAGGGACATTTCCAAAACTCAGTCTCTTACTCTATTTGGGACCTGCTGGCAACATCATCCATGATCAATTCATAGGCTACTTGTGCTTTTACACCTTAGATGAAATTCTAGTTCCCTGTGCTGTCCGTACATTTGTGTCAACAACTACTGCTACACACAAATCCAGCTCAGAGGTTCTGGACTGCAGTCTGGAATCTGAGCTCACAAAAATCAGCAGCTCTCAAGGTTGTCTCGTTCCAAGTCATTATTTTTAGGTTTTCACAGGGCAGAAAAGTCATCAGGGCAAAGGGACACAACATGACATTGGTATCACTAAAGGATTTCTCAGGCAGGACACCAGGGATTTCTCTTGACCCTCATCCCTGAAATTAGTTGACACTATTCAGGCTGAAATAGTCAATCAATTTCTTCTCTTTCTTACATGCCAACCCTGAGCCTAACCTTCCTGTTTTCCCTGACACTGACTGGGTTATAATCTCTCCTTCTGCCCACATCCCTTATGTACCTTATAGAAACCACTCATGGAGGGACTGGGGTTATGGATGTATCCACTAACACCAGAGTTTCTCTAGCATCTACTATACATCCAAATTTCTTTCCATCATCCCTCCCACCATGTGCGAACACATCATCTGTCATTGCTGGGTACAGCAAAGGAATTTATACTGCAACAGCCAAGCTCCTGTTTTATGCAGCCATTTTATCTGACTTTTCCCAAATTCTGTAGTTACTGCCACTTTCTTATGCTCTTTTTCTTGACCTCTCATCTTCTTGATGACAAGCCAGTGCACCTTGTCATTCGTAAAGCAAAACTCTTCAGGTCAAGAAATCTGTTTGTGAACTGCTACATAGCAGGCTTCTTAGCTGTTTGGTAAAAATAAGAATTCTCCTGGCCAGGCAGCAGTGGAGTAAATCAGGGCATATCCTGGGATTCACAGGAAAGGGCACTGCCTCACTGAATGACTACAGCTATTATTGGTAATTGTTTTTCAAGAATTCTCACATTAACATTGTATCGTGGCAAGCAATCTAACGACCTCTCATTCCAATCATAAAAAGATACATAAAACAAATTTGCCAAAAATGCATTCATGCATGTCCTGAAATGAAGTATCAATCCATGGAATTGCTCTGAAAGGAGATAACTGACTAATATCCTTGTCAGTGGGTTCCCAGTGCTCCCAGAGTTGTATAAGAGCCTATCACAGCCCCAAATGTCTTCTTCATGAAGGTCGACTGAACAATAGTGCATTTATGACCAGTCATTTTCTGTGTAGTTTCCAGATAAGCATTTGAACAGACCATGCATTTTTTCCTCAATTGGCTATTCTCAGCTAAAAAATTGTTTTAGAGATGCTGAGCAATAACACAGCCCTTGGGAGAAAAGCCTTTCTGCATTAGCCATCTGACTGACACCATGAATGATTACATCCAAGCACCAAATTTAATGAGATTTCTACAAAAATGAGTGACATCTGCATAACACTCGTGTCCTGGCTAACTGTCATACGTTTGTCATCACTGAGGCTTTTGTCCTTTATTAATCCACTTTCAAGAATGCCTGCTGTTGGAAACTGAAATGCTTTTTAGCAGTCACCCTGCAGACTGTAAGAGCACACATCTCCAAAAGCATAATGACACATTGTCATGCCTAGGAACGCATTTAAAACACTTAAAAAACATGAGAGAACTCTGACAACAAAATATGTTGAGAATTTAGCTGGGGATATATGCATAAATATTATTTTACGTCCTTTAATATAAGCAATGTCCATGTTCTTTTGTTATAATATAGTGGCTAGAAACTCTTTAACAATATTCAGAGTGCATGGGAGAAATACTATCATAAAGGAAATGTACTAAAGTATTTCCCTATAATTTTGTTTGTGCTTGGGACCATTACGGTCTAGGGCTCCAACCCAGTAAAAGCATATGATTGTATCAAAACCCCAGCTTTCCTCTAAACTTTCCCTCATGGCTACAAATAAAAATTTCACTAATATTTTCCTACATCAACAGATAGCCTGAAACAGTAGAGGATGAAGATTGAAGAATCACCCTATTTTATTAAATTAGCCCCAGGACTTTCTGTTCTGAGACAAAGATCTGACCTGGCGCTCCCCAGCAAAGAACAGAAAGCACTCGGCAGGAAGGCAGGAGTGCAGAGAACATGTAGTACTGCCATGTTTCCTTCAAGGAAGAAAAGCAAGACATTTCCACTGCAAATGAAGTGGGACTCCAGAAGGCCAAGAGCTGCAAGGTGTCCAATGGAAGGCACTTCCATTTTATTCCAGTCATTATTTGCAGCTTGATGAAAGCCACTGACAGCAGCAAAGTCAAGCCTGGTGGGTGGGCAGAGCAAGGGAAGAGGAGAGATTCCCAGTAATGAAGCTGCTCATTGCCCATGAAAGTGGAAAACCTTGTTCCTCCTATGGCCCAGAGTCATATCCCGAGCTCCTGTGAAGACTGCAGTGTGTTGTGAAGACAATATTCTTCCATCATACATCCATAGCACTAAGGTTTACTGAATTGAATCTCCTGAATTTCAAACATTTGCTTCTCTTTCTTGTTGTTATTACTTCTAAATGCCATGTATTTCCAACACTTTAATGTCAATTGGTTGCTTGTAGATCGTTGCAAATAGAGGCAAGGGAATAGCTCTCTCATTTGTAGGATTCAACATTTCTTTCACTCTGAAGATATTGAGTCCAACTATTGCAAAATTCTGATCCTACTGCTGTCACAGTTCATGTAACCATGTTTTAGCTGAAGGCATATCAGAAGAAACATAAAGCTGTTTGCAGCTGCAAATGACAAAAAATCACAGTATATAAAAATACTTCTGTTAATGGGGTTTTTTAGCCTTTGATGTTCAGATAAATTTGTTTCTACTCTTGGACTAAGAAACCTAGCCAGTAAAAGATTTGATTGCATGAAATAGCACTAAAATATAAAAATGCTGAAGCCTGTAGTGCAGAAATACTGCTGCAACTTCCTCTTCAAATGAAGGCACCAGATCCCTGTGTTTGCCACCTTGATCTGCAGGTGCTGAGCTCTGACATTTCAGCAAGCGGGACCACACCACTCACCACAGCTCCAAGGAATGGAGGTTTTCAAAGGTCCTACTCCACTACAGCTCATGATACCTTCAAACAGCACTGGGCTCCATCAAAAGTGTACCAGCAATGGCTTTCTATTAATGAAGTTTTGTTTCCATCACCACCCTTCCTGCAGTTCCATTTTGGGAGGAAGTGTCCATAAGCACATCTCTGATTTCACAGTCCTCCATCTTTGTAGGAGCAGAAGCAAAACATCAGCCTTCAATAGCAAGAGGATGGAAAACAATTAGAAGGGCCTTGGATGACCAAAAAAAATACATATTTTTCATAAAAATTTTAGATATTAATAATATGAATATCTTATGGAAGTATCAAGTTCTCCCCTCTAGGACTTATATAAGCTTTTAAGTATAAGAAATCACAAGAAATAGGTTTGTTTTGCATGTGTACATGACAGAGACACATATTTTCCCCAAAACATCTGCTAAAAACAGCTATGGAGGAGAACGCTGAACCAGAACAAACTTGCCTCCAATTCAGTTTGGAAAGTGTAAATGGACAATGTTTTCAAACACCAGCCATATCAATTATCAAGAAGAATAAGAAAACTATGGGTGGGAGTGGGACGTCAAAGACACATTTTCTTTGCAAAGTCATGTTTGTTACCAGAGACCTCACTTATTGCAGCAGTCACATGGCCTATACAAATGGTGATTAGTATATTCTCATTTAGAGCAGCTAAATGGAAAAAATAATCCTCTATTTTTCAAATTAAGAAGTTTTCATGGGATTTTCTTTTTGTTTTTAATGGTCCCCTTGTAATTTCCAGCTTTTGAAATATTTAGGTTTGGGTTTTTATTTTAGTTTTAGTGGCTTTCAACCAGACAGTGGGACTTCCAGCAGGAATCCAGGCAAGTTCTCTGAATGAGTGAATTTGAGAACAAGGATGAATGCTGTGTTCTTGATTCAGGTATTAGTAATATTACTGCTCTTCATGATGCACATTCTCCTGTGCTTCATTTTGTTTACTAGCTCTCTTTCCCGCTGACAAGCCTCAAACAAAGAGAAGATGTGATTGTGACTGTTCAGTCTAGCCTGGATGCTTCGTAAAGTTCCTCTTTTTTTCCTCTAATTTTAGGTTCAGAACAATTATAATGGAGTTTTGCAGGTGTTTTTTAATCTGTTTCTATTTCTAGTTCTTCTGCTGTCACTCTGACAAGTTAATTGATGTTCACTCACACAGCAGCTAATGAATAGCAACAATCACAGCTTACCATCAGAAATCGTGGAAATGAGGTATCTCCATGATGTAGTACTGTGTATCTTAACTCTCATATTTCATGGATATTGAACTCCACTGGGTCCCCACAGAATGCATCTCCTGTGTTATTGCTGCACATCCACAATGATGGTGTAGTCTGTTTGATTATTCCACTTTATTTCTAGGTCCTCCTGGTCCCCCAGGGGTTGTAATAGTGGAGGAAATTACAGACACCACAGCAACACTCTCCTGGAGTCCTGGGGCAGACAATCACAGCCCTATCTCCCTCTACAACCTGCAAGCACGCAGTCCATTTTCTCTTGGCTGGCAGACCGTAAAAACAGGTGAGAAAAACTTTCAAACAGCACAAGTAGACTGTTCAAAACCCCTGATCATAACAGTAATAACCACTGGCAACTACAGGAACAGATACTCTTAAGAAAACAATGGCAAATTAAAAGCACTGATTTTTTTTTTTTTTCTTTTTTTTATTCCTTTTGTGTTACTTAGCAACAGCTCTGAAAGGACAGCACAAAGACTCCTGCCATGATGCATCTGTGAATAAGCAGAAAGCTCTCCCCTAAATCCTTCAATCTGTGTCTTTTCAGGAATACTACAGTGCCAAAACCTAGCTACGATTTCTGACATATTAGATCCTTGATGTCGGTTATTTCTAATGACCATGTTATATCACAAAGTCCGCTTTCTATTGAGATACTGCAGGTCAGCTTCATATTTCTGAGTGACCTGTACACTTCTTTCTCTCTGCAGTTCCAGATCTCATAAGTGGTGACATGGAGTCTGCTATGGCTGTGGAACTGAACCCTTGGGTGGAGTATGAGTTCAGAGTAGTAGCAACCAATAAAATTGGGACTGGAGACCCAAGTGCACCATCGAGAGTGATCAGAACCAATGAAGCAGGTAAGGAAAGGATAAAAAGGTTGTTTTTACAGCACTATCAGAAACAAGAGCTGCTCTAATATAACAATAGACAGGATCTCTGTTCACTGGTACACATCTGTGTGTCCAGTCATCTCTGTTCCAGGGTGATATTCTTTGAAGTGGGGAGACAGTTTTAATTACAGGAATATTGTCTAACTTACAGAAACTTCAAATAAAACTATTCCTTGCTCTTCTACTCCATCTGAGCTGCCTTACTTTTCATCTTACACGTAAGCTATTCCTGCCTTCTCTCTGATAGACTTCTGCTGCTCTTAAATTAGGCTGCATCTCAGTCTCTTCAAACAACTTCACCTAAGTGACATCTTCCCCCATATTTTTCATAACTTTTCTCATGACAGTGCATGGAATTTTTTCAGCAAGATACGGAAGTCATAAAAAGCTGCTTAATTTAAAATACCTTGTATTCTAAGTGTTTCTATGTCCTGCACACTCTACAATGAACGGTTACTACCTTTTAATAAATTTCATTGTATTTCTAATTAGAATGATACTGTGGGGGACATGAAATCAAAATATCCTATTTGGGTATCTTGAAAGTTACAATGGACTCATAAGATTTGGAATCATTGACAATAACTTGGGCAGAATGATGGGAGATAAGAACTAGGAATGGAGAAAAATACCTAGGTACTTAGAAAGACATATTTAAGAAGCAGAAAGAGATAGAGATAGGATTCGGACAAAGCCTCAGATGAGAACTACATGTGAGAACACTTTCAGATTATTCTTCATTCTTCTTTGTTACTTAGGATGCCTAGACAGATTACTTTGTGTTTTGATGTTTCATCAACTGAATAATTTTTAAGTAGCTTATTGCACCACTGTGAACACCTCATGCCTTCCTCCTCAGTGACCTCCCCACAGGCACTGGGAGCTGCTGTTAGGTCCCCGCAAGGCCATCTCTGGTCTGGGCTGAACAAGCCCAGCTTCCCCAGCCTCGCCTCACAAGGCAAGTTCTCCAGCCACTCCCCCACCCCAGGGGCCTCCCCCTGAATTTGTACTAGTTGATCAAAGTTTTCCACATTTTGGCACTCAAAATTGGATGCCCTATTTCAGATGAAGTCTAACAAACCTATCTGCAGTTGTAATATTTATGTTTTTCTACTTTAAATAACTGTGTAGTTGCTAGCTGATACTAAATTTCACTGTACAATCACAGAACAGCACTGAGGTGATTTGATTCCCATTCATGCATGTTGAAAGAAGCTTCCTTTCAAACTCTCTCCCTCACCTTCAACCTCCCCACAGTGTGAAACTCAATACCTTGATAGCAGAAGCTTGAGATGCTCCATACTTTGTTCCATTAAGAAAATGAGGAAATGAAAATGAAATAAGAAGCACAAGGTACTTTCATCTGAAATTATTTAAAAAGAAACCTCCCTTTTATCACTACCATTATTCTTTCCTTAATTTTCTGTACTGTATTTCATTGGCATTACAAATTCTTCTGGACCCTAATGTTTGAACAACTTTTCTATTTATTCGGATGATACATATCAGAAAGGACAAAAACATTCTGGAAAAAGTTTATCCTGTAATAGGTTGCACACCTGGTATTATGCTCTTTCAGACTGAGGAATATTTTCCCTTTTTTTACAAGGATGGTTCAGTACTTTAATCGACCAGGTGTAGCTAAACCATGAGCTAAAGTTCTTCTGACAAACTGAAATTTGAAAATGTTAGATTTCATCCATCTGTCATGTTTTTAAGCTCTTTCTTCTTCTTTCCCAATGTTCAACAAACTCTATTTGCTAAAACATAGTCTTACAACTCAAGTGAAATTCTTCTTCATGCATATTCATTTTCACTATTCTTCACAACTTTACTGCTGCAAAAATAAATTGATAAATCATAATACTGATCAGCAAAAACAAAATTGTGGGAAAAGACAAAGCGTGCAGTGTGTGATGAATTTTCATCCAGTGCTTGGTATTCATTTCTGGGTAACATTCTACTGTTATTGCTATCATAAAGAACAGAGTCTTTAACTCAAGAAACAATAATCTGAATTCCAGCACATGGGGCTTCTCCTGAAAAACAACACTGCAGCTAGTAATAATGCAGGTCTTCTTGAATAATAAATCAGTAACATATTCGTTCAAATAGGAAAAAGACCATAACAGATTCTTATTTGCACTTTCATATTCCCAGGTAGGAATACCTTTTTTTCTACCAGTTACAGCTGCACAAATGTCATGTTAGAAAAGTGTGGTTTGTAGCACGGCATGGAAATCCAGACAGGTGCCAGTATTTCAAAGAAACAGGAGGTGAATTTATTCAGTGTGCCTGCCTAATAGGGCACAGCAGAAGTCTGTTGCTATTGCACTAATTTCAAAAGACCTTTCTTCAAGAAAAGGTTCAGTTTCCATTTCAGTTGCAAATGGTTTGGGGTTTTAGGGTGGGATGGCTAATAAAAAAGATGGATGCAGCATCCATTTTTTATTCTATAGAGGAGGTGAGAAAAGTTAAAACAAGGAAAAACTTTCCAAATTGTTAGAATCTGAACAGAGTTGTTAAATTGGAGCAATAACACAATGGACCCTGCTTTAAATAAAGAACCAAATAAATAAAGAAACCCCTAATTGTTGCACATACGATTATTTGAAAAATGGCATACTGCTTATAATATGTTTGGTACTCTTGAAGTGTCAGAGTCTTCATGATCTGTTTCATTCAGACAGTCAGTTTTTCCTGAACTTCAGATATTCCTGAAGTTCAGAGCCTGTTGCCTCTGTATTTTGAAAGGCCTTTCACTGATTTTGGGAATTATCACACTTGGCATAGTTTTCAGATGCCAAAGAGAGAGGAAACCTGTAATAGTTTTCATTCGCTTACAACAGTTTTCATATGGGTTTTCAAATTAGCATATCATTGCCTATAATAGTGAACCCATTGATCCATTATTTTTCACAATAACTCTATTACTGATTTTTTTTATCTGAAAGCTTCAAGAGAAACTGTCCATTAGCATGATGCCCAGTTCTAATATCACAGTTCTCATTTCTTAAAGGACATTTATGTTAAAGAACATCATATTTTAGAAAGAACATGGCATGAGCCTCTACTCATGACCCAGATAGAGTAACCTGGCTATTTGCACTGATGGTAGATATGGCCCACAAGTGCAAACAGGCAGGTTGCCCCTGCACTGGGAGGAAATCCAGAAATATCCATCTCCTAGCTGAGAAAGTGACTGTGACACCTATTCAGGTAAGAGTTGAGATCCATCAGGCTGAATGCTAGCTGTGTAGACCACCCACAGAGGCAGCAAATGTGTGATTCTGGTTCCATTATTTTACACTTAAATGGAAATCTGCATCTGTAGTTTAATGGCACAAGAAAATTTGACTGGAGACTAAAGTCTTTTTTTATCCCCACTCCTCACTTATTTTATCACTTCTTACCCAGGATAGTAACAATGCCTTATATTAGTCCATTATCTAAAAAAACCTATGAAAATAATAATTCAGATGGTGTAAGGAAACCGACAGAATAATAAGCAGGTTTCCACTTGCTTTATTTTTTTTTAATTAAACTCTAATCTTGTTACTTAGCTCATATTTAGTTAACATGATTGCTTTTCATTGCTACTTCCATTGGAACAGATAACACCACAATTTTCTGGCACATCTAGCTTACAGCCAGCTGCTGCATTTCTGTCAGTTCTAGCCTTGATACATATTTTACAGGTCCACAAGGTGAAAAGAGCCAATAACATGAATTTAAACATGTCTGGCATTCCACTAAGACAGTCGGGGCATTTGAAGCCTGGGGGCAAAGCATCAATTATATTATCTATTCATGGGGAAACATGGAGAGAGGGAAATTGAGTAGAATCAAAGTTTAACCTGCTAATCATGCATGCAAACTTGATTTTATGAGGTAACAATGGAATGCACTCTATTAGTAGCAGACTGTACACTGGCTTTATTTTTAATAAGTCCTTATGTTCCATTAAGTTGCCCTTATTCTCACAGCAAAAAAAGAAATGTCTCTGTCCCAGGAAAAGTTACGCATTTTAGACTGGCTTTATTTTCAGGGGGTTTTATGTTGTTGGGGGTACTGTTTTATTTATGATTTGTATAAAAGAAGTTCCAGCTTTTCCCATAATCATAATTATTTTTGCACTAGGAAAAACAAAAATGGATAACCTCCTCTATCTGGGATATCTGCAGATAATGGCATGGTCTACTAATGTCTTTGCAGAAAACGTGCTTTTCCATGAAGAAAAACAAAAGGAGAAAGTAGTCTGTAATCATTGACTGGAAGCTACTTAGACATTGAATTGTAGGCTCAAACTAATATTGACAAGGAATCCAAATGCATGTGTTAGTAGAAGATGTAACAGAAAAGCACCTGCATTTGTCCCTTAGCATGTATGTATGGCACAGCATTCAGATTTCAGTGCTATAGGTGGTGATTTGGAGACTATTCAGGCAGAGTCCTGCAATCACATATGACCCTCTTGTCAGTGAATAGCACTGAATTCAATCTCCTATTTAATTATAAACATTAATAATACAGAGGAAATTAGAACAACATTTCAGATGCTGAGACCAGTAGAGGCATCCTTGTTTTCCAGTAGTCAAATATGTGTGTCATCCACTTCTGAGATGCTGGCATGCTGCACATTTCATTCCTGAACAGATGACACGTGACTTGTTATTCTGGGAGGGTGACAACTTGATGGCTGGTCTTTTACAGAGTAAAAGGGTTTTCACTTAACACCCCCCTGTTTCCTAGATGTGTACTGCAGGAGGTATATAGAGATACACACACACAAATGCATAGCTATAGAAGGTGAATGGAAAGCAAGTGAGGAGAAAAAACTGAATGTGCTATAGCTTTGGTCTCACATGAAGAAGTTCTGCCAAGCTGGTGACAAGCCCTCCTTCCTCCACTCATACCTTTTCTACAGCTAAAAAGTGTTGTTTTTAAAACTACATAGGTATCTTAAGTTATAAAAAGCTTTAAAATAAGTAACAGCAACTGTACCTTGAGCAAAGGTACAAGTCATTTCTTAAGGACTAAAGCCAAGTCTAATTTATCTCCAAAAAAGTGTAGCAATATCAATATTTTCCTTAATTTTTCTTTGTTTGACAAAAGTTTCAGAATTTATTCAAAAAATATCCATGTGGAAAATATCTTAAAGAATACAGGATTCATGCCAGTAATAAAGACCTTGTGAATTAAGTATGGAATTGGGATTTGGGAATCTGGTCTCAATTGCTTTTGAGAAAACTGTATATTTGTGCAACTCAGGTAAGCATCTCAGTCAAAAAACACTAGGTTAGTAAGAGTCTTCTCTTTGACCTCCTTTTCTCTCATTTATTCCCTGTTAAAGGATAGGGACTAAATCTAGATACAGATTTCTACTGTAAAAATGCAATCAATTATACTTAATTGTAATAAATTATAATTTTGGCTGCTAAATACTTTTATTCTGCCCAAAAATTAAGACAGACTACAAAATTAAGAATCTGTATTTTCTCTTCGTAATAAACAAAACACACGCAATTTAAATAAGCCACTAGACATTTCCTTGGGGAAAAAACCAAACAAACCAAAACAAAAACCAGAAAAACACTTTAAAATTATTAACTATTCATTCAATAACATTTTTAAAAATTTATTTACAAGACTGGAATGTTAAAAAGAGCATGAACTGGCTTACAAGTACTTTCAGCTTTCCCAGGTTCAGTGTGATATTTTCTTTTCCTTTTTATTAGGAAAGGAATCTACAGATAGTTTAAATCCTTTTTTTAGTTCTACTCACTGATGTAAAAGCACAGAGTGTAAAACTGCTTTTAAACAAAATGCTGATTTATTTTCTTTTGCAAATTAGAACTAAAATAATAATTTTGGAATAAAATTAAAAATCTCTGTCAACTCAAGCTGAAATACTCTCTCTCATCTGTCTTTCTAGTTTTAATTTTTCTATTTTTAAAAACCGAAGCAAAATAAAAATTATACATTTTTTCAAAATCAAATTGATATGCTTCATTTTTTATAATGTCAAAATGAAATATTTAATAAGTATTAATATTTTTCCCAAAGTACCAAAAATATTTGAATCAGCTCATCTTTGCAGTCCACCATTTTAATTTAAAAAATTTAAAAAAAACTAAACTAAAAAAAAACCCCACAGATAATCCATCAGCCATGCAGACTGAAAAGAAAGGAAGTTTTAAGATCTAATTAAATCACCCTAAAGCACAGAGCAATTTTTAAAATGCTGGACACAGTGGAAGTCTGGAAGAAAAGTGAACATCTACCCCACATATTTGTGATTTCATAGCTATGCTATTACCCACTATTTCAAAAACTGCTCCATTAAAATGTTTTACACTTAAATATAGGTTTAAAATACACAGGTGACACTGTCAGCACTTTTCAGCACTCTATAACCACTGTTCCCATACATAAAACCCTCAGTAACAGCAATTCTGTGCATATCTTTTGTCGTAAATTAAAACTCTCAGCTTTTCATCCATATTCAGCTTGTAATGATAAGATATGCATGAATTATTAAACAATTGGCCATGGCTTCATGTGTAAGTTTATCCTTCCATATCACCTTTTCTTCCTTTATATCTGAAGTATCTTGTCAAATGCTTTGTAGGACTGCTGAAGGCTACATTCTCCGTACCTGTTCTTAGAGAAAATGCTAATGGGTTTTTTGCTTGGTTTAGAGGAGATAAGTTTTAATAGAGTTTAATTTGACTTTCATTTCCAGCATATCACAGTAATTTCACGAAAATGGAAAACATCCTGCTGTTTGCATTTGAATCAAACTCCTGGCAGGTTCATTCCAAGATTTCTGTTTGTTTGCATTAAGTGGAGGTTTCAACATCAACCTGTGCCAGCATCCAGCCTGTTTTTTACTGTGAACTGCAGCTAGTCACCATGTCTTTCAGACACACTGTTCTTAGTGCTATTTGTTGTTCACATTACCAGAATGATGGAGAGACCTGCCTTTTAACTTCCAACTTTACCAGTGGCTAAGAAAAGAAAAAAAGGAAAGAAAGAAGAGGTGACTTGATCCCAAAGAGCTTACAGTCCAAGGATAAAGCAGGAGACAAGTGAGAAGAGGTAGCAAAGGGGCTAATGAGAAGGTGTTGATCAGAATTAGACATATGATCCAGCTAAGCATAGCCACCATTTATGAACCTAAAGATCAGTTTTAAGCCAAGGAGTAATCTGGTTTCCAGCACGTGACATTTTCTCATCTTGCAGTTCAATGAGATGTTGAATACTAACACAGCAAAGAGCTGGGGTGTATTTATTCAGAAGAAACAATACCAAACTTCTCAGTTTTGAATAAAGAGGTCTTAATGTCCTTGTTCCTCAGGCACACATACCCTGTTTCCAGGAGCCAAGTTCAGCCATCATATTTGTATATTTGGTGCAAGTGCAACTCCATGAGTGTCACTGCTGGGAATCAACAGCATAAAGATTGGGAAGTCATTAATTGCGTGGCAATAAACTTAGGCCATGAGTGAGTAAACTCAGATATAACACTGATGTAAAGGTGGTGCTGCTGAAAGCGTGGCTGATGTACAGCCTTGGTGCCTAGCAAAAATGTTTTCTTTTAATAGTTTTCTTCACTTAATAGTTACTCATTTCAAACTGTCTCCTTCTAACTGTGTATACCGTGCTTTGCTGCAGTGCAGAGGAAATTTATTCTTTTGACACATTTATTCTTTTAATGGTTATTCATTTGAAAGAGTTTCACTGTGTGAGTGTACATTTTAGTTTGGTGCAAAAGAAATTCATCGTTTTGACAGTTTTATTCTTTTAACGTTTATTCATTTAAATAGGGCCACAGTCTGCAATGTTGTTAACAAGAAAACTCTAGAAAGAGGATGCTGCAGGTTAAATAAGTCCATCATGTTGGATGCTTCAAAGGAGTACAGCATACTCTCTCATTTCTAATGTGGCAGGCACCTACATAAAAGCTTCATTTGTCTCTGTAATTTACCCAAAAATACCTCAGACAGGCAAGAGAAAAATGTGTGCTAAACAAGGTTTAAATATGCTCAATTAGAGATGGCATCATAATTTTTGGACGTTAATTAACTGTCAGATGAGTCTTCATCTGCATCTTTCGTGCTAGAACATTCGGCACAGTGTTGCACACTGATTGTATTCTTTCCATTCCTTTTTTAAAGCCAGAGGGAAATTCTGTTTCTGAAAGAAAAAATTCATTATGTTTTTGCCAGGTCAAAGGCAGGGAGGGAAGGCAGGTAGGAAGGCAGGGAGGGAGCGAGGGAGGAAGGAAGGAAGGAAGGAAGGAAGGAAGGAAGGAAGGAAGGAAGGGACTACACAAATGAATTCTGAAGTCTTAGGTGGGCTGACAGGATGTAATAAAAACTGCATTTTCAGTGACTTAAGCTATTAGTGACCAACAGAGGAAACAAAGAGGATGGTGTACATTTATTTAAATGCATTTTATTTTGTATAGTTCAAAGCCACAGTGCTACTCAGTAAATAAGCTAAACAACATGCAATAAGGCCTAAACACTTAAAATCTCACAGTACATTTCTCCCAATGACCTATGTACTGCTGTAAAGAAGAAAAGAAAAAGTTTATATCTTAGGACATATTTAATCAAATACAGAATGCAAGTATTACCTCCTCACAGTAAATAAACTCAAGACATTGGCCATTTGAGGAGTTTCATTAGAGGTACTAAACAAGGAAAAAGAAATTATACAATTCCAAAGGAACAATTTACATTTCTGGTTTTTCAAAAGATGATAATCCAAATCAAAATGGTGATGATAGTTATAATTTACTTTAAAGAATTTCATCAGCTGCTCATGTTTATTAAACTATAATTATGAGCTCAATTTTTCAAGAACTGTGGGTAATACTGCTTCCAGCATTTTTTAAGAAACAATGAGGGATGTTTAAGGTTGGTTGCTTTAAAATTTCTGAAAATTGGCTCCCTGGTAGAGCAGTGAAAAATAGATTTACAGTAATTAAAACATTCTAAATCACTAACTACCTAAAAACAATAGAGACATTACTAATTATGTCCTAAGATTTCACCTGAAATCTGAAATATGTCAGATTTCCTGGCATTTCAAGTTGTTTGCTAAAAAATGACAAACATTAACAAGATCATTCCTGTTTTATCTCTTATGTGATCTGTACACTGAAATTTTTACCAATCTGCATAAGACCTCATGCTTAAGCAATTTTGTATTCCAATATTATTTTTTTTCTCAGCATATGCTTTGAGTTTTCTAGCTTATGTGTGCAATTCTCTGAAATGAAGCTTGAGCAAATTTTCTTTCCTACAGAGTGCTATGTTTTTACTTCTGTTCTGATTTAATAGCCCCATGTCTTCTGCAGAAACTTATTACTGTGGGGAAAACTTCAATAACTTGGATATTCTGGTTTGTTTTGTTTTGTTTTTCCTTTTTGCACACAGTTCCAAAGACACCTCCAGCTAATGTAAGCGGCAGAAGTGGAAGGCGACATGAATTAGTAATAGCATGGGAGGTAAGGGACTTTTCTGTTTACAGGTTTTGTTTAATGTTAACTTCTTCAAGGACAAAGTAAAGAGTACCTACTGGGTTTTCCTTACAACAAATCTTGTCAACACACGAACACAAAACACTGCTCTTAAATATGTTCTAAAATTTCAAAGTACTGTTCATTTTCATGAGGTTTGAGTAGAAGACATTATGGCATTTGCTCCAAAGTTCTACCAATTCATCAGGCTTTTCTTCCTGATCTACTGTTTGGGTTTATTTGATTTTTCTGGAACTTATGCAAACACCGGATGAAATAATAGCTAAGAGAAGAGAAGAAAGCCATGTAAATTTTTTTAAACTTCAATTAAGAAATAATTATTTTTAATTGTTGAATAAAAATATGAAACTAAAGAGACTCTTGAGAACATATTTGTGGTGCAAGATGCAACACAGACATATGGTCATGCCAGTGGGCAGTTGGAGGAGTGGGAGTTGCTTTCTCTGCTAATCATAAAAAACAGTACAACAGAGACTTTTCTTAAGGAGTTTTCAAAACTTCTAGATTCATCATAAACAGTTTCAGATTCATAAAAATTCATATATATACACACACATATGCATGCCAATTTGAGGAGCAATTCAGATAGTAGGAGACACACCAAATTCTACTTGTTTCAACTGGCAAATTTAAGGATGTCTAAAGAGACTGCCTTCTGTTGGCACATCTGCCTTTTTCAACACCAGCTACCAAAGACAGCTGAGACAAAGCTGACTTCAGTTTGCTTTATACTCTATAAGGGTAAATATCAACATCTCACTTATGAGGAGAGAATTTGCTGAATCCCAAACAAAAATACCAGGTGGCTAGAACTGTATCTGATGTGAACAGACCTAACCCCAGTCCCTAATAAGATATATTAGTATGTGATAGTCTTATTAAGTGTCTTTGTAGCATTTCGAAGGTGACTGGGTCGGGGGACTACTGGAGAGTGTTGTAACTCACACTCTGTCAAAGGCCAAAGTTTTCTTCCAAAGGAAACCAAAGCCCCAGGGGTGAGACGAGGTTACAAAGTCTGTCTTAATTTTGCATGACTTTTTTTTTTATGGGATGTGCAGTGCACAGCTTCAGAAGGATGGGTAGAAAATTTTGTCTGCAAGTGGAGTGCCAGGTGATGAGACATTCACTTGAAATGTGGAGGGGAGAGGATTCAGTGTTGGCTGTGCCCCGGCTCTGATTCATATGTCCATTAGCTGCATATCTATGATGGACATTTCAAGAGAGGTAGTTTAGACACCCATTTTTGGACATTTCCCATAGATTTAATATGCAGACAGCTATTAAATATAACTTAATCCCTAAACTAGTCCATTGACTTCATAATAAATGTAAGATACTGTTAATTTACTAATTAGCGTGAAACGTTCCATTCATTGAGTTAGACACGTAAGTTTTAGCTTTTGCAGTGCACAGACTCTAAAACAGATAAATCCCTTTTCTAACTGCCTGCTAATGTCAGGTGAGACACAATTTAGGTGGCTAATTTCACAGGTGCTCTGAGGAAGGAAAAGCAAATGAGGTTTTTCAACCAAAAAAAAATTTAAAAACTTTTTGATAATTGGAGCAACTTAGATTTATTACATTGCATCTTAAGCCTTAAGTTGAACCCTGGGCTTAAATCGCTAAGATTTAACACCTCATTTGGAACAGAATTTAGACAGGCTGGCACCTAAAACCCAAAGGAGTCCCACAATAGTACATATCATGCACATCATGTTACTATCAATATATTGCTCTATATTTTTAACAAGGCCACTGCTAGGGGCTATTCCACTTAAAGCTAACTGGTTAAAGCATAAACCAAAAAGTGGGATATATAAAACAAAACATTTTTCTGAGCACAGGAGCTCATTCAGTCCTAGGACAATGACCTAAGTATGGCAATTAGTTGAGGAAACTCTCTTAGAATGTTCCTCTTTGGAAGCTATTGTCATTATGAGGACAGGTATAGTAAGTAAAATCCTATAATACAACTGTGACCTTTTTCTAAATTAATAAAACAGTTTCTGATCATAAGTATGTTTCTGAACTTAATTTTTCAGCCAGTGTCAGAAGAGTTTCAGAGTGGAGAAGGATTTGGATATATTGTAGCCTTCAGACCCAATGGAACGCGTGGGTGGAAGGAAAAAATGGTGACATCTTCAGATGCTTCAAAATTCATCTACAGAGATGAAAGTGTGCCACCTCTGACTCCTTTTGAGGTGAAAGTTGGTGTTTACAACAACAAAGGAGATGGTCCCTTCAGCCCTATTGTGGTCATCTGCTCAGCTGAAGGAGGTCAGTTCAACATGAAGTTAAATTGCATATTGTGAGCAATATTAAGTCTTTCATATATAATGCATGCTCTTATAACACTCTTTTTAAATCTTAAATTAAAAATTTCTCTGCAGAAGTGCTAAATAAAAACAGGTTTTGCAGAGAAGGAAGTGAACTAACTTGACAAGCTTCCCTAGAAAGCAAATAACAAGGTTTAGGAATAGACTTCAAGCCACATCAGTCACAATCAAAAAGAAAAAAGAAAAAAGAAAAAAGAAAAAAGAAAAAAGAAAAAAGAAAAAAAAAAAAAGAAAAAAGAAAAAAGAAAAAAGAAAAAAGAAAAAAGAAAAAAGAAAAAAATAACACCAGCCTTATTTTCATGAAAGTTCATTCTTAATATGAAATCATTAGCCTTAACTTTAGACAGGGTTTCTCTAACACTGAGCAAAGAAAGGATGCTTTATTATTATTCTATTGTTTCTGAGATTCATGATCCTTTTTTTGATGGGTTAATCAGACAACAGCTCAAAGACTAAATAAATTCACTTTTGAATGTTCATTTCCTGGTTAATGCATTCTAAAAGTGCACAGAAACAAATTTTGTTCTAATTTTTATTTCATTAGTAGAAAAGTTCTGACTTTGCATTAATGTCCCAGTCTTCAATGTGAATTATAGGAATATCTCTCAAGAACAAATGAAAAATATTTTTTGAAATTTTCTATTGAGAATTGATATAAATTCTAAACAGTATTTTTTGGGGCAGAAAAGAAACAAAAACAACCAACAAGCACTAATTTGGACTAGTAAACGAAGTTGTTCTGTTTTAACAGGACCCAGAGTATAGGGAAAAAAAAGCATGCACAAAAAAGGCAAATAAATGTTATCCACAAGAATATTTTGAGCAGCTCCATTACTGAAATTCATAAACTTCAGTGTTTCTTTACTATACTATCTTGAGTTATTCCACTGTCTCCTATTAAAGAGAATAAAATAAGCAGAGTCCTAGTGTAGATGAGAGGAATTTCATACTCTTTCTATGAAAAAGCAGAGTGAAGATAATAATATTTCATGTGAAGCTGGAAAACATTAAGTGTTATTTCATATTAGCCCACAATAAATTTATAATTTTGGAACCATGATGTAGCAGACACTGTCTACTACTATTCTCTCACAGTAATTAGAGGTGTTGGAGCTGCTGTTTTTGCTAAAAGCAGTTCCAGTAATTAGGTTTTGTTCCACTTTTTGAATCAGGATTACCAAATAGTCATATTTTTATAAAAACAATTTCATTTTAAACTGTAAAAATTGCACAGTACAACTTGAAAATGGTTCATTTGAATTCCCTGATCCTCAATGAAAATTGATACTGTGAGGCCAATGGTGATGTTTTTATTTTTTAATAATTTCATCCTCTAAGCAGAAAGTTCATAGCAAATAAAGTTTTGCAAAGGAAGGGAGACAGACACTTTAATTTTTTTTTTAGTAGCAAAAGATATTTTAACAAAAGCTGAATGCTGAATTGTAATAATGCATCCTTATACCTTTGCTTGTTATTCGAACAAGACTGGAAATAGAATAATTAGTAATATATAAACAATTTTTTCCTATCAGTCCTTTAATAAAATGAACTTTAAAATACGAACTTTACAAATGGTCTTAATAGAATATTAAAATTAACTTTCTCTAGAAACCAACTTTTCTGATTTTAATTCAGTAACTTGAAAGTACCTATCTATTATAGCTTTGCTAATTCAGTCTCTGTGTGTGTCTGTATATTAGACTTGTCTTTTGTAAGAGGAATTCTATGGGCCTAAATATTTTGCAAGACTTATATTTCAGGAAAACTATGGGATGCTGTGACATTACAGTACAAAATTAATTTATAAAAATATTTCCTCCAGAAAAACCCAAGGTAATATACTGAGAATTTAAAGGAGAATTAAACAGTTTATTACAGCTAAATTCTGGGCAATATGAAGATTGAGGACAATAGACATTGGAGTTTGCTATGAAAATGGGGTACTTCTTTTGAAAGAGGTATGGACTGTCATGCTACAGGAGCTAAACAATTGAAGGCACCATTTTTCAAGGATTTCTATTAAAGAGTAGATATTAAATAACAATTGACAGTACAATATATTATGGTCCTAGGGCTGATCCAGAAAACCCTTTGCTTACTTGCTTTTCATCGCATATTCAATTCACTGCTCAGCAAACATCTAGAAAAAGCAATAGGATAAAAATATTAAAAATTATGACTTTATGTTACATATTACAAGTTTTCCCTCATCTAGAAATGGATCTACTATTGTTTAACGGTGTAACAAATTTGTCTAAGGAAGTCTAAAACATGTTGACTCTGCTAAGCACACTGGAAAATACAAAGAGTTTTCACAGGACAGATTCTGAACCATGAAGAAATCTCGTATTTATTAAGAATGAATGCATCTCCTTTTTCTGTATGACTGTGACAGCATACTGTGTGCTTTCTGATTCACATTCAGAGCCCTTTTGTGGTGCCTCTGAGTTGTTCTTAAGCAAGAAACTTGGCAGGTGATGTTGAGTAACACAACAGACTGCCCTCTGATTACATAAAGTGATTCAGTCAGGCAAAAGGCTTAAAACATTGCCTTCCGAGTAAAAGAACTCAGAAAATTTGACCATTTGACCAAAACACTGAGCACTTTTTCAGAAGTAAATAGAGTGGCTAATATTTTTCTGTCTATTAAGTCAGATCATATAATAGAATCATAGAATGATTTGTGTTGGAAGGGACCTTAGATATCTTCAAGCTTTAACACACTTTGCTGTGGGCAGAGGACCTTCCACTAGACCAAGTTGCTCAAAGTCCCATCCAGCCTGGCCTTGAACACTTTCAGGGATGGGGCATTCACAACTTCTCTGGGCAACTTGTTCCAGGGTCTCCCTACCCTCACAGTAATTAATTTCTAACAACTAATCTAAATCTCTCCTCTTTTAGTTTAAATCCATTCCCCCTTGTCCTGTTAATCTGCCTGTGTAAAAATCTCTGTGCCTTTTTTAAAAGCTTCCTTTAAGTACTGTAAGACTACTAGAAAGGCTCACTGGGGCCTTCTCTTCTCCAGGCTGAACAACCCCAACTCTCTCAGCCTGTCTTCATAGGAGAGGTGTTCCAGCACTCTGAACAACTTCATGTCCATCCTCTGGACCTGCTTTAACAGGTCCACATCTTTCCTGTGCTGAGGCCCCAGAGCTGGATACAGCACTGCAGGTGGGGTCTCACCAGAGCAGAGCAGAGGGACAGAATCCCCTCCCTGGCCCTGCTGCCCACGCTGCTTTGGATGCAGCCCAGGATGTGGTTGGCTTTATGGGCTGCAAGTGCACATTGCTGGCTCATATACAGCTTTTCATCCATGAGAACTCACCTTCTTCTCTTCAGGGCCGCTCTCAATTAGTTCTTCTCCCAGTCCATATTTGTGCTTGAGACTGCCCCAATTCAGGTGCAGAACCTTGCACTTGACCTTGTTAAACCTCATGGAGTTCCCATGGGCCCACTTCTATAGCTTGTCCAGGTCCCTCTGGATGGCATCCTGTCCTTCAGGTGTGTCAGCTGAAGCACTCAGCTTGTTGTCATCTGCAAACTCACTGAGGGTGCCCTTGATTTCGCTGTCCATGTCATTGATAAAGATATTGATGAGCACTGGTCCCAAGGCAGAGCCCTGAGGATACCACTTGTCACCAGCCTCCACCTGGACACAGAGCCAACAGATATTTAGAAGACAGAATTATACCAATGATTGGTGAAGCATCAGTGATAGTGGTGACCCAAAGTTGAAGAGGCAAGAAAGTCTTAACTGGTTATAGATACTTTCAGACCTTTTTCCTCCCTAACCAGTATTTTGACTTCTTAAAAATCATCACCAGGATATAGTTCATGGGAAAGACTGTCCAGGAGCTAAAAGTGAAAATGAATGTAATGGAAGAATAGAGAATAGTATGGAGAATCAGTTAAAAAGGTTGTACAAAACCAAACACTTAACCCATGGAGATAAACAAGCAAATACATGTGTGACTCTCTGGAAAAGGTGGCTTAATGCAGTAGTAAAGTTTGAAGGAGGAGCCTTTCCCAGAAACACTAGGAAAGGAAAAAAAAAGCAAGTAATCAAAGAGAAAAGAAAAAAATAGAGGTCACATGTAAGGATGTATGAGAGCCAGGAAGCAGTTCTGAAGAGGGAATGAAGATGATGCTCAGAAGATGAAGGATAGAAAAAAGATGCACAATTTCTTCAATAAGAAGGCAGAGCAGAAGGACACAGTAGACATTTCCATCACCAGGGAAGGACAAGCCTGAACCTTAAATGAAGAAAAACTTTAATAACAGAAAGAGACATGAGACCACATGGAGAGCACCAAAAATCAGGCTACCTGCCAAGAGAAAGGTTGCAGTGTGCAGGCCTGAGGCTGAAAAGGATCGTGAACAGAACAGAGAGAAATCTTCTGACCATACTTTCTGTCAGGAAAATAAGGTATCAGATTCATGCTAGAACACACTGAAACAGCACTGAGTTTCAGTGCAGGTACAGATGATTTTTATCCACAGAAGAAAAAAAATTGTAAAGGCACTAGACACTGAAAATAAAGCAATGAACAAAAGCAATGTTATCACTGTTACAACATAAACATTTATGCATCCTTTTTTATTGATGACTGCATTCCACTTAAATACTGAGGTGCTAAGCATTCCAAGGTTACTAATACAATATTTCAGTATCAGGGAAAAACATATGCAATCTCTATGTGTGGCTTTGATTCACTGGAAAATGAAAACTGGGAAAATCACGAATATAGAAATGGAGAAGGAAATAAGAGTGTGAAAGTATGATGGCAAGAAGATGGAAAAGGCTGTGCTGATAACAGTGATGACCAGGCTGACTCTCTTTAACAGGCATGGCTAGACAAACTATGAGCTACACAGGAAAGACAAAACAAAAGTAAGATGTCATAACATGCTGATGATGTGATAATGCATCAGGAAATACAAAGCCAGTGTTTGGATAAAACAGAATAACCTTGGGTTCCATGCAATTTTGGAAAAGGGCAATCAAAAGAGCTTAAAGTGAAGCTAGAGGTCAGTTGCTGATTATACTGATCAATTAGGATGCTGAGAAATTGTTGATATATACTACAGAATGCTGTTATTTATGGGAGAAATTAGCTGTTCAGAGTGGTTTGGATAGTAAAAACTAATTAGTAAGGACTAATGACCTTGTGTTCTGGCTGTGCTAATTAGCAGATTCTTTATCCAGTACTGACTAAGTGAGAAGAAATAACAGTACAATAGCCTTGTTCTGATGAATAATTAAGACACTATAGAAAAGCTGATAATAACAAATAACAGTGGAACACATCATTGTTAAAAAGCAGGAAATTATTTTATTAACTGGAATTAACAGTTGAAACTAAAAATAGAAGTGTTTTGGAATGTCTCTAAGCCAAAGGTGTAACAGATATTTGAAGTTTTTATTGCAAGAAATGGTACATTTCTGAGACAGAACATTACATCTGAGGATCTATAGATATACCCTCTAAAGATATTCAGAATCAGTAAGAACCATACATAATACAATCTAAGTAAAGGAAAGGATAAAAATAGCACAAGTACAGACAAAAAGTAAGTTTAGTTTTTTTAAAAGTTAGGAAAGTATATAAGGCATGAAAAACTGAAGTAAATAAGACATTGATATTATATAAATAATCAAGGAATGGACAACAATAATGAACATCTTCTTCATTTATTTTAAATAAATAAGATTATATAGACAGGATAGCTAGTAAGAATGTGAAAGTGAAATTTTTTACATCTGTAGTGAAAACGTCTGGTATTGTCAATTGTCAGAAATTCAATCTCTTCCAAATTAAACAATGCAGAATTTTCTATTCAAATGTACCATAAATAAAATTTAACCTGTTTTTCCACACATGGAGATGGGGTAGAACTTACACATAAAAAGATTCAAATGTTTTAATTTGTATCAGGACATTATTCTGATAAAACTGTCACAACCTGGGGCAGCCCAAATTTCCCAGAGTCAACATGGATGATGCCAACAGTGTGATGCTACAGATAGCTGTATCTCCATGCTCAGGATGGTGCCTGGTCTCTCTGTTCCTATTTAGTTTGCAAGTATAGATGCAGCCTAAAAGCACAAGGATAAATATGAATTAGAGTACTCTACAGTATGGAAATAGGTGACAATATAAAAGGAAATAGAAATAAACTTCTGGAAGAAAGAAGGAACCCAACTGGTTTCAAGATGAGTTAGGTCTTTTATAAAGGGTTTTTGTGTTAATGATTTTCTCAGTGGCTGATACAGGATCAGTTCTGTTCATTTCAGTACCTAATTTCTCCTTCAGGCACCTGACAGAATTATCTTCACAACAATTGAAAGATCTATAATTTTGATAAACAGAGTAGTGAATACTAGTAAAAACTTCTATATAGGAAATAGAAAGCCCTGAGCAGTACAGGTTAAAGCCTGAAGACTCTCATACTCACTGTTCAAAACCTCCTGAGGGACTCCAGATGCAGTTCTGTAATATATACAAGATGCAATGATACTGCACAGAGGTCTTGTTCTTGCTTTGTATGGATTTGTGGTAATTCATTGAGCCAATGGAGATCCAAAGCTCTCAGTTATTTGAAAGGCAAAGGACCATACAAAAGCCTTTGCAATTTTTTTCCTCTATATTTAGAAAAATAAATTACTCATTTCTTTTCATTGAGAGGAATTAATATGCAATTACACACTTTTGAATACAGCCTCAATGTCTTTAATTAAAATCTTAAATTTATGAAGTGAAATCCTGTGATTCATTTTATAGCTAAAGCTGAACTACTTGGGGTTTAGGTGAACCCAAAAACTAATAAATTGGCAGATTAGCTGTAAACTACTGAGGGTTATTTCCTGATTCTACTAGATGATCTGTCTGGAGAGATCCTGTGAGAGCTCAGCTAGAGCTGTCTCAAATGTTTTTTTAAGGAATGAAATCACAGTCCTGACATACAGGAACTAATTAAGCACTCCTCTGACCAATGGCACTAGCCCCATGGGAAGGCAGATGTGCCATCAATATAATGGGCACATCCCCTCCTCAAGTGCTGAGGGTATCTCTGTCTGCCATGCCACTTGATGGAAACGAACCATTCGCATTCATGAAGGTGGCAACACCCCTCTGGTAAAGTCTTCATGGAATAAGGCAGCTCCTTTTTCCCAGGTGACACTCTGCTGTGCAACAAATCTGGGTTATTCCATAGGGAAGGGAGAGCCACAGCAGGATGTACACTGTGAGAAAGTGTGCAGGAGAGCATCATAACAGGAGAAGGCTTCAGAAGTTCTACCCAACAAGTAAGAATATTTCATCACTAAATCAAAAATATTCAGAGCAGAGGTCTTCACTGCTAGCTCATTCCAACACTCTTCTAATTTTTGTGTGTTTTAAAGTCCTCTGCAAAGGCACTGGTCAGAGAGTAGGAGAAAATAGAAAGGACTTGTGGAAAAGTGAGAAGTCTGAAGGCCTGTCCTGGAAACAGTAATCTTTTTTCTGCTATTGCGGAAACCGGTTATCTTTTCCCTTTGAGCATAAGATTCTGGGGGAAGTTTTATATCCTGATGGCAGCCATTTCACTGCAGATCTGGTGGAGTCCCCCATTTCTCAGGAATGGAAGGAGTTCACTGAAGGTTCTCTGATTTGGAAGATAGTCTGTGTGGCTATTTCTAGCAATGAAGCAATTGGTACCACTTTCTTTACCTACAGTTGACACAAGAGGTTTTCCTTCTGATTTATCTCTTGTGGGTTTTTCCACAGAGAGGCATTATCACAGAAATAGATCCTGGCTGAAATCCCAAAATCTCAACTATGAAGAACTGCCTGCAGTCATAATGCAGTTGCTCAGACTGAGGTTGTTAGCTTCAAATAAGAGCTCAAGTTTTGAATAAGGCTACTTTGTAAAAATCTTTTTTGAAATCAAAGAACTGAACAGATATGAAGTGATTGGTTGAGTAGTCCTGGCTGAGGCTCTGTTCCACAGAAGAATTAAAACAACATAAATTTCAGTAGGCTCTTGGACTTGTTTTTGAAGGTAGATGATGTGGAAATCCTTAAGGATGAATATTTCAGAAAAACAGATCAGTTTACAGTCATAAATAGGTAAAACACACTGAGGGCTGGTAACTGATTCTTCTTTCTTTACTTTCCAGTGTCAAAATTCAGGATTCCCTCACTGAACATTAGATCAGTGCAAGTAGTGTAAATGCATGTCCTGCCATTTTACAGCCATCCCAAAGACCTATGTATTGATCATGTTTCTTTAAAGTGTGATTGCAGCACAGGGAAAGACAACGTTTCATGGACATTGTGCACATGAGAATTTATTGTACTGCATCTTTAATTCAAACAGGGAATATTAAAGAGACTATTAAAGATGCTGGCCCTTTTGCTTTTTTCAAGAAGTATGACCTTAGGTAGACACCTATAGGTCTAGTGTAATGACAAGATCTGAAGAAAATAATATGATTATAACATCAGTGACCATAACAAGAAAAGCTAATGAACCTATCAAACTTATCATTAATTTTAGACACAGAGAATAAAGCATGACATTGGAGTGAACCACAGACTGTATTATATCACCAGAAATTATATGGTCCTCATCATATCTGAATCAATAAAAAATGCTATTTAGTCTCCAAAAACTTTCAGACAGTCATAATGTATCTTATCCCCAAATATATAATTTCTGTTGTTCTGCTGAACACTATTCTCAGTGCCTAATATCAGTGAAACTGCAATGAATTATTTCTGAATATGCAAGAAATACATTTTCTTCACATAAAAAAAATCCAAACTATTTCCGCTCCATTTGTTGAAAATGATTTTTAAAAACATCAGAAAATATTCTGTGTTTCTATTCAAGCAATATACAAACCACTCCTAGTGAGTGCTATGAAGAGGAAATGATACCTGCATTTATAGCAAATGTAAAGTCTGCCAACCAAGATTTCGTGTACATCTCAAATTATTTATCCCACTGCAATCTTTTCTGACAACAAGGTAATTGCTTCAATAATACAAAAACTAGAAAATAGCTTTTGCCACACAAATCTTAGTAGTACATAAAATAGAAAGCAGGATATAACTGTTGAACAGAAAGTCATATTACGAGCAATGTATTTCTTCATAGTGCAATTCTTTCAGTATTGAATTTAAAAGATCATTTCTCTTATTCCTGAACACATTTTTTTTTTATTCTTTATTACTTAAAAAGTTCCAAACACATTTTATACTTATTAGTAATACTCATTGTTGGCAAACACTACTTTGGATCACATCAGAATTACTTCTTTTCTTCAGATGTAAATAAAAAAAGAGATCAAGAAAGAGTAACAAACATTGAAAGTCAGACATCAAAAAGGATGAAAAATTTATATGAGCCATGTCAAAAATATGTATAGGGCAACAGTGCTAGAACAACGGCTGCAATATGATCAGAGAAAGGAGGGTAGCTAATGAGTCAACACTGATGTTAGGTATCTTACATATTAGGTGGTTTGATCACTGAGAAAAATATATCATTTTACCTCAGGCTGTTCTGCAAGGAAACTCCTTGTCTGTAACCCTGTTAAACACGTCCCAAAAAACCCCATTTTTCAGAAAGCTCTTTGATGTGTCTCCCTATATTATAAAACCAGGACCTCTGCCTGCCCTTCAGGAACAGATCAACACATTAGAAATGTAATGAGGAATATTAGGCCAAGGAAGAAATCGCAGGCTCTGTGACTCCAGGGGAATGTGAATTCACGTTTTTGCTGAGCAAGTGAACTACACCAGAAAGGTGGTGAACCACCCTATTGTGTGCTCCACAGTATAAATACAAGCCTTGCCTCCTCAGCTGGTCTTAAGAAAATTTTCAGTCATATTTATGTAATAAACCAAAAGACACACAAGATTTCCTTGACTCATATCCCAGTTTCAAACGAGACAATTTCTGGAAACTCGTCACTCCCAGTATACTGTAACAGGTGATACAAGTGAGTAGTGGGGTGCTCAATAGCCTGTCATGGCAAATCTCTGGGGACATTTACCAATGTCCCAACCACTGAAAGAAGCTGGGCCTCTATAAAGTGTGTGTTGATGTGAAAGTACAAGGGCAAACACACCTATGACAACACTGTTGGGGAAGTGTGGTATATAAAGCATCCTACAGCCCTGTGCTTCCAGTAAGCACCCTGGCCATACCCCAGCATCACCAAAGGACACCCAGCCTTGCTGGGCCACAGGAAGGGTCCTCTGTTCTGGATAACCAGGAGGTCAGGACTGCAGAGTGTCTTATGAATAGCATGGAGATAGAAACACGAACAGAGGGCCAAAGGTAACAACACAGGTAATCAGAGGGACAAACCATAGGTCTTGGTGCCTTCATAAATAGTAAATGCTTCACAGCAGAGAGTAGGTGGGACATCCCAAACACTGGTGCCTGTGACTTCAAGGACATAATAACATAGTCGTAAAAAAAATCTTTTACACTGCATTTCACTACAGTGCTAGGTATCATTTCCAACTCAGTATTGCCCCAGGGCAGGACTGACTGAGCACCCCAGCGAGGTATTGCTCATCCTGAGCTGACAGAATGGCACTAAGAAGCCACAAATAGAATGAATGCTCCATTTACTGCTGCAGTTAGGGCTGTGAAAGAGGTGTGTGAGGCAGGGGACATATACACAAATATTAAAGCTTTTTTAAAGAATCACAGACAAGAGATTCTTTCACAGTTTGCTGCACTCATCATCAGTGATGAGATATTGATGCAGCTTGACACAAATAAAGAAATACAACAATAATAATCTCTTCATCTTGTTCAGTTTTTCATGTTCCCCCTAAATGTCATACCTTCTTGCAAGTATTAAGGTAGAATAAAGGAAGTAAATGACAGTTTCAGATGGAGTGTTTTTGATAAATACAAGCTGTTACGGTGGAGGTTTATTGTTTCAATTTTTCTTAATACAGAACCCACTGCTGCTCCCATCGATGTCAAAGCTACGAGTTTGTCTGTATCAGAGATTCTTGTTGCGTGGAAACATATTAAAGAAAGTCTAGGAAGACCACAGGGATTCGAGGTATGAACACAGGATATCATAATGAGAAGTCTTGTTGCTTTTGCGAGTGTTGCATTCTGTTAACGTGTGAAGTAGTGAAACTTCAATAGGAATTATGCTCATTTTAGCAGACGTACCACTAGCTGTGGAACAACAGTCCCAGCTGTAGCACCGGAACATTTTATATTTATTTGTGCTTGAAAACTGTTCAACACCAGCTCTTATAACATCTCTTTGTCACTTCAAAAAGAGCTGAAAGAACTGCAAGTGACCCAGCATGCATCATTCACAGGCTGGGAAAAATTAGGTATTGACTGTTTCCAGCTCTAAGCGACCAGTTCAAACTTGTTATTTACTGACAGCAATCAGCACAGAGAAAGGAGAGAGCCTCTGCATCCATATGCTCTCATCCCGCAGTGGCCGAGGGACATCTGCTGGGCAGACCATAACAATGGGTTGTCAGGAGGGGAAGCAGCAGCTGCACGGTCCATGAGTAAAACTCTGCTTAGAGACAGCCCTTCCTGGCTTAGGAGAGTGAACCAGCCCTGGCAAGGGACCTCCTTGCACTTTTGGATACAGTTTACAATCCAAACCTCAGGAACAGATCAGATCTAGCAGTACACCTATCTATTCTTTCGAGACAGCACAACCCACCCTGACCTTGTGGATCAGGCTATGATGATCCTCATGAAATAGTCCAGCTAAACAAAATTAACTGATTTTGGGATGCAAGTTATTTGTCCTGCTTTAGACCTTTAGACAGTGCTGACTCATTCTTGATTTTCTACAGTAACACTGAAAAGAGGGTAAACGTAGGTCTGAGGAAGACACCAATCATGTGGGTGTCTAAAGATATCTTGTGATGTAGCAGCACAGGATGTCTCCCTGGTAGCATGTCTGGGCAAACCCAGGGGCTGGTGACCATCACTGATAGCCTTAGGAAGGAAATGTAGGTGTCTGAGCAGCACCAGAGCCAACACATTCTCCAGCTCAGCCTCAGGCTGGGCAGCCATGACCAGGACACAGCATTTACCCCAAAGCTCAGATGCAGCCAGTTAACAGGTTTTTAGCTGTTTCTGTAAGCTGTTCATATATTTGAGAGCAGTATCTTTATTAATATCTAGCACAGCCCAAATGGGCTCTGACTTTGGCATGTCCCCTCAGGTCTAGCATTTGTTCACATCTTTTTCCCTCCTATGTCTCCATGCTGAATTCTGATAACCCTCTGTCAGTTTTCTTTCACTGTCTTTTCTCCCATTTCTTCCTTACGTTAAATATGTTTCTATTCCTTTGCACATAGCTTGCTTCATGCAGTGAAAGTGATATTTGACCATTTTACCTTTAAACCTGCTATCTATAAAGAGAACAAAACTGTATCTGATAGAGATGATATTCATCTTGCAAATACTATTTCTCTCCATGTTGAAGTGTTCCACTTGTTATTAACCTGACTTCAATCTTGAGACCAGTCTTTTATCATCTGAAATAACTTGAACCCTCTCTTTCTTCTTTTCAGAAAGGTGGCTGGTTTGTTATTTTTTTCTCAGATATCTTAACATCTTTTAAATTATACCTACTGTTTTCACTCTTACCCTCATTCCATTGATCAAAACTATTTTCAAAATATTCTATTAACTTTGCAATACATATTTTAAAATAAAAAATAGATTTTCTTTCTAAAATTGAAATTTGTTTCCCCAGAAACCTATTCTTTCATAATGTGAACGGATTTTGCATTTACCTGCTCATCACATAGCATTTCCTTTAGCTCTGCAGGTGTGTCCTGGCAGTAGATGGCTGTTACAGGTAGGACAGGGGGCTTGCTTTGTGTCAGAGCACTTGGAAAGTGCTCTGACCTTTGGAGTTTAGCATACTCTGACCCAAAGAGTAATACTTGCCAGCTCTGTGTCTCTTTTTCTCAGGTACAAATTTGAAAATGCCCATTGATACAGGAGAAGTTATTAACAGTGAACTTTATTAATAATTTGGCTCCTCACCATGCTGCATACCAATTTTAAGATTCTAGCATGAAGATTACAGAGTGAATACTTCAAACCAAGGACCTGCAGTTGACATAACAAAAAAATGATATATAAAAATACTTCACTGCTCCCTTTTACCTCCTCCCCCAAAGGAACTAGAGGAGCCTTCTAAATAGTAATACCTTTTAAGGTGCTGCTTTTATCTGGGGAGATAAGGGTGTTTTTTTCTCCATACCCCACCCGTCCCTATCCTGCTCTTTCTGTCTTTGTTCATTTAGCCAGAATTCCTCTGCCCACTTTCTGACACACACAATTCTTTCATGGAGTAGTTTGCTCTTTTCTGTCTTCACAGGAATAACTACAATCTGAGCAGCACTTACTCAATAAACATAAAAGTAAATGTTGCTGTTCTACATTATTCAGCAGCAGAGAATACCATCTATGGATGGTATTGCTAGATATTTTCAGTTCCACTTTTGGGAAGGATTTAATCAAAAAGGAGGTAATGAATTATAGGATCAGTATAGTGAGTCAGTGCGTTACAATGTTCACTTAAGTACACTAAGTCCACACTATCAGCCCAATTTTCCTAACATACTGACAGTTTGCCTTTAAAGCATCCCCATTCTGCAAAAAGGAAAGGAGTTTGTGTAGGAAGACATTGGGGCTAAAATCCACCCCCCCAAAAAAAAAACTTTGAAGTACAGAACAGCTTTATCTTTTCCATATGATTTACTTTCTTAAACTCTCTTTCACTTGTGAAGACTCCTTATTTCAAAACTGATTCTGAAAGTTCATCATTTTTACAGTGCACTGAACAACAAAGCCTGTAGTAGTCCTTTAATCCACAAAAAGCAAATAGATAATGTAGAGAAATCCAGTAATTTGTATAAAAGGATGACTGAATTGTCTTTTTTGGTTTTTTAATTATTTCCTAATGCAGAATTATTGTGGACCACAAGTAAGAAGTTGCCCTCAAATCAAACAATGGAAAACAATCCAACTAGCCACTTGGTTTTCATGTCTCAATTCGTATTCTGCCTGTGGTCATCACAGCAGTGACAACCTCCTACACAGTCTTCACATTCCTGGCCTTTTGGCAACAACATTATAAAAGGGGCAGCTATTTTCTTAACACTTGAATGTTTGGGTTTTAATCAACAAAAGTGACAGAATATTTACTACATGTGGACAAATTCTCAGTGACCCACTTTCACTTTGGCCCTGTTTGCACTTTGTACTAAGGAGTAATGAAAGGCAAAGGAACTTGTCCAGTTTCACATTGTCATCCTTGAAAGGCAGTGTTAACTGTTATGTCACATGAGTTTTATGCAAGGTTTGCTGCACTCATTTGCATCTTCCAAAGCACATATTATTCCTAACTTCAGTACAGGTTTGTCAGCTCTCTGCCCTGCATAAATATATGCCAGCTACAGTCTGATGAAGTAGAAGTAGCTCAAAAACTTTGTCGGAATTGTGGAAAAATATAGTGTGTTGTTCATACTTTTTGTTTGGAATCTATAAGTTGAAGGTTATAAAACCTATTTGAGCCTGAGGCAAGATTTTCTTTGTTGTTCACTACTGGTCAGGAATGAAAACAGAAAGAAAACTGACTGGAGGAAGAGATATTCTTTTTTCTTTTCCAGAAAGACAAGGCTAATACTTAGGTATAAATGACAAAGCTCATGTCTTTTTTGCTGGAATTCCTCCAAGGGATAGGAGTTTGGCTAATATAATCAAAAGATCAACTTGAAGCAAACAAACAAAGCCCAAAAATAACAAAAAAATTTTTAGAAATGAAAAAAAAAGAAATCATGAATGTCATTTTCAGAGAGAATTACTTGATGTAGTAACTTGATTTACCATATTACGCATTTTCAAAGAGAATTACTCAATATTTTGCTGCTTCTTAGCTGCACTTTATCTATTTTTATAATGGAACAGATAATTATATCTACATGGTACTGGATTTTATTTATGTATTTATTTATTTTAATTTAGTGAAGTACACATCGAGGTAATTTAGAAACAGCATATGGATATTTTAACAACAGCCTGGAAAAGCAAGACAGAAAAAAAAGAACTCATGGTTTTCTTGCCTGAATACCAATTTAACAGACTCACTTTTGGAATTAATGAATTTTCCCAAACACAAAATTAACAATTGGATGGGTTTATATACGAGTCAGTTTCACCTATGTAGCTACACTTATTCTGATTCAAACCCCTCCAAAGTCCTGAAGACTCAAATCAGGAGTTTATAGCAGAGCAGTACTACTGCTTCTCATGCCCTCAAAGTATGTATCACAGCCCAGATCTTTCATGAGGGCTTCAAGAGTGCAATATCCTTTGCAATGTCCATATCATGAGTTGATTTTTACAATTATCAATGAGTTGTGAACTGTTCAGGAGTTTTATTACTTAAAATCACAAAGCTTAGATAATTATTAATTTTTCATAAGAAAATGCAACTAGATATTTGACTATGGTCCTCAAGGTTGAGGTACAATATCAGTTTCCATCCCATAGGTCTCCAGCACCATGTGGACAGAGTACCTGAAGAAAGAGGTAGAGAATGCAAGTTGCTGCAGAATGCAGGAGTACTGCACAGTTTTGTTTCTTCTTTTAAATCAATTTTCTTCTTTTAAAGAAATTGTTTAGGTGAGAGGGAAGGAACTGAGGTTGATTGACATTTTTGAAGGAATCTCTCATCTTGTTCTGAAGGACAGTCACACAAATGTCTTGAAATTATACAAAAAGCACCTCTTGTGTCCTAAGAGCTCTCTTATACCATTGCATCAATATTTACATGCCTTCCATCTGCCAGTTCAGGGAACATATAGGTTTTCTGATAATGCTAATTAAAATACTTTTCATGAAATCCAAATTACAGTGTAGGTTTTCTCAGGGCTAGCAGCAGTTCTTTCAGCTCACCACTCTTTCTGCCCTAGTACTTTCTATACTCTGAGATCTCTTCAAGTCTATTTTCAATTACGTCAGTGCTGTTGAGGTTGATAAGTGCTCAAAGAGCCCAAGAAAGTTTGTGTGTTTTGTCCACTTTGATTCATTCTACTTAATTTAGGCTCTTACTTGATATGCTTTATATGTAGCTTTAATTTTATGTGGTCATCAGAAAGAATATCCAGCCAACTCTGACTTTACTGCATTTAGTGAACAGGACCTACAATTAGATCAAATTAAGTTATGGCAAAGAATGCATAACCTAGAAACCAACTTAGGGAAAAGAGCAGTATCATTTAAGATACTTTTTAACCTAAAACTTCAGGGAAGTAGTTTGTAACTATCAGAGGTAGAAAAATTTTACACAGAAATATTTTTTTTTTTTTTACCAAGATTTGTTTTTAACTATTGCTTAACCCATGATCAGAGCAAAGCAGGTTGCTCCTCTCCAGCTCAAAAGCATGGGTCTCTGGGAATCAGGTACCAAAGCTTACTATCCTTTGGCTTAAAACAACAGAAAGGCCAGCAAAAATGTAAAATCTCACAAACAAGAATGCATTAAACAGACAAAATGCTTTCTTCTCCCTTTTTTCTTTCATTTTTCAAATATGGGCTACTTTTTTGTGATTTATGCTTCATGCTATTATCAATATTCAAAGTTATCATTAATGAAAACATGTTTTGTATTATAGATCCGTTCTGAGAACTATAAATTAAGGTTACAGAAAATAAGATTTAAAAAAGAACCAGCAAAGGCAGAGCAGTATAAATAAACAAACTCTTGTTTTAAGATATATGTCCTGCACTTTTAAACATCAGAAGCATCTTCATTTCAGTTCAAATCAATGTAAATTCCCATCTACCTCAGTCAACAATCATTGGAAATTTTTCTGTTTCATAACTACTTCTTCTTTTAGTTCCTTTGGTCATCAACAAATGGATGCATATGTTACCACAAAAAAAAAAAAAAAAAAAAAAATTGAGACCAAAATTAATTCATGAACACTTCATTAACATGAGACATGGTGTGTTCTGTGAATAAACACAGCTATTTAAAATTTTGCTCCCAGCTTTCTGGAAAAAGGAGAAAAAATTCAGTTATATTTCCACTCCTTCTACTGTTCACCTGTGTAAGCTTAGTCACCTCACTTTTCCTTTCTGACCACTTGCTTGTTGGATCCCCAGCAGACTGCACTATCTGGATGATGGGGTCTCCAGGACACATTCCCTCTCACTGCTTGTTCATACAGTGCTCAGTATTGTGCAGTTCTCACCATTGTAGCATAAAATTTGCAAAGATACATCACAAATGAAAGGATCTGACTGCTCAAGACATACTAAGCATAGGAGATTCAATAGTAGAATGTGAATAAATGGTTATTGATTCCTTTTTCTTTTCAAGAAAAGAAAACTGATTCTGAATAGGTGTTATTTCAGATATCAGTAGCTTTGGTCAAGTATTCATCCAGCAAAATACCTCAGTGAATAACACTTGTTTCAGAACAAGTAGTGACTGCTGCTACATTTGTGAACTGAGCTGTAATTCATCTCAGAATTAAAGCAACAGCATTTTAACATGAGATAATGCAGGTGCACACACACATGCAAAAGATATTTACTTGAATTTTAGAGTTGAAAGAGTGGACTGTGAGCTGACACAAACTGATATACCCTCAATCAAAGTTAACATAGGCAATTTTCTCAAGTGAAGATAGGACCTCAAATGTATATTTTTGCAACCTGATTTTTTCTGATTTTTTTTTTATGGCATTCCTAGTGCAATTATAAAAGGTCAGCATTGTGCTTGTTGGTCTCATTTTCCTGTGAACCCCTTGTTTTTTTGGTTCTCCATTTCCTGGGAGACATTCTCAAGAGTTCTGTATTATCTGTGACCTTTTATCTCAGAGGAAAAGTTATCCAGATACAATGTAAATAACTTATTAAGAAATAACCAGTTTCACACAAAAGGTCAAAATGTAGAAGAAATGCAACTAGATCTCGGCATGAATAACAGTAAGCTGAATATAGGTCCTTGAATGGCATGTTAGTGACATCTCCTGTTAGGGAAAATAGGGCCCCATGAAAAATGCCTTGCCTGTGTATCTCACCCGGACACATTCAAAACAAACAGTACTGCTTTTCTCCAGTTATGCCCTGCAAATACCTGGTCCCTGAGAAAAGAGACTGGCCAAATTCTCAGCTCAGCTCAGCTTTATAACCTCTTTGAGATCATGACACATTTAGTGAACATAACCAGAAAATAAGAATTAAGAATGACCAAGATCATTTAGGGGTTCATTTTATGTCTGAAAAGGAAGGGCATAAACATCCTAAAAGTTCATTTACCAGAAACCTGATTGTATCCAAGAACTAAGACTGAATGCACTTCCTTCTTTTTCTTCTGTTAAGATTTTTCAGATGATTGAAACATTTCCGTCATTGTTCTGTCATTGCCTATTCATTGGACTGATACGAAATCTCTTGGCTTAGAGTTGCACCAGGCCAGGAAGAGAATATTGATCAGAACACTTCTTAACTGATGTGGTCAGTGTTTTCCAGGGGGAAGGTAGATATTCTGGTGACCTACCAGATGATGAGCTCTCGTTGAATGGTCTCCTTCAATGATGAGCTCTCCCAGCCAAAGTTCACCCTCTGCTCTTCTGTCCTATAGTAACCTCTTCTTCTGCCAGTACACAGCTATTCCATGTACTTTGGGTCACACCACGATTTTCCAGGTCTTGCCGTTTTGGAAAAGTGAGCACTGCATGGCTTGAGGTCAAGCTGCAAATCCCATATGGTTAAGTGGCCTGATGATCAGAAAAAGGTACAAATGGCAAAATTACCCTCCACGGGATAACAAGTATAAGCATCTGGAAGCATGAGCTTGCCAGGTGCCTATATTAATCCTTCATTTGGTTCCTTGTTGGCAGGTTGATTACTGGAAAGACATGCAGCAGGAAGAAGCAGCAGAAAAGGTCAAAACAGAGGGAAATGAGTCATCCATCCTCCTGACAGGATTAGAAGGAAACACATTATATCACCTAACAGTGAGGGCATACAATGCTGCAGGGTATGGACCACCTAGCACTGCTGTGCATGCAGCAACCAAGAAATCCCGTAAGTAATCTCAGTACCCTTGCTAAAAGGGAGAAGTCAAGGAGGAACCTCTGTCCCCTTGGATTTTTATTTAATAAGAGTGTATAATAATCAAGAATCATGCATAGCTTTGATTTATGGCTTTGCTTTGATGTTTAGACATTAATTCATATGACTTTGCATTCATAACAAAGGTTATTTTCCTAGAAAACAAGGCATTTTGTACAAAGGGAGAGAAAAGCGTTGAAGTTCATAAGCTTTGTGGAATTTATGGGGTGGGTGGAATAAATACACTATAATCTACTAAATTACACTACTGTTGAAAAAAAAATCTTAAATGTTTCATCTAGAGTTGGGAGCCTGCTAACACTACCAGTTTTAAATGTAATGAAAGATTTAATTTTTTTTGGTTTTTTTTGGTTTTAAAGAAACTACCTATAAAAATATGTATATGAACATGTTATTTTTTTCTTCTCAGCTCCCAGCCAACCACCAGGCAATATTATGTGGATACAGGACGGCTCACATGTGTCTCTAGGGTGGGAGCCAGTCAGACCTCTAGCTAATGAATCTGATGTAATGGGATACAAGGTCAGTGCTTCCCTATCCTTGCTCACCTTTCACTCTTCCAAGCAGCTGCTCCTCTTCTTTGTTGGCTTTTTTCCCTTTCCTGCTCCTCTGTGCAAGTAAAGCATTCTATACAGACTGTCTCCAATCAGTTCACCATGGAAACCAATAAATAAAATTAAAATGAGAGAAATGACCCAACATATTTTTGTGCTGTGATTTTCAAATACTGAACTCTATCTGATTCCCCGCTATCTGAAGGGGTCATTCCATCATCTCTGAGTCAGCAGTGGCTATTAATAATATCAGACTGCAATGAAATTCCTAATAACTCTTCAATTCAACTGTATTTGTTGTAGGATTTAGAGAAATGCACAATAATGAGACATCTTTCATTTACATTAAAATTAATATTTTTATGAAGCAGAAATACTTCAGTTTGTTTTGTGATCATGTTGGTGATGTTCAGCATCAGTGATGGTAACATCTGGAATTTCAAGTTTTGAAGATTAAAATCCACATTAACACATAACAAGTCATATAAAACAGAATTCACTGCAATACCTTAAATCAACGTAGAATGATTTCAGTGTTTTTCGAGGAGTGTGGGGTTTGGGTTTTTTGAAGCCCATATCAAATCATTTCTATAGACTATAATCTCATATCTCCTCTAATACATCAGGAAATATCACCAAGAAAAGGTAAAATGGTTCAAATAAATAAGAAACTGTTCTAACCTTTATAAGAATAGTCAATATTCTGAAATAGTTGAGTTGACTTCTTTGGTTTTTCACACCTCCCTGACCTTTTCAATTTTGTCTGGGAACAGAAACTCTTATGCAGAAGTACCAAAAAGACAACTACATGCTGACTTGCCTTCCTCCCACACACTGTAAATTTGTATTGAGTTTCATAGGAAATGCAGGGACAGATCTGAAACTGTTCTCAGATAACTTAGCCAGCTAGGGTAAACACAGTAAATACATTATTCAAGACATTTTCTTTACATTTGGAGTTGGGGTCTTGAGCCAAAAATGACATTTATTGACATGAATTTTGTGGAAAGAATTTGAACCAAATGGAACTCAAAATACATTTTGAAATTCTGGAGATAATGTTAAGCAACACCTAATGCTGGAAAGGGAAAATGCTCTGTCTTTGCTCTAGATCATAAACTATGTCCATTCACATTCATTAATTGCTATTATACTTTGCTATTACTGTTTTGAAGCCACTGCAGGAAGGGAAGAGTAAAAGCAGATGTCTGTTCAAATGCAATGTCAAGAAATCCTTAATGAAAGCATGAAACAGTTAACATTGCAGTGACTGTGTTATCTGCACAAAATGTCTGGTACTGTGACCACTGTCTACTTCATCTACCATAGGTGTTATTTCGGCAAGAGGGCCAGAGCAATAGCCAAGTTATAGAAACACAGAAAACCTCTGCAGTGGTACTTCTTCCTGATGTTGGTGTCTACATCATCGAGGTCTGTGCAGTCAGTGAAGGAGGGGATGGGACTGCAAGTCCCCAGATCAGAGTTCCATCTTTTTCAGGTAAGGTTATATTTGAAAGAGTGGTGATTATAGCAATGCTCATTAACTCTACTATTCTCTACCTGAAAATATTCTCACAATTCTTTAGCTATTACATAAAATCATTGGTCTGACTCTTTAGTTCTATGCTGAAACAAAGGTATCTAGCACCACATGAGATTTTTGAAAGCATCTGAGGCAACCATGTGAGGATGATGAACAAAGATGATTTATTGGAAACGTCTCCCATTTGAGGATAACATCTGAAAACCTAACTGAGCTGTAGATGTTTATCTGTGTACTAGGTGTCTCAAATAGCAATATAGTCAGCTGGGATGTGATCCACAGAGACCAGCAGTGAGGTCTAAACAGCAATTCAGCTAATCTTCTGAATTTAAGTATAAAGACATAAGCACCTAAGGACATCTGCAATGTTCTGAGGCATCCCAGACAGAGATGGCAGATAAGATGTGGGACTTAGGGTATACACACATCATTCTGGACTACTAGCCAGAGGTGTAGTATATAACACAGCTAAAAATGGCATATATTTAGGTAGCTGAACCATGTGTGTGCCTGCCTCAGAATAAGCTGAATATCTCTGTGAGTTCCAGTGACTCCCTTGCATAATTATTATTTTTTTTAATTATTAACTTATAGCAGTATTAAAGTATTATCATTAGGTAAATTCTGATGTCTAGCTGCAATCTCCTCATTTACTGTGATATGCTGATAGAATTTAAAGTATCAATATTACACAAGTACGTAAGGGATGGGAGGATTGGGGGCAAGAACAACAAAAAAATAACATAGTCCTTGCCTAAACAAGACAAGGCATTTTAATTCTAACCTTCTGCTAACACTTTAAAGTTTTACTAAATATTGCTTTTTAGTCCTTAAGGAGCGCTAACAAAAAAAAGTGAGACTGAAACTTCAATCTAGAACTACAATTTCATGTCTAATCTGGTCACAAACCACAGTGCTATCAGGATGCAGAAGACACCAATCCTTGCTCCGTGGAATATTTCTTTCATTCATCTTTCGAGCCATAACTATAGGCCACAAACACCTTCATCTAATTAGTCTATGCATATCATATTAGTTTCACTGAGGACAATTGTTGTCCAAATAAACCCAGTCTGGTTCCCTTCCCATCTTGTTGCCACTACTACCCCGGACCACAGCTCCCCTTAGCATGGCCTTTAAGGCACTGCTATGATCAAAAATCAACACTGGACTAATGAGCTAAAACCCACTTTTTTCCACTGGACAAACATAGGGATCAAGGGCTAGCTTTCATTCCTTGTTCTGGGACAGAGATTTGTGACTCAGGGCAGCTTCTGCAGCCTAATTCTTTTTTGAAGATTGAGACACAAAACCATATAAACTTTTGGAATTTCCTCTTAACTTGCAGACTGAATATGAGGATACAAATGTGAGTTGCTGTAGGTATCATCATAAAATGATACCTAAATCATCATAGGTATCATCATAAAATGATACCTAATGCGTAGGCAGCTCATTTTGTGACTACAGTTCTCACAAGTTAATCCATTGCCTAAAAATTAGTCTTTTGCTGAGGGAAATAGAATATAAATTTTGGGCAAAAGCTAATATCTAGATGTACTGAGAACCATTTGCATCATTTGTTTCTTAATTACTTTGCTTTCATTTCAGGAGGGAAAGTAACAAGTGCTCAGTCCACCTTACATGTGTTGTCTACTTCCTCATCCTCTGTAACGTTGCTTTTAGCACTGATGGTACCTTCGACTTCATGGTGAAGGCTGCAGACTTTGTTGTTGTTGTTATTTGTTTGCTTTAACTTGATGACACCAAGGGATGGAGTTTTATGTCCGTGGAGAAACTGAAAATGCAAGCTAATGCTTAAAGACCCATCGAAATGCCTGTGGTGCACTTAGAGGAGTGTTGGAGACACGGTCAATAATTCGTCAGGTTTTTATCTCCTTTATTTGTAAAAGTCCTCTGGGGAGGAGACCCTTCTTGGCCCAAAAATATGCAGATTGTATGTAATAAACTTTTGTAAGCGGAAGTGATTTCTGTCAAATGTATTTTCCTTTTTTAATATGTTTGAATTTGGTGAGCCCAGTCATGTATCATCAGGTGTTTGAACGGTGGTGTCTAGTACAGTATGCCTGTATGGTTTGGGGAAAAAATTCTTTTTTAAATATAGAACAAAGTTTGATACAGCTTTGCTTTTGAATACTTTGCTTGCATCCCCAATAAATGGTTGTTCCTACTGACAAGGAAGAAAAACACAGTTTATACACAAAGACCACTGCAAATGTAAAGAAGAACTTGTTCTGAAAATATATAATATTATATAATATATTATATAATACATATAATTTTCAGTGAAATACTAGACAGCTTACTCAGAACATGGCAAAATGGAGCAGAAAGTCCACTTATTTTATTACCAGGTAAATGGAAAATTATTAAACACAAACTTAGGAAACCATTCAGTTTTTATAAAATACCACAAGATTTCATGAAATTTTCAATAGAAAATAAAAAATGAATTCCTACTGCATATTACAATGAAAATTCGACTGGGCATTTAAACACGATATACATTAAGCTACTAAGTGGACAAATAAAGCAATGCAAGGAGATAATCCTACTTTTCCCAACCACTTCTCAGGTGTAACTTTCTTTTTCCTCTGAGTCCAATTTTTGGTAACATTCTATGCTTTATATAGTTGGTAATCAAGTTGAAGTATACATGAAAGCATATTATGGAGAGAATATTAACATTTTTCAGAATGTAATCATACATATGTACAGACTGCAGTAGGATATATTTTGGAGAATCTTTTTTCTGAGAAAAAAGTACTTGGAAAAGTGGTACAGAGCATCATTCCAATTATTTCTCTAATTGGCTCTATTTCTATAGCTCACTGGAGATTATTCTTGTAGGTAATGTGTACTATCAGTTTTAAGCCCCATTTTTTGCTGTATCAGACAATTTTTTACTCAATAGACACTTTGGACAATTTGTCTACATTGGAAGGCCTTCCCACGTACTGGCACCTGAGGAAAAATGATTCCCAGGGAAGATGGTGAGCATGTTTGTACAATTACGGTGTGCACAGCGTTACGAGGAAGGGCATTTTGCTGACACATCTAGGGATCGTGCCTAGGAAGAACATTTCACTGCCTGGGAACAATCAAGTCAAAAATGTTTAACATGAAAGTCCTAATAGTATGGTTCTTCTAGTGGTCCATTCCTCAAAAGGTTTTGTTGAAAAGCCCTTTTAGCTGATGGGTTCCCAATTCAAAATGCTATTATTTTGCCAAATCACTGGGAAAATATGTTTTTGCGTTTAGCTAATCCATTCTAACCGTGCTCTTTCTCAGCTGCTTCAAAACAGTAGCCAAGACAGCACAACAGAGATAAGAAGGTGAAAAGTTGACTGATGACTGAATATTTTTGCTTTTGAATATTTTGTTAGTAACATTTTTCAGAGAAGGTTCAACTCAAACCTTTATTACCCACTAATATTTTAAACAATTTTCTAAAAAATGGTGTTTAAATTTAGTCACCATGTTGCTCAAAAACAAAGGCAAGATAGCTAGCTAAGAATAGACGGTAGATACACGGAAAGAGGCCTTCTATACCTCTGCTTCTGGAAAAGCCTTTGAGATCAAAGATAGAAAGGTGTAATGTACCTTGCTGAGAGAGCAAACTCATAGATAATACCTGCTGTCCCTTGTAAAACAGCAGCATTGCTACTGTGCAGAGAACCTGCACCAGCAATCCATCATCTGCCAAAAGGTTAAAATAAATAAGAATAAAGTGATGAACCAAAAAGTCAAATGGCTATTTTATAAATTAGTTATGCACAATTTCCTCTATTTTTTATACAGTTGCTTGCCAATGCAGTTTATTTCAGAGTATTCAAAAAGGCTACATTCACTGCTGGTGGCATTTGGTTAAACTTTCTGATAACAATAAACGGATATGCTTTATAGGAAGAATAAAAGTCTGATAAGGAGACAGAGCTCCATCTAGACACATCTCGCTCTCTAGTATGAAGATACAAATAGAAGTACCGAACATACCATCAGGTAATGTAGTTGCATTGCAGGGACAAAAGGAGGTATGTTTTATATTCAACATGAACAGAATATGTATTTTGCATCTTATATATATTAATAAACATGTTTTAAATGTTTAAGTACCTATGTATTACCTATTGTTACTTTGTAGAAGATGTTTCCTTATCATGACATTTTTAGTTGCAAGGGAAAGCTTTTTCCTTTTTCATGTAAAAGATTGTAATAGTGCAGTCTGGCGTCACTGAGGAGACTGTATTTTTGTATAATGTCACAAGATCTGTTCAGAAAAAAAATAATTAGAAAGAAACCTTGTTTCACAGACCAAAAGAAAGTTACTGTTATGGCCCATATCAAAATGTTAGATATATTGTATACAATCTGTATATATGCTATATATAATGGTATATACAATGTGGAAGACACAGTAATATAATAGTTTCTGTGTACTGTTCTTGTAACATTAGATCTTTTTAATAAATTTATTCTCTTTTTATTGACTTTTATCTTATCTCCTGTCAGCTCCTCAGTTATATTCATAGAATACAAGGTGACACAATTATTTGGTTTTCAGCATCAAGAACCTTTAAATTATATGACTTTGAAGAAGAAAGTGATGAATCTGCAATAGTGAATGTGGGAAATATGGCCATTAAAATCAAATAATTTTTGGCATCATTTTAATTTTGATTAAATTTGGTTTCCCTGGGTAGGTATTTTTTTTTCTAACTAAATAACTGGAAGGTACAAGAAGGCCTGAATTCTCGAAATGAAACCATACCTAACAAAAAATTGCAATGTAAGTCTGCAGTTTAGCATCAGAGATAAAGGTTTTCTGCCTTAAAAAAAAATCATGAACAGAAGAGAGATTTATATTAGATTTTAGGAATAAACTCTTTCCTGGGAAGGTGGTGAGACACTGGCACAGGTTGCCCAGGCAAGCTGTGGATGCTCCATCCCTGGAGGTGTTCAAGGCCTGTTTGGATGGGGATTTGAGCAGCCTGGCCTAGTGGATGGTGTCCCTATTCCACAGCACAGGGGTTGGAACTGGATGATCTCTAAGGCCCCTTTTAACCCAAAGCATTCTATGATTTCTATGAAAAGAAGTGCTTTATAAGGAAGTCACCAAGGTCAATCCTATATGTACTGAATTATTACACACTTTCTGGATCCTCTCTGTAACATTCTTTCAAGTGTCACTCATACCCCATGGCTGCGGAGGCAAAAAAGCACAGTGTGGTCATTTCATGTTCAACTGAAAAATTTAGTTGCTTTGTCTTATATTTGAAATACTTTGTGTGACTAACCACAGTAGAATAACTTTCAAAAATACACATACCCTTTTGAGAAAAAAATGGAACAATGGAATATCCAGTTATAGCAAGTATTTTTCTTTTTGTTAGTTTTATTTGAGCTTTTAATAATCCCCAATCAGTCCTTTATGAAATGCATATTTATAGTGGTAAATGACTTTGCAACACAGTACGAAGTCAAAAAGCCCATACTGGAAATAAAAATATGTTGCCACAGTCATTTGAACTGAGATTTCAATTACAAAATGGGTATGACTTAAATAGCATATTATATCAGGACTTCCTTTAAATTAGTTATGAATGTCACAGAAAACTGTAATGACCTGATTTTGCTGACATGGAAAACTATGCATATTGAAAATCCATATCCTATCAGAACTTCTACCGATCTGCAACCCACTCTTGCCCTTTTATGGCCATCATCCCAGTTCCTCTGAAGATGAAAGACATTTTACTTCTTAATTACTTCCTATGCTTTCGAGCAAAACAATGTCAAGGAAAAGAGAAAATGAACAGCATTTTATTGCCATAGATTAGCTGGCTTTAGGCTATTACAAGCAGCCTCACTAAGTATGCTGACAGACAGGCTGCTTCCAAAAATACAGGTCCTGAGTTTGCTCTAAGACTTTTCTCTCAATTCCAGTAAAGAGAGACCTGACTTTGTCTTTATTGTGGTTCATATTTTTAATACTTTAAACAAGATAATGATAGTGTATACAAATAAAAGCATCACAAGCCTAAAAGAGAAATCTATGGATAATTGTACAATTTCAATATTCACATTACTTCTTACAGCTGTCAGGTCAGCCCTATGGCTCTTACAAGTCAGCTGTTTGAGCAAACGGGCAAAAATGTTTAGATGTGCAGCTATTTCTGCTTCCTGTGCTACTTTTCTGCTGTCAGATCATTAACCAAGCACCCCAGCCTGTAAAAGAAACCTTCTCTGTCATCAGAAGAAACAGACAAAAAAGTCTGGGATGCTTTGGTTCATCTTTTATTATGATGAAATACATAGATCAGGCTAGAGAAAAATACCCTCCCTTTTGGTGTGGTTTGTTGTTGGGTTTTTTTCACTTTTATGCTCAAACCCATTAATTCTAAAACAACTATAGAATAAAAACATGAGAGTCTTCCTGAAAAGTCATCAAGATGAATAGCAAAGGCAGGCACCATATGTGTTAATCACAAATAAAGTTATTTAGCATTTTTGCTTTTTTTACACAAAATAAGATCGGGAAAATGTATCAATTTCCTTTCCATAACAGAAAACATGTTAATATAAAGATACTGAAAGCAATTGAGGCATATCTGGGTCAAAGCTTTAGCAAGTACAATTTTACTTTAAGCTGCATTGCTCTGCTCCCCAGCTGAACAAGCATTTCCATTTCATAATGACACCATCTCATCTTCTACAAAAGGGACTTTTTAAGACAGGGTAGTCAAACAGGATAGTTCTCCTGACACTTCTTTCAAAATTTGTCATATGTAGTGACTGAATGACTTGGTAAAGAAGCCCCAGTTCAATTCCTTACTTTTGTATAGCTCATTCCATTATTCTTGAGTAATATATACACCCAAATCTATCATTTTGGAGACTCATTCTAGGTGATGATATTTTATGTGTACATTTGTTCTAAGTACAAGTTTCACATGTGCTTTAGGTGAAATAACTCAATATCCATCCTGCTCTGACCACCAGACTGTAGTGCATGGGCTCCCAGATGATCAGTGGAGGTAAGGCTCAAGCCTGGCATTAGTACTTGGAGAAGACTCAAAATCAAATTGTTGATGTTTTCTGGCAATACTACCTTTATTTCAAGTCATATTAGTAGAAGCCAAATTATGCATGGTACACTGGCTGTCCCTTTTGCTCCAGTTACAGAAATGAAAAAGCAGTACTTCGCACTGTCCTACAAATTTACAGGCAGACCCTCCTTCCTTCCCCTGCCCTGTTCTGTAACAAAATGAAAAGGGGTTTGTGTGTGTATGGAGAAGGATGGGGGGGAAGAGAAAAAAAAGGAGGGGGGAGTCCATGGGAACAGTCTCTCAAAAGGACGACATGAAATTAACCCTGCATCTTGACATAGCAGTGCTTGCCTCCCAGCAAGCCATCTGAAATGGTAGGCTTTTTACCTTCCAAACAAGAAAAGAAGCATTTTTACCCATCTGAGAACTCCTGCACTAGATTATCCAAAACACTAAGCTAGGTTTCCACTGAGTTGTGTCAACACTTTCTGACTTTCCAACGGAAATAGAACCAAATCCCACAGCTCTTGAATGGGAAGTGAAAGGAATTTCATCACTGCAAATTTTTCGTATAAAAAATCCTCTTGGATGCCCAGGGTACACACGATAAGAAATATCAGTCTTTAATGCTCTTACCAAAGCTTTGTCTATTTAATGCAGGAGATAACTTTGGCAGGTTGCAGACTGAATGTATTATTACATCATGGGAAACAGGCTTGCAGTTGCAAAAATTTTGTCAGATTTCTACTTTCTACACTTGAACATTTCTGTATCTCTGCAAGTTTGCTTTCCAGAATTGTAGTTCTTCCTTTTGGACCATTTTTTATTACACCCAAACATCTCTTGAAAGTTTCTGATATACTAAGAGCTAAGACACTGTAAGTTCTCTGGCACAAGAGATCTCCAGCACCTTAAACCTTGGTGTGACAGCATATTGGCAAATATACTCAAGGCATAGCTACTTCCACAGTTCTTCCCTCCACTAAGAAAAAATTTACATTCATAAACTACAGTGAGGTATTTCTGTTCTTATATGTCTGCTGAACTTTCTTACTTTTCATTGAAGAGTACATCTGTTAAGATACTGTAAGCATCTAAAAAAGGTGTGAAAAACATGGGAGGAGAAAGCCACAAAATTCAGTAGGTCTTTTTTTATAGGCCAGCAAACAAACCAAACCCAAAATAAAACTCTGTTCCATGGGGGAAGGAGTGGGGGCCTATCACCCTGCAACCCCAACTTAATTTGTTGAATGTAAGTACGGAAGGATCAGAAGTGCCATAGCAACTTCTCACAAGGTTCACAAGGTAGGATACTACAGAGGAGGAATGGCAGCCAGGAAAAGAGACAAACAAGCTTTCTGTCCATTTTGTGGCTGATGCTGCCATTTTTACAGAGCTCAGCAGCAAAGTGAGAGATGTCTGACCACCTTATATCTCCTTTAAAAACCTAAATCTCAACATTATGATCATACAAAGCCCTTTCAGACAATTAAATGGTAGATAATGTTGAAGCACTCATGGACTACTCAAATTGATTGAGGGAGGAAAAGGCAGCAGGTACTTCCAATGACAATAAATGTGAGATGAAGAAAACCTAAACTGTGCAAAACTAATGCTGAGTGTGGAACTGACAAGTGAAACTCAGGAAAGGTGACTTGAAATAATATCAGAGGGAGTCAGAAACTCTTGGCTCACCATATAGCAGCTTCTAGAATGTAAAAGTTGAGTGCCATCAGGAAGGTTATTGAGAGCAAGATTAAAAAAAAACCACTTTTCTGCACTGTTTTATCACAGTGCTGGTATTGTGTGGACTTGAGGTCTTGGCAGCTCAGAAAGTATCATAATAGAAATAGCAAAGAGAAAGACAACTCAAATGACCAAGGGTATCATCTAGAACATCCGTCACTTGGGGAAAGGCTAAAGGACTAGGGCTCCTCAGTTTGGAGACAGGAGGGCAATGAATAATAAGCTATCATACCCCAAAGTACTAAAAAGACTGGTGAAAGACTGACTCCCAAACCTCCTCTGCTTCCTGTTTGGAAAACATGTTTTAAATTCAAAGATCCTGCTTTACCTGTCCAGTGAATACTGAACTATTCACAAAGAAAGCTCCAACACTGAAAAGATGCTGTTTCAGAATACTCCCTATTCCCCGAGCCAGAGCAATCAAGTCTACACCCAGTCGTGAGACAAGTTAGAAAGAAAAGGCATTTGAGATCTGTGAAATCCTCAGCTGTATCTTCAAATAATTTGCAGCAGAGAGAAGAAGGAAATGTATCTTCCTCTGTTTTACAAGGGACATTCACAAGCATGAATGAGAAACTTCTGAACATACCCAGGATGATGAAACCACCCCTCCCACATGGACATAAAACGTAGGAGTTGAAACTGAATTTCCAGAATCACAGTCTAGCATTGCCACCAGTGATTGCCTTTAAGTCTTTATTGTTGTTCTAATTATTACTGTTTAGGTTATATTCTCATGGTAGCTCTTGTTACCTGCTAATAGCTAATCAACTCAAGACTGTAAAAAACCAAATTTCAGGATCTTCCTATCCTTACACCACTTTTTAAGCTATACAGAGAGCCTGGGAGAGTTTTAGGTAAGGTGGCAGCCTTATCTGTTCCTACTCTTTTATGACTAACAACATCACATTTACTGCCAGACCATCAGAGACTGGAGGAAATGAAAATGCAGCATTTTTACTTCCTCTTTTATACTGGGTACACTAAGTGGAATGATTTTGATATAATGTAGTAAAGAGGCCTGATTGATGTAGGTTATAATTTTAAAACTTAGTTTTCTGCTTCTGAGTACACACATACTCACTAATTAACTTGAACAGCAGTTTATAAGACCAGTTTTGACTCTGCCCATTTAATGCACAAAATCCAATCAACCACCCTGTTAGCATAAATGGAAAATACATGTCTGCAAGAATGATAAATAACTGATTGCCATAGTGATTAGCATAACAGGCCTTGTGGAAAGCTACTTGGCATTCAGCTCTCACTAGCACATTTTAAGGATTGATACAAGCCTTGGTGTACTTTGCATTGGACGTGAAGCTGATTTAAATTGGAAGACATCTTTCTAGGTCTGGTGACTGACATTTTAATTTTAAACCTTTACATTTCTGTTTATAAGAAAATGAATCATATTTTTCAAACTGATGTGGGTGTTTCCATATAAAACATATGTTTGGTTCACTCCACTGAAAAAACCCAACCACTTTTAGTGGTCCCAGATGCTCCAAGCATTATTGCTGAGCTGAACTAACCTCAGGAAAGCTGTGCTGACTCACATTTAAGCAACCTGTTAACTTTGAATGCTGTGTGCTCTGCTCTGGAAGTTTTTAGAGCCTCTATATTCTTCAATTATATGGGCTGTAGACGTATCCAGAAATTGAATACATCAGATGATCCCCTTCATTAAAAAAAAAAAATAGATGACAGTTTGAGTACACAAGGTAATTTGAAATGCTGCTAACAGATAACAGGATATTGGTATTGGAAAAACGGGCAATTCAGCTACTCTCTTTAGTTACTTTTGTTCCAGTTTGGATGTGCTTTAATATATTGCTCCATATTGGTAACAGATTGTTCAAAATCCCCTTCAGATACAAAATAAATTTGGGAAGCTTTGCAGAGGTTGCCATGCCTGTCACAGAACTGGCTTAATTGTGGGGAAATCTCCTCCTGCAGGGTCCTGAGTCAACAGAGCTGCATTGAGTGCTTCTTCTGTCTTGCAAGTGGATGGGTTCACTTAAGACAAAAAGAGTTGAGTTGAAAATAAACTATATTTAAGTTCTGCAAGCTAATATGAAGAGCTTGAAGTAACTGATTAGGAAAAACAAGAAACTCATATTTTCAACTCGTATTCTCAACTTACCCTGTAAATTTAAAGGAAGTACACCTTCAAGACACAGTGAAATCCAGGAGGGAGGGAAATAACCTCTCAAACTACCATAGATGCAGAAGGGATAAAATAAAAAGGTTTGTACTGTTCCTTGAGGTGCTAAAGACAGGAACTGAGCTATCATTCCCAGGAAATACACAGTATAAATGAAAATATTGCACTCAGTGTTTTCAAAATCTTAGTTATCTCCACAGCAGCACCTAAATCGACACCTGGAAATTGTCGATTCACAGAATACAGATATGAAACTGGGATCTCACTGATCATAAATATGGTGCCAATAAGAGTGAGAAATGAATGCAGGGAAGTATAATAAAAGAAACTTTAAAATCTCCAGTCTTTCAAAGTACATAATTTTAAATCTCAGAGATTGCATTATACTATATGGGAGGAAAAAAAGTGCAGCAAAAAAGGAATTAAATTAAATATCTTTCTGGTGAATCTGAAATTTCTCTTGGACATCTTTCCATTATTAAATATTCAGGGAGGACACATCATTTAACTAGAGGATCCTGTGTGCCAACTGTCCTATCCTTCTTGCCTGTGCATCTCATTCTAAATTGTTTGTCATAGGAAGAAAAGGCCAATAAAAGGTTCCTTCTGTTCATGGCCCCTTTCATGCCTGAAGGGTGAAGACAGTAACTCTGAACTGACTCAAGACAAAACCCAGACCTTCCTTCTGTCCCTCAACACCAGCACCAACCTGAGCAGCTGCTGAGGAGCAGTGCATCCATTTGCTGTACTGCTCCTGCATAGCCTGACATGACCTGTTTTGGAAATGAAAATGCCCACCCCATCCTAAAGCACACAGTGGAGGTGGGCTTCAAAGGCTTGTAAATATTGAATCTGTTTTGAAGGGTTCCATTTTCATAATTTCTAATACCTTGGAAGGTTTTACTTTCATCACAACCCTGGAAAGCAGCTTAAGATCTGTTGCTGAAGCAGTAGCTTCCCTGTCTCTCAACTCAGAATATCTCAGAATAGCCCATATGCAGCACAAATATATTCTTGTTTACATCATACATACATGCAAAAGAGAGATGTGTTACACTACTCCTCACTTAGCCAACATTTATAAAAGTGTCCAAAACAGTGAAAAGCAGCCACTGAATTTTAAAAAAAAACCCCTCTCCGTATATGTACAAAGGCATTAATTACGACTGAAATGCTAGTGTATTATAAAGAGCCGATTAAAAACAGAATTTAAAAACTCTCCGAAGTACAAAGCACTGTATTTTCCACTGAAAAAAGACCACCTCTCTTCAGACTTCCCAAAAATATTCCAAGCAGTTTTCTGAATCATTTGGCATGTTTCATTTCCGAAGTAAGGTTGCACAATGGAGTCTAAATGCTTGTGACTTCCTTTGTTCTTAGTTTGTTTGACCCTGTGTCTTTCATGACACTCATTGATTGAAACATAAACTGAAATAATTGCTTTGCTGTGAAATGCACTTATAATATCTGCATGCCTCACACCTTCAGACTGGTGCTTCTCTCTGGAACTCAAGTTCAAACTGGGCATATTTGCTATGGTATTTTTCAGTTAAGCTGGGCATACTGTAACTAAAAGCAGTCCATTCAGTTTTCTAGTGTTGGTGTTTCAGCCCAAGGTTTCCCCCTTTTTGCTCCAGGAGCAAAGCAGGAACTTAAAACTTCTTTTTCTGTGATGTAGTGGTTGTGTCTACAATTCACATTGGTTGTCAAGCACACAGGCAGGCTTGTGCACATCTCATGTACCTAAATAAATATCATTTGAGACTGTCATGATGGTCTTCTCTTAAAACAGCATTGCTTAATGTGTGATATTACAGTGCCTAATTAAGCAAGAAGTGACTAGGATAGATGGTGACCTTTTCCAAGTGATTTTCCATACATAACATGTGGCATGAAATGTAAAACTCCAGCACCTGAATGAAAGCTATCAAAAAGGGAGACTGTTCTCTTTCATACTACCAATCTAGAGCACTGTGCAAATGACTAGGATCTTTAAGGCAAAAGCAAGATCATAGTGTGCGACATTTCATTTTCATAACCTTTTCAATCCATGAAAGTATGTTTTTAATGGCATAATCCTCATAAATTATTAATGATTTTGCTGAATGTGACAAAATTTATAAGGCAATATTCTCAGCATCATTTATAAGCATATCTATTATGTGTACTGCAGGTATAGGGAGACAATTGTAGCAGAAAAGTGAAATAGTCAAAAAGATATGTAAAATAAGCTGTGATTTGTGTATCACTGCATTGTGTTATTAACCTGAAAAATAGTTCTACTTCAAAGAAAATGTCAGTGAGCTTTGTACAGTTTTCAAGTAAGGCTCAATTCAGAGTAATAATGAACCTATCTTAGGCAGGGATGATTTTTCACACAGAAGAAAAATTTAAATTAACTGTCTCCTACTTTGAGCATCTTTCACATGGACCTTGTAAAGATCCTAAATATATATCCTTTAATTGGATGAAAAGGCTTCTGATGCATAGGTAATAGCAAACAGGTTTCCAGCACATAAAATCAGTTCAAGAGGACATTTTCTGGTTTTACATAATATGGTGAAGTTCATTTCCATTAAAAAAAAAAACCAACAAACAACCAGTTTTTTGCTAATTATCCAAGCTCTACTGCTTTGTTTTATTGCTCGAAGGTTTGAGAGAGTGACAGGCATTACCAGTGATGATGAGCAAAAAAGTATACTACTGCTTAAGGCAGAAGCCTGGAAATTCACCACACAGGGATTTATTTTCTGCTTTTTTTGTACCTTTCCACCTGTCCTTTGAACTCTGATGGCACATGAAGAAGGCACAGAGTACAGAAATTATATTAGTCTATAACTCCCACATGTGATTGCAAATTTGTGAAAAATTACAAGAAATACATGCTGGAATGTCCTTCACCAATATAGCTATTTCTAAATGAGTACCATAGGAAGAAGAAATTAATTCTGCTCGAGTGAAGTGACCGTGCCGATGTTGGCCAAGTCAGACAAGCTGTTTCTTATAAGGACATGAACTGTTATAGTAATATTCTTCACAAGAATAGACGTAAGAGAAGAGGAACAGGGAAGAAAGTACTTTCAGGTTGTCACAGCAGGATGTAAAAATGCTTCTCAAGAACTCTGCCATGAAAATGAGGATAAAAACCCAACTTATGTGTGAGCTAGCCAAATAGTACTATAATATAGTCTGTTTAAAAGACAGCATTTTTCCTTCTAAAACTCTAAGACATTAGATTCACAATCTATTCTGAGGAATCCCAGAGACAGTACTGATTGAATTAATAATGGTCTCCTTAAAAATAGACATCGTTTTCTGTGTATCCCTTTTTCAAAAAAGGAAATATTTATTTGTAATGCAGATTGAGAATTTTCAGTTGAAAGTCTAATGCACATTTATTCATTTCCCCAGTTATTGCTGACTTGTTAATATTCACATCAGAACCTGATGCTCACTAGATCTTAGACACCTTGAAATTAGTCCTTCCAGTCTCATGCTCTTTAATTTAGATGTACAGACATTTCTTCAATTTTTAATTCCATAGCTGTATGCTTATTCAAATCTTTTATTTAATTTTTGCTGCCATTACTTTTCAAGATTAAAAAAAAACAGTTCGATTTAGTACAGAGACAAGGGTTTTTCTCAGAAACACAGATATTAAGACTTACACATGTATTATAGTCCTTAAGAAAACCGTTGGGAAAATGTAGCATTTTTAGACCAAGGCAAGGTGAGAATAGTGACTGAGCATTGGCTTGGGTTAGCAATAGGAGCTCTGATAGCCAACAACTCAGTTAAAATCATAGTTTGCTCAGGGCATGGAAAGAGAGCAGGGGACAATATGTAAGACTAACAGATGAAGTTTTCATTCAACTTAAAATCTTTACAAATTGTGAGAGAACATCAGGATTGTTCTATTCTTTCACGTCAGCACCATCACTAAAGTGGAAATGAAGCTTGTTCTGTTTCAGTTATAATATCACCAGCAGGTGAGTAAGACCTTTGTGGTCAGTGTTCCTCTTCCAAGGTGTGGCTCTCATTATGTGGTAAATTCCTTCCTATGTAATTAAACTCTGCCTTGAGAAGATTACCTCTTCTCTCCTCTCTGGATCTGGTACCATGATACTAGGGAATATAGAATCATGAGATTCTTCCTCAGAAAGTTGGATCCTGCCATTTGTCTGGACATGTATGGACACCTTCCAGAAATTTATTTTATTGGTTTTCCCTCCCTTCAAACACACACTCTGATTCATCTGTTTCTACCCTTAACTTCTGAATTTCCTCATCTTTGTAAAGTTAAAAATCCAAACCATGAGGAGATCTACTTTTTGCATGGACTTTTTCCCTTCAGATCATGTAGCCAGAATAGGCTGGCATTTGCTTAAAAAGCCCCTCTGCATGAAGTGTACTATCTGTGAGCTATTTTTACAAGGGAATTAAGCTACTGGTGCATGACTCTCAATTCTGATAGCTCAGATAGGAAGAATTAAGACCTAATGTTAGGCAAATAGTCAACAATCTATTAAATCAAGTATTTGCAATAGCAGGAACCGAAACTGATATCCCAGATAATCTAAGCATTTCAGCTCACAGTCATTCCTGCTCCCTGGCAATTAGATCACTTCTTTTTGGCCTAATCAAATTTTGGTATAACCACTAGAACAGAAGAGCATGTCCTCAATAGTAACTTATGTCTGAAGAACGATGAGGTAAAAATTGGCAGTCTCCTCACTAGCACTGTAGTAAGTAAAATGCAAGGGGCCTGAGACAAAATCCAGTTTTTTTAATATTAGATAAAACAGGCAAGAACATAGAAATATTCAGCAATTGAAAAGTGAAGTTAAACAAAATTATTTTAGGAGTAAGATACGCATTTCTAACTGCAAGAAATAAATCACTGCAAGAATAAATACCACATCTACTGCTGTCTCATGGACTCTCTACTAGACAGGGAAACTCTCTCAGAAGCCTACCAGTAGGTACTCAGGTCAGACACTAAAGTTTCTATGCAGAACATTCCTTTCCTCACAGATAATTAAGGTTGAGTGGCCAGAATATTCTCATCCAATATGATAACCCACAATCTCTGTAAACCAAGAAGAGCTGCAACCCACTACTCCACATGCAGAGCCCTGAGGTGAAATAGAAGCTCAGCAGGTCTCACCACAGACCTGCCTCACCAGCAGGAGCTGTACTGCACTAGGCAGAGCTTCTGAAAATAACAGCTTCAACTCTTTCAGCATTTAAGACTGGCGTTAAATGTTTTCCAATAAAATTTTATCTCGCAAATAGTAGAAGTGTTCCAGTTTTTAGAAGCACTATATGCTAATTATGTGAAGGCATTTCCCAGAATACTAAAGCATCCAGTATATCCAAGATTCACTATTTAAGGAATGAAAAAGAGAATTCTCACTAATTAAAACAACAAGAGAATAACAAAAACTTTATCACAGAACAGAAAATAGGAGAAAAATAGCCAGCATTTTGCCCTTCAGAAAGATTTGGTTAAGTACTTCATGCCATTTCACTGCTAACAGGTCTCATTTCCCTGACGTAATTAGCAAAGGAAACAACAATTACCTGCAGGTTCATTAAATAAATCAGCACTGTTGCTCATTGTGAAGTTAATGATCAGTAGTGCAGATGATTGTTATGGACACGGTTAGTACAAATGATATTCAGCAGTCTCTTTACTAAAGAGACTATTACTCTGCTCTTAAATTTTGGCATTCAAACATGTTTCCTGCTTCTTCTTTTAACTGAAAATTATTCTAACTGGGACTGAGTTTTGCAGCCTAATTAAGAAAAAGATTTTTCAGAGAGAAATAAATTAACTGTCATATCTGTTTCTATGAAACAGTTTTTGCTTATATTCATGTCATGTAACTCAGACCCACCAGCACCATAATGCTGGTACTAATTGTTGTGAAACTCCCAATTTAATATCACTTAAGGACCCATCAGAATATTAGCTTTCTTTGCCAGGAGGTAGCCTCTCATTCAGCAATTTCCATTCTAAGCTGCCAGGGAGTCTCTGTCTCATCCTGGTTTCCAGCTTTGTGATGTTCCACCTGGACTGCCACAAAGCAATATACATAGGAATGAAATCCTCAGCCTTTCAAGGAATGCATCTGAACTGTTCGTACACTTCTATACAAGGTTTCCCCAGAATCTCAGGTTCACTTTAATGCTTTTGCTCTTTATCTTCAAGATGATTGATCACCCAGGTCCACTGTGTGCATAAATATATATATATATTTGTATTTAAAAAGTAATCCAACACTTCTGAGGAAAAATAGAGGTGAACAGCTCTATTTCTCAGAAGAAAAAAAAAACCCAAATCGAACCTTTCTACCATAAAAGCAGAGCTCATTGCTCATAACAGATATCCTCTGAGAATTTCCTGAGACAGGGACTGCATTTCTACAAGAACTAGAGCACAGGTAGCTTCATCATCTCTGTCCTGATTTCACATTTGTTAACTGTTTCCACAAGAATAAACTCAGAGCAGCTTGGTATATACTAACTTTTATCACATATACCACCTTCAATCACTCTAAGGTATCGGCATGCCATGTTTTTCTTAATATCCTGTTCCAAGGATATTGATGTATAATAACTACTGGCCTGAGTTTTATGGCACAGTAGTACTGCCCTTTCAGCAGCCTTTCAGCTATCCAAGAAAGATTCCCCAAGAAGTTCCATCTATAAGGGGTTTTTTAAGCATTTTGCGGCTCCCTCCTATGTAATAAAAGTTATTTAATATTAAAAATTAATTAGTGGCAGTTACTGCATTGAATCATGAAGTTTTGATCATTTTTTCCCTCCGGTAAGAATTTATCAGGATTTTGTAACAGAGGAATAAAGGTGCTCCCCATTGCCTTGGCCACTTCAAATAGGATGCAACGGAGGGACTTTGTCTTGCCCTTCCTGGAGAGAGAAAGCCAAGTAACATTGAACTGACCAACAGTCTGGGAGACAAAGGAAACCTCTCCCCTAAACTGACCCATTTCCTAATCATTTATTCACAAGTGCCAAAAAGCAATAAAACCCAAGGTTTCATTTTACACAGCCTTAGTGTGACAGTAGAGTAAGATTCACTCTATGTCCAAAGAGCTTGGAAGTCAAATAAGAGTTAGCAGTCTCAATTACCATGCTTCAAAAGATGGAAGTATTTTCTTTAAACCTGGCCTAAAGGTACTGTAAATATCATTTTCATGGATATTAATAGAAAGTGATAAAAGAGAGTAAAGGCTAGTGTATCAGTGTAATATCAGCAGTTATCTCTAAGTGAATATAAGTTCAGGTATAAAGATCTGTTTAAAAATCAAACATAAATCACAAATAAATAAGAAAAAAAATTAAACTTGCTTTCAGAAATTCTCTCACTATACTCAACTACAAAGTCTCAGGGCAGCTCAATCCAAGTAAACAAGTTACACTGAACAGCAAAATAATAACATATAATTTTAAACCCACTATTATTCACAGAAGCCCACTAGCTAGATTTATGTATAGGAATATTTCACAAACCCCCAGACATTCAGCAAATATTAGTTACTCTATTTATTCCCATAGCAGTTTAAGGTGATTCAGCTGGCAGTTTCTAAGGGAGCAACCTTCATTTATATAAAGTGTTATCAAAACTAGAATACCCCTCTGAGAGAGACAGGTCTGCACAAAAGTAACATTATATCTAAGTGAATGATCAAAACATGTATGTACTTATGTATGCATGTGTTTACACAAGCTCAGAGGTGAGGGATCGACGGCATTAGATCAAATGAGATTAAACTGCTTGGCTAATGTTTAATTACCAAATTTTCTCATCCGTTTCTTACAGAAAATGTATGAGACTAATCTCAAAGAGTTCTCAACCTTTTTTGTAAATATCACTAAATGCATGCAGTAAAGTTTCAGGCCATTGTTGGAATACAGGTTCCTTTTTGTTAGAGAAAGGACTTCAAGTTTTGCAGACCAGCAGGTGACGATGATGCAACACACACCCAAAAGGCAGCCCAGGCTACCAGGAAAGCTAAGCTTTTGAAGGATGATCTTGCCAACATGAGCAGGAGAGACTCAAACCTCCTATGTGTCTCACTATTGTTAGGCAGAAAAAATGTCATGTCTCAAGTCAGGAAAAATGTTTAAAGCATGTTCAGACAATGTCCTTTCCTTTCCTTCCCTAGCAGCTTGGAAGTCTTAAAATAAATTAAAGTACTTGAAATGTCTCCTTTGGATCCTTTACATATTTTCCTGGGACCTGGCATCCCAACAGGCAGTGAGGATTACCCCTGAAAGTAGCTCCTATAAGCACTTGTTCTGATGAGTAAACTAAGTAAAAGTATGAATCCTAAAGGCTAAATCATTGTAGAAATTTGCCTCTTGAAAACCTGGCTGCCTGCATTTTCCAGGAAGAACAAGAGCCCAGACAAATCATGTGGATAAACTAAACCCAGCAGGATAAGTGTTATGACTGGGCTATTCAGCAGTTCACCGGTGTCTTCTAGTCATTTTATTTCAGGGAAAAGTTGTCAAAAGCAAAGATGACAGCCATTGCTCTTCTCCCACAGTGTACAGCATACAAAAATGCTGAAGCTGATACAAAGCAGCCTATAGTACCCATTTGTCCTCTAAATCCCTCTGTCCTTTCCTAAGCTCCAGAAAGAGCAATTTTGCAGCAGGCCCAAGACAATCTAGCAGCTAAATGGTGCCAATATACCCAAAGGTAAGCTGTGCTCTTAGAAACATTTCCCTCAGCTGAATTGCACAGAGCTGCAAGGTTTCTTCTAGACTGCGGGCCAAATCCCATGATCTTTACTCACAGGTTCTCTGTTTCTGCTAACATTACATTGGACTTCTGTACAGGTTCCCTGGGGCAAGAGTTTGTATAACAATGGAAGATATGTAGCATATACAAAAATGCTCCATTACTATTTGTCTTTCAGGAAAAATGTAGGATGGAAGTTTTGGGATCCAATACTCACTTGTAAGAACTCTCCAACAACAATCTCCTGTCAGAACCAGTTTTATTCTACTCATTTGGGACTTCAAATTATTTTTTTTATAAAAATAAATTGCTGTTTTTAAAGTCTTTTCCACACACTTCAGTGCAATTAGTAATTGTTCCTCTTCACATTCAAAGGACATAAAAGACTAAAGACAAAAAGCCCTGCACATCTGTCAGAGCAGAGTGCTATGGAATTGACAGAAGGAAAAATGATTTCACTATCCCTATATTGTGCTTTGCTTGCACCATGCAGAATACTCCATCAATTTTAGAAAATTCTTTCAATTTCAGTGAAAGATAGGAATGCCATAGTTAGACCCCAGCTGATATATCGGAAATGGGTTTCCTTTAGTTTTATAAATCCTGCCAGGAATTTTAAGACCTCTGCCTTCATATATAAGACATCAGGAGGAGCATTATGCAGGCACCTTCATATTTATAGTTTATTTCAAGATATTTCCATGCAGTACATTGGAGTGAGGAAAGCAAGACAAAAAAAAACCCCTCTCTAAAAGTCACAAAAAGCACAATATGGGAAATAATCTATGTGTGCATAAACATATCAAGTTTAAGGATGGGGGGAAAAAAAGAATTTCATGAAGTCTGGCATGTGTAAACCATATCGACCTGAAGCAATTTGCCTGACATTGCAGCAAAATTTACACTGTTTTGTACAACATCACACCATTACTCATTAAATGGCAGCATTAAATTAACAAATTGAAGCATCACGGGACCTTTGCATGCACATGGAATTACTGAATTAGCGACAGCAGAATAAAAGATTTTAATTCTCCACTTTTAAATCGAGCTACCTCCTTGCCTTTTATGAGTGTGATTAATGGAAGGTGCATCAGTGCACAGAAGCTTTGCTTGTATTGCCTTCCTTGCTTCATTAGGAAATCCTCTACAGGCAAGACAGGTTTTATTACTACTGACAAGGAACGTGTTAGCGCAGAGATTGCCAGATAAATTCTAGGGGCAAAGAAGATGCTGTATACCTGAAATGCACCATCAAGAGAGCTGGGAGGGGTTGCCCATCAGGCACCTGCCCCACCACATCACAGATGTTATCTGTAAGTTAAGGCTGTCCATGGTCTTCTCGTGCAGCAGTGGAAAAGAGTTGCACTTTATTGTATTCTATCAGTCATCTCCTTTGCTGAAACTTCTAGGAAGCCAGTGGCAGGACCACAGATGCAATGACAGGATCTGGTTTTGGGTGCTTTACGTACCCTGTACAAGATGAGGTTGAGAGAAAGGCATGAACAAAAGGAGAGTCACAAAGATTTGAGCACAATGAAAAATGTCTGTTGTGCCAATGGAATTGGTTTGCACTGGGATAGTTCATTTTCTGTATTGTAGCTGGTATGAGGCTGCATTTGGGATTTGTGCAGAACACAGTGTTGATAACACAGGGATGATTTTGTCACTTCTGAGCAAGGTTTACACAGAGTCACTTTTCTCTTCCTTGTCCCATCCCAAATGAGGAGGCTGAGGGGACACAACTCAGCTGGCTGGCCCCAACCATGGTACTGTGCTTGGCATCTAAAGCTGGGGGAAGGAGAAGGAAGGAAGGAGGGGACATTCAGAGTGATGGCATTTCTCTTCTAAAAGCCACAGTTATGCCTGATGGAGCCCTGCTGTCCTGGAGATGGCTGAATGTGGGAAGAGACACAATAAAGTTTAATTACAAGCTGCAAAATCTGCCTGCAGAGGCACATGGCAGCACAAAGGAGCACATGGCAGCACAGAGAGACTTATCTCTGCCGGACCCTGGGGGGAAAGGGTGTCACAGGGCAGATCCCTATGGAGAGGAGCCGAACGGGAGAACAGCGAGTGACCGTCCCATAAAAGGACAATTGGAAAGTGTGTTGTGATGTGGCAACACGGGATAGGTCACGCAGTGAGAGTGACCATATAAGGAAATCCTGTGCCTTGGGAACGTGCATAAAACCAGCTCATTCCTCTGAATAAACGATTCAGATTCCCTGCTGGTCTGGGTCCGTGCCTCAATCGACAACAGCTGAACATCCACCGGCCCATGGGAAGTGGTGAATGAATTCCTTGTTTGCCTTTGTTTGCATGTACAGCTTCTTATTTACCTATTAAACTGTCTTTATCTCAACCTACATGTTTTTCACTTTTGTTCTTCCAGTTCTCTCCCACATCCCTCTGGGAGACGCTGAGCAAGCGGACGCATGGGGCTGAGCTGCCAACCAGAGTTAAACCGCAACACCTACAAAAATCTCATAGATTAAGCAAAATAGACACACAAAAGAAAAAATTAAGAATTTTATTTCAGTCCTTTTTAAATAAAATTATTTTCTCATAAATTTTGAAATTGGTTTTAAAATTAATATATAACGAGTTAGGAAAAAATTAAGTTATTTTTCATCAAGCAAAACACTTCAAAGTCATCAGGAATGAATCTTGCACAGGCCCCAGATTATTTTTATTCAGCTAGCAAATATAAAAACCAACTATTGGCATAGCATTCTCTTTTCTTTCCAATCTTAAACTTTTATAGTCTTACTGAATATTTTTAAACAGATGCAGAATGTCATGCCAGAGGCTTTAATTTTAGCACAGCTGAAATCACATACCAAGAGTCACTTTTGAGGTATGACATTTTTAGTGAATTCTATAAATCCTATTAGTGACACTGCATACTCTAAACTGCCCCTTGTTGACATAATTATTTATACCTACAAAAATAAAATTCTTCTTTTAGTTTAGTTTCCTTAGAGCTTAGACAAATTGTTTCTACACACAGATTACAGATACACCTAAATAACAATTGGAAAATATGAAAGTATTAAAGATAAATAAATACTAACAAAGAGGTATTAAATGTTTAATTATTGGTAATTTAAAATGTTTAAAAAAACATTGAAATGTTTCTACTATGGGGGCATTACTACACCTATTTTTATATGTGAAAAATTCTAGGAAAGAGTTTTTTCAAGAACTACAGACAAAATTTGCCTTTGTACTTAAAGTTATGCAGCATCACCCTTCATCATAAGAAATATGTTTTCTTACAAAATGATAACAGCAAAATAGTCCCTAGAGTTAAGGTTAGAAAGGCCACCAAGCAATTATTGACCTCACAGTAGTCTCTGGACTAGAGAAATTGAGGAGATTCCATCTGGAAGAGAGTCATAGATATTTAAATAATGGTAAATAATTTTGCTTACTGTTTCTTTACCTGTGGCTAACTGTAGTTAAATGCTTGCCTGTGAGTCACCATGAATCAAATAAAACTCTGTAGCAGTATTGTAACTGAGAGTTTTCCACTGCTTTGTCTGATTCCACTTTTAAATTACATTATCATTCCTGTAAGTGCTATTACTCACACTAAAAAGTCTGCCAACTTACCTTTTGCTCAATGGACAACCCAGCTGTGTGTCCCTGTAGGGAGTTCAGCAAAGAAAGCTGAGGCCATAGGATAAAAATTAAAGGGAAGAATTAGAGAATGCCAGTATATCATCACTCTTTCACAGCATGAAGGCCTGGCTTGAGAAATAAATTGTTCTTGTCCCCAATAAGCTATGGTCTATTTGTGTTCAACTTTTTCTACATGCTGTAAATGATTTTAGTGTCAGATATTAGCTAGGTCTACTGTCCAAGCAGACAACCATCTTAAATCACTCATACAAGACAAATATGTGCCCTGTAGCAGTAAAGAGTGAACAAACTAGGAAAAAATCCCCATCATTACAAATATAGATTAAACCTGTCTCACAGGAGCCAGAACTATACTGATTATGTCAAATATGGTCATAATAGTAGACAATGCAGTTGCATTTTACACTGCTGATGTTTACAATGTCAATGAGATTTAGTTCCTGGAGAGTAATTCTGTAAAAAGACAAGTTAGCAGCATTCACATGCTTTGCTGCACGAGGTGTTGTACTTGTATACACACATGTACTGTAAAACCTAATTCACTGGTCTTCTAGATCAATTTTAAATTGCTCAGATTAATATAATTTTGCCAATCCAGAGCTTTCAGGGCGGAATTGTGTAAAGAAAAATATTGAAAAAATATGAAAATACGATTACAACAATTGTCAATATGGAAAAAGCTGTTGAGGACCAGTTTTGTGGGCCTATGTGAGTTCCTGAGACCTTACATCTCATTCATAAAGATAAAAAATGGTGAATCCAAAAATTCTTTTAAGCTAATTCTTTGCCACTTAAAAACTGAGCAAATGAGTGGCATTAAAGTAGAACTAAAATTGAAGTTTTGTACCATTTCCAAAGCTAAAATAGAAAGTGCAGATTTCATTACTATTGAAATCAACTTGTGTTAAGCTCTCTGATATGATTGACATCTTGCTCCATTTTTATTGCTGTCCTTTGAGTGGCAGACCTTTATTCACTATTGAAAAGACCGAAAACAGCAATTCCAATTCTTCAGGAAGATGAATAAGCTGCAGATCTTGATGTCTTCTTGGATATTTCTATTTTTCACAATCTGGATTCTATTTACAACACTGCAATTTAAATAATCCATATGAAACCTAGTTTATTTTTATTATTTAGAATTGACATTACAGTTGCTCTGAGGCTTCCTTCGGGATTAGAGTCATATTCTGCTCTATAGTATCAAAGCAGAGATAAAGGCACATGTTCAGATTCAGACTGTCCATACCTCATGCAGAATATGTGCACTCTAAAGCAGAGAAATTAGCCACCAGCATGACAACCCACACCACCTTATTAGGAGTCTAAGGGTACATCTACATTACCATTTTAATCTGGATTGGGAGTGCACTTCTGAACTGAATCTCCTGATCATGGTAATTTAATGCTCTTATTTATCAAGAGGCAAAAAGAGCTGTTATTTACTACATCTCATTGGAGTCAGGTTCCTCTCTATACAGGATAGACTAAAGAGCTTCTCTTTTCCAAAAAAGCATTCTCTGTGTCCATTGGTAACATTTTCAACTACAGTCTGACAAAGATTTTATGAGTTTGGGGAGACTGTAAGATTTTACTTATTAATTTCAGGTAAAGGACTAGATCTGGTCCACAGTTCAAAGGTCTGGAGAACAGTCAATACAAAAATATGGTGAAATGTAGCATGTTTTGTTTGCAAGGATGCTAGAGCAATAGTTGATCCATGCTTCATAAGTACTAGCTGCTGCTTTGAAGAGGTAAGTCTGTATGTAAGGGAAAACAAGGAAAACAGATATGTCACAAGACTGCTGCTAAACTCATAATTAAAGAGAGAGGATCTAATTCCTATACCTCTGAACAACACGCACAATATACCTAGAGTCACCTTTCAATAACTTTCCAAAACTGTGACTACAGATCTAAAATTCAACTGGTTGTGTGTTTTTCTGATGATCCTCCACTCTAATTTCCTGTTTTCTATCTTAATATTTCCTTGTTTGTTTTCATAAAAAAAACCAAAATGAAGCCAAATGCTGTCAGTGTAAAGAACATTAAACAATCAGCTTCATTATTGTGGCTTGTGAAGATGCATTTCCAAATCCCATACAATAGCTCCATGGAAATAATGCCTTATCAGATGTAGCAAATGCGACAAGGACTAGACCTGATGAGTATGAAAGTGTTGAGAAAGAAAAAAGAAACTAAGACTCTCTGGGGACTGGAAAAAGATGACACAAGAGCTGAAACAGTAAATCCTAAAATAAAGTCAAGAGGGCATTCAAAAGCATCCAGGGGGACGAGCTAGCACACAGGAGTGTAAAATGAAAGACACTGACTTAGCAGGTTCTGGAAGAACGTATCAAAAAAAGCAGGTACAGCCTCATACATCTGAAACACCGAAGAGCTGACACAGATCAGCTAGACAAAGATAAATATGTGACCGTGAAAAGGAATTCTTGCTCATGGACACACACAGACACAGAGACACAAAAGAGCAAAAAGGTAATTGGTTCATATTTAAAGCCAGGATGTCCTTATAATACGTTGATGGTTGCAAAGTCCTGATGTGAATCCTTTGAAAGCGTGATCCCCATGTGTTGTAGTGCTAGGTTTAGTTTAGCAAGCTGCAGCTTTCCTTGGGAGCTCAGCGGGGCTTCTTAGGGCAGGGCAGCCATTCTGTGCTCCTGCAGTCCTTTCCGGATGGCTCCGCAGTTTTTCTCCAGCCCACTGTCAGCTCTACAACATAGCGATGGTGAAGGAGGTGAGAAGGGTCCCTCCACGAGCGTTTTAGAGGATCTTTAATCTTACATCTTGTCCCAGCAATCCCCAGAGGCAGAGAGACCTTGTGACTTGGGCGCAGGGGGGTTTTGTCAGATCTCAGGGGCGGTACATGGGCGGAGTTGGGGTACAGGAACCAATAGGGAGGACTCGAGGGAGTGGACAAGGCTAGGGACAAGGGAAAGCGGGATGGGGGAGCAATGTGGGTTAGGAAAAGCAATGGGTAAACAGATCACCACACCCCTGAGATACCACGACCTTACAGATAAAGTGGCTTTTATTCTAATATTTGAACCTCTCATTTGGAACTGAAGGTCTAGGTTAAGTCCTAATTAATAACTATCACATGAATGCTTTAGCTATTCATGGGTAAAATAATCGAATCCTTAACCTTAGTTCTACATCACAGATGTGTGTTGATCACAGGTGTTCAGATATCAAAGGTCATAATAAACACAACATTATCTCATAAGATTTTTTAGCACAGCGTTTTACACAGTCATTATCCAGTCTCCAACACAAAACACCACATACAGAGTAAAAACGTTAAAGGGCAAGGATAGGAGAGACAGAAATCAGAACAAATATGTCACCCTTTTAACAGAGTACCAAATGTAACTATGCTTAAAGCAGAAATTAAGAATTACCACTCAATCACACTGTACCCAAAAATTCATGTAAATTTCAGGCCCAGAACAAGCAAATATGACAAAACATTTAAGAAACATTTAGATTTATATAGCATATTGTACTCTACAGAATTGTAAGTACATGATCTCCTTCCTGTCTTTGTCTCCAGGAGGGACAAAATAGAGACTTGAGCAGAGACTAAGTGATTTTATGTATAATTGTGACATATTTTCATAGCTCTTGATGGAGTCTGTATAAAGATACAACATAAAGAAACTTTAGATTCATCACATTTATGCTGAACTCCCCAGCTGTGGAGCATAGGACTCCAATCTGTTCTTTGCTCAGGAAACCTTTAGCAATTGCAGATAAGACAATCGCACATCCAATTTTTTTCTAATTTTTTTCAGACACATGGAAAAGATGAGTAAAACTTTTATGTGGTCATCTGTTAAAGGTAATCCCAGCATGTGCTGTCTGCCCTCACACTCAAATTGTCAGCAAAGTCTACCAGGAATTTTGTCCTTTCTCTGTCTGTCTCATGCAATTTGGATCAAAGAAAACAACTTCTTGTTTACTTTTGACATCAGACAGAGGCCTGATTTTTAGTCACCTCATCAGGGCAAACCTAGGAGTGGCAACAAGACTACACTGCAATTGAGATACTAAGCAAAACAGCTCCCAAGAAAATCCTTCAAAAAATCAACTTAATGAGGACTCAGCATAACAGCTTCTCTAGTGAATGGATAATGCATCCTGAGTGAGTGTTACAGGCAGGGTGAAGTTCACTGGACAATAACCTAAACCCAGATATTTCACACTGTGTTCATGTTTCTTTCAGATTTGAGTTTCTTACTGTATTGATCTGCATTCTCTTCTGCAAAGTGGTGTATTCTCAACATCCTAGAACAATATAAACAATTACCAGACACATATAATGAAGTAATAATGAAAAAAATCATAGACAGAGAGGGCGAGCATGTGTGTGTGTGGACATACGTGGAAGACATAAATGTGGAAGAAAACAATGTGAGGACAAAAAGAGGCAATTGAGCTTAAAGGAGACTGGAGGGGAAACACTGATTCTGTTATACAAGGAAATTACAGTGGCTGTATGAAGACATTACCATGGCATCAGATAAGCTGGAAACAAGAGACATTAACCACTGAGCAAGAATTATTCTCATGAGATCTGTTGCCTAGTGTTATGCACAAGCTTTGCCAGATAGGTTGTGCATAAATGAAAGGGACTTCTGTAACCATAGGTCATATGGTTCTCTGTGGTAAAACTATGCACAACAGGAGTCAATATCTACTCATTGTATCTACTCAACAGCTTAACTTACAGTAACTTGTTACTGTAACCAGAATTTCAGAGGTTGCAGTCTATTTTATTTAGTAGTTTTGGAATAAAATGCATGCACCTGGCAGGTTAGAAATCCCACAGTAACGTGACATGGAGAGTTATGTCAAATAGACATTCCTAGATTGATTTGAATCACTAGTGATGGCAGAAACAGTACCTCCATTCATCTGAAAACCATTTCTCCCCATTTTTCCTCATGCATAAACATATAGGCACTGCAACATCTGAGAAATAAATCACTCAATAAGTAAATCCACTAGCAAGTATAGTGATATCACCCCAGCATCATTTTATTCCTTTCATTTAAATGCATACAAGTCCCTCAATTCCTCCCACTCTTAATAGTGGGGGATTCATCCGCCACTTAACATTTGTGCACTTGAGAAATTAATCGAGGTTTCTCCTGCTCATTCATTATTATCATTGGAAAATTAAATGAAACTGTATCTTTCCACAACTTGTAAATGGTTATTTGACAACACTTTATATCAGGAGAGCAATTTCCTACTTATCACTCGTAACCAGGCCAATCACTTTCACAAACTGAACAGTGAATCTATAAAATACACTTCTATGCTTCACAGTGTTTGCACTAAATAACTAGCAGTTAAAATTATTGACAGAGAAGTAAATTTGCACAAGTCAGACTGCAGAAAACAGCAAATAGCCATTAAAGACATTAACAGTCCTAAAACAATTCCACATAATAAAATGTCAAGGGTTTAATGGGGGTTAAAAATTGGGAACTTTACCATAAAAATATTTATGATTTGGTTTCCACCTTCTTTATCTTAGTTTCTCATCTGATGAAATTGTATGGAAGTAAGTTCTGTGTGCTGGGTTTGTGCGGCAAGGTATTGGTAGTGGGGGTCTGCAGGGATGGCCTCTATGAGAAGACATCGGGAGGTGCCTCCATGTCAGGAACAGGCTGCCCAGAGAAGGTCCGTCCCTAGAAGTGTTCAACCTGACCTCCTGGGGGACATCCCTGCCCATTGCAAGAGGGTGGAAACTACATGATCTCTAAGGCCCCTTCCAACCCAAGTCTTTCTATCATATGAGGCTGTTTCTGGCAGAGCCAGTTCCAGCCAGCTCCAAGATGGACCTGCCACTGCCCAAAGCTGAGCCCATCAGCAGCAGTGGTGGTTCCTGTGTGATAACACATTTAAGAAAGGGAAAAACTGCTGAGCAGCAGCTAGGAGCCAAAAGGGAGAATATGCTTGAGTCCTGTATTCACCAATGTCAGGGAAGAATGAGGGGGAGGAGGTGCTCCAGCTGCTGGAGCAGAGATTCCCCTGCAGCGGAAGAAGACAATAACATGAAGGTCCGCATTGTAGCAGATATCCACACTGCAGTCCATGGAGGATCCCATCCTGGAGCAGGTGGACATATCATGAAGAATTTTTAGCCTGTGTATATCCCAAGCAGGAGCAGGTTTTCTGTCAGGAAATGTGGCCCATGGAGAGGAACCCTCATAGGAAAAATCCACTACTGAAGGACTGTACCACATGGAAAGAACCCATGGAGCATTTTTTGAAGAACTGCACCCCATGAGAAGGACCCAAGTTTCAGAAGTTCATGAAGGACTTTTTACTGTGAGAGACACCCCACGCTGATGAAGAACAGGAGAAGGAACGAGCAGAAAAACTGACAAGCCCCATTCTCTATCCCCTTGTGGCACTCAGGGGATGGAGGTAGGAGAGTTAGAAGTGAAGTTGAGCCTTCAAAGAAGTAGAGGGGTGCTGGGAAGTTGTTCTTAGTTTTGTTGTATTTCTCAATTTCCTATTCTGTTAATGACAATAAGTGAAATTAATTCCAAAAAATCCTCTGTTTTGCCCATGACTGTAACTGGTAAGTGTTCCCTGTTCTTTCTTCAACTCCTGGGCTTTTCCATCACATTTTCTTTCCTTATGCTATTGAGGAGAGGGAATAATATAGAAGCTTGGTGGACACCTAGCAGCCAGCCAAGTGCTGCTATACCAGTAAAAAATCGGGGTAAGTAAAAAAAACCCTGTATTTTTCATTGAAAAGAAAACATTTGAGGATAGATATAGCTCGGCTTTTTATATAGACACTCTGTGATTTGAACACCAGCACTTTACAAGCTCTAAAACTCTGCTAACAAGTCATGCCCTCCAAAACACTTCAGTATCACTGAGGTTGGATGTTTTTCCTCATTCTTCTTACACGTGCTTGATCAGGACACAGAAAAACACCCTTAATCTGTACAAAGAACAATCTGTAGGGGAACCTGTACTGATGATATTCCAAAGTTAAAAATATACTGCTAAACATGTAAAGTGATGCCATCTGTGTTACTGGAGTGACTCAACTCTGTAGAAGGGGCAGACCCATTACATCCCAGGCAGAACTGCAAGGGGGAACAGAGTTCTGCTGTTTCAAGGCCAGAATATTGCCAGGGTAGGAATGATTTTATACTTTGTGGGAAACAGAGGAGTAAAAACTTTTGCAGTTAATGGTGGGTTTGATTTACAACCCTGGAAGAAACTTGGGCTGGTGTAATGACAGAGATATATAAACATTAAGCAGAAGAATTACAAACCTATGTTTCTATAGTTATAAGAATATGTATTGGGTGTTATGGTGGAGGGCTTTAAGGATAGTAATGTGATTTTACAGTTTAAGTTATGAATTTAGATGTTATAATAGAAGTATATGTGTGTACGTGACCTGACAAATTATTGGTCAAAACACAGCCGCATTGCAGTAAAAAGTGCTACAGGTGATAATTCATAAAGACAAAACAAAGTTTCATTTTGATTGCTTATTGGATTAGAAAGTTATAAATTGCCATGTAACTTTGAAACTTGTGACTATCCTTCGTTATGGTGACTTGTTACTAAATCTCACACCTCTGAGACTGATGCCTTGTTTGTTGTTTTAAGTAATAAATTGTGTAAAACCGCGATAGTCCCATCTCTTTAATAAGAACTCCAACGGCACTGAAAGCGGTGCTGAGAAAAGGCACCAAAAAAAAAAACCCAATACTTTTTTCATTAAATAGAGCAAATTCATTGATGAAGTTCAGAATTTTCATAATTTTCCCCCAGAGGCTACTAACGCTGTGGCTAACAGCCTAATTTGTTGCTTCTGAAATGAAAGAACTTGCAGCACAATTTTACTATGCTGTGAGTGACTGCAGCAGCCACTGAGCACCGAGTCCTACGGAGAATGTGAGTGACTGATGGTGCTTAAAACCCAGAATACAGAAGTAGTTGTCACACACTTGCCCTCAGCTTTCCTTTTATTGTTTGGTTAGATTGAGCTCCATCCCACCTATTACAATGATTTAAGGAAGTTCCCTTAATCTCCTCCACACCTGACTTTAAACCTGTTTTCTATAGAAAGCCCATTTACACATTACAAATAAGTGCCGTCTGCTTACAGTTACACGCCTCTAAACGAGAACTGAAAAGCTGAAGTACTTTGAAATTTCAAAGTCCTTTGAAATTTAAATCCAAGGAAGGATTGTCAGTGAGTCTGATGCCCTAATTACAACCACATTTTGTAGCATTGTAGCTTTTCTATTACTCACCTGCATCCATTTGTTAGGTCCCACTTATGTCTGGTCAATTTAAAATACTTTAATGATCAACCTTTCCTCTCTCTTTACACTCATGCAGATATGTATGCCTTAGAATTTCTAACATGTTTGATAAAAAATTATTCCCTTTCATTTTAAAGTAGTTCTAACAAGAGCTGCACTTTATGGCCTGAAACAGCTGATGGGCATTCAAAAAATAGAACTAAATATGCCACATTCACAGTATACCACACTCACATTATATAAAGATTTCTCAGGGCTACTTTCATACAAGAAAGAAGGCTTTTCTGAGTAAAACCAGAAATCCAGTGAGAGATAACCACTTCACACCTGCTGTGTGCCTCTGAACATGTTTTGAGAATTCAAATCTAAATTCAGCCTTGATGAAAATGCCTGAAGATCTGCCTCCTTTAGTCTGTTAACACTACAGTGAATTTGTTCAGTATTTTGAAAACTAAACAAACAAAAATCAGCTTCTTCATCTTTAAAATAATACTGTGGTTTTTAGACAGTAACTGGTATGAAGGTGCAGTAAACCTCTAGTGCCTCAGGGGCTGAAAGTGATTGCATTGCAGGAAAGCATGCTTTTTCTTCAAACTTGTCTGCAAAAGAGGAAAAAGTGATCTCTGATATTCTCTACAGGCACTGGTGCCTCCAAGCACTTTTGCCTCCTGAGGAATAGCCTCATAGACATAAAAGAAACAGCCTCTCCACCCCGCTGAGCAAACTGTGAAGATTGTAACAGGTTTTCCCATGAGAACCTGTTCCATATTCTGCACTTCTCAAAAATATGCGAGTGCAAATAAAACCTTTCATGAGCCATGTCCAGATATGTATCCAGGTAGGCATCCCAGTCTCAGTGATATACATTGACATGCATTTGCATCAACTGCAAAACAACTTTTGCAGGACTAAAATTACTGCCAGAAAAGCACCATCTTCCAGAAGAAGCTATTGTCTAAAAGTCACAAACATAGGGGAAACCAGCCCACAGATTTCCAGGTAAAATGTAATACTCAGGTCTCATAGCTCCGACATCCTCCCGGATACACAGACAGCTGTCTCAAAGAAACAACATGACCTTTGTGGGCACTACCAAACTGCCTTATTTTGCAAAAGTCAAAACACAAGAGGAAAATTTTGCTTCTTTTCCTGTTGTGTCAGTATATAATGAAGTGATGAGGCAAGATTGTTGTTTTCTGCAGAGAGACAGTTGTTTTGTGTTGAGGTCTAGGGAGTGTGACATCTTTTCTGTGGTGTTGTGCACACAAAGGAGTGTGCACACTGGCAGGTCCTGCATTTTTTATTGTGGTAGATGGAGAACCATAAGTATAGAAGGAATAATGAAGTATGCCTTAGAGCTATTCACACTGTCTCTCTACAAAATTCTTCTGCTGTTGAAATTAAAAGTGAGAAAGTAATATTTTCTCTTCCTGACCCTGATAAAATCTTTGTGTTCCAGAGAACAATCTTTAGACTGTACACGTCACTCACAGGCTTTTTCAGATGAAAAGAAAATACACGATACAAAAATGCCGTCAGGGTTCACACTAGTTTAACATTTGCAAACAAGCTGGGTTCACTGCATTCCTGGGAAGTCTAAGAGTTTAGATATAAACTGCACTGAGTCATCTGCCACATGATAGAAAGTATCCCAAAAAAACTTCCCATATTAGTGTTGTATTTTCCAAAATAAATTTCTATAAAAATAGAAGTACCGCAGCATAAGCTTACTGCAATTAAAATTGAAAATCTGTTATTTAAGGAACAAATTCCTTAGCAATAATTGTGTTTTAAGCTAAACTTGTGACTTTCAATAGTACATATTGAATCAAAGCTTTAATACATATTGAATGCAGCATTAAATTAATTCATACTATGGCATGCCCTGAAATAAAATATATACTTCCATGAGAAAAATAATCATAGACCTCAAACTTCAAAATACAACAATATCAAAAACATTTTTCCACTGTAAAAATGTGAAGTTTTTATAGGACGACCTATAATGAATGAATGGCAAAACATTATTTTTTAACTTTCTCTTTTCCCATTAGAATTTTTTTAAAAAGTTTTAAGTCATGTAAATGCAAGAATGTGACATAACAGTTGCTATTCTTGAATCTTTAAATATAAATTACTCCAAAGTATTGATAATTAAGTCATGCACTTGGAGATGTTCAAGTTATAAATACTTAGTTAAATGGAGACTTACTAAATGTGCACATGGTACTAGGCTTCCTCTCTTAATACTTAATTGAAAGATAAGCACAGCAAATGAGAATTAGAGACCTGGGAAATCACAGACATGGAGACTATGAATAAGGGTACCCCAGAATCAACTTTGTCTTAAAATGTTTTGGCATAAAAAGACTCATGTTGCTGCTAAATGACAAGTCTTTTTATTATTAACTTGCAGGCTGTACATGTGAAATATGTGATAACACTTCCTTTACATTAAAAAATGATGGCATGGTGTGAGAAAGGATGTTGTGAAAAAGATAAGAAAAATAGATAGCTTTCAGGCAGCAGGGTGGCATAATGTCTGCCACAGTGTACCACTAAAGATGACACGTCTAAGTGTATCAGTGGCTCCTCAAGTCTGTTTTTGAAGTTAACTTTGTGTTTTAAACAGAAGTTCATTTTTCTAATCCAGAGCCTTGTCAAAGGAACTGAGGATCACCCAAAAGGTTTGATGCTATGCGGTACCAAATACGTCAATTTTCACAGATTTTTGCAATATATGAGAGAAAATCAGTAAAGTATGTCAATCAGCACATCATGCCAACAGCTGCTGTGCCACCAAAGCTAGGAAATACCACAATTTGGCCACATTCGATAACTTAGAGATACTTCTCTGTATAGCAAGAGGGCTTTTGGTAACTAATCCTGTCAATGCAGTTGATCATCTTTCTGAATAATCTCCTTGTATTAAGTAAATCAGCCTAATTAATTAAACATGAGGCTGGTTGTCTCCCTGTGACTGTAGCTTCAAGCAAGGACAACAAATCAAGCATACTATAACCGCTGGATGCAGACCTGCCTATGAGCCCATGGCTGCCAGCCCATTCATTTTAGATTTTATTACTTGAAAGTTATGGATCAATCATACTGTAAGAAAAGTTAGAGTATCCAGAATGTAGTTGGAGAGATATTGAAAGATAATTTGTCTATGTTTGATTTTGAAGGCAGTGGCCAAAGAAAATAAAATCATTTGTCTTAATTTCATTGCCCAGAAATAAGAGGATTTAGTAGCACATTGTTTGCAGTGTTTTTAAACTTCATTGTAAGCATAGTTATATTACTGCATGAAATCAGAGATATACATTTTTTTCACTGCAATAAATTGTTTTACAATGAATGACGAATTGTCAGACTAGGGTGGTTCAACTATAGTGCTTAATATATCTTAAGTAGTCATATTGGAAACATTAATATTTTAGCATCTCCTGGCATTTGAGGCAAAATTCTCATGCTCTGACTCATAAAATCTAGCAGACTTCAGCAGGTGAAGCTGATTACTGCTCAGATACTAAGTACATGAATTGAAAAAGCTGAATCCATTCAGTTTTATTCCCTGCTCTGTAGATAGTCTCCTCTGGCAGAAAAGCAAGCTGGACTACTGTAGTGATAACATCTTAAATCACCACATGTTCAAGATCAGTTATCAGAGATCACATTACTGCCTTGAAAAAAGCGTTGCTGAGAGAGATGTCAGAATGTTCATACAAGCAAGATCTGTGAGTTTATAGAGGACTAAGATTATGTCATAAAAATATTCAATTTTTGCATGGCGGCAGTCACTCTAATAGCTCTGTTTTTGTAACCACTAGAAGTTCAAGAAAATATTGTTTTCTCTTTTATATAGGTATATCACAGTATCCAAAACTAACAGCTTATTTTGGGAACTGTAGACTTTTGGCAGACCTCCTGTCCTCTGGAGAGCAGAGAAAGGCATGGGTTGTGGTGAAAGGATTAGAAACAACACACCCTTCGGACCTCTGAAGAGGACTAACCAACCTCTTAGTCTGTTACAGAATGGTGAAAAATCTCTGAATCACAGTGAAAAAGGAGATCACAAGGAAATTCTGATGGACAATTCCTACCTGATAGGAGACCTACAAAACAGGCTGCAAAGCAAAGAGATATTGTTGAGCAAAAGGCAAAGACCAGAGGCTGTTTTAAAGAGCGTGTGAGTAGGAGCACTTTAATTGCCATGACTCAGTGGCAACAGTGTGGGAACATATGGGAACACACAGAGCTGGAAACATGAAAGTGTGAAACCATGATGATCTCAGGGACAGACCTTGCATCTCGTATTCAAAGTCAACTCTAGCCATACTTTCATACTTGTTGGACTGCTTGATATTCAAGATACAAGCCTAAACACCAGGGGAAAGAGGAAGCCTGTTGTCTGTTACGACTGCATAGAAGGGATAGTACAGCACAGTAAAAGAATTATTTAACTGTTCCTGGAAAATCAGCTATATGTAAGAAAGAGGAATAAGGATTTCATTAAGAACCAAGCAGTGATGAGGCTGTGAGCTGGTTTTCACATTAACCAAGGCAGTTAGAAGACAGTAGCTTACTAAAATAATGTTGTCATTTGGCTTGCAGGACTGCAGCAAATATTTTGCTTTAATAAAAACACTAAAATATGCTTTATATCAGAAAGTCATGTAGATGCATATTATGGTCCCACTTAAATGATTGGAATAGTTCTGTGCGTGATCAGAACTATCTTTTGCACACTTTGGATCACCTCATTGTGCACAGTCCTTTAATGAGTTTTAATAGATGCAAACTGATGGATAACCTAAAACTACAAAATCCAAAATTGCTTTTACAATGATGGTCAGATGTGTTTCAGAGCAGTAAAGTTGTTCAGGCCTACTCTATTGTTACTCCATTATTTTGCTCAAGAGGCTGTTTTAGAAAAAAGCAACCATGACCAAGTAGGTGAGAGAACTTAGGACCAGGCCAGTGGGACAGGCCAGTAACCAGCACCCAGGCAATGGGATTGGTATGACTTGTAGGATATGGCTCTCTGTTTACCAGTTTTTACATATCTGTTCTATATGATTCAAAACAGTTTAGAAATATTACTGAAAATAACCTTCATGTTTATATTGTGTTATAAGTATTACTGTTACTGTTATTATCACTATCATTACTATGTCATTTTTCAGCTAATCAAAGTGAAGCAAAAAGATGTAAAGCTGATAATTTAAAGTGACACAAATATGCATATTCAGGAATCATTTAAGTAGTCTTTTCATTTATATTACAAATCTGTAACTGAGGTTGGGAGCAACAAACACATCTCAAGGTCAGCCTTTTATTTAGCTACCTACACCCAAGGATTTGGACCAAAAGCTATTTAACTAAGGTCACGTGGAAAATTCACAGTAGGGCAAAATTTAACCCATGTTTTCAAGTGCTGCTCTTTAAATAGAAGATCTAGTCTGCTGAAGCCCACAGTGTAAATATATAGGTCTCACAAATGAAGTCACTGCATAGCCAGCTTCCCATCCTCACACAGAAATATATGCAGATGCATTGGCAGTGCAGACACTTGACTTTTTCTGCTTCTTTGTATTTAACACAGAAGCAGTGGACACAATAGATTGAATAGATTGTCGTTTCCTTTATTTATAGCCCTCAAGAACAGCCAAAGTCCAAAACTCTCATGCTCATGCCCTATCAATCTTGTTGAAAGGTACAGAGTGTATGCTAGATATAAGAAAGCAATGTTGCAGTCTATTGACTAATTTGAGATTGTGTGTCTCAAGAGAGATACACCAGTCTTTTAGAAACTAAAGATGGAAGAATAATAGAAATGAGAAGACAAGTTGAACAACCTCCTGCCAGTTCACTGATTAGAAAGAGATAATTAAAATGCTTTTTGCCATGGATTTGGCCTTGTAGAAATGAGCAGACCAAGTGCCAAATTGATCTCAAATCAATGGAGGAAAACGACATTGTGAAGGATGAGGAAACAACTTGAAATTAACTTCCTGTGATACACTGACAGAAATTAGGTAGTATCCATAGCTTAGAGGACAGACTGGACTGGTCAGTATTGCTGCTCATATTCAAAAAATTCTGGGACACAAAAATGTTGTTTCAACTGGTTTAAGCAAACAATCACATTTACAGCATGGTATTATTTTCATCAGACACTGTTCTTTTCTGTTAAATTCAGTGCAGGTTTATACTTGGGGTTTTTTTTCCTGGCTGTATCTTTTCTTCCTTTTTTTGCTAGCAACATCTTCCTATCCAGTATCTCATCTTTGACATAACAATAGGAGTAATCTTCTGTTCTGCCATAATCAATATTTTTCTTTACTCTCACAGAATTTCGAACACACTCAAAGCTTAACACAGCTTCTGTGTATCCTATGCCCAGAATGCAACATGAACCTTGCACCAAATGAGTTGTATTCTTTGGCTTATCCACAAAATCTCACTTGGTCATTGTTATATCATATTCAAAGATATATTTTCTCTATGGAGTGATATTTCCTATGCTGCAAGTTAAAATCCTGAATCAATAGAGGTGTTTAGCTATTAGTTAAATCACTGTCACTGGCTTGTTAACCTCCCCACTGAGACACTGTGCCCTCTTCTTTCTGTATTCTTAAAAGTAACGTTACAAAACTTTCTACATTGCTCTCCAAAGTGCTCAAATCTCATTACTCAGAAAAATTAGAAAAGGCATATCTAAGAGCTAGAACAATAAAAGATGCTATTTAAACCAAAATAACACAAAGTGGGGTGAGGATTAGCTCAGTTGGTTAGACTATGATGCTAATAACACCAAGGTCAGAGGTTCAATTCCTGTACAATTTGCTTAAGAGTTGGACTCAATGGTCTTTTTGGATCCTTTCTAATTCAGAATATTCTGTGATTTTTCTGTAATATTGAATACCACAGAAAGCAACTAAAGAACATTCATAATGTTCTTTGGTTACAAAACACTATCAAACAATATTGTATCTATAAAGATCTGGTTTTAAGCCCCTTTCTGTAAGAAAATACATGCATTTGAAAGTAGAATTTCTCAGACACAATGATCAAAATTCATGTCACCAAACTTTGCACTTCTGTATTGTACATATATAAAGCTCTGAGAATTTTCTAGGCCTCACTTTGTGCCGATGGAGAAAAAAGGGCGAATACAATCATAAGATTGTTCGTGATGAAAGGGATCATAATGATCATCTAGTTCCAACACCTGTGCCATGGGTAGTGACACCTTTCACTACAACAGGTTTCTCCAGACTGACCTTGAATACTTTCAGGGGTGGGACATCCATATCTTCTCTGGGCAACCTGTTCCAGTGCCTTGCCACTCTTACAGTAAAGAGTTTCATCTAAATATCTAACCTAAACCCACCGTCTTTCAGTTTAAAGCCATTCCCCCTTGCCCTGTCATGACATGCTCTTGCAAAATGTCCCTCTCCAGCTTTCTTGTAGGCCCCTTTCAGGTACTGGGAGGCTGCTATCTCCTATTACAGTAGATGAGTAAAATTAACCAGATGCTTTGTCTTTTTAAAGATGTTTATAACTTTATTTTCAATATAGTATTTTGACAACTAATTCACATGCAGATGTTTAGACTTCAGATGTCCAAATGTTGCTGCTGAGCTTACTGGTACGAACTTCACTGATTCCTCCTCCACAAAATGATACCTTCGCTTCAGACTTCACTAACCATTTGTTAAAATTACAATTCAAGGGAAAGCTAATACATTTTGCTCTGCAAGGAACCGAATGAACAGTTTGTGATTAAATAACAAAAGAATAAGTTAAAGGTGAAAAGGAGGTAAAGAGCTGATGTTTGACATTCAGATAAAATCAGAGCACCAGTAATGTATAGTGTAGCTTCCTAATGGAAGTTAATTCATGTTAGTAGATCTTTGCCCTTAGTTTGAGTTACTGCAGCTGAAATAAATGGGCCATACTAGTGCTCACTCCCTTAAAATTAGGCTGGTTCCTTGGGTCAGGTATGAGTGATGAATTCCTAACACTGAATCTGAATGTTCCCAGTTTCAAGAAAAGATTTTCACTGTTCATAGGTTAATCAAGAATAACACACTTTCGGATTCTCAAATAATTTTAAGTGACTTAGGAATATTCATCATGAATCTTCCACCACATTTATTATAGAAAGTACGCAATATTACAAAAAGTCCTGAATGTGACCTAAGGCTATTCAAACAACATGCCTTTCAGCAAAGGGAATCCACTTTTTACATCAAGGGAATGTCTTTCTGTAGTGTCCCTTGTATAGTGATGCTCAGGCTAGCAACATGCATATATACCTTTAGAATGGAACTTGCTTGTGTAAGTTAAGCAAAAACTATTTTCTCATCAGTCTTAGCACTTGAAAAGTAGGATAGGTGAAAGTAAACATTAAATCAACAGTATGACCAAAGTACCACCTTTTTTTTCCTCCCCAAAGGACTTTCTTTCAAGTGGAGTTACAACAACTCACTTCATAAGCAAAATTATTTTGTGTAAGTTTGTCCTCTGTATTTCTAAAACATCCTATAAATTATAATTTCACACTGTTTAGCAATAAAAGTGTGACTTGCTAGGAGAACTGTAATTTTATGAATATCACAAACAAAAGGCCATACATCAAACATCACCATTCAGAACCTTATATAAAATTAAATCATTAATGAATTACTAGTTAAATTTTGCAATGAACTTACATTAAAAGAATAGAAAAGTTAAAGTGTTTTAAAATGTTCAAATTAATATTTTTAATATATTTAGTAACTTTCACTGTAAAAAAGGAAAAAGCCCTGCAATGGCTGACTATCTACAGAGATCATCCCAAGCAGCTTGTTTCTTGGAGTATTTCAGTGCCTGAATTCTGTCATCGAACTGTCACTATGATGGGTTCAGAGCTGATGTCCAAAGGCAGCTGTGCACCCAGGCACATCCCATTAAAGTCACTAACATACTGTGCATCCTCTGACTCTCTCAGTGCACATGCCCATACAATCAGAGCCTACCCATTTATCTGACACACATTATTGCTAAATCTGAGCATGTACCTGACTTTCATGTATCAATGTTCAATTTATAAGCTTGGACAATACTGTTACTTATTTTACAGATGAGGGACAGGCAGACATATACAAAGTAGAGCTCAATTCAAAGTATCTAACTTAGTCAACCATACCTATTCCAGAGCAGCTTTCAGAGATATCTTTTTCTTTTGCCTATGGCTTCATGTTGACATAAAGATAGAGATGCTGTAAGAATTACTACAGGATGATTGCAAACAAGAAATTCTCCTGCTACGAGCAGTGTTACAAAATTTTTTGTAAACATCATGCAGGTTATTAAATGGCAAAAATGACTCCTATGTTTAGGCAATACTGGACAAATATTTTCAGTGAAAGATGGAAGCATAATTCTATTTACAAAATTTTATTGAAGAAGATATTAGATTAGCTGTTCAGAATAATATATATGGCATAAAGTGATATCATATTGATAGGTATTTCCCATTTCCAGATGTCTCATTTACTATCCAATTTTTGCTGTCAGTGTCTCATTTATTTTCTTTTATTTTTCCCCAGATTCCTATCTCTCTCTTTTCTATTACTATTTCTTAGTTACTTCAGTTACGTCTTTCCTCACCCACCATTCAATTTGATCATAAAACCATTGTAGCTGTATTGTCCTCCTAAAAATCTGGATATAAGAGAAATTTCTTATGCTTGTAATAATACTTGTAATAGTGCTTGTAATAAATGAAAAGCAAGTATTGCTGACTTTGAAAACAGTGTCACTAGCACAAAAGATAAGACACCTGAACTTTGCAGATCCTGTTATCTTGCAAGTGTTCAGGGCCAGGTTGTATGTGGTCCTGAGCAAACTGATCTAGCCAGCAGCATCCCTGCCTGTGGCAGGAGGGTAGGAACTTGAAGGTCCCTTTCAACCCAAACCATTCTATGATTCTGTGACAAAGGCAAGAACTGCATACAAATGGCAACATTTCTTTATTTGAATGCCTGTTTGAACCCAAGATCACAGAATATTCTGAGCTGGAAGGGATCTACAGGGATCATTGAGTCCAGCTCTTCAGTGAATGGCCCATACGGGAATCGAACCTACAACCTTGGTGTTATTAGCACTATTCTCTATCCAGCTGAGATAAACTTTCTTCAATTCATGTAATTTAATCATCTGTTTCATCCTATGAACTATTAGAGATATGACAATTACTGGGTACACTGAAATAAGTAAGGACAAAAGCATGGCCAGTTGCTGGGAACACTGATACAAGGAAGGAGAAAGGCATGTTTCTCTCCTCTGCTCTCCCCCATGCTGCTGTCCTTTGTCTACCTTTGTGACCTCCTGGAGGCATCCTAAGTGTTGGATGCACGAAAGAACTACACACATATAATTTCTCTAATTCTCAGGAACCCACTGTATTTTTTCTTCAATGCTGTCCCAGCCTATAATAACACAACCCATTTTACTCTTTGCTCCGCATGCCCAAACATTGTTAAGACCCAATGGCTAAGAAGATTGCTTTGTGGCTGTTAACCTGAGCTAAGGCTATGTTAGCTTGTAAGATATTTGACTGTATAGCAGTCATGTAGAACAGCAATTCAACAGCCCATCTGTGTATATAGTTAATTGTCCCTACACAGAATGTGTGAGTGTAGGTACATTACCATTAATATCCTACTATACCACCTATTATCAGAAAAACGAGTGTGTAATCATGAACATGGCATACAGAACATATATTTATTCTGTGAGTCACAATGCAGAAAGAAAGCAAATACCAATAACAACAAAAAGAAATTCACAAGATGCATGTAAACTCAGGAAACTGTCTTTCCAAAAGGAAGTTATTTCTTATTCCTGCTTTAATAGGAAGATATGTTACTCTACTATTTGCCAATAGTTATTTAAAATATTGGATTTTTGGTTAGAAAGGAGCATTTTTATGGCTTTCATTCTAACTTAAGTACTTTTCCAAATTAAAATTTTAATAGCTTTGCCCCAGTGGGGCAATTCAGTCTAGTGAGACCAGCTTCAGTGACAATGAACAGAATTTAAAGATTTTTCTGAAAACCAGTGGGAGGTAATCCAGTCTGCCTTTGGTGTTTCTCTCTATTTGTCATCTACTTCTAGACCAAGTCCAACATCTACTGCTTTTATCTGTGAAAGCCCAGGTGCAGGCAATGGCAGTAGCATTCCTAGGAAATTCTAGGAAAGCAGCCCAACTGCAGCAACTGGGCTGTTGAAACAATGACGTGCCTGAGTAATTTGATTAGCAAAAAAAAAGGCCACCAAGCAGAATTTCCTTTACCATCAAAGGACTAATGAAGGTCCACACAGGACACCTGTAGCATTGGAAACATGGAAGCATCCAGTTACAAGTTCATCAGAATGTATGACAAATTAAAATTACAGGTAATGTTGGAATTTGAGGGTAGTTAGCATAGGGGTAAAGTAAGCGTTTCTCAAAGGCAAGCAGTAAAGATGTGACAGAAGATAATAATCAAGAGAAAAAGTGTAAACAGATTATATATGTTTTGGATTTGGAGTGTTTTAGTCTGGGCTACTAAGCACACTACCCCACAATATGACAGCACTAGTACAGCAGTTTTACATTAACTACTTGCCGTTTACATCAAATAAAGGAACACCCATTACGAAGCTAATCTTGAATTCCATGGCTAAAGCTCAATGAGCACATTTTAACTTTGGAGCAAACAATATATGATTGAATAGTAGGTAAACTATTCCAGGGTCAACCCTGGAACTTAAAGTGCCAATATCCACACATTTCTGACTTCTTTTCAGTGCAGCAGTTCAAGACGTCTGTGTTTAGAGAAAAGCAGGAGAATATACTCATATTGTTGTCTGAACATAAAGATATCAGATCACCAGAGATGATGAAACACCAGAAATTTCACACAGATAATGACAGTAAAGAAACTGCTATGTCTGATGGATTAGCCAGAAGTTCAGTGAGGTGCTTATCGGACTCCAAGCTTTTCCCCCCACTCCCTCAGCACTCAGCATATAGCCAGACCAGTCAACTAACTGTTATATGGAACAGGAAAACAGGCAGCCTATTTCCTATATGCAGACCCAGGTGTGGTCATTTTTTATCTAGCTATTATCTAACAGGAACTTCCCTAGACTAAATTTTTCTATACCAGAGTCTGTGAACTGCCATGCATTCAAAGAAAGTGTTAATCCCATAGAAGAGTCCACATGACTGTGTCCAAACACTTTTAGCTTGGGCTATTTTTAGGTGATACACTGAGAAACATTCTCTTTAATTTAACTCCTAGAAGGATAATATGTATGCTGATATCCCCACCACTGTTTTCATTATCAGCTCTTCCTTGAGCACCCTTTATGCAAAATAATTTTTGAACCATGTAATAGAACAGGGCAGTGGCTGGGCATATCCCACAGAACACAATCAAAATCCGCCTCAATGTTAAATTATTTCTAACTAAGAAACCCCTTTTATTATTATTTACCTATATTTTTAGAGATTTAAGACTTAATAATGTCATCTCGTGTTTGAGTACATGGATGTTTAGTCATGAAATTCTGATGTGCAATGCATAATCAAGGTCTTCCAAGTGAATAATGCGGCAAAGGTTCATGAATATAATTAACCTGCCTAAAAAAGGCAGAGAAATTAGGATTAGATATATATAAAAAAAGTAACTTCAGTCATTTAGTCACAGATTTACAGGGAAGATGAGTATTTTAAAACAAAACTTTAATCTTAATGTTGACAGTAGATAAAATTAAACAGGTGATTCATTTTTACCTCATACATGTTTCTAACATCTATAAAATGTATGCACTCTTGAACTGCTCTATAAATCCAATCTCATTCTTATAGCTCACACATAGTAATACTTGTTTCAGATTTTTACAGCTTCCTTCAGAGAAGAGAACTATTGTCACAGCACCTACATTTCACAGTCTATGCATGGCATTTCATAGTCAACACTATCTGAGTGGATTCTATTCTTTTGCATATAAAAGTCATCATCAGTACTGATTACTCTAGCCTTTATTTCCACTAGCATAGGACTATCATTCTTTTGAAGTACAGTCTAATAAGTTTCAGAGTTGAGGTCTGCACACTCAATGCGATTTATATGATGTTTCCTCTACACTGAGTCTGAGCAATACAAAAAAAAAATATACTATGGAAAAATACCTGTGCTGCTCTCCAAAAAAAGTAGAGAGCACATATTTTTTATGTTCTCAAAACTACATTTCTAAATGTTATAGTGGTTAACAATCTATATTTTAAAATTAGGATATGACATCATTAACATTGCTTTTAGCAGTCCTAATTCAGGCCACTTATGTACATGCATTATTTTGGCACAGACTTCCATACAGAATTTTTTTTCTCCCAACCTTATGATTGCTTAATGAATTGTTCTTGAATAATTTGTGTATTTTTTATGTTGGGGTTCCTCCCCCCTGGCATGGCGTCCAGGGGGTGGGGACCCTGGAGTAGAGGCATGACCTATGGGGTCTCCCTGCTCCTTGATCACATGTACCCTAATCCTGTTCCCCATTGGTTGTTTTGTGTTCCCCTGCCTGGGAAGGACCCTGCTGGTCCCATGATTGCTGGGGTTCTTCAGCAGTCATCAGGCCATGTGGCTGGAGAATAAAGATCTCTGAAGAACATCTATCAAGAATCGGTCCCTATTTCTTTTCCATGGGCCTCACTGTCTATACATGTTGCAGAAATCCCAACTGCAACAAATTTATACTGCCTTGACATATTACTATAGATAATTAAAGCCTTGTGGGAAAAAAAGTCATTTTCAAATGCTTTACAGTTCTTAATAATAGAGTTTTTTATTAATAAATCTACATTTTCATTATGTTATTTGAAGAAGGTAAAAGATATTACTCTATTTTATAGATAGAGATATTGGGCACAGGCAATGAAGAAGGCCCTACTTTCAGAATTTTAACACATTACTCATCTATTAAGTACATTAAATAATACATTAGGCCGAGTTTAAGATGCTCAAGGAACAGCTGTCTCTTTGTAGCTATGAGGTTTTGTTCAAATAGTCCTAAAGTACTACAGCTGGGCAGCCAGAAAACAAGTAATTCAAGTAGCAGAAGGAGTGGAAGAAGTACCTTCCAATATCATGTAGAAAAGACTGGGGAAATAGTCAAAATCAGGTGTAAAAGGCTGTTCAGCAACTGTTCTCTGACCTGCCAGTGGCACAGTCCAGCTATATCACATTAACCTGCAGCTCCTCTCTAAGCCCTTTGTGGAGTTCCTGTGAGCAGGAGACATTTTTACTGGGGATGACTGGATGGGAGCATGTCAATTCAAAGTGTCTGAAATTATGTGAAGGTCGTGTGCCAAGAGATCAAATTAATGTTTTTATAAGGTGCACATGAGGCTATTTGCTGATTAAAATGGAGTATGTCATGAGGGCAGCCATGTCTAGGAGCATACAGCCTGATGGGATTGAGGATTACACAGAAGAAGGGGCTAAACCTGGGTCAGTCATGCCCGTGATGCCTCCCAGGAGTGGTCCCTAGCACACACTCTATTTCAATGACTAAGCACTGTATCAGTTGTTTTATCTACACTGCTCAGATTAAGAGTCCAATCTCCATGACCAGGTGGCATCGCTGAGCTCAGGCTCACAATGGGCAATCTGTTCCACTGTTCCATCAATCTCCTAGAGATTTTTTCCCCCCTAAAGTTTATGAACTTCATAAACAAGACTTCATATCTGGTTTAGTTTGTTACATCATCTGGCACTACCAAGCAAAGTTGGTCAGTGTTGTAGCTATACTTCCAATAGCTGTAGGCAGATATTAGATTACTTTTAAGCCTCCTTTTCACCACTGTAAAGAGGCACAGATCCTGCAACCTCTTTTCACGGGTGATGCCCTAGGCCCAAGTCATCTTGATAGCTGTTGGCTGGACCTCTTCAGTTTCTTCCCATCCTTTTTGAAACACAAGACAAGAAGTGTACTTAGAATTGGGGATACTGGTATGTGGGATAACATTTTTCAGTTGGCTGAACTTGTCTTTTTCTAATGCAGCCCAGTAAATTTGCATTATTTGCAAGGAGCGCACCATGCAATTGTGCATGGATCTCCTCCAGTGTGTGTCTATGATTTGGACTGGCCACATCTTGAGAAAAATAGTCTCAGAGAGTGCTAGCCTGAGTATATTAACATAGTTAACTCACAATTTGACGTGAGTTGGGAGATAACTCCATAGAAAAAGTGTCTATAAAATTGAACAGTTCCCCACTGACAAGAAAAATGAAAGTTGCTGAGACCTTTGCTCTTATTAATATGACTAAAGAACAGAATTATTTTAATAATATCTAACAGCTCCTTATTTTCAAAGGGGAATGTTGAGTAGGCATGTAGTTACTACTAGCCATAGTTTATTTACTTCTACTCCCAACTGTATTTGTTCTGAGCATTTCTGAATTTCTGAGTTATTCACAAGTCCGTTACTCTATTAGCCAGCCCTTTTGAAATTGTAGGCTTAAATTATGAGAATAAATGACATATTTCTGAATTTTAAATCCTACTACTTAATAGTTTTTAGAATATAACCTCCTATGCTGATTAAAAAATTCCTGATTTTTTAATTTTAACTGCTCATTCTTCAGTATTCTTCTCTGATGTTTGTCTGAGTGTTTATTACCAGCATATAAATGCAACAGGTTGTTGCTTTGAAAGTTTAAAGTATAATGGAAAAGACTTATTTTTTACTCTTCATTATTTTCACTGTTAAAAAAGGCTTTTTGCCTTTGTACCATCATAAAAAAAAAAATAAAAAGTACCTTTTTAGATTAAAACTTACTCTCACACTGTGCTTAATAGAACAATATATCTATTTGCTTCTAGTACCATGAATACGTTTTTATGTGTTATGCTGTTATGCATGAAAAATGCTCTAACTTCAGACCAGAAAATAGTACTTCTCTCTCTGTGGTTTATGTTATATAATTGATCCAAACACATAAGTACTGTGGTTTTTGTTGGTTTTGTTTTTCCACAGAAATAGACAAATGATTTAACTTTTTAATTAAACTTTAAAGCTTTTAATTAAATGCCTAAATTGTAAAGAACTCTTTCAGAGTAAACTGTCTTTAGATTGTTGGATATGTATTTTCCTATTGCATCTGCTCTGACCTGGAAAGTAACAAAGAGCAATAACTCAGTCTCACTTCTTAATTGGTACAATTAACGTTTCTTTTATTATCCAGGCAGACAAGCAGTGATTGTACAAGTGCTGCAGGTAAAACAGAAACTGATGCTTTTAAACCAAATTCAGTCACTAATGTACAATGCTTTTAAAGTAGCATTTCTGCAGAATAACTTCATTTTCTTGTTTCTCACACTGCTGCTATACTATTTTTCCAGTGCATTTCAAGGGAAACAACGTGGCCCAGCAGATAAAGCACAACTTTAACAAATCCTGTCATCTTTCTGTCTGACTTTAATTTGAGGTGACGTTGAGCAAGGAACTTTCAGTCTTTATATTTTGGACACTTCTGTACCTGCTATATAAGGATAGAAGAAATCCATTCTGTAGAAATCAAATGATCAATAACCAGGTATCAAATATAAACACCCAATTTCTGTTCTGTATCTCATTTATGAAAGACACTGTCTTTCCACGGAGTACCAATTTTCTTTTTGTTCCTTACAATGTTGCTCTATGCTGTAAACTGACAGAGTTCTGTTAAAAGCACTGATTGGCATAAGCACTATGCCATGGTGTCAGATGTCAGTCCCCCAGAGAGGGATTGGGTCCATGGAGGTGGCAAGGGGAAGCAGCAGCAGGGTTGCTCGCTGCAGGAGAGCCAAGGGTCAGAGCTGTGCTCTCAGTGACCAGCACACAGTCCCACAAGACCTGAGCAGGGCCATGCAGTGATAATAAGTTTTCTTCACCAATGCAGTGTGCTTCAGACATGATAAAGTTAGGTCGCAGGTTGGACTTGATGATCTCCAAGGTCTTTTCCAACCTAGTTTATTCTGTGATTCTGAGGAAGCTGTCAAGAGGTGTTACTTGTCCGATGAAGAGCAAAGCAAAAGAAATTAATACAGTTTCTTATTCTCTTTCTCTGCCATTTATCTGTGGAGACTTAAAAAGTTTTGTCTTTCATCCCTGAACACAAAATGTCAGCTAAGTATAAAAGATGTCAACTTGGTACAGGTCTTACTTCATATTTATTAAATCAATGGAGCTTTTTAACCAAAATTTGCTGTTAAATCATGGTAGCACCTAAAAACCTCGAAAAATAATGAGTCCTAAAATTCAAGCTTCTGTTACTGTAGCAAAATAATTAGCATACATTTCTTATAACTCTCAAGTTTGCATTTTTATTGTGATAACAGCCACTTCATGCTATTCTACTATTTATTTGAAAAATAACAGCAGAATAAAGCTCATTATAAAGTAAAATAAAATCATTCAGATAAGGTAAAAGTAAATCCAGTATACAACTTAGCTTTTTATTCTAGTATTTTAGGGGTGGTTTCTACTTCCCTAACAATTTGATGTTACATTTAGTCTGCTGAATAATGCTATCAATGCCCTCTCATAATGCTGGTTCAAATCACTCAGTCTAAAGGGAGAAGAGGACATGGCATGTTTTCAAGCTATGTAAAATCAAATCAGATAATGAATATTTACACTTCACTGGTATTTACTTCCTGATGAAGAGTACCATTCATTCAGACTTGACTTTATAGATTCAAAAATCACGTTTTTACTCTAGTCTAGAAAATGGCAGGCCTTTTATATAAACAGAACTCTAATCAGCTTGAGTGATTGATCAGAAATAAAATGAAGGTTTCATGCAACTTTAATTTTACACTTTGGACTTGATTTGCATAAAGTCTGATAAGGAAAGAATTTTGGTCATTGTAATATGCTTGATAAATGGATTAAACTCAAGAAGTTAAAACATTTACTGAACAGGTTTAAAATAGCAGTCTGTAATGCTTTGAGAAAAATATTTAGATAACCATTGTTTTACTGAAGATGCTTCACAAAGTCTGCCCAATTATGAAAACATGAATTGCAGCAAACTAAAACATATTAAAAAAAATGAAACGTAAAGATATGATTTGTGAGAAGAGAAAATTTTTAATTTTTTTTTAATGTGAAATTCTAATTATTACATTTGATTGCACTCTCAGCAAGCTTAATGATGACCCCAAGCTGCATGATGAGGTCAACACACTGGAGAGAAGGGATGCCATCCAGAGGGACCTTGACAGACTTGTCCCTTTCAGCCCAAACCAAATGTTTGGCAAACTCTCAATTGACTGTATTCATAAAGGCCCTGATTAAAAAAAATAAAACCAAACAAAGCAAACTTGAAATAGTCTTAGGCAAGATTATCAGCCTTATTTCTGTACTTAACCCAGAAGTTGTTTCCTATGATTCACAACTTTATTTTGCATGGGCTTATTTCAGGTTTTTGCCCTACTTTATACTGTTAATAATAATCTGTGTGAGAAATTTAAAAGTCTTCATGAAGATAATAAAATAATAAATAATAACACAAAAAGAACATTCAGAGTCAACCTAAGAATATTGTTAAATGCATACATTAGGAATAACCAACCACTTTTTAATCAGCTGTTTTGTGTTGTCTTAATATCCATCATAATTGTTCAAGTAGATGTCTGGAAAGCACTGAAAACACTGTGTTTTATTAAACCAATGAATTCCTGGCATGTTTAAAAATAAAAATCTCTTATGTTACTAAAGAAACTGCTAACTGAAGAAGGTGAACAGGATAACCTAAAGAGGAAGAGACAAGATCTTCTTCTTCCAAGCCTAGTAACTTGATGGACGTCAGAAGCCAGCTGAAGGTCAAAGATGTCTCTAATTAATCAGCATGATTTCTTGGAAGAAAGAACTCACAAACTGATTTCATTCATTGGTGTGATTACAAGGATGATTCATAAATGTGGTTTTATAGAACATAATAGACATTTAGAAAGTATTTGACTTAGTATACACTATGCTGATTAAAAACCTAAAAATTTCAGAATATTTACAGCATTGATAAACACAATGTTATTAAAACATGGATTTTATACATATATATGTTGAAAAGTGTTATGCTTTAAAAACTATTTGAAATGCTAATTGAAGGGGATGGAGAATTTTGTGGTAGAGCACAATTGTGTTTATCCAAATTCTATAAAATATTTTCAGCAATCATTTTTAAATAAATCACTCTCACCTACATAACTAGGTAGCACACAGTTCACTGAAATTATAATGATGAGGCCATGCACTCACACATCTAGGTGAAATCAATTATTATTCACAAGGGATCTCAGTTCTCAAGCCCAAACAAAATCATGAGTGCCATTTATCCATAGTATAAATTCAGCTCCATCTCAGAATGTGGAACCAGGCTTCCAAAACACTGGAGACCAGATTTAGGAACAGAAGAGCTATTTTACACCTCAACAGGCAACACAGGCATGATCTTGAGTCAGCTGTTTACACCTACCTTTTTTGACTCTGGATTACCTCTCTAGTCCCCACATCTGTTCTCCAGAAATTTCTCTGCATCATGTAAATTCTTTCTTTTTCTGGGATTGAAAAAAACAACCACTTAAAAACACAACCCATTTTCTAATCAAATTCTTGATTTTTTTTTTTTTTTTTAAGAATACCAATTTTGATCCAATTTAAGTAAGTCTAAAAAAAGGGAGGGATGTAAAGCAGGTGGAAACAATTTGCAACATTTCTGGGAATATTGCCTCTTTAACTATTACTACTCTCCTTTTTAATGGAGGAAAGAGAGGTTCAAAAGATCAGTCCTATGCAGAAGGCATTCAGTTTGAGTTTTATAGTTTCGTCATGGATTTTAATCATCATTCTTGCAAGAAGCAAGAAGTAGGATTATAGTTACAAACCTATATACTCTTAGAAGAGTGAATATATTCAAATTTTTGAAAACAATTGTTTATAAGCGAGACAAAAAGCATGTTTACTTCAAATACAAGGAAACATATGCTTGCAAACAGGTCTGGCACACACTGGCATTCTTCCTGGAACACCTTAATCTAAAGTACACGGCAAAGATATTTGGCTAATCTGATGTTTGTGCCATTAGAACTCATCCTGAGGGAATACCTAAACCACAGGTTAAAGGATGTTTGAAGGTTGTAATATTAGGGAAAAAAAAGTGATTGTTATCTAATTAAACATAGGAAAACAATGCTAACCAAGCTTGACTTAGGGTAAACTACTCATTCTGATTAGTATTGTAAAGGCAGGAAATAAATATTTTCTGCAAAGGATACATTAATTTTTTGAATTCAGAAGCTGGTAGGCTTCTAGGGAAAAGGGTAGACAGAGTTTAAAAACAGAAAAAGGAAAGTGATTTACTCTATAAGGACTACCTTCATGTTGTAAGGGATTGGACCATAATATTTGAATTCCCTTATAACACAATCACAATCGTTTAGGTTCCTGCTGTGAGTGTTTTGAAACGCTACCCTTTACAATGCTAATGAAAAGGTCAGTTCTATTTCTGCTTTGTTGTGCCTCTGTGCACTGCAGGTATTTTCATTGTGAGACTAAATATCTTGGTAGTAATCTTTGCATGTGTTCTGATTCCCTTGACCTTTAATGGAACAGGACTGTGGATTGAGAACAATGATTTGCACTTTACAGAATTTGCTAACTTAATCAAAATAACAGACTGAATCTGGACTACTGTATGAATAACATTAGGTCCAGGCAAGGTACCATGAGGCCATTCCATCCACTAGGACACAAACCACAAAATAATTAGGTTGTAGCATAATGGCAAAATTTAAAGGAGAAAGATCAGATACTGAACAGTGATTTCAACGGATTTGCTGATTTATTCCATCTCAGGATATTTAGATTAATCAGGGCCAAATTAGACCTTAGTAATAATGACAATCCTCAGTCTTGTCTCTGAATAGTATATTGCTAAATGAGACAGAACTGTTTCTTCAACCATACAGCAGCCAGTATACTCATAGCAAGGCAAGTTTAAGGAACCCATTCTGCTGTAGGCTATGCTCAGAGATATCTAAGGCTTATCTGCCTTTGAGGAAGAAGCCATTTTTGAAAGGAAAAATATTTTGGCAGCTTATTTTCTGCACATCAAATAGGCTTGTTGTTCAGTTGTTGGCAGTGAATAGTAGAGTTCTTTAATTACAAGAACTAGTTAGTTGGGGATTTTGCATGACTTTTTCCCATTTCACCTACAATCAATATTTTTCTCCTAGAAAACCAATTTTTTAGACTAAATCTATTTTTTCATTAGTGGTGATTAGAATTCCATCCAAGAAACTGGACTGTTGGAGACTACTGTCCTATGTCTTGGCAATTTAGTTGTTAAAATTTGTTTCTTCAAGGGTATCAGGGTCTGCTGAACAGAAAAAAAGGATTCGGGTCAGTCAGTACGTAAGCAAAGCTTTCAAACCCTGTAAATAAAGCTTTCAAACCCTGTCCCTGATGAGGACCTTGTATCTCTTCAAGGATCTCTGATGAGAGCTGGCTTTCTAATTTGCCTTGTCATCAGGACTGGTACTGTAACCTCAGACTTGTCTTCTTGACATCCAATATGAATCAATTAGAAACACAAGACATGGTACAGAGAATTCACCCGTTTTATTTTAATAAAAGGAGAATGAAAACAACTGGATAAACATAACAAGAACAGTTTCAAGACAAAACAAGCCACCCTCCTGAGTCTTTAAATGTCCAAACAGATTCTGTGGAACATCTTAGGGCTGACAGAAGGGAGACAAAACTCTCCGGGCATGCTTTGTGGGGAAACTGAGGCAGGAGAGGGTTTAATTTCTTCCCTCCCCCTCTTCAGCCCCCCCCTCGACATCAGAGAGGAATTGTAGGGAAATGGAATTGTATATGGAATCCATGGGGTGAAAAACGGATTAGGAATAAACTGGGGATAGGGTAAACTTAGGAAGGGGTTCATATTGGGTATAGGGTAAAAGGGGGAAGTAGGCTGTGGGTAGGGAAATTGCTGGGATGGATATTGTTTATAATTTTGTGCATAACGGCTGCCTTTGACTGGAATACCCCCAGGCCCAGTAACATTTGCTGCTTGTAAACCCTTCTTTCCTTGCACTATATCAAATTGTACAACCTCCCCATCTCCTACACTTTGCAGGTAATTTTTAGGGTTATTCCTTTAATGGCAGTTCTATGGATGAATAGATCTTCCCCTGTATCATCTCGTGTTATAAATCCATAGTTGTTTTTTACATTGTACCATTTCACAGTTCCTGTGACTTTCGTTGCTGTAACTCCTCCTATCACGTGCTTGCGTGTTCGTCGTGGCTGCTGGTCCCGCGTGGCCGCCACCTCGCCGACTCCGACGTCTCGGCCGGGCCCCCGCGTTGGGGCTGCTCCGCGCTCTCCGAGCGGTGCTGCTCCGGCGTGTTTGGGCTCTGCGCGGCCCCGCGTTGCCATCGCCGCTGGCTCCGTGCCCTGTGAGTGGTTCCACTCGGCCAACTCCACGCTGCTTTGAGAGCGGCCCCGTTCCGGCTCGGCGCTGCGCGGCTTCTCGTGTCGCTGTGGAAACCGCCGCTTCTCCCTCCGCAGGGCTCTCCGAGCCGTGTGCTCAGAGCAGGCTGCCACGCCGATGCCGGTTCCTGGCTGCTCGTGGCCCACGGCACCCGCGGCGCCTGCGGCATCGCTCCCTCACTCGCGGCCGCGTGGCCGGGGACCCCGAGACAGGGATGGGGTCCGTGATAAGGCACGGGCTCCCGAGGGGGCCGGGCGCATCCAGCACAGGCACCTCCGCCGGCACGGCTGCAGTCATGTGCCACAGGGATGGCGGCCGCGCGGTCTCGGCCACGGGATAAGTATGATCCTCTGCTTTAGGGGTAATGGGACGATACAAATGCTCCTCAAGAGCTTCCCTGATTATAAGGTATGCACGGAAAGCTTCTCTTTGATCTCTTACTTTATCCCAGATCTCGTCCCAGAAACACCCCTCACAAGATACAGGAGGTTTGATATCAAAAAGTAAGTCTCGAGAAATATAGGAGAACCTTTTGAAAAGCCAGATGAAAAAATGTTCTAGATCTCCTGGTTGCATTACTTTTTTGTTTTGTTGTTCAAGGATTCCTTTAACTTCTAGGTACATTTCTTTCTGTGGCTCAGAGAGCCCCATTTCCCACGATTCTTCCATAGTCCAGAGAGAATATCCAAACCAAGATGAGAAGAGAGAGGTCTAGAGTGGTTATTTTACTCACGAATCTTCCTCAGGGATCGGTGTCCTGCCCGCATTCCTCCACCAGTTTGTTGCAGCGGGGATTACTGCAACAAGCATTTATCAAACCAGGAGTCTCGTAGAAACGAAGTATATATGGACAGATTCGTGGTAGATGTTTCAGAGATGTTTATTTCTCCAGCTGCATGGCCGGGGCTCTCCTCAGGAACTCCGCAGTCACGGGACCCCAGGGCCCTTGGCGATATCAGGGAACCCAAACCAACCAATGGGGAATGAAGCTGAGCAGGGGCAGGGAAACCCCGTGGTTCCCCCCCAGGGCCCCTCTCCCAGGGCCACATGGCAGGGGAGGGACCCCAACAGAGAATCTTTTCAAAACTCTTCCAGCACGGGTAGATTTGAGAAGCCTACCTAGAAGCAGCACATTTGTAACACATCAAGTCATGGCTCCTCACTGCACACTGTCCTATGTTTTCATAAGCAAGAACATTTGTTCTTGGAATGCACACAGATTCTTTCCAAATTTAAATACAATCCACTTTTACATCTCTAGATAATTCTCTAGACAATTAAGTCTTCAAGACTTACACACATTAGACACTGCATTTCTTAGATTCCATGAAGTAAAGTTCAGCTAGCTACTTCAGTAAGTAATTAGAGTATTTAATATTGCGCAAAAGAGAATTAGGAAAACCAACCACAAATGGATTAAAATGGTAAACATCCTAAGTCAACACGCTCAGAATGTATACAGTTATTCATAGCGCCTTTTCTAGCATTGCTAGCACACAGTTAAATTAATCATATCAGTAGATGCCCCTAGATCAGAAGTGATTAACCCATCTAATTGCTGCAGATAGCAAAGTTTTTCAGGAAGGATATAATTTATTATAAAATAGATGGAGTGCTCTCTTCCCCACAAACTTCTCTACTTTATCTCTTTTTGTTTCTGTACAGATGCAAATGCTACCTGCTTAGGTTTTTTTAGTCATATTTCTTCTCAAAAAATTGTTAAACAGGTAATGCTTACTTCCATTCTCCACACAATCATATCATTAACCTAACAAACAGGAAGATGAGTGCAATGGGTATTTTTCAAAATAACTTAAACTAACAGAAACCATTAAAAGTTTATAATGAAATAAATAAAATGCCAAAACTAGCTATCCACCATTTTATGGTCTTAGTTACTTTGAAGGGCTTTTATAAGTGCTCTCCTTATTGATTCATATGTCCGCAAAAAAAGAGCAATAAAACTACCTAGCTAGTGTGAACATTTTAGCACCACAAAATATAAACCTATGTATCTCATAAGGACTCAATCTTGTAAAATGTTGACACCTTTATTTCTGTTTCACCATTTGGGTTGTCTAATCTGAAACAGGAACAAGTAAAATGGAAAATACTTGTGAAATGGGCTTTCTATAAATTCTGGTGGCCAAGAGGAAAAAGCCTTTATTGAGCTCACATTTTACATTATTCTCAAACTGTCAAGGTATGATTTTGTTCCCATTCAAATATTATAAAAAACTGGTAAATCAAATAAAATTAATGAATTTAAGATGCACACTCGCATTCTAGGTCCCTTCTTCCTGCAGCTCAAATCAGGACCTGATTATCTGAGGTTCCCAATGTGATGCATGGAATTAAAGAAGCAGGTTTGTCACTGGAAGGAGTGTGAGCTTTGTGCTGGATCAGGTGACAGATACACGAGCTTGTGGGCACATGCACCTCATTCTATAACTCCAAATAGCTCATATGTTACAGAGAGGCCTGTGTCAGGTTACTGTGCTTAGCATACAGACTGTGCTTAGCATACAGCAGGCAAAGTGGGATATTAAAGTTGTACAAAATGTGATCTATCTTTTAAATTTAGCATCCATAACAAAATGTTATATATTATATACATTGTTGATACATGAAATCTTAGGGAAAATGTGGGCCTTTTCCAGAAGGAAATGGGAGACCTGGTTACCCAGGACATCAGAAGGCTGAGGTACTCAATGAATTTTTTGCCCTAGTCTCCACCAGCAAGTGTTCCAGCCACACTGCCCAGGTTGCAGAAGGCAAAGGCAAGCACTGGGAGAGTCAAGAATCACCTACTGTAGGAGAAGATCAGGTCTGAGAACATCTAAGGAACCTGAAGGTGCACAAGTTCATGGCACACAATGAGACACATCTGCAGGCCTTGAGGTAACTGGCAGAGTAAATGTCCAAGCCACTTTCAAACACATTTGAGAAGTCAGGGCAGTTTGGCGAAGTTCGCACTGACTGGAAAAGGGGAAAAGCAACCCCCATTTTTGAACAGGGAAAAAAATGAAAGACCCAGGGAATTACAGGCCAGTCAGTCTCACCATGGTGCCCAGCAAGGTCATGCAGCAGATCTCCCTGAAAACTATTCAAAGGCACATGGAAAATATGGTGAATTGGTGACAGCCAACATGACTTCACTATCTACAAATTGTGTCTGACGAATCTGTTATCCTTTTACAATGGGGTTACAGCATTTGTGGATAAGGGAAGAGCAAGTGATATCCTCTAGCTGGACTTGAGCCTCCAGCCCACAAAGCCAGCCATATCCTGGGCATTAAAAGCAACATGGCCAGCAGGTCAAGGGCAGGGATTCTCTGAAGCTGAGTTGCACTACAGCCCATATGACAAAAAAAGAGAAAAAAAAAGTTACAGAAATGTAACAAGGTACTCCTTAAAAATAATTCATAGCAAGCAATGTACTCTTCTTGGCAAGCATTGCTGATTGGAATGCCAGGGCTCTAAAAAGCTCTTTATTATGGTGTAACAAACTGTGAAAGTCAACTTTTGGAACAGCAACTGTTGCTGCTAAAAGAATTGGATGAACAATGTTGCTGCTAAAAGAATTGGATGAATGTGTATGCTGCAATAAGCACATGTCAATGGCCAGGAGCAGACAAAAAGCAATTTAAGAATAAAAACAGTCATAAAATATTCAAGGAGGCCAGAGGATTAGCACTGAAAGCAACTAGCATTAATTATGACTTATAAAGCAGAAAAAAATACTGATAGACCAAAGTCAATTAATCATAATTGCTCTGAGCCAGGTTTTAAACACATTACATGAAAACAGTAATTGTATAAGGTTAGACCATAAGAGATGACACAAAGTTGAGATTGAAGGTTAATTTCACTATTGCCTACAAACTTAAACTGAAAAAAATTCCAAGAATATTAAGGCCAGCAATGGGTGACTTTTGTCAAGATAGATAAATATAAAGGGACAAACATTTTCAGAAATAAAACCAGTAGAGTGTTAATGAAATTGTGGCTACCATCAGGCTGATAGATAGAACAGCGTTCTTCTGACACAGTCACACCAAAATATTCGGGAGTATCAAGAAAAACAGTATTTTTTTAGACACATGAAGGAAATTTAAATGTGTCCCTCAGAACACATGAAGACATTAATTTATGTGCAATAAAATATCTAACTAAAAAAAAAAAATTACATGTTTTACTATGATAAAAAACTTACAGAAAGCAAGAGCAATTTGCAAGGAAACTAACGCATAATTCAGAGAGCTATAGCATATGGATTCAAAGAACTCACAATTAACAAGATACTTTCTGCATGATATTATTATACATCACAACAGTTGCAAGTAGTGTTCTGAACAAGAAGATCTAAAACTTACATTAGAGAAGGCAACTTTTACTTTTTCCTTTTTAACTTAATGTTTTAACATAATGTCGGGTGGTGTCAAGAGTACATCTTTCCTGACTGATATTACCACTCACTTCATTTTAAGAAAAAACCCACTTAGACACAACCACAGTATTGGTTGCTACACAGGAAGTACACAGATGTAACTGTGGGTAGTTGGACTTGCAGAAGTAACTTGGAAGTAACAGCTCAACTAATGTGCAAGCAAAGAATAAAAATACTAGACCATCTCAAAACAAAATTAAGCCACAAAAGTCCAATGAGAATTTGTTCAAATCAAAACACAACATAACCTTAGAAGACAGGGAAAATGAAAATTAAGTGAATTTACCTATTTTGGCTGTAACATGCAAGCATGTAGGGACATCAACAAGAAAATTATATTAAATCTATAAAATAGAATATTAATAGTTGATACCAGTTTTGCTTAAAAAAATCTCAAAGACCAGACTGTGCATTTTTAACTCAAATTTTATTTTTGCTACTGGAATGTAGATTTGAAAGCTGAAAACCTTCCAGAAGAATAAACAGTTGCTTAAAAACCTCTGAAAGAAAATACTTGAGAAAACTTGTAGATATAAATCAAAAAAGTTAAGAACTTTCCCAGACAACTTTACCTTATTCTCAAATTCAAAGAAAAAAAAAAAGAAAGCCATGAGAAGGTTGAAAATAGCTAAGGCAAAATCACCTTCTGTGACAGGTGTTGGATCATATTAAAGTGTTGGAAATTTCAGGCAGACTGACTTGAACAGCAATAATAACCACACAGGTCATTCAAGGACATTACAGTTTTCCTTCTACCCATGTTACTTCTGGCACTGTGGGAAAAAATCATTTGTATGTTGTTCTACAATTAGTTAATAGAATACACAGATTTTTCTCCTTGCAGCTCATTAAGTTCACCATGACTTTAACTTTTTCAGCATTGTTAATCCAGAATTTAATATGAAGCAATTGATTTTTTACTTAGCACGAGTTTGTTAAACTTAGGGGAGTCATTATCTCCTTCCCCTTCTATATCTATTAAAAGCTCAAACTCTGTTTCTAAATAGAGTGTGAACTACACAGAAAGCATCAACATCATGCTCGAGCAGTGACAGGTAATGTGGAAAGAGATCCATTCATTTTGACTTCAAGGTTTAAATCTCAACTAGTCTTGGCAGGTTCCTTCTGTAGACCACTGAAAGAAACAGATGCTTCCAGAGGGTGATTGACACCACAGTATAACTCACTTCTCTCTGGTCTCCACAGACCACATGAGACATTCTCTGAAAGCATCTATTAGTTTTCACTGACTTCAAAAGCAACTAGAGTGACAAGTACAGACTTAAACATAATCTTTCACATATTTAAGGCTGGCTGAGGTAAATCTCTGCACTGCTAGCATTGAAACCCTCTAAATATTATGATTGAAATTGGGTGGATTAATGGGTATTTGAAGCTGTCTCAATACAAATATAGAAATCCGGATCAAGTCTAATTGAACAAAACCTTCAGACGGTACAGATTTAAAGTCTAAATATATTTTCAGCTTATGCCTTTTTCATTCCTTCATTTTGTATCTGATCTTGAATGTTATCAGTTCTTTTTCCCATAAAGCCAAGTATAAGCATAGAAGACTAACACATTTTAACATCCTCTGCTCTTTGAAAGGTCCCACTCTGTTTTCAGCTTTTAGCTTCATGCTTGGTAGAAAATATTCAGCAAAAAAAATTAGTATTAATTATGAAATTAGTATTAAAAAATTCAGCAAAAAAAATTAGTATTAGTTATGAAAGGTTTATTGTTCCTATCTTCCACCCAGGAAAATCTCTATAAGGCATGCACAATTGTTTCATTTGGGTATGTTTTCTCATACTTTAATGTAACAGCACTACAATACAGCAATTTCCTATGGGGGAAGAAAAAGAACTATCCCAGCCTATTTTCAGTATGTAGAGATTTTACAAAGATTCTTTTTTTATTGATCAGTGCTCAAATATATTAAGAGTACTACAGAAATGAAAAGGAAAAATAACTATTTGCTTATGTACTATATAGAGCATAAAGGGGAGAAGAAAGCAAGCATTTGCTCTTTCCACATCAAATGCAGAGAAATGTTTGGACTGCTTACCAGTGGCCTTGTTCTTGTCATTGGGTTTATGGAGCACAATACAGAACTCTATGCAGAATATATCACAAGATAATGAAATTTACTTGTGGTAAGTATTATGGAAAATAACAAAGCATTAATGCCCTGCACTGACCTCTCGCTTCTTAATGAGTGAAACAATTGAGAGAGATACATTATATGAGTTATTTCTATACAATAAAGAACAACATCTTGAGCCCACACAAATTTTGATGAGAATGCAAAGAATACAATTTAGAGGAAACCTCACAGTATTAGAAGGCCTGGTGAGAGGTTCTCATCATCATACAAACTGTGCTGATAGATAGACAGATAGATAGACAGATGAATTGATAGATAGATAGATAGATAGATAGATAGATAGATAGATAGAAAAACTGTTTTTATTAGAGAAGAAACAGCTAATGAAATCTACTTCACAAATTGAAGTGCATATTCACAGTGTTCAGCCACACTCTTTCTGAAATAGGAAACGTTCATGGAACTGCTACTTTTGCATTCTACTGCTTATTTACTAAATATCCCATTAACTCTCCATTATACGTTTGTACACACTATTTTTCATGAATTACCACAATTTTACTTCTGATGTTTTGCTATTGGAGGGCAAAGAAGCACCCCCCATTGCTGCAATGTTAAAAGCAAGGAAAAAAATGAAAATGCAATAAGCAGCTCTAAGTACATTTTTTCCCCTGCATTTTAGCTGTTGTCTCTGACTTGTTCTTTCTCTTTTGCTTTTGAAATGTAAAATAATGTAATTGCATTCATGTCACAGGAGCTATACCAAAATTGGTGATATATGATGTGTTTTACCAGCTCTGCAATACCAATTTATTAGCAGCCTTTAACTTTACAAATCACCCTGTATTTGAATAGATGATTTAAGAACACTTATTTAGGTTTATTTACCCAACAAATTGCTTGTGGACTTAATAAGGAATTCAAGCAGTTTCCCTGGGGTTTCCTATTTGAACTTGTTTTCTCCTATTATCCCTGAAACAAAGAAAAGTCTCTTGAAGTTCAGAGCTATCAACACATACATAGTCAATTCCACAATATAACTTACCTAATAAAATATCATTAGGGAGTGGTGCAGTGGTCCTGACTGTTCCACCACTGCACATGGAAGGAATGATCATGTACATGCAGGACCAGCACAGCTCTCAGGCCAGTGCCACACAGATTTTGGCTGCAGGACAAACAGAACCATCTGGTTTTAACAGAGGAGCCCACAGCAGCTCCTACTTGATACCAGCAGTTCCACTGCCTGCCTGGCCTTGCTTTCATCCAACTGTGCAGCTACAAGTCCCCACAAAAACATCTCTCCCATCTGAGAGCAGAAATTATGGATAGAGCTCTTTCCGTGTAAGAAAAGAAGGAATAGCTCAAAGGACCCAAAGGGGAGGGTGTGTTCTACAGATGGGGTCTGCACAGTGTGCTACACCACCTAAAGGCACATAAAGATCACCTATACGCTTCTCTTCTTGTAGTGCTGACTCTGATAAATACCTTTTTTATTTATACCTTACAGGGCATCAGTGGCTTTCTTACTGGGATTATGATGGGCTGGCAAGCATCTCCAGGTACAAACCAAGGCATTTTGTAATTTATCTTGATTTGAAGGCACACCTCCTCAGTTCCATATCAGAAAATTATTTTGCTAATGCAAAGGTCAAAATTAATAGATGCCTCATTAGCTAATTAAATGTCCATTGTAAAATTTCACCTTGAACTAAATGAAAATTGCATTACATTGAGGCGATCAAGACCAGAATTGAACACAATTTTTCTTGTCTGTATTTTAAGAACTGAATAAAGAAACGTGTAAGAGTGAGACCCAGAACCAAGAGAAATAAAGACATATCTAGTCCTCCTAGAACTCCAAGTTTAACTTCAAGTTTATTTAAATCAGTGGACTGAAATACAAGTCTTCAAAGTAATCTTTAGTTTGAATGAAAATAGCACAAAGCATTCAGGTAAAGGACAACATATAGCCTTCCTGATTATTGTCATGTGCAAAGCCTTGAGAAGGGAAGGCCTCTAAACCCACATCCATAAATTTGAAAGCTACATTCATAAATTCAAAGAATTGCATTTTTCATCTTCAAAGGACCCAATTAGCATAATTAGTCCCTAATTAGCATACTTCATGAGTGCAATAATTTATAGGTGGAAAAAACCCTTGTCATCCCCCTCCAGTTTGACAGGGAGCAAGGGAGGAACAGTAAGACCCCACAAAAAGTTTCTATTGGCAGTTTTGTTTTGTAAGTGTTCAGTGCAATTTTGCTTGTTGAGACCTTTAAAGAGCAATAGGACACAGTGAAAATGCTCCACAGAAATGCTTCTAAATTTATTTTTGGTAGAGGCAACCTGTCCTTTCAGTAACCTGTTGTAGAGGAATGTATAATCTAGAGATCTGCTTTGTTTTTTCTTTTGCCTGTTTGCATAGTGTATAGAGTATCCCTTAGCAGGAGAAAGACGTGCCATTAGTTTTGCAACTGAAGCAAGGGATGTATTTCTAATGAAAGAAAAGCTTTACAAAGCAAAGAGCATGAAGGGGAGGGTGGAACAACTGAAATAAGGCTCCTGCTGTCTCCCTTTTCTAACCTGCTAAGGAATACTTCTAGCTGAGGCTGGATGCACTTTCAGTGCAAAGAACCATGCAGAGGAAAGATGAGGGAAGTTCATCTTTTCTGTTAAAAGGAGTAATACAATTGTAACTAGTTGCTTATACTGGCTCAGTGCCCGGCATGATTAATGATGCTTTCAAAATGGTTTTAGAGGACCACTTAAACTTGCCCTTATGAATTCCAAGTCTGTCAGTTTTCCAGTGCTTGGCCTGTTTATTTGACTGCCCCGTTGCTCAGAGCAAATCATCAGGCTAAGACAGAGGAATTTTCAATTTATTAGCTTATATGCTGGTAGAGGGAAAGATTTCTGCAAAAACTCATAGAGAAAGGGAAAATGTGAACCTTGGACTGGGAAATTAGTGTCAGTAGTGATAAAATAGGTTTTATTTGGTGTCTGATTTTTAGCTATGTTGATCAACATGTTCCTGGTGTACACAAAGTCTGTGAGTGAAACTTCCTTCCTCACTTTCCTCATGTACAGGAAGAACTGGAGATTGTGGAAAGGTGGGTCAGCCAGGAATTTAGTCAGTGCATGTGCTTATGCTTCAGCCTGAATTGATCCATGCTTTTGAAAAACACTTTAATTCAGGTTTTCCATAACTGATGTAGTGCACAGTATTGACAGTCCCTACAATAATTGCCATTTGAAATCAGGTAAATGGTTTGAAATTATTAATTCTGCACACAAAGAGGAGGGAGACAAAAGCATGCCGTACATTTTAATTCACATCTTTTAAAAGACAGTTCGCCCTGTACCTAGGAGGACATTAGCACCAGAGGAACTTTGGTTGTGTAAGCAATCCACTTCCATATCTATCCAGCCTCTCCCAAAATACAGAATATTGATTAACAGCTAGAAGCCCCAGAGGGAAATTCATTTATTTTGTAAACTGTTTTAGTTTCAATGTATTGAAATTGTTTCCAAATATGTTTGAGATGCACGAATTTTGTTTTAAATTAAGAAGCAAGCTTGTTCTTGGTCTGTATTTCCACAATTCTTGATCATTATAATAGCAATCTTCCTACCAGTTCTTTCAATTATATAGGAGAGAGACCTGATAAATTTTTAATTATTTTAGATTGAGATGCAGAGATTATCAATACATCATGCTGTGCAGTAAGTATATTTCAAAGAGAAAAAGAGGAAAAAAATTTAAATTATAAAATAATTGCAATTATTGTTCTCCATAAAAACTTCCTGACTTTAATTTGGTAAAATAATATTCTAGCAGGAAAATGAAAGCATTTTATTATTGATAATAATCATATAATTCAAGGAATAAAATAATTTCAAATGAAAATCTAAAACATTCTTTTGCCATAACATTCTTAATGGACATCTCCACTTTTTCTTTTTTCTTAATATTTCAAAATTTTCAATTCTAACAGAAAAATTCTAATCTTCATAAGACCCAGATACATTGTTACAAGAACATAATTACCTGAAAATGTTCAACAAGCCTAGCTGCAATAAAAGTACTATTCAGCAGTGACATCATTTAGTTTGAACAGCTTGTTCCGGTGAGCTCCCTAAACCATCAAAGCAGATGATATATATGCTGGCAGAGAACATTTATCACTCATTAACAGCTAATTAGCAAATTTCTTAATTTGCTCCAGTTCTACTGGGGTTTATCTAGAGAATTTATATTGAAAGAAAATCTTGTTTGGCCGATTTGTATTTTGAAGTTTTGGAAGCAATAACTTGCTGTTCCATGGGGGTGGGGGCGGGGCTGGGGGAAGGAAAAGAAAAGAAAATTTAAAAAAATAGAAAGAGAAGACAGATACTCTTTAACTGACAGTGAAATATTCACTAATCTACTCATATTTATGGCAGATATTCCACCATCAGAGAGAGGAAAACATCAACTCCCCATACACCAAAGACAGGATTGTAACTGGATTGCATTAAGCCCAGCATTTTCTTAGCAAATTGGTGTATAAAAATGAGGTCATAAATCAGGAAAAAAAACAAAATCTTGGGTTCATCACAGAAAAAAAAATTGAAGAGCTAATTTTAAGGGAGACAAACTCAGTACTAATAATAGACCTGTGGAAAAAAATAAGTCGGAGATCTTTCATATGTAAGATCTTGCCTCAGGCATAAAAATTGAGAGGAAAAGTGCAGAAATAAAGTAAAACAACATATCAAAGTATTGATCCCTTGCACTTTCACTGAGAGCAGAAGATGAATTTCTCCCTAAAGATCTTGCTTTGGGAAGGAAGTGTTAACTTTCTTTGCAACATGAAGGATTTGGGAAAAAAAGGGCACTATTTCTAAAAATGTAAACTTTGCAAGATGAATCCAAGAATACATTGGCTAAATGCAGCAATGCCCATAAATTCACTACCAGCTGCACAGCTTATAAATCAAGTTGAAAATTAGATGTCTAGGTCTCCAAACTTGCAAAAGACAGATGCAATGGAAGAACTGTGCATTGCTTTTAGGCTTCCACTGGAGAATGCATATCCAAGGGAAGAGAACCAATTCTGATGGAAAAAAGTAAACAGTGACAAAAACATTTTATTAGATGTGTCACATAAGGATGAGGTAGGATTCCAATGTATAAAGCAAAAATATATAAGTTATTTTAAAAAAATAAAGGACATTCAAAAAATAAATCAGCTGCACTTAATAGATGAAATCCATTAAACAAAAAAAAGTGGGTTTCCCTTTCTGGAGAGAAACACTACTGAAATAACAAGGAGGATTTCCTACCTTTATCGTCCTTGGTTTTTAAAGTTCAAACATGCAAAGAAAGTTGTTGAAAATATTAACAGATCTTTTTTTTAAAAAGGACAGGGACTTGCTAAACAAGTCCATGTGGTGGACACTAATATGAGAGCTTTCATTTAAAGATAACCCAGATAAAGAGGGGAAAAGATCACAACAGCTATGAGCTGGAGCTTTTCCTGTGCAGCACAAGGGGCTGTGGCCATCACAGGGATTTAATGCATCAGAGTAAGGCATGTCTTCCCTGTAAAAAATCTCCTGATGACATATCGACAGGGCAATATTTTAGCAAAATCTGTTATTGAAATAGAGAAAAGGTCCTAAAGTCATATGAGCAGGGGGACTGGGTATACAAGCACAGAGAAGTTCCTCTGTTTGCCTGGATTGAAGCCCTAGTTAAGGGAGGTCCAAAACATTCACCATTTCAAGTGAAAACAGAAATCTAACTCAACTTTGAAAAAAATATATATATATAAATGACAAGAGATATGAAAAAAACACCCTTAATGTAGGAGATAGAGTGGTAAAATCAATTATTTTCAACTGGACAAAAAAAAGTCATTCTCAGTCTTATCATTATTTATGTCATGCATATGCTTCTTTCAGTGAAAACAGGAAATACTATCTTCATTAGAAAGACTATATTTGAAGATAAAATAGTAGCACCTTCTTAAAACAATACACATTTAAGAAGTATGACATGGCTCTGTATAAACATTTAGAAGGAATTTCAGTATTCCACTTCTTTTAGAGAAGATGCAAGATGGACTGGGTTTACAGCATGGTTTTGGTAGTGAGGGAACTGCAGGGGTGGCATCTGTGAAGAGACAATAGGTGCTGCCCAAATGTCTGACAGAGCCAGCTCAATATCCTTCCAGTGATGTTGATGTCACCTCTGTGATAACATTTAAGAAAGGGTAAAAAATGCTTTGCAGGAGGTGGGATGAGAGAGGAGTGAGAAACTGTAAGGGGAACACCTTGCAGACACCAAGGTCAGTGCAGAAGGAGGGGCAGAAGGTGCTCCAGGTGCCAGAGCAGAGATTCCCCTGCAGCCCATGGTGCAGACCACGGTGAGGCAGCTCTGGCCCAGCAGCCCAGCGAGTTGCTTAATGGAGCAGAGATCCACCTGCAGCCCCTGGAAAACCCCATGCCAGAGAGCATTGATGTATCTGAAGAAAGCTGCAGCCTCTGGAGAGAAGCTCACACAGGAGCAGTACTTCTGGCAGGAGCTGTGGCTCATGGTGGACCCACACTGGAGCAGTTCACTCATGAAGGACTGCACCCCATGGTGAGGACTCATGCTGGAGCTGTTCTTGAAGAACTCCAGTCCATGCAAAGGACCCAAGCTGAAGAAGCTCATGAAGGACTGTATTGTATGGAACTGACCCCACGCTGCAGCAAAGGAAGATTGTGAGGAGGAATGAGCAGCAGCAATGAAGTGTTAGGAACTGGCCACAACCCCATTTCCCACTCCCCATGCTGCTCAGGGAGAAGGAGGTGGAAAAGTTGCAAGTGGAGTAAAGTTGAAGCTTGGGAGAAGGGAAGGGTGAGGGGAAGGTGCTCTTCTTAGCTGTGTCTTTGACTCCCACTATCCTACCTAAATTTCAATTGGCAGTGATTTAATTAAATTTTCCACAGGTGGACTCTGTTTTGCCTGATAGTTGGTGAGCGACCTCTCTGTCTCCATCCTGAACCATAAGCTTTTCTATCTCATATTCTTCCCTTGTCCTGTTGAGGGAGTGATAGAGCATCTTAGTGGACACTTGGCAGGTCAACCCACCACACAAGGTAGAATATTTTGAAGTATTTCATCTTATCAGCAAGATGGCATTATATCTGGTGATTAAAAGAGGGATGAGCAGAAAAGCAAGGGGTCTTAATTTCTATGAACAAAAGATATCCTGGCAGCCACTGTGATTTTACTGCAAACCACAATATCAGGTGTTTTCTGGATCTCAGACATCAGGCCAAAAAGTATCTTCCTTATTCAGAATGGCTATAGGGTTTGGGGTTTTTTTTCTAATTATTGCTTACAAGAGAACAGAATTCACTATTGTCCTGTCATAGATATTATGTATGAGTACTTCCATGTGGAAGGACTTCTTAACATAAGTCAGCCAGTTCTTATTTTCTTACCAGAAGAAAAATACAGTCATTATGAGGCATAGGGTAGACTGAGGCCTGGTATAAAAATACTAACAGGAGGAAAAACAAAACCCAAGCCAATTTTAAGGCATTTAAAAACTGTTCCTGTCAGATAAATTTGACATATACCTTTGCATCTATCTTCCCTGTAGGTTGTTCTGTTTCAGCCACAAAAAACCACTCAGCAGCTTAGGCACAGATGGCAGCAGGACTGGAACCAGGGAGAGCAATATCTCCACATCCCGAGGTGTACATCACTGGTCTATGCAGCGTGGTTTGCTGTACCTGTCAATAAGTGAAGAGACAGCTTTACAAAATGACATGCCATCCACTCTGCACAGAATATATGCGTAAACTCCTTCATCTCCTTTTTTTTTTCCTCTCCATTTTGATAAACCAGGAAGATTGGGAACAACAGCAGCATAAGGAAAATGTTATGTGCAAGGGGGACATTTGGAGAGGCAAGGGAGTGTAGGTATGATAAGGTGGAGCAAAAAAGGACATTGACACAGAGGCAGAATATTAGGAAAAATTCTTGCAGTAACTTCTGATCAAAAAGATTTATCCATTAAGGCTTTAGCATCAAGATATGAAGTTCAACCTTGATGATTTTTGGTCCCTTGAATGGCAAAATTCCTATTGTTATGATAGGATGATGATAGGCCATTCAGTAAGTACACTGTCAGCTTTCACTGAGAAGTGGGCTGGACCTGATGTTAGGTCACTCTTGTCCAGTGCTTGTCAAAAAATGAGAACTGTCAGTTGTTCAAACATTAAGCAGATTGAAAACTGGCTACTCTCAGCAGCTAAAATAATCCTGTTGACCAGAGAAAATGAAAACCTTGAAAGTCTCCCTCTGAAACTAAAAAGAAGTATATACCCCTCTCTGTTCCTATTGCATACATCCAATGAGAACTGTGTATTGCCTAGCATGCATGGTTTACAACACAGTGATCATATACTTTGTGAAATCTCAGGGCTACAATACAGCTTCCTTGAATTATTAGAGACCTGTTTTCCCTTGTAATATGTACTTTTTATAGCTTAATTTTTTTTTTTCCAAAATAAAGACATTAGTCTTATTACCTAATTAAAGTGTAACTAATTCAACTCAGGACTGTAACAACAAGAAAACGCACCAGAAGATTTTATCTGCAAATTTTTTTTAGAGATAAATACCATAAGGAGAGCTGAGGTAGCTAAGGGTTCAAACATGGGAGAAATCTGAAATTAATAAAATCTTGATATTGCACATTAAGTAGAGTAATGCACCTGTGGCATGAGAGCTGGGAACATAATGAAGCTGGGCAAGGTGTTAAGTGGAGTTAATGGCCTCTGAAAACTGGTGAAGAATCAGAAAATAACATAACAAGAGTGTAAGCATTTTCTGTGTTGGAGTAGAAAAACCACTACACACCTGACAGCATCCAAACAGTCTCTTGACATTTATAGAGCTACAGAATGGTGGAACAGGCAATGAAAACGTCCTGAAAGCATGGCTGACTTGGGCAGGACGTAGGAAACCATATTAGCTCAGTTGGTCAGAACACAATGCTAATAATGCCAATGTTGTGGGTTTGATCCCCGTATGGGATACCCATATTCACTGAAGAGTTGGACTTGATGATCTCTGTTTGTCTCTTCCAGCTCAGAATATTGTGATTCTGTATGGCCTCTTATTCTTTATAAATGGGTAAGCTGAGGCACAGTGGTTGTTAAAGCAGATTTAGAAGATGAGGACCTTACTCAAAGGTTTTCCTTGTACTATACCAGCAAGGAATGCCAAGAAATTGAAAGACAGACGTGCCAATATAAGGAATTTGGAGACTCACCAGAATTCAGCTGTGGAGAGAGATTTAATTTTCCTCCTTGCTTGCTTTGTAAAAATAATTAATTTTCTTTTATTTTTCTAACATGAAGTAGCATATTGTAACAAACAAGGCAACAAATGTTATCGTGCAACATGGTGACAAGACAACCATATTTTTTAACACAGATTTCAAAATTTAGGAAAAGGCAAGGCAAGTACTTTGGACAGGAAAGTCCTCCTAGTTTCACAAAAGCCCTAGTACATCAGTGGGTCTGGCTTGTTTAATCAGTATAACTTAGACAGCACTCTTCGATCAGTTGTGCTGTTATTTTTCAATTAAACTCTAGCACTTTACTGTGACTACTTTTACATGAAATAGATTGAAATTTTCACATGGATTATCAACATATGTTGCACAATTGCAGTTAAACTAACAAAGTGTAATAGACTACAATTCTAACTCAGTTTAATTAAAATGTCTTTATTACTAATCCATGTCCATCTGGACAAAAAAAAAACCATTTCTGATCCTGATAAGAGTCAGAAGCCAAAATGTAAAACTCTGTGAGTCAGTTAATTTGCTGCATTCATGCACAGAGAAAATATGCCTGTAATACAGACGTAACTTCTAATGTATTTCATGTTAATCATAAAGAATTAATAGCTCCAAATTACAAATCTGTTTTCATGTACACACACATCAAAGTCTTGGTTGCTTTTCTCCCTATGAAAAAAAAAAAAAAGTATTTAGGCCCCAGAAGAAGGAAAAAACTCAGGTTCCAAGTAAATATACAGTAGTCCAGGACTTGTATCTGAGATTTTAGCTATGTTATTTGATCTTAAAGGAAGACTATACAAATAATAGCAGTATTCCTTGTAGAATCTTGTTAAGCAGTTCAATCAGATTTCACACACCAACAAAACCCAACGAGTTCCAGTTTTGATTAGCACATTTAAGAAATGTACAGCAGTAATGCGTGGAGGCTTGTGTACAATACTGTTAGCACTGGACAAGGTTATCACAAAACATATTAGTGACAAGCTGACATTATTAGACTACCAGCTCAATAACATAATGAGGATTTACAATCAATCAAAATATTTTTACAGCAATCAATGCAAAGATAAACCCCAAGCAGGATAACTCCTATTTTACCTTTTACTAGGCAGGATACCGTCCACATAGGTATATTCCAGAGCCACACTTAACTGACCTGATCACATTAATATCCTTTACTCTCTGGGGCCACTAATCCATCAGATTATGTTTAAGAACAGAAAGCAATTGAGATCTCCCCCTGCTGCATATACATTATCATCACATTGGGTAGGGGAAACAAGCTCTGACAAATCAGTGAACACCAGTGATGAAACTCTCTACTCTCCCTTAGCTCCAATTTTATGGAAAAAATGTGGCTTCTCCTGGCTCCACAATTTTAGAATATCAGTATGTTAGAATTTATCTTTTTTTTCCCCTCAAATACCTATTAGTTTCAGTAACATAATGCTGTTTGTGTCCAGGAGTGGGGGAAAAAAAGAGATGATGCCAACCAAAAGTAGTTTAATCCCAGATTTTTTTTTCTTTAGAAACATATCTAAGGCTAAGTAGAAGTTGCTAATTTTTTTTCCCTTTCAAATTGCTCCATATTACACAGTCTTAAGCTTTAAATACTTTAATAAGACATTCCTTCAAACTTTAGACACTCTGCTGGATGATGTAAGTGATATGACATCAGTTTTCACAACCTTAAACCAACCCTCTTGCTTCCCTGGCTGCTGCCGGTGCCCAGCAGAGGGCATTTTAGGACTGAGCTATGTGAATACAAAATAAAGAGACCGAAATTTCTATCTCAGCAGTTTACTCAGTTGCAGGAGTACAAGTTCGAGAAGCTTAATAAATATTTGAGTATAAACTGCAGTGTTTTCCACACAAATATCAGATCCCTAATATTTAAATAAACTGCCATAAGTGACATTTATTTTATTAAGAGCTATGTTTTCAAACTTGCACTTGTTTATTCTGTGTACACTGAAGTACTGTAAAACTGACATTTAGACAGTTAAATGTACAGGCATGTTAAAAAACTTTATGTAAAATACGCTTCCAAAGCAGAAGGAACAATCTGCACTGAAGTCAATGTCTGAAAAATTTCATCTTAGAGAGCAAAATGCTTACTACTGCAATATTAACTATTCAATTATATGTTCTTTATAGAAATTATCTCACAATTTAAGTATCAGGTTAAAATTATCTTTATGTCTTGGCTGATTAAAACCACATCATAAGTTCATAAACAGCTCTTCAATAAAACTTTTCAACTTTCAGATGTGGTTCTTCAAAATCACCTGACAATCTGAACTGAATATTATAATGTCTAGTTTCCCAGTTCCTACAAGTTAGCACAAGTGCTAAAAGTGCAGCCTGACTGGACAGTTTCAAAAGATGCACACACAAATCTTTGCCTAAGTACGTGCTCAGTTACACCAGCTGGGCTTTTCAGACACAGACATTCAGTTACATGCCTTGATTTCAGCTGATAGTTCTACTTAGGGTGCTTGTGCAACTTCATACAGCCTGGCTGGAGTCTCAAGCTACAGCCTCAGCAGAGTCAACCACAACTGTGCCTTAATTAACATCTTCCTAAGGTTGCAGAGTTTTAGTTTGCCTGGCTGAACGACAGTTTCCATTGCAATTTCCACAAGCTCAGACTGAGGACAAAGGAGGGACTTACTACTAATGTGAGGCATGTGCTCTCGGTGTCCAAAAATGTTGTCTACTAAGTCACTGGGCAAGGTTTGGGTATGGAAGAAGGGATCCACTGTATCTCTTCCTCAGCCTTCTTAAGATGTGGAAAGTATATGACCTACATCTCTGAGACTGTCACCTTCTGCATGACAAGCCTCCCTGTCAGAAGCTCATATTGAGGATCATTCACAGTTTAAGCATTGTATGAAACACAAATTCCCACACAAAAAGTATTACTTTGGGGAAGAACAGAATTCAGATTGCAAATCTTTGTAACTACAATAAAACTGCTGGGCTTTCCCCCCACTCCCCTTCTATATTTGGAAACACCAAAGTACTTCAAGTTTTCATCATACCAGTAATTTAAACAAGTATTTAATATCAGATGTGCAGTACTGATATTAAAAGGGTAAAAGGCTCTGGAACCATAAGGACTACGTACTGACCACAGTCCCTGGCTGCACTGCTGGCTGGGGAGCTATCTGGGGAGCTGAAAGAAGCTATACAAAACAAGAAAAGTTTGTGACTTTGATGAGGTTTTTTACAGAAAAGTGCAGCTTTCCAGTCTACATATTTCCAAACAGTTTACCACCAAGATCCTGAAAAACCTGCTCTCATGTAAATCTGTCATCAAATAATGCTACTTTTGGCAAGGCACGCTCCTGGGGGAAATTCCCAGTCAAATGCGCAGAGCGATAATGATCTAATGAAAAGTGCAATAATGACAGAGAGGGGGAAAAAAAGAAAAAAAAAGAAGAAAAAGAATGGCTACTCAAAGTTATACATGCCTACCCTTGGCAGGGAGGTGAAAAAAAAGGAAGGGGGAAAAAACACCCCCACAAACATATAAAAAAATCCACCAGGCTTTTCTCCCAGTGTGATCTGATTAAATAAGGAACCTGCTTAGGGCTACCTCCAAATTCCACCCAAATATTTGCCAACATTTTCAAAGCTATGCCTACACCATGCCCTCAAATCACTAGCACAGGAGACTATGAATTCATAGTCCCTCCAAGTGACAAGAGAGTATGAAGCTCAAAGCACTGTGTGAAATACTGTTTTTCTGATGTTAAACCCTAGAAAAGTTGTTATGGATGGAGAAAGATCTCTAAGGTATAAGCACACCTCACATCCAATGCAGCCTAATTCCTGGCTGCCAGTGAGAAGGACTGTCTCTCTCATCTGCCCACACTTGGCTGTTCTTCCTGTAGATCTGCCTGGTGATGACGCCAGGGGGTGATCACCACCATGGCCACCCCTTCCTAGCATGGAGCAGCAAGAAGAAGCTGTCCCATGAAGGAGGGTAAGCAGGAGCCAAGTATGACCATAGTAGAGGCAGTGTCCTCATCAAGCACGGCATAGTCCTGCTGTTCCTGCATAGCAGCCCCACACACAGCATGACCCACCCAGAGAGCCCAGGCAGAAGCAGCAGGGTGGAGACAAACCTAAAAGGTAGAACTGAAGTCTATCCAGAAAGCAGCACTGAAGACAATTAACATTAAACATAGGTCTTTCCTATGTTTAGGAATCCACCCAGGAGACAAGATCACAACCTACAACACAGCTCACAGGAGAACAGGTTTCCCAGGCATGAGCTTAAGATGAGCTCCCTGACCAATGGGCTGCAACTATGGGCTAAGATCCCAGATGGGGCTGGTCAGGGCAGTTAAAGTGCATTACTTCTCTCAAGGAACTGCCTTTTGTATCACAGAAAAATAAAGTACTAAGGAAGGCTGCACTATCACCAGGAACATTTGAAGATATAATGGCAGGTTACTTGACTCTAGTCTCTTCAGTATATGCACCAAATACACTTCTTATTTATAAATTAAAATATCATTAAAAGAAGTAAATTGATGAGCCTATCTAAGTATTCCATTGTGGCATACAGTAGCTAGTATTGATACCTCGACTTCTCCCACTCAGGCTTTAGGCAATGATATGTTAGGGGAATAGTGGCAATATGCACTGATTTATATCCTCTTATCTGCTGACAGATCTTGCCAACTGGAATTATGCACTAGTGTCTCACGTCAGTAGTTAGAAAACATGATGAGGCATTTAAAGCTGACCTTTATCCCATGGTTAGTAAAAGAATAACAGATGCCTGCTTCCTTAAACCTGAAGAATATGAGACTGTTTGAGAGGATGGGAGTAACTGCCATAAAGTCAGGAGTTCAAAACAATGCAGGCAGAGGACTTCACAGCATAAAGCTCTTCTAGGAGAGTGAATGTGCGTGTCTGCCCATGTGTGTTGAGGGGAAGAGAAGTTTTTCTAAATTGAGATGGGAACAGTAACATTTTTGAGGAAGACAGGGTGAAGGTAGAAGAATAGAGGGGTTTGCAAAATCACATCCACGCTAATGAACTGGTATTTCACTGCTTCTTAATTTTCAGCCAAACAACTTCAGGAAAGAGACTGTGATCCATTAATCACCTAGAAAAAATGAGCCAAAACAATTTCCACAGGGATGAAAAAGGTGCAAGGTCTGTCATGGACACAACTTAAAGGGACTTTGCACTTGATATGGTAGCAACTCTTCCAAGGTGGACGTCTAATTCTCTCCAGGTAATGGATAGGGCATGTTTTTGAAAGGCATTCACAGTAATCTGTATCCTGTATAGCAGGCTAAGCCAGGAATGTATACAGGAATTTAACCAAAGATCCATTTTCTTATGTCTTTTCCTCCAGCATTTTACTATAGAGAGGGAGAGGACTGAAACTTGAGAATAATGCAAGCAGGCACTTTGTGTCCCTGCTGGAGACTGGCACCTATCCAGTTGCTGAGTCTTTAACCACCACACAGGCATCCAAAGGGCTGCAATTCTTTTTTCAAGCTGTGGGGCCAGAAGGATGCCAAGGTCACCAAGTCCTACCAAATCCACCTGATGCATGTAAGGGTTGATTTGTTACTACTGCTAGTGTAAATGCTTTACTATCAGGATGTACCAGTTCTGCCAGCAGGCATCTGCCTTCCTTGGAAATTTGGATCTTCACAAGGCTTTAGTCCTGGATAGAGATGTTATCAAAACCTGTGTGTACAGAAGTACAGGGACAGGGCAGGTATCTACCCATAGTGCATGTCCTCAGGGAAATCAGACCATCATTTCCTGCCAGAAATCCAGCACAGCTTCCAAAATGACACCACTTTCTTTACCTACATCTGGATTGAAAAGATCAGGTTACTGCCCTTTAAATCACATCTGCATTTTGTTCCAAAAGTCTCATAGCTCACCGCTCTAATAACACATCAGCTCTCTTCACAGACTACCTACTGTTAGTCAGAGTCATCCTTCCTGGCTTTGTAATTACAGACTGTGGGAGGACTTGGACTTCATATGAGCTTTCAGAGTGCTTTGGTGTGAGAGGAGAGGTATGTCTTCCAGTCAGCTCAAAGGTCAGGGGATGTGAGGAAGTTGTACGCCAGGCTCTTGCTTTGACTACATATAAGAAATAGGGAAAGCAGCCACTAGGGACATATGGCAAAAATAATTGAAGCTGGAGATATTAGATTCAGCAAGGCACATGGCTGCCTGACTCTGCAGGGAGTGTTGGGAGATGTGGGATGAACTCTGGTCTTTGGAGGGCTGTCAGGGCACTTTGGTACAGTTGTGCATTGAAATCCTTTGGGAACTGAACTGCGGAAGACACTTAATTGTTATGTAAAATGTATCTAATAAAACACAATACAAGGGGAAAATTTAAAATCATCCAAGATGCCAAATAACTCTGTGCAAAATTTGTGTACCCTAAGAGGCTGTATTCAGATAAATCAATGAGAACCTATTTCTAAGGAATAAATGATAAAGGTTTCTTACCACAAGGTTCTTAATTCTAACACTTTCTGCAGAGAATGAAGTCACCATCTACTTCATGAGGAAATTCAAACCATCTTATTTTGATCTACCAACACTTTGTCTACCATGCCACAGAGACAAAGGAGCAAAGCAAAAGAGGAACATCTTTGTTTGTTGTGGGGAAATACATTAATTGAAAAATTAAAACTAGTAAGTCTGAAGATATTACAGTAATAGAGGCCATAAGTAAACAATCTAAAAAAGTCTTGCATTTCTTAAATGAGTCAGACTTCTTGGCAGCCTCCCATGTGAGTGGTGAGGCCCAAGACTTTTTACCTCATAAGATAGCAAGCAGATAAGACTCTGTAAGTGATGACTAAAGATATAAAATGTCTAGCATGAGGTGGGAACAAAGGAGAGTCAAAAGCAGCCAGTCTCAGCTTAAAGAAAACATAAAGCAAATAGCCTGCACAGACACTGAATACACAGTGGCTCAAGGACTGAGAGTGTCACCAAACTGGCAGTGGTACTTCAGGTCGGTACAAACGCAGGAAAGTCTAGCTGGAATCTGTTTTTCTATGTGTAGGAATACTTCCTTATATTAAACATAGCATTGGGATACCAGAGAAAACAGAAAATGTTAAGCCTGTAAACCAAAAGCAGCAAAATGATGCCATCACAGTAGCAATTTCATGTACAATTACTGTAGCATATTACAGGTTTGGTAGCTGAATCAGCAGAGCTTTCAGAATGGAAACCCATGAAATGTAAATCTGCCTAAGGCTTATTTGCTATCCCACATCCCTTATTTTCTAGAACTACCAAAGTCTGTTAGTGAAGACATCTGAAAGAGATGTTGTTAGACACAGGGTTTTGATTCACCATGTGCTTTGATTTTATGGTTCTAACTTTTTGGTTTTCCATGGTAAATATCCCAAGAGCCATACATTAAGAAAACTTCTTTTTTGTGGTGGCCCATTTTTCCTGAATCATCTGATATTTTTCAGAAAATGAGAAAAACATGGATTTTTCTGATAGGTGGTATAGACTTCCATGGAAAAATCACATTGTTAACATCCCAAGAAGGTATGACATTCACTGTATTAATGTAGCTTTTGTAATATTCCAAAACCATTTACAAAAGTCCACCAAAAAAAATCTTACAATACAAATACCGTAATTTCTTATTATAAAGACAAGAGAATGCTTACCAGTACACAGAGAATTTTCTCCTCAATGTAAACTACTATTTGTTCATAGACTTTCTTTGAATAAGCCAAAGAATACATGTTCAAATTAATATGAAATTGCATGGGGTTTAATACAAAAAGAAATCAATCAGAATCCATCAGAAACAGAATCTGGATTTATTGCTGAAATAAAGTAAACAGAACAAACAAAACAAACAAAGAACTCCCTATAACACCAGAAAAATAAAAACCAAACATGAATCTGGCTTTAGTTAAGCAGCTTCAGATGTTATGGTTTTGTGTTCATCCCAGTAGAAATAACATATCATTGCAGCTGATACATGTAAGGCTCAAATGAGCAAGGTTCCTTTAGACGGCAGTAGAAGCAGTCGTTCCTGGTTTATCTTGGCCAAGGGTCATCTTTTATATTTCCTTGTGTCAAAAAAAATTTCCTTCCACGTAGTATGAACTGTTGTGTGTATTCACCTGCTACATTTTTCTGTTGTTGATCACTGGTTTGATACATGCTGGTCAAGCTGACTCACTTTTAGGACTATCTCATTTGATTTAAGGAAATTGAGAAAATGCCAACTGCTTAAGAAAGGGATTACCTGAAATGCTGAATCTATCTTAAGAGAATTGTTCTCCCCCTGAATTGCATAGATAACTGTCAAAATAGCAATGGTACTAAAACTAGTTTCAGGCACGACAGTTTTTTATAGTTATGCCTGATTTTTATGGCAAAAGAAGTGGCAAATTTCCCAGAGCTTTAAAAGCACATGATTCTTCAAGAGCAGCCTACAGTTTTTACTTAAGTATTATTTTTTACATAATATAAGCCCAAACCAACTTGACTTTACTTTTCCATGTAATCTCTCCTTGGTGTATATCAATCATATTTTCTATTTTGGTTTTTTGTTTGTTTGTAGGTTTGTTAATCATTATTTTGCTGGGGTTTTTTTTCTATAGCAAAAAGTAATATAGTATCTAACATAAATCACATGGGTTTAGGATACATTATACTAATTACAAACATTAAAGCCATAAAGACATTTTAATTAAGCTCTCTTAAAACTGCCTAAAAATTATGACAAATTATTGTGTCTGGAGTCACTGCAAAGATAAAACTTCCCCAGGAAAGTGGTGGAATCACCATCCCTTAAAGTGTTCACAAGGCACATGGATTGGACATTTGGGGATATGGTTTAGTGGTAACACTGTGGTGCCAGGTAAATGATTGGACGCGATGATCTTAGAGGTTTTTTCAACCTTAGTGAGTCTATGATTTGTCCATGAAAGGAGAGCTCACTACCATAGCCTAGTTTCCAGAAGTTGCAAGTAGCAGAATAAAAATTGAGATACATATAGAAGACAGTTTAGGGAACCTGAACCAAAAGCTTAAATGATTCTTAATGCAAGAAGCACACACATTTTACCACTGAAGCTCCCTATGGTCCTAAACTAGAAGACACCAAACCCAGTATTCTGATGTACAAATCCAGTAACACAGCCCTCAAGTCTTTTGCCTAAATAACCAGTAAAGCTTCTTTCAATAAAATTTTCCACATCTCTCTGGTTTGGTTTCTGCGCAGATCCAGCCTATTGATTGGCATGGTGTTGTGGTTTAACCCTGGTTTAGCTGTGGTTCTTCACTTGCCACTGTGAAGAAAAATATCCCTACCCCATGCAAAACAAGCACACATGGCAGTGCAGGCCTGTTGCTGCTTTTGTGCTAACCCTCGTGGAAACAATCCATCCTGTGCTTTTCAACAACACAGACCGATGGTTCCACTACGCCCGTGCAATAGAGTAGCCCAACTTAATTTAATTTGTGGCATTTCCTGGCGCTGTTAACATTTTTGTAGGGTTACTTCTTTCCTGGTATGTCTGATGCCCTGAGGTCAGAAAAAGGCAAGGGCCAAGGAAAGGGCAGAATCGTGCAGCTGTGAGCAGGGAGGAGCCCTGAACCACTCACTGAACTGCATTTCAGCTTAGAAACGATACACTTGTGTATTGCACTCTGGAGTTGTGTAACAGTTACAGACCAAACCAAGTGCTGTACCAACACAGTAAAAGAAGTTCTTTCAATAATGAAAATAAACTATAGTTTGGAGGGTTTTTCATTTCTAAGGCAATGTCAATCCAGACTGACAGTATTTTCTGAAAAGGAAAGGTATCCAGATTTCTAAGTCCTTCTCAGCTTAAAAGAGCTTTAAACTTTTAACCTCCTTTCTCCCTAATGCAATTCTATCATCTTCCTGAATCTGGGTTACAGTCCCACGGCACACACACACAGATTCAGACATCCTGCATAAGGGGATTTGAGTTTGACCTACACTCCATCGTGTTCTGTGTGTTGCCTTCAGGGCCACTACAGCTTGTTTTGTTTTGTTTGCTTTTAATATGTGGTGCATGAAGCAGGCTGAAGAACAGCCTCTAAACTTCATGTAGGAGAAATACTTAAATCGCTTGATTGTTCACTTTAACCCAGGAATGTCTGAGGGGTTTTTTTGAGTATGAAGACTTTACAAAAATGACGTGGGGACATTCACTCTTCAGAATTTTTGTAGAAAATGCTACACAAGTTGGCGTTTTTGAATTTTAAATGCTAATTGCAGTTTGAATCAGTAAAAAATTTATCCTTCATGGGATGAACACTAGCATGATCAAAGGAGCTCCAGGAGAATTAGTTGTTTTGTGAATATATGATAAAGGAGATCAGTTACATCCAGGACTGTTTGCTTGTATTGTTGTAGTTCTTACAACCAGTCTCTTGTAACAGACATCCCATGCATATTTTGCAACAAGGAGACACTCCTTGACTGAAACAGTTTACAGCTATTGTTAAATTGGAGAAATGAGAATCAAAAGATTCCAGTCAAGTGATATAAAGAGATTTGGAAACAGAAGTCTAGGTTATTTACTCTGCAGTAAAAGTAGATACCATCATTCCAAATGTTCTAGATGTAAATGAAACTACTCTTAAGGCACAAATCCACTTGGAATAAGAATGTCCACCAAAGCTAAAGATCCAGTTGTGAAATTAAGTTAATACTAGAGACGACAGTGTTACATGAAGAAGTGGGATACGATGAGAAAGGTAATAGCTTGAAAGCAAGAGATCTACAGGTGTGTAAAGATACTGCTGACTCAGCATTCTGCTCCTCTCACACTCTCCTCCAGAGAGTGAATCCTAATAAAATCTGTGACATGGCAGAGATCACCTCAGGCAAGGATAATAAGTATAATGAAAACAGCTGTTTGTGGAAGGGGAGGAAAAATTTCCATCATGAACTAATGTACCTTTTTTTTCTACGGACTTTCTTGTTAAATCAGTAGATGATGTGACCTATGTCTGCTTACAAAGTTTCCAACCAACAATTTCTGTTCCACATCACATAGCACCAGACACCAAATTCAGGGCATCTCATCATTGTAAGAACCCACAGACAGACCTTCTCTTTCGATTAAGTGAGGAAGACAGCCTGTTGCCAAAAGCACTGCAGATTGGCACATTTCCTCTTGATCTTTGGATGAGAAATACTGTTCCTTTGGCATATATCCACCTCTGGTTCTGTTTAGACTCTGTTTTGTCTCTCTGCCTCAGCCATCTGAAGCCATAAGGCTACCCTTTTTTTTGAAAAGACCAAAATTATATGGTTGGAAGGCTCTGCTATTGCCTGGAGGACGTTGTTTCATTATGGGCACTACTGTTTCACTTAGTCCACAAACTGGTTTTCCATGTTTCTGTTATCACAATACTGCATGATTATGGCTCTTTTAATTTGCTTCAAGCAATCCTGTTTTTTTTTTTAAAAATAGAACCTGTTCTCAATTAAAAGGGGATTACATCAGTGTATTTAAGCAGATGAGTGAGAATTGTACAATACATCCCTAATACTAATCTCTTTATGCAGTATCATGTTCACACAATCACTATCTTTACTGAAATGCCCATCAGAACAAGACAAAATCAGGATTGTAAAGCTGTGACTCTAATTCTGAGCTCAAAGGATGTGAGTCAGTTTCATGCTCTGTTACAGGCTTCCAAGTGAGACCACAAACAAGGCATTTAAGTCACCTGCCTCATGTTTCTCTCACAATAGTATCCTACTTCGTCATAGCACTGATAAGGCAAAGTGGTGTCTGTGTAGCCTGACTATCTCTGACAGCCACTCTACTTTTTTTTAATAACTTGCATGATAGGTATTATAAAGGCATAGCAGTCCAAAATAGTCTTTCAAAATAGAATCTCTAAAACTGTACAATCTTCATAAAAGACACCTGAACTTATTACACAGCAGCTTCCAAGAGATTTCCAGACATAAGCCGAGGATAAAAGAACCATTAAAAATACCTGTGTTGTGAAAGTCAAAGACACACTGCTAATTACACTACAAGTTTGTGAGTCCTCAGGATAAAAAAATTAAATTATTAAAATTATTTTAAATATCTACTTCTAGATGCATGCACAAAAGAGAAGAGTTCACTTACACACATGATTGTAGCTTTAAAATTTCCCAACCTTTTAATTATGTAGATAATGGTATTGTTTCAAAATGTTTTCTTGAAAAGACAGACTAATTCTCCATTGTGAAATTCCCTGGCTGCATGAAATCCTACCACTCTTCTCATGAGCTGTGAACACAACTCTAAGCTCAGCAGGATTTCTTCTAAATCTGGGATCCCTCTCCTTTGCATCATATTGAGATGTAGAAATCAAGAAAAACTCAACAGCATTTTTTTCCAAGCACAAAGTGAGACCTCACTTTGAAGTGGCAAGGGTGTAGGAAGTGGAAACATACTTGTTTGTTCTAAAGACATATGGGTAAATGCTCATTTTGAGAAATCTGTGAAAACCTCCCTTCTGCCACAGCAAGGAACCGCCCATACAGAGTTGCAAGAAAATTCTTTATCTACAGTAACTTAAAGACTGGGATGAATTGTTTGAGGCATTTGCTCAACAGAAACTTATATGCTTGAAGGAAATACTGGAAAAATCTTAATATGTGGGGGAAAAAACCCACTTTTTATTCCAGTAAACCAGTGACTTCAGAAAGAAAATGACAAATTAAGGCATCTTTGGACAAAGACAGGTTACTCAATGAGTATTTGGGGTTAGAATGACAAAACTAAAGTAAGTGATGTTTAGTAAAGCTAAATTTTTTAGACTAAAACCCACTGAAAACAGTCAGAACTTCTCTTGATTTCAATAAGCTTTCAATTAGGCCTAATTAAGCTTAGTCTTTGAAAAGATAGATTAAAATGTGAATGGCTAAGACTTCATAGCCTTGCAAGACAAATGTTAGGACTTCAATTATGTGTTGTTTTCAGTGAATCTGATTAATTCCCCATGGGTGGGAGCTATCAGTAGGAGACAAAATAGGGCAATTGATGATACAATTGATGATACAAAATTATACAATCTAGAGATGTCATAACCTCAAAATCAGGAGATAAGCAGAACCTTGAGAGATTTGCTATTTTACAGGAAATTGGTATTACTGAGGGACAAGGATGAAATAGAAAATTTTCTATGAAAAAATGCATTTCCTGTATGATTTATAGCTTTTATGAATAAATGTGACTATTCCAAAATTTAAGTATCCTTATCACCAGCCATTTTTCCTAGTCTAACCCAAATCTCTCATGCTGCAATTTGAACCAAATACCTTCTGTCTGAGCATGTAAACGAGATACCTCCTTCTCTTTGAAGCAGTCTTGTATCCCTAAGTATACTCTTAGTATTCTCTCTGTATAAAACACACATTACATTCTTTCAGCGTTTCCTCTTGTTTCCTAGACCTCTGATCATTATCACTGCTCCCTGCTTATCGCTCTCCACCTAGTCCACATCCTTGAACTACTATATCCGAGGACAAAGTTGTCCAGCCCAGAGCTTATTTCATAATAGAGCTGATACAAAATATGCCTTTTTGCAATGATTTAACACTGTTAATTCAATTTCAGCTTGTTCATCTGCTATAACCTCAATATATATAAAACATATAAAACTTCTATTGAAACAGTTGCTCCTTATCATGTGTTTGCACATAAAGTGTAAAATATTATCCCAGTGCCCTGGCAGCCAGGAGGGGCAACCCAGTCCTGGGGGCACCAGGCACAGCATCGTCAGCCAGGCAAGGGAGGGGATTGTCCCACTCTGCTCTGCACTGGGGCGGCCTCACCTCGAGTGCTGGGGGCAGATTTGGGTGCCACAATGTAAGACAGACATTAAACTATTGGAGAGCATCCAAAGGAGGGCAACGAAGATGGGGAAGGGCCTTGAGGGGAAGCCATACAAGGAGTGGCTGAGGTCACTTGGTGTGTTCAGCCTGGAGAAGAGGAGGCTGAGGAGAGACCTCATTGCAGTTAAAACTTCCTTGTGAGGGGAAGAGGAGGGGCAGGCACTGATCTCTCTGGCGACCGGACACGAAGTTGAGTCAGGGAGGTTTAGGTTGGGTATTAGGAAAAGGTTCTTCACCCAGAGGGTGGTTGGACACTGGAACAGGCTCCCCAGGGAAGTGGTCACAGAACCAAGACTGACAGAGTTCAATGAACATTTGGGCAATGCTCTCAAGCACATGATGTGATTCCTGGAGCTGTCCCATGCAGGGTCAGGAAACTGGACCCTTGTAGATCCCTTCTTTTCTAGTCTACTCTATGATTCTATGAATAAATAACATTTTTCAGACCTTTTTCTTTATTGGAACTACTGACCAGTTCTCAATATAGAACCTTGCACCTTAATTTCATCCACAAATTCAATGGGGTTTTTTTTCCTTGAAAGAGTACTAAAAAAGTGGATTGTTTTTGGAAACTGGATGATAAATCTGTTAAGCCCTTTGAACCTGTAAAGGACAAATTTTATTTAGAAAGCAGTCTCTTCCTTCATAGCAGTATTTCTTTTAGATATGATTCTGATTCCTGGGAAAGCATAAAGAATTATCTCTAGGGGATTATAATTAAAGGACAAATGTTATTGCTCTAGTGAAACAAAGATTTCAAAAGTAGTTGAAGAGGGCAAGAATTTTCAGAAAAGCAGATTTCAAAAAACAGGGAGATGGTAAATAGCGTCGTTTTCTGAAAGAATTTGAAGGAGTACAGGTAGGATTACAGAAAGATTATTTTGTAAGCCAAACTATGAAACAGGAAAAGCCACATGGTAGGAGTAGCAGAGACCATTATGTCTGCACTGAGACCTCTTCAGTAACTTGGACCAATGAAGAACAAATCACACAAAAAACCAAAAGCCAGGATGAACATAAGAAACCAAGGACACATCAATAAAAGAAAAGATGTGAGTGGATGTAATGTGACATATAGAGTTAGGCAAAAAAGTTTTAGAAGTAAGAAGTAACTGGAAAACAAAGGGAATAGTGAGCATATATCTGAGAAACAAAAGATGCTGAGGAAGTGAAAATATCTAGTAGTGCCCTGTCCTGCTGAGTGTCCTGTTCTGCTGAGATATCCCAAAGAGATCTTTCTAAGTTCAATTTTTCATTTATCAAAACTAGTCATGATGAAATAGAAAATACTGTTGGTGAAAGGATCAAAATTTAAAATAGTTTTGACAGATCAGAAAGACAACTAGCTTTATCTTACTGGGTTCGCAACAAATAAAAGAACAAAACAATGTGCAATGGTGAAAAGAGAAAATAAAATTCAGAATACAGAAAATACAGAATGAGAAATATTTAGCTAGATGGAGGGGACAGAAGTGTCCTGGGGTTACAATGATTTATACACTGATGTCCTTCCAAAGAGCCATCTCCTTCTAGAATGCAATAATGAGAATGATAACTAATCCTACAAATTCAACTTTTGTGAGTCCTCACAGGAAATTCTGTGTCTAGCAAAACTGCAGGAACTGCATGTCTAGCAAGAAACTGGACAGAATTCTGATTTTTTTTTTTTTTTTTTTTTTAAGAGTAAGAGATTTTAAGAAGAGGTTGAGCTTATGCAGGAAAAAAAAAAAAAAGAACAAAAGGCAGTGAGTTTGTTTGGTCTAGAAAGCAAGATGAAGGAAACATGGTAAAAATGCCAGAAGAAGACAATAATTGTTCTTCCATGTAAAAGGGAGAAGAAAAAGAAATACTATTGACAGCAAAGGTTAAAGCTGGAGAAGTTTTTCAGCAGGGTGGTGAAACAACCGAAGATACTATTTGAAAAAAACTAAGAAAATAGCATATTGAGAACAAGAGGCAGTCAAGTTTTTTCTCAGGGATGATTTAGGAGAGGAAATTCATACTGTATGTTTTTTTGATCCACTCTTAAATGTCTATATTTTCAGAAATGGAGGGAAGAGGAGGGAGAGTCATTACAACAAACTTATTACACAATATTCTTTTTTCCAATACTACGAGGAAAGAGCAACAAAATGTATAATTTTTGGCAATGTCTAATTTAATTTCCGAATTCCAGATTAGGAACATCTGCTTTCTAAGGTATCTGTCTTCAGCCAGTATCATTTGCATAATTACAGTGCTAGACAAGGACCACACAGAAGCAACTCTATATTGAATATCAAAACAGACTAACAGCAGCTTCAATCACAGCTTGATTTCCCATGGCTCTGAGAAACACCAGATAGTTTTGTTGGCCATGTGTAAAATAGACTGAGGACAATTACACAGGTAACTTCTCTTCCTCTTCTCCCAAATATTGGTTTATCATTATACTCAATTTTTTAAGTTACTGATACGAAAAATGAAATGTGAATTGGTTTACATCATAGAAAGCATAATTTCAACATTTTCAGACTATCTTCTATTCCGAGTCTTTACCAATTACATGAAAAATTACCCAGGTTGGCTATAATAGCCTAATTTAATAGCTTTTTAGATGTGTGATTTGTTTATTTTTAAATATATTTGTAATATATCTGACATGACTATCAATACATTTCTGGTTATACATGCTATGAAACTCAAAACCAAGACGGCTTTAACTCAAACGAAAGAAATTACCCTGAGGATTAAAGTATAAGGACAGATAGCAATTCCACTATCTACAGGAGGGATACCCTGTTGTTCCTTTAATGTAATGAAAACATTATGAATTAAACAAAAAATGAAACACTGATGAGAAGAGGACAGAGTTCAAAGAAAGAGCTTATTTCCCTTGCTCACATGAAGATCTATTGTGCATTCATAGATGGAGCCATGAAAAACAGACTTCGCTTTCTATTTGATTTGTTTTTATACTAAAACAAGAAGTACATTCCTACTTTTGGCAGTAAACACTTCAATGTCTTGGAAATTACAATGTAAGTCACATATTTTAGAGGATGAAGAGAAAAATCCATGACATAGCAGTTATCAATTACACAGTCAATGGAAAAAAAACCCGCTAAAAACAGAGTTCCCATAGAAAGAAAAAGAACATGCTTAGCTAAAACATTCTTGAGAAGTTTAATGTTGCACTATATATCTTTTATGCATTTTGAGATTTACTGAGATAGTTATCCCTAATTTATTCTAGGATCATCATTTTGCTGCAAATCCTCAAGGGGACACTGATATTCTACAATAGGTATTCTAGTAAACTTCCAAGTGTAGACAAGTTTATGGAAGTAACTTACCCCTGCATTATTAATCTGTTTCCATTTCCCTACCTGCATGTATTCTGTTCTAAATGTGACCCTAGACACACAGAATCATAGCCTGTGTCTTCCATCCCAGGACTGCTACTCAGTGATTCTCACATAAATTACTTGACTAGTTTTCAGAGAACAGGATTAGAAAACATCCTTGTAGGCTTTAATGAGTAGGCACATAAATTATTCTTTCCTTATATGCCATAAAGAATACCTTTTTTCTAGATTCAAGAAAAACTCATAAGCTCAAAACTACTTAAACCTATCAAGGCTAGGCACTCCTGACCATGCATAACAGGAGAGCTTTAGGTAACACAGAGCATTAGACGAGTGCCCAGGTAAACAAATTATTGATTTAGTTTCTGGTTTATGTACCTCTGTAAACACATAATTAGATCCGTGAAAAAAATACTTAGAGATTTACTTCAAAATGGCATTTGTTCTGTATTTTCTCTGTCTGGAATTGCATTACTTTCTGAATAAAATTTTCTGCAATTAATTTTAGTTTTCAGGGAAGGGCTTGCTTTTGAAAAACCGGTAGTTCCTGTGTCATCCAGCATTTCTATTGCTGTGTTTAACTTGGCCAAGTCCAGGTTTATCTCTCCAAACTGAATTCAGCCTTTTACTTGGCAAAATGCTTTCACTGCTTTATGACTGCCAAGAAGCTTGCAAGATTTGCCCTTTGGATGGGCATTTCAAATGTGTTCTTTCTGCACAGGGAAGTATTAGCAATAGTCTGACCCTGCTCATTACAAATGCCCACTGTCAAGAGGAGTTGCTAATGGAGTCCCTTCGATTCTCACAGGTGCTCTGCTAGGACAGACCTAGGACATCTCAGTGCACCCAAAAAAGATGACATTGTGTCATAAAAAGCCTTCCCAGTTATCTGCTGAGTCAATTGAAATTCAAATTATGTGCTAAAGAGTACTGACTGCTACGGACTGCAGTCTTCTGGTGAATGGCAACTAATGTGAGCATGCAAGAGCTCTTGGTCCTACTGACTTTTGTGGCATATCTTACAGAAAGACATAGCAGTGATAAACTAGTATCTTCTTCCACTGAGTGCACAGGATGCAGGTTACAATTACTACTTCAAATTTACAGTGAGGTATGAAGATATGCCAGGAATTCCTTTAGAGACCTTACATACCTGCAAATCATACTATTAACTATTAGCTGGCGAAAATGATGCCATCTCACTGCCCTGTATTCATAGTTCTGGTTCGACTCCTGAAAACCCAAGAAGCATAGCAAAGACTTTACGTGTGACTCTTCCACCAGTTGCTGTCTCCTGAGGTCTGTTTCCACTACACAGCATGGCTGCAATTGGCATCTATCTAGTTTCCATGCAGTAGAGGTACACATGATAAAGCAGACAGCAGAGATGTCTGTCCACTTTCCTTCTCTTGCTAAGCTTTCTGTGGCATCCTTTCTACCACAGTCTTCCAAAGTGACTGAGCTTCCTTCAGGTACCTTCTGTTGTTCCTGTTTCTCGATGTCTATACTGTCGGCAGTAAGCACAGACACCCAGTCTGCTCCAAGCATCGTGCAAAGGTGTAGCACAGGGCTGAGCTGAATATACCCTGCCTTTTAGCTGCTCATCTAGACCACATTACCACCCAGTTCTTATCTGGCACAAACTTGCAGTCAGCTGACTAAGGGCAGGACCAGAATTTGCTTACATCTGCTATAGCCCATTTCTTCTTTCATGTTCAAAGTGATACAAGTGACAAGGCTAGTAAGGAAGGCATCCACTTAGGGAACCGAATGCTGGACAGGAAAGAATAATTGTGGATAATGATGTGAAAATTGAATTTCTTGGTGTTCACCTTGATGATGATTTTCACAGTCCCATTGTTTACTTACTTAAATAAACTATAATCAATAACGTATCAAAGTTACTTTCAGAAAAACACGGGCAAGTGGCTATAACAGAATCAAACCAAAGAATACATGAATCAAATTTCAATTAAGATGATACATCTACTACTTTTCAGATGCTTTGCTTCCAAAGTTAAAGAATGGAGTACTTCTCTACCATATATAGACATGGAGAGTGTTTCAAAGATTTTTCATGCTGAGTGGAACTCTCAAAAGCTTCAAGAAGAAATGCAATGCAACGTGTGATCTGAAGTTTCCCCCTTCTAGAGATAACGCTGTGAACCAAGACTGCAAGTACCTAACATTCAGCTCTCCTACTCTGTTGGCTAATACTTTAGGTACTAGGACACATAAAGCAGTCCCCCTTACTTTGCTGTGATTTTTAAGCTGCCACATCTACTACTTCCCATAGAATGCTGAGTAGCCTTCATCTGCTCAGTCACAGGTACTCTATCCATGCCATCTGAGAGCAGGGAGCTGCTTGTTTCAAGTGTCTGTAACTCACGTGGTGTCAGGCACCTAATTCTTGAGGTAAATGCTATTTTGAGCTTACCAGAAGGCAGAACCACAGCCAGTTAGGGAATATTCAGCTTCAAGCCAGAAGTACCCAGGAGGCTTAAGCAAACACAGCATAAGAGTTACTAAACATGATTTTTAATTTCAGCTTTGAACTTCGCTGTTTGAAGCTTCTCCAAACCACTTGGAGCTAGCTCATGTATTAAAAACACTAAATTTTTCTCGAGGAAGTTTACCAATCTGTAATTATTGATGACAATCTGAAACACTGATAGGAACGCACATGTGAGTTGACCTTTGTGCACAGAGACCAATATTTCAGGATAATGTGGTCTGTACATACTAAATTACAAGGCATGGTTTCCAAACTATGATTTTGTCTAGCTACTCTCCTCCTCTGACAATGTTAACTTGCTGTGAAAATACCCAAACCAGCAAAACAAACAGAACACACTGGCAGCTATGTCATTTAACAGTCAGTTAAAAACATGAGACAGTATTCCAGACAGAGACTAGTATTACTTTCAGTTTATACATGTAAGGAATTACAAAACTTAGACCTACGTTCCTCGTTAATTTTCATTTATTTTTTTTTTTTTAATTCAACACTGTTCACCAATATAAGCTTAGCAGGTAGTATCTTAAATTAATAAGGAGAAACTGAAAACTTTTAATAGATTTTACCCTAGTGAGTTCCTGGGAATCTTGGCAATTCCCAAGAAGAAACCAGTGGGAAACTTAAGTAAAACAAGCTCTTTAGAGAACTAAAACAAATTCAAATACTCTGTAAACAGTTGCTTGAGCGGCGTTTTCTATTCTATTAATATTTGCTATGCTAGATAGGTACAGAGTCAATCTTGTACATTTGAGCAGTTAAAGAGGACTTGTCTTTTCTGCCTATAACCCCACAGTCTCTCAAGGGAAAGCAGCAATTTTCAGAAGACAGAGCAATGCTACAAAGCTCTATAAGTAATTTTCCCATAATTGTGTACATAGAGGCAGAAGAAATAACAAGGAAGTTGGCAGAGTCTCTATTCTCAAATATTCCCCAGCAGATAAGAGACACTCATGGTCCTTGTCTGCATTAACTGCTAGATTAATAGCACCTAATAGAGCAGGATAGAGCCATAAATGCTGGGGACTGCATGTGCAGCCATCTCCTCACACTACGAGTAGGGGACGTGTTGCTGTAAGCAGTACCAAGACGCCTCTCCTTTCCTCTTCCCAGGCTACCTAGAAATAAGCCTGAGGTATCCTCTAGAGTCAGACTAGGGCCACTGACTGGAAATTACAGTTCAGTGTTTACATTTAAGATGAAGGAGAAATCCACAATAATTGATCTTACCTCATTAGCATGTAAGATATTAGAACAAGCTTAGAATAACAAACATAGAAGTTGATGAAACTGAACAAAGATCCCTGAGGTTCAAAAAAAAAAGGTGTCTCATTTTTCATTCATCTCTTCACAGCTATTAGTAACATCAGGCTAACTCATTTACTAGAGCCTTCTACTTGAAGGACTGGTGCTTCTACCTACTTAGGTGTCCAAATTGTATTTCAATATGGTTCACCCTCTTCTAGCATACTATTAGCTCACAAGAAAGATGCTATTTTGGAAAGTTTAGGCTTCTCCCCAGTTTCTCCCATCTTTTCAAGTTATGAAACCTACTGTTTCTATCAGGGCACTGTGCTAGAATCTTCTAAGGGAAAGAAAAGAAATCAAACCAAATACAGTTCGATCCTGCTCACTATAAAGTTTGGGCCTCTACATTCCCCAAACACATCTTCAAATACCTTGTTCTCTTTAGAAAGCAACAAATTACAAGGTCCCACCTAACTCCAACACAGAACACACCCTAAGACTTATCTTACCATCAAGACTTTTTTGTTGAACTCTGAAAGCATGCCAGATCCCCCATTTACCAGATCCTCCTCCAGATGCAGCCATAAATGCTCACAGGTGTGCCGGTTTGGATAAATTTGGAGGAAAAATATCCTCTGATAGAAGGCACGTTACAACCACCCCGCTTCTACAGAAGCAGAGGAGTGTGTATTTGTGTCCCTGAACAACTGCTTTGAAAAGTTCACTCAGTTTTTTCCTCTCCCCCCTCTCAGGCTCAGTTTAAAGGCACAGAAAGGCACAAAATTAATTTCTGGGCATAGAGCAGGGATAGGGGATACACATCATAAAGTCACCCCAAGACAACAGTTAACTACAAAACTTCGCTGGTGGAAGATAATGCAGGGTTGGGTGTTCATTTGGCCACATACTGCTTTATGAAGCAAAGACAATTCTTAACAAATCTATTTCCTTAAAAAGAAAGGTTTTTGCTAAGAAAAGGGAACAGCAGTACATGTGAACTAGTAGAAGTTTTACATGACCTTTGATACACTGTATGTTGAGAAACTCTCAGTTTGGCAGAGAAAGATATGGATTATTCTGAGAAACATGGAACCAGTTAAATGGGTAATGGTAAGTTACTTGGAGGGAATATGCTATTAGTATTGGTCTCATTAATATTTCCAATCGTGATCTTGACACCAAAATCAGCAATGTGCTTATGGAACTCTGAAGATGAGAACATTAGTAAAAATTAGTCATCCTGATTACCAGTATAACTGCTTTGAACAAAAATGCTAAGTACATGTTTTTGGGACCAACGAGTATTTCTGTTTTCACTTTGGAATCTGCTAGTTGAAGGCAGAAAAAAGAAAGATCTAAGAGATTTAGTGAAGTACAGTAGTAATTTTGCTGTGAAATAGACAAATGCAATCTTCATCAAAGGTGTTTAGTTCAGTAACATAGTCATTAATGTGACTGAACAAGGTCTTGCATATAATTTCAGTAAACCATGATGAAGTAGGATCAAATCAAACTTAGAGATCTAGACAAGAACAACAAGAATAAAGAAGGAAATTAATATTTTATTTTATGACAGAAAGCTTTGATTTATTTTAGGTATTGTATGGAAGAGTTAGAGATGACATTATTGCATTCTAAAACTACATCAAAGAATAAACACAGTAGAAGACAAAGAATGTTTTCAGGTGCAGATGACACTGAAGGGTGAACAACTGTGCCTAAAATGACTCTGTGAATATATGTAGACTGAAAATTAGGTTTTTAACAGTCAAAAAAAAAGATCGATTTGGAACATCCTTCCAGTAGTTCAACTGGATTTTATATAAAGTTTATTAGTCTACAAGTGAAATTGCATGTTACTGCCTGCAAAAGCATGGAAGTAAGCAGCCCTTTTCAGTCTTATTCCTCCTATTATCCAAAAAATAGGAAACATGTTAAGGAGCAGAGTTCTGTGATCACTGTGAATTAAAAGAGACTTCAATAGGTCTATTAGTATCAACATTGAGAGCTAACTCTGATACTGTTCTGAGGAAGTCTCAGCCTTGTAAAAACAGAATTATTACTTTTTCACTTCAACAAATTCTGCAGGCAGTATTACTAGAAATTGCAGTGTTTCTTCTGCATTTTTGACACTCACAAAAATCTACTGTGATTACAAAGAAGTAAGCATTGATGAACACTTGAGAAGTGTGAAAAACAAATTATATCAAGGAATTACCACATGCAGGAGCTTTGAGCCTTGCCCCACTTTCATATTCAACTGTGTAAACATGGAGACTGAATGACTTGGTAGGACTGTGTGCATGGCTGTCTTCTTGAAAGCTATTTTTGGCAAGTGGTGGGCTGTCTTGAAGCACAATTGCTTTCATGGCCATGCCTTGATGGTTGTTTCCAACTGAGTTATTGCCGACTTGAAGATGTCGAGAGAGGTCTCCTCAAATCCAGTATGCACATTTGTATACATACTTACATACTCACACGGTATGCCTGGATAAACCACTCCAGATAAACATACAAGAATCAACCAAAATGTTTCTGTTTACTGTGATAAGCCTGCCCACATACTTGTAAGAACCCAACTTCGCTGTAGAAACCATGCTTGCAGTTTCCTGACGCTCATCTTTAGGATGGATTTGGCTCAGCTGTATCCCCTTCATAGCAACCAAGTGCCATGGCAGAACACGGATGTTCCCATCTTTTGTCTCTGCCCGTCTCTCGGAGCGCTGCTCCGCCGCAGGCCGAACACGCACACGGGGCAGGCTGGCCGGGGCCGCGCTGGGTGCCAGGAGGATCCGCTGCCAGAGCAGGCCCGCTCGGCCTGGCCGCCTCCGGCCCCGGCTCCCGCGGCTCCTCCAGCTGATGCAGGAGCCCCCGGGCTGGCAGCGGTCCTGCCCCAGCAGCGCGGCTGCTCCCCCCGCTTCACCCCGACACAAACCGGCCTCCTTGCAGCGCACCCTCTGCAATGGCCCTGAGCCTCCGTGCCCCGGTGGTGGATCCTCCTGCCCGACTTTGCTCTGGGCGTCCCAAAGCCCGTGGTAAAGGAGTAGGCGACCGCCGGCTCTCACAGAGCGCCGCAGACCCTCCACCTCGCCCCGGGCCGGGCCGCCGCTGGAGGGCAGAGCGCGGAGGGGCGGCGAGCGAGGGGCGGGCACTGCCGGGCCGCGTCCCCGGCATGTGAGCATGCCGCGCCGGGAGGAGGAGGAGGAGGGATTCCTCGGTCGGGCCGGGGGAGGTTCGCACTGGAGTTAGCGCCGGGCAGGGAGGAAGAGTGAGCCCTGCCGGAAGCGGCGGAGGGGCGGCGGCGCTGGGAGCCCGCGGTGCTCCGCGGGCAGCAATGTAGCTGGGTGACAGCGGCCGGAGCGCGCCGCCTCCGCTGCCAGCGGGCCGGTGCGGCGGGTCGGGAGCCTCTCCGGGAAGGCGGCAGCCGCGCCTCGCCTCGCCGCTCCCCCGCTTTCCCCTCGGCGCCGTCTCTCGGCGCGGCCCTCCCTTCGTTCCTCTCTCCCTCCCTCCGCCGCCGGCCGGGGGGCTGCGGCCGCCACCGCTGCCATGGGGCTGCCCACGCTGGAGTTCAGTGACTCCTACTTGGACAGCCCGGATTTCAGGGAGCGCCTCAAGTGTCACGAGATCGAGCTGGAGAGGACGAACAAATTCATCAAGGAGCTGATTAAGGACGGCAGCCTCCTCATCGGGGCCCTGCGAAGTGAGTCGGGCGGCGGGACCGGGGTGGCTGGCAGGAGAAGGGGCTTCTTTTGTTTGAATGGGCGCCGGGCGCGGGCTCCCCTGCCGGCAGCCGCCGAAAGGCGCTTCCTCAACTTTCTCTGCCCCGCGCCCTCCCTTTCTCGCTCCCGCTGCTGTGCCTCGCCTCGCCTGCGGCGGGCCCGGGTGGGTGTCCCCGGGGAGCGGGGGAGGCGCGGGCCCTGCCCCGGCCCGGGGGCCCGGCCGCGCCCTCCCCGCCGGGACCGCGGGCAGCGCGGGGGCGCCGCCGGGGCGCGGACCGGCCAGGTGGTCCCGCCTGGGGATGCGGGCAGAGCCCGGGGTCGGGGCTGGGGCGGAAAGTCGCGGTGCAGATCGCTGTACGGTACGGACCAGGCGTGGAGTATTGCGGCGGGGTCTCTTCTGGCACGCCGGCTGCTAGTTGCGTGTCTTCAGATAACGAAGATGTCCGTAATAAGTGGGCAAAGCAAGATAATGAAGTGAATTTATACGGAGTGTTTCTATCTTTCCCCCCCATACTCACGCGTCTTCGTGTGGTAGATTAACTTTTATGTATTTTGAAAGGTTCTGAGAGCAGAGATAAACACGAACAGTGTAGTGCTTTTAAAAGTCTGTGAGTTGAGCAGTGACAGCTTTCTGTGGCGTGAAAACGGCAGTCATGCTCTGAAGATCATACAGTGAAAGCTAGGAGTTGCCCAGGAGCGTCACTAGACTCGGTTTGTCCTCCCGACCTGTAAACCTTGTCATCTACTTGTCTTTAAGTCACTTTTGACTTTAAGAGATAAAACTAGACTTTAAGTCACCTGTTGCCCAAAGTTTTCCTTCATGGAGAGCAGAGAAGTAACTTACAGCATCTCTTTTTGCAAGGTGAGACAGTCAAAGGAAAGAATCGCTTTAATCCTTAAAAACATCTGCCAAATGGACATCGTGTGCTGGTTTTTGTAGGGTTAGGGGTAGCAGTACCGTTTGTTATGTGGACAGGGGACAGGTGTTACTCCGAGCTCTGTAGCTCTTAAGAGCTCTTAAGAACTGTTTCTAACCTGGAGTCTAAACCCAAAGATTGTGTCCTTACCTAGGAGGTAAAAAATTGTGAGGATTTTATTTACCCAACAGTAGGATTGAATTATACTTGTTCATGCATCAACCGTGTATTTACAGCATTGCATTTACATAAAGCAGCTCCTGTCTTTTTGAGAGTTTTTTTTCATATAAGTCCATGTATTTCTGGGCACATCAAAGTTTTAATGAGTAGCTGGGTACAAGCCTAATATCTTACGTGAGTTTATACTGGATTTAATAAATTCCTGGACCCATGCCCACAGGATGTGAGATGACCGATTACACAGAAATATTGCTTATGTGTGTGTGTATCAGTCTGTCTGTATCTCTAAAAACTCATTGGTACTTTTTTTTTTTTCAGGCAAAAAAGTTTTAGTTGTACTTTAAGCCTTTCTTGTTGCTAAGAAGCTTTCTTCGTGTAACAGAAAGTCTGAGCTTGTTTTAAGTAGTAAAAACTTACTATTACAAACCTGGTCCTATAAAATAGCATGCACAAATAGTAATGACAGATTAGGATACCACATCAGTACTTTTTTGACCTCGACTAGCAGTGAGACCTGACCGCTTCAGGTTCCAGATCAAATATGAACAAACACAACTTTCTTCTTAGGCTATCTGAAGACAGGCCGAGAGTTTGAGGCTGTTAAGCCTGGAGAAGAGAAGGCTCTGGGAAAAATTTCCCAGCTTTCCAGTAGCTAAAGGGGGGCATACAAGAGCCAGAGAAGGACTTTTTACAAGGATATGCTGTGAATAGGCCAATGGGTAATGTCTTTAAATGGAGTGGGTAGGTTTAGATTGGATATTAGAAAGAAATTCTTTGCTGTGAGGGTAGTGAGGCTCTGTAACAGGTTGCCCAGAGAAACTGTGGATGCCTGATCCCTGGAAAAGTTCAAGGCCAGGTTGGGTGAGCATTGAGCAACCTGGTCTAGAGGGAGGTGTCCTGGCCCATGGCAGGGGGTTTGGAACTTGATGATCTTTAAGGTCCCTTCCAACCCAAGCCTTCAATGAGTGTCAAAGACAGATTGCAGTAGAAAAAATACTGTATTTGAGAAGTAAGTTGAACCCTCATTCTGAAGTGAGTAATCCCATTCGTTTTGGGGAGAACACTTAGGAGTCCTTGCAGGATTTAGAACAATATTTCTCTCTTAAGTAATGACTACTTCATTTGTAAGTTCTCATGACTTTTAAAACTTGTCGTTTAAATGTTATTCTATTTGACACAATGCTTATTGTATCCTGTATACAGATCTAGAATGTTGTGTGTTTTTTACCCTTAGAAAAATAAAGTCTGTTCTGGTACAGTAGGAAATGTTTGTCCTTTTGTTCATTTCAAATCCCTTAATTTCATGACTGTGCCTTCTATAGAATATTGCCTTAATTCCCATGTTAGGGCCACTGGGGAAATGTCTGGATTTTTCTCAACAAACTAGAAATCCTGATCTTATTCTCTGCAGACTGTTGTAGATGCGGCAAGAACAGTGTACCTGTTACAGCAAGTAACACTATTGTATATTTCTAGAGCACAGAAATTTTATTTGTTTAAGCAAATTAGCTACTCCTACTCACCTTTAAAGTCAGTGAAGTGTGGAATACTTATGCCAGCCTTCAGTTTTTTTAATTTCTTTAACTGTGTTTGAAAATCAAACTGTGAAGTAGTTGAGTTTAGTGATAACTCTGATTTGATTTTTGAGTATTTAATAACCTACAAGCCCAGAAGCAAAACAGGCATTATTTACCATGTTTTATGTCTAGGTGATCTAGGATTTTTATTTACACATCATTTTGTAGGATCAGTTCTGATGGGGTAAAAAAATCTGGACTGTGCTGCAGAGCTTCAATGGAAATGAGTTTTGGAACATGTCATCCCTGACCATTCATAGAGAAGAGACAGTGAAATTGACTTAATGCAGTTAGAAAACACAATAATATTTTAAAGGTTGCTAAATGTAAGTTCTAGCATGGTTTTTCAGGTAGAATTGAACTTCTGTATTACAAATGTTCCAAAATATTAATATTTGCACAATCAAGTATTGAAGATACTCTAACAATGCAATGTTTATAAATACCTGACAGATTCCACATAAATTGAAGGTAGAACAAATAGGCTCAGTGTAGTATGCAGATATATTGCATTTTATTTGGAGTGGTCCTAAAATGAGTCAGACTTTATTTTGATGTGGTTCTGCTGCATTAATTCTGGAGAGTGCTGGTTTCCAAAGTAGCATGCAGAGCTGTAATACTGTGTTCCATGAAGCAGCAGTTGATTCTTGTGAATGCAGTGGGAACTGATAAAGCTAGGATTGATATAAAATCATCAGCAGCTTTTTCCTAGCATTTTTTGCAGTGTTTCATTGTCTTTCTAAATAAGCAGGACTCTGTGAGTAGCCCAGAACAACACAGATGATATGTTTCAATTTAGCTGGGTGTTAGCATCCCATCCATATGCCCATTATGCCTACTTCAGCCTTGTCCTACAATTAGTATTTATAGCTATGGACTACACTTCCTTTTTCAAATCAGCTGAGGTACTAAATGCATTAGTATCTCTTGAAAGATTTAGTTTATGCATATAATAGACTTTCCTATTATATTAAAAATTTTTCTTTTGACAGAGATTTAGCCCTGTGTATAGGCACATTTAAGTAGAAGCATATATATAAGCAAATACAGTTTTTTAGTGCACTCAGAAGAGGATTTTTGTTGTTAACTTTGGAATTAAGAGGGTAAAAAACTTTTTAGAAAAAATGGTTTCCTGTTACAACTGACCTTCTTGATTATTAGGTAACAGTTGATTTCATAAGTTATTCAGTCACCTAATTTAATAGATCTTTCAGGTGCGTGTTTAAAGTGCATATTCCTAAATGCTTCACATTGTGAGGTCCAGCTGTAGAATGACTCCTAAGGCAGAATTGATATTTTTCCTTCTTGTTGATTGCAGGTTGTTTTCAATTAAAGCATCAGGTCTATTTTTTTTCTGTACTTTTTCCCAGTCATGTACTTTAAAATTTCTTTGTAGTTGTCTTCTGAAAAAGCAACCTAGTCTAGGGTGTTGTCCTATAGATTATATAGGAAATTCCATTACAGAACTACTTATATGCTTTTAATTTCCATAATAGGACTACTGACTTGCCAAAGTTAATGAATATTGTATTAAACAATCCAGAAAAGTGACATGCATTGTGTACAGGTGATCTTATGGCTCACTGTGTGCAGAAGCATTCTGTTTCTCCCTCTGATTTTTGAGGCCCTCTCCATCATAAGTCCTATCAAGTTCACTTATATAGTTCAGATGAGAACTGCCTAAGTTTTGGGTTAAGTTGGGTTGAAAGTTCAGTAGGTTTACAGCTGTTTTAAGTAATACTATACTTTTTCAAGTCTTAGTATGATACAAACAGTAATGCAGAGCTATGGTGTTATATATACATGTAATGTAAATAAGGTTTAGCAGATAGCTTTAGGATTTTGTAATTTAGTAGCAGTTGTTAGTTTTATTTTACTACTTGACACAAGGAGAAACAAGATGGAAATTCTGTCTTTTGCAAGGGTTGCAAGGGGGTGTTATTTACCAAGGTTTTATAGAAATTTCACACAAAGAAAGACTGTATTAAGTTGCTTGGTGTATTTCAGGGTTTTCAGGGATGATTCTCGTCTCTATTAAACCTAATTATAAAAGTACAGTGATGAACCTGTTTATACATTGGGAAATTTTGGGGATTAGTTGCCTGGAAAAAAAAAAAAAAAGGACAAGATTACAGCATAAGAACTTAGGATATTTTTATGTCTTTGGGGATTTTTTTTCATGTAAAAAACAAAACCTTTGTATCTTTCCAGAGACATGCATTTTCCCAGATATCTTAGCCTCACATATTTTCATGAGATTATGTCTTTGCAATGTCTTTTCCAGATTCTAAGTGAAGCAAGACTGAGTTCATTGAGTAGTAATTGCTGAAGTTTGATAGCAGTCGTTCTCCTTTATCTATGTAGATTTCTTAGTCCCTAAATATATTATTCCCAATTTTAAAAAATGTTTCCCTCTTTGTATACATAAAGATGTGATGCTAACTAAACTAGACCATATAATCTATGTTGTTCTGGGGTATTCCCAGATTCCCACTTATTTAGTAAGTAAGCATTCACAATAGTCACCAGCAGCTTCATGGAGCACATGTGTGGTCATCACATCTACTTCAGCCCTGTCCTACAACTAGTATTTGCAGTGAGAGACTACATTTTCTTTTTTCCCACTAAAAGGAAGTTACTCATTGCCATTAGTCTTTTTTTTTTGAAGTTATCTGTTCCATTGCTGTTCTGTTACTTCTGATGGGCATTTGCAGGGTCCTGTGCAACCTCTGCTGGTGTCTGCATTATCTGTGGATTATGGATGTAACTTCCAAAAACAATTCCATCAGTATTCTGCCTTTTATGCAGAGGTACCAACAATAAGCTGGTTGGTGGCCAGAGAAGGATCTTAATTGCTTCCTCTAGTGTTTAAAGCAGCTGCAGTCTGTATCATATTATCTTTAGCCAAATATATGTGAAGAAAACAAATACCAGGATCTAGTGGACTGTTACAGAGCGCATTATTTTCTTGCCATCACATGGTGTTTCATTTTGAACCAGTAGTACCTGCAAGTGAATTTCCATACTGTCAGTAACGATTATTGTATTAACAAAGACCTTGAATGACTCAACATGGGTGTTCTTAAGCCTTAATATTGAAACTGGTATTCTTTAGAGAAACTTTGTAATTGGATTATGTCAGGCTACCGAAGGAGCAGTTTTGAGTTTCAAATGCCATATGAAATGATGTCTCTGCTTGAAGAAAATATTGTGGATTTTTTTATTTTAATTAGGATTTTAAAACTGATTTCTTTAAAAGGTCAAATTTAATCTGTTTCTTAATGGGCCAGTTGGCTTGTTGTCTACTATGTGCTTCATTTGCTATGAATAAGATAAATGAATTATATTAATAAGAGACCAGCTGCTTGAGGAATATTGTCTTTACTACAATGGAAAATATGATGCTGTGATCACTGAACTTGTCCAGATCTCTTGGGTTTTTGTGGGCAGAAGTGCTACAGCAATTTGCAGTTTCCTGTTATAGTAAATAACTTCGTATTCATCCTCTGCAGAAAAAAAAAATACAGAGGACAATACAGTCTTTCTTCCTACTGAATAATAAGCCAGTGCTATATCTTTGTCTTTCTATTTTTCCTATATTCTCAAAACTGTAATTATAAATAAATCTGGAATATAAGGAAATTTGGTGTCATGGATTTACTTTATTAAATCCAGTCTCCTGCTAGTATTACCTAATGTAATCCCTACTTGTCAAATTCCATTTTAAAAACAATTTTATCCTTTCTATTTCTGCTAGAAGGCTGTTCTAGAACCTTGTTACTCTGAGAGTTGGGTACCTCATTAAAAATAAATTTAATCTGGAAATTCAAACTTGTTTATGCTAATTTTCCTTTCACTCAACATTTCTGTACTGTTGTTTACTTGGATTTGCTTGGTGAATAATCACATCCTTTTGCTGGACTGAACAAGCTGTTCTCATCCTCTCTTCTAAGTGGTTCTCTGGTTTCTTGGTCATTTTAGTAGCTCTTTTCTATGCCTTTTAAAATTCACTTTTAAGTTTTCAAGAGCTTTAAAAGTAGGGAAAACAAAACTAGCGTAATATTTTTCGTAAGTTTTATCTTTCCTCATATTCTGTGAGAACATCAATCATTAAATGAAATCAATGGTTACGGTCCTCTTTTGATTATGTGGTATTATGGCTTCCTCAAGTGTGTCATTAAAGGCGAAAAAGTCTCAGCATCTTACAGGCAGTAGCAATGAAGTATATATTTAAACTGAAGAAAAATAACTTGACCTTCTTCCATGTTAATATGGAATTGAAGTACTGTTGGGCAATAATGTAACCTCCCATTGGCACCCTATGAAGTGCAAATAGCTTTCATTAGAAAGATACATTTCACAGCACGTTATAAACTCTAGGCTATGTTACAGCGTAGTTTTCCAGATTAGTCAGAAGTTATCAATTTAAATCACTTCCCTCTCCTGAATTATGCAGACTTGTGTTTCACAGGACACAAAAGCTTAAACATGTTACTGCACTCTGGTGTTTTGCTTAATATAGTTCTGACATGGGAAAACAGTATGGAAATGCTGTACGTCTTAAGAAGTCTTTTCTTTTAGCTCAATATTCAAGGCAGGATACAAGGTGCTGCAATGCCTCTGTCATATAGTTTTTCCTACTACTGATGTTAGTTGAATTGCAGGTTGGTTAAAGAGAGGTTTGCCCGCCAGATGTGGATTGTAGTGTCTGTTTACAAACGTACTCTTGGTCTCTGGAAGATACTATGTAAATTAAAGTAGGTATCACCATTAGGATTAATTTTCTACTGTGAAAGCATTTACTTAAAGTAAACATCATGAAAAATAAAACAGGTAACAATAAGAAGAATCAATTTGTGATTTTGCCAAGAGGTTGGACCAGATGACTCTTGAGGTCCGTTCCAACCTGGTATTCTATGATTCTGTGATTTGATCTTGTGGAACCATCAGTCTGACAGGAGATCAGCTTCTGGTGTCTTCTTGCAGAAGCCACCTCTGCAGTACTCCTCCGCCTCTACCTTGCCTTGAACCAAATAAAGCTCTTCTCCAAGTATTTTCCATGCTTCTGTCTTTGGAAGAGAAACATTTTGGTTCCTAAAAAGCAGCTGCTGTCCAGGCATTTGATGACTGAGAATTGTTCTGTTTTTGTTGATAGGGACAGGTGAACTTAGGAAAAGAACAGGGGAATGAATTATTAAAAAGTTGCAAATTTTTAATTCTTTTACAGTAAATCTTAGATGAGGTGGTCATTCAGTTGACCTGTTTAGATTTCTAAGGATATAATTTTTTTATGATGACTTCTTCCTGCTGCTTTCTGCACAGAAATACCTGGGCAAGAACCTGGTTGCTTCTAGAAAATGATCAGATATAAAAATCATCTTTGCTCTTCTTCCCTATGTCCTCACCCTTGCCACTATCTCACCACCATGCATGGAAAAACCCCACAAATCCTTGGTAAAACAAGCAATACAGGGGGTAGGGTTTCATAGTAAAGACATTTCCTTTGAGTCAGCTGAGTTCTTTGTTTGCTAATCGAAAGTGCACAAGGGATAACTGGATGTATTTAAACTTTTTTTTTTTTTCCTGCTGTAATAATTAGATTAATTTCAAGAAGTGGCCAAATGTCAGTGTAAATATGTGCAGATCAGTTCTTAAAAGCCGCAGTTCTTAAAAGTGCAGATCATATTTAAATGAAAGAACAGAGAGATATGTGATGTTGTAGGGGTGCATGTTGATGTTCAAATGCCTTCCTAGATTATCAGTGTTGTCGAGGCCTTTGGAACACTGGGACCTTGCTATTCAAAAAGTTTACATTCCTCTGTAAGTCCATTCCTTCCATCTTCTCACCCTTTTCTGTCTTGCCTTATTTACCTTTAGCCTTTGTTTACAAATGATGAGGAGGAGTCAAGAGAGGTAGGAGTAGGGAGAACACAAGAATTCATCTTCTGTGGAATTTACTATTTGTATAAACTGTTTAAATCCGTGAGTGTTATAGAGGGGTGATCTTCCTCTAAGCCTAAAATTACTTCTAGGTTGCAGGGAGCATGCAGAAGAAACTTGCTGCTTTGAAAAAGAGTGCTCTGAGCCTGTTCTCTTCTTGAGCCTTTTCATGTCTAGAACCACTGCCATTAAAACAAGCTGTGTAATGATACTTAAAGAAGAAAAGAAAATAAATAACTTTCTGTGCTCCTCTTGTGAATTACCAGTTGGCCTACATACACAGGGAAGCTATAGAGCTATGTCGCTTACCTTCCGGGAAACCTTGAAATAAGTAAGACTTGAGCTTTGCTGTAGGAGTGGTAAAATCCCCTTATTCTGGAGAAGTGCAGAAGTTATGAGAACATTTGAGAGACTGATACTGCTGAAACATGTTTGTGCAAAAATACATCTGTTCATTCACGAAGTATTGTCAAGTTTTTTACCTTCTAGGGTAAATAAGAAGTATTTATAAAATATTTTACCTCTAGGTTGGGTATTAGGAAAAGTTTTTTTCACCCAGAGAGTGGTGTGCACTGGAACAGGCTCCCCAAGGAGGTGATTATGGTACCAAGCCTGCAAGAGCTCGAGAAGTGCTTGAAAGGCAATGCTCTCAGGCACATGTTGGGATTCTCGGGCTTGTCCTGTGCAGGGCCAGGAGTTGGGCTTGGTGAGCCTTGTGGGTCTCATCCAATTCAGGATGTTGTATGAAGCTGTACTAACTTGCATACTACTATGAAGAATCTGTTTTAGTACAGAAAAAGAAAAACAAACTAATGGCTTCTTAATAAAAAGTAATAGTTAGCTTATAATAAAAATTTCAGTTCGCTCTGTGTACTCAGAAATGCTTTTGTGAATCTCATCTCATGGTATGTGCTATTTGCATAAAAGGCAGTGTCATCAAGAGTTGGGCTTTGTCATTTTCAGTATTTTATTAGTTGGTTTCTCCATCTGAGTTGTGCTTTGAAGAGCCAGAGAGTGGGACCAGGCAGAGATGCAATAGTACAAAACAGATCCAAGGAAAAGAATTGCTGCTTTCAATTGGTATCAGATCTGGTTAAATAGGAGTTGGTTTAAGCCACAACAAAGTAGGTGGGGTTAAAATAATCTTTGGGCATATTAATATTTGATTAACTGTGTGCACATACTGAAATGTAATATGGCTTCTTCACCTCTCCTGTTTTTTTTTTCTTCTCCCAGTTTCAGCATATTATTGACCAAGCCTGATGGTTAAAAGTAGGGAAAAATAGTGCAGTTTGGTAAGCATCATGAATGCCTGATGTTTTTTGACTCATAGGTCTTTGTCTAGGAACTACTGACTGGTTGTATTCGTACAGTTTGGATATAAGAACTTGTTACCTTAATTTGATAAATTTGTTGATGTAAGTCAGTTCAACTGAAGTAGCAAGGAAATGAATGTACTGTAGCTTCTCAACATATTTTCTTCTTGACAATAGCCAGTGCTTCACTCTGCTTTTTAGAGGGAATTCCCTTGCTGCTTTTTGTTTTTAAAAAGTATGGTGAGACTTCTGTGTTGGAAAACATGCTTTTCTTTTTTGAGAGTTGCAAATTGTTAGAATTGCAGCAAATCACTCTTTGTTGTCCTTGCATAATCTGTTTGAAGACATTTTCAGCAAGTCAAGAAACAGCAAATGTGGCATGCCCCCAGGGCAGCTAACACTGACTATGGAAAGTAGTTGGCTGGTGAAGGGGGAGTTGAGTCCATTTAATAAGGTGAACATGGCCTTGCAGACTGACAGATGCCAGAGATGTATGATGTTTGCAAGTATTATTTGAGGAGTTTTACAGATAGTTTTTGCATTTATCGATGTTTAGTCTGGTTCTGCTGCTTGTTTTCTGGAGAATGCTGAAAAATTGTGAAGGCACAAAGAAGACCCTTTGAACATTTGAAGAGCATCTGAAAATGCTTCAGCTTCTTGAAAACTACGAATACCATATAGCGTATGTTTTTTGCCATTACTTAATCTGAAAGTTAAAGACTTATTTATATCACAGGAAAAAATCTTGATGGGAAGTTTCTCTAAGAGACCAGTGTGCATGAAGATCCAAGTGTTGCCAGAAGCTATACAAATTCAGATTTTAAACCTGCAACTGCAAAAGTAGTAAGATACCTCCTTAAGACTATAATGGACTTTTCATTGCTGGAAAATCTTAAATTGTTTGGATTTTTTTTTCCCCGTAAGTTGCAGTCTTGTTCACTTATACCTGTTGGACTTGAAGTATTAAGTCCTGAAACTCCTGTTCAGGGTATGAGGCTTGTTGATTGTCTTGCCTTAAAAAGAAATGTTTTGAGTCTACTTGCAAATCACGAAGTTACATTACTTGAAGGTACATGTGTGAGTGAAACTTTTCAGTCTGTGAAGAATACATCCTTAAGACATTTTACAGTTTAATCTTTTTCATATTTAAAATACTTGCAAGTAAAGCCTCAGATGGTTTCTTCTGGTAGTTCTTACTTTGTTATCAGCGTTGTGATACAAAGTGGAGGTGCTATGCTGTAATAACTGTCTTGGGGAGATGTTTTTAGTGTCTGGTTTTGTTGGTTTGTTTGTTTTTTTTTTCCACTTTCTTAGTTTTGAATACTAGGCTGTATTATTTTAGTATATATACATGCCCGTGCAAATATACATTGAAACAAAACCAAATAGCTGAAGATGGTAATACTATGTTTCTTTTCATATATAGAGACACTAAATAAATATGTTCAATTCAAGTTGCTGTCTTACAGGCATGTAAAGATAGCAAACCTAACATTTTTCAAAGATTCTTAATGTCCGGAAAGTGGGTTTAATAACTTAGCTTTGTTATGCTGTTGAGATAGATATAATCTGAAGTACTTCAAAAACCTTAAAATTCTCACAGTTCTTGTATATACAGTGTTTTGTCATCGATTACCATGACTGGTTTAATTGGAAAATAGAAAATACTGACAGAAGAACGCAGAGGTGTGTCTAAGCAGATTCTTATAGGCATAAATATGAGCTTGGCAATAGACTTAATGAAGTTTTCTCACAAATACAGTCAGTATGGTTGGGTTTTTGCTACATGAGCTTAGAACTGCTGCATCTTCATGCTGTTTGGGAGCCTAAGGTCAAATGAGAAATCCAAAATATTTCATTTTATGAAGAGGCGTTTAGGCACAGCAGTACATTTCCTGTTTACATAGCCAAATCTTTTTTTGTATGATGAGAGATTTCCTGATACAGTCATACAGAATTTTTGAGTTTGCACTTTCAAGCTGTAGCTTCTGTTTCTTAGCTGAGTGAAGATGCCATCATCTGCACCCCAGCGAGCATTCATTTTCCCATGAACTGATATGATGTTCGTCTAAGTCTTATCACCTTTTATTTATCCCCAGATTGCAGGGTGGAAGATGAAAATGTTAAGGTCATGTTCAAGAAATTAGTTTAGCATTTATTTTTTCAGGTTTAATTGAGAAGTGAAAAATTACAAGTTTTGTAAAGGTACCTTTTTTTGCCATTCTTTTTCTTTTGTAATCCAAGAGACACATTGGTCTCTGGTCTAAGTGAATGAAACCCACAAATTGACAGAATCTACTCACTTCCTTTACCTCTATACAACCTAAGAACTTATGGTTTTTATATTCTTGTGCAATGTGGATAACTGGACATAGTGCTACTTTTTCTGGTTAGGGCCTTCTCTGTGTAGTTGAAATGCAGCAGGTTAAAATGTGTTTATTCTTATTCTATTTGCATTGCTACAGCACAACAACGATGTAATTCTTTGTTTTGTTGATTCAGTTTGTTTTACTCTTGTCTCTTAATGCAGCTTATCCCAAATCTCCCTGGGAGAGGTAATCATCTTAAATTTACTAAAATGGCGTTGCAGAGGATGTGGTTTTTTCCGCCACCAGGTTTCTGACAGCTTCCAAATCATTTGTCAGTGAAATATGCATTATGCTGTCACAACTCCTCCTAACTGACACTCCAGAGGCTCTTTGATGCTCTCTGTGAGAAGCCAGAGTTGTCAATGCACCTTGAGACTTCAAGACTGTTTTACAATAAAAACTCACTTGCATGCCTACTTTTATCACTTCTCTTGAGTCATTATGGAGCTCTGAGTACTGTGTTGCTGGGTCGAGCATCAATTTTGCAATGTTTTCTAGAACATTTAACATTCCCAAAGGAATCTGCGTTATTTTGATAAACATTTCTCTTGTCCCTTTGTAAATCAAAATGGCATTTGAACAACAATTGCATCTGTACAGATGTCATGAAACACAAGACAGGAATGTTACTCTAACTAGTGAATGGGTTGGGGGGATGTTTTAGTAGCTTGATACTTTCTTGGTTGGTTGGTTGGTTTGGTTTTCTTTTTAAAACATACTGAGCGATTTAAATCTTGATCCCCCTGCCCCATTGTGGGGTATGCAAGAGGGGCTGAGTGCAGTGAAGAGGGGCAGAGACTATGAGGTTCTGCACCAGTGGGAGTTGGAGTTTCTGCATATCAAATCCCACATCTGGATTCTATCAAAGTTAAACTAGTTGTATGCTAAGTTCTTGCCTTCCTTCTTGTCACAGTTGTCCCACAGTGAAATAAACCTTGTGACTTGGGGAGATTTATCTTTAACTAGTACATCTTTCTCTGGTTTTGCTGTTTATAATCATGTGTTGAGTAATTTAAGTGTCTTGTAAGTGTTATGGGGGGATTTCACTTCCATCTCAGTTTCTACATATGCCTTTAGTTTGAAATTTAAAAAAAGTTATTATCTATGAAAGCATTAAATACCATTTGTAACATTTGAGTTACTGTTTGAATGTGTTTGATTGGGGTACTTATGAAACAGGCACTTTTAAGTGTAGGAGTGAGATCTTAAAACAGTTGATGGGTATATTGTATTAAAATAGCAAAGGTATTCAGCATATTTTTCTGAAGCTAAACAGATTCTTCAGATAATCCCTACTAACAGTGCAGTAGAATTTTTTATGCACTGTATGTCGTGCTGCCTGCAGAAGTGTTGTCATACTGTTTTGTTAAATTTTATTAAAAGTATGTTAGCTCTTTAAATATGAAGTCTTCTATTTCTGTAACTCCTTATTCATTCCAGTAAGGATTGTATTTGTGCCTCTCAGAGAAATTTAGGAGGGGGAATTTATGGTGAGGTACAGATAAACAACATGGAATTTGGTCTCTCAGAAGTTCGCTTCTGCTTCTAAAAGGATGTCAAGTATATGGAAAGTTTGGTTGTTTTTTTTAACAAACAAAACTCCATAAATTGATAAAACATGTCTGCAGAACCTGATTGTTTCCCAATGAAACAAATTAATGTAGTCAGTAATTAAGTCCTATTATTACTGAAATGCAAGTTTCAGATTTTGTGAGGATACTTAGGTTTAGAGTTGTGTCAGCATCTCTGCGGTCTCAGCACTGTGCCTTCAGACTTCCAGAATAAAACTGGGCAGTTGATGACCGTCACAGAAGTACTGAGCTTCTATAACAAGTCAAACAAAGAGACCCTCTAAATTGCATAGGCTTCTGCTAAAGTTTCCCCAAGTGTCCTCAAATAACCCCTCAGAGAGGGATTTATCTTACGTGGGTTGGAATCCAGGTGCCCTGTTAGGCTCCACACCAGTCTGTGACAGCAAGTGAGGAGTTTCATGATTTAAGTGTGGACTGCAAATCCTTTGTTGTATGCCTGCTGCTTGGTTATGTTATCTGACAATGTCAGTTTTGGTTCTATGAGAAATAGTGACTGTTGTCTGTATACACTGCCTGCCCTGTTCATCTGGATTTGGATGATTTTTTTTTTAAGGTCTTTCTTTTGTTTCTTCGTTCTTTCAGGTTTCTTTCCTCAGCTACTTTGAAAAGTTCCAGTTTAGTTAGTTTCTGCTTTTAAGTTAGCAAATCCACCCTTTGGTTGTCCTTTGAAACTTCTTTATGGTAACTGTGCCCGTTCTAAGTTAGATTGGAAGAAACTTCATGGAATGTTCAAGGGAATAATGCATCAAATAGTGATAGTTTCTGCTTCTGGCATTCTTTCTCTCCTAGGCCTTAATATTTGTGACTGTTGCTGATTGTTGAGTTGATATTATAAAGTAACTGCCTACAGTGACTCCAAGATCTTTCAAGCAGTATTAAAGCTAACGTAAATAGCATCACTGTGTAGATATATATTTTTTTTTCTATGTGCATTAGTGTGTGCTTCCTAAATGTAATTTTCCTGTATCACCTTACCTCCTTGGCATTTAAGATTGTGACATCCTTCTGCTGCTTTTCAAGAAAGGAAAAAATGAAAGCTGATTATGAATACATGTATCAGCAGCAAAAAATGTTACTCAGTGTTAACACCCTTTTTCCAATTTGATCTCCAGATTTTATGATGACTCTGATAAATAGTAAGACTCCTTTGAGATTCAGAAAGGAATTATTTGGCAGGAAAAAGAAGTGTTAATACAGAAAATCTACTAAAATTTGATTCCGTTATAGGAAGCTGCTGCAACTGAGTTAAGTACTTGTTGCTGCCTTCATGCCCTGGCAGTTGTAAAACCAGTTTGGTTGGTCTATCCTGTGATATTCCAGATCACTGAGTATTTTACTGGCTTAAAGCCCACATCCTCTTGTGTTTCTTTCAAGATAAATACTTTACACAGCTGGAATATGCACTTTGCTGAGTTCAGTACTTAGCAAAACTGAAGCTAAAAGAAGAATCTTCTGCTACCTTCCTTACAGGTCTACTACTGCCCTACCTTGATCTTTAAGTGAAAATATTTGTTTGGACTGTAAAATATTATGAGGATTGTATAGGTTGCTAATGATATTTTCATAAGTGTAAAAGAGCAAGAGCTAAAAGCTCTTGAATTCTCAATGGAATGTGATTTTTTCAGAAATGTGTATCTCGTCACTGAAAAAGTTGTTGTGCAAGTACCTTGAGGTATTGCTTATCTGTGGAAAGATGATAAAAAATGGAATCTGACTATTGTGGACATCCATGTTATGTTTTTTCATGCAGTAGGACAAACCCATGAATTATAAAATTATGTTTTAAGTATATTTCGGGAAGCTATATACCAGCTAGTAAAGTTAGCAGCTGCATAATCTTTTAGCCACTTGGGTAATTCGGTTCAAGGAGACTTCTTAAGCTGAAGACTTTACTAAATTTTCTTGCTAAGGCTGAACTTTTGAGGGTTATTGGATTTTGTTTTTCTTTGAGGGAAGAGAAGTTTCATTTTTCATGTTAGAAGCAGGAGGAGGAAGGATTAGCACAAAGAAAAATAGGCATCTTGAGTGTCATTACTGAAAAACTGGCACTGTAAGTCCTGGTTTTTGTTTGACTTAGTTGGTGTTCTATTTCTAAGTAACTGTGTGCGTATTTTGGTGACCTCCAAAACCAATAGGAAAATAATTCTCAATGAGACTATTTATGACAAACTTAATATTGGTTCTCTCATCTATATTTATAGTTACTGTTTCCCACACTAATTCTGAGAGCAGTCGTTACTTGTCTTTACCCAGTTCATAATTAATAATCCACAGGGATTTTTTTAAAAGAAATTATTTTCAGTCTTTATGGAAATTAACAGCAGAATACACAAGATTAATTTATATATTTAGGTTGAGGGTATGATACCAAAGTTAAATTTGCTAGCTCTTTGGCTGCTAAGTAATGAGTGTGACCGGGTAGCATAGAGGTAGCTCTGATTATATCAGTGTTCTGGGCTCTTGTCTGTGCAGAGTGGGTCCCAGGAGTATTGTTTTGTATTGGAAGGTGCTTGTAAAAGCATTTAGCAAGCCTGTCTTTGTGAATAATTGGCTTGATAAGAGCTGCTATGATACACTGTATGTTTACGGAGCCAGAAGTTGTTATAGCACAGAGCTGTGCTATAACAACAGTCAGCGGGAGTCATTATGATCTCTCTTAACAATGTGTGGATTGAGTGTCCTTAATTCAGGTACAATTCACAAAATAGAATTGACTTTAGGGAAACTTTGTATTGCCCTTCATGTTAGACCCAAAGATATCTGCAAAACCATCTGCTTATTGGTTGCTGTAATTTTAAATAAAAGAATTAAAAATAACAAACACCATCCCTACTCCCTACCCCAGCTAGTTAGTGCCATGTTTTCCTCCTCTTGCAGCCAATATTTTAATGTGCTCTGTTTACTTATGTCAAGGAAGCTAACATGAATGTTTTGGGAAGATGATGTTTTGCTTGGCTGCTCAATGAAGTCTCTTGAGTAATTCAAAGACTCTTCATTGATTCATGTTTATGTACATGCTCAACTGAAGATGAAAAAGGATTACAGTCAACAGACATGGAAAGGGCCATCCATTGCAGTTAAGCCTTTTACATGCTCACAGAAAGAAAAAAAGATACTGCATTTGAGAGGCAGTGTCCAAAATCCAGACTACCACGTTTGTGCTCTGCTTGTTTGGTTCGTATTGCTCATTGTAAACAGCAAATGTTGTCTAGACTGAAACTTTTCACTTTGCAGAGAATTCCAGTTCCATTTTAAAAGGAATTGATGATTTGAGAATTGGGTCCAGTTACAGAACTCATTTAGTTTTAAGCTTGTTAAAAATTGCCATGGTTTTTGAAAAGTATACTTTCATGAAAAGGTACCCACTTTTATTAAATTGAATTCAGGGAAGCCGTATGTTAAATGCTGCTGGGCATTTGTAATGAAATCTACAACTCCTTTAAGCTACTTCTCATTGAGAAAAGGGAGAGGAGGAGGCTGTGATGGAATGGAAATCCAGCTAGCCAACAAACTGTGAGCCATGCAAAACTGGTGCTCCAAGTGCAACTCTTTGCAGCGTACTTGAGGGAAAATGTTGTTATGGTGAGGTCAAGGACATTCTGCAGTCAGTCTTTGGATAAAATACACTCCTAGGTTAAACACCAAATTTTCCCTTATGAATAGTATAAAATAACTGGTTCAGGCTCAAAGTGTTTCTATTATTTTTTTTTTCTTCACTCTCTCGGTGAATTATTGACTCCTTGACTTATTATTGACTTTTCCATTGTGTGTGGAAAACAAGGTGGGTGGGTATTTTCCAAAAGCTGTGTTATCAGCTATTTCAGTGTTGTTTTGTATCTTTAAAGAAGGATTTTTTCCCCATTTCTCTTGGTGAAAACCTGTGTAGGCTTCTTCTAGAACTTTTATGCAAAGAAATTTTTCTTTCCTGTCTTTTCAATATTCCCTCAGATACTGATTCTTAAGATGGAGCTGTGATGAAGTTAGAGTGAAATCTTAGCTGGCATTAATCCTAGTGAAAATGTATATGTTTTTTGAGAAAGAGAAATAACATCATGCAGCACCTGAAAACTGATGGAAACATTGTATATGCAAAAATCCTATATTAAATTTACTTAAATGTAAACTCTTCTGATTTAGAAACATCAGAGTTTAATTGTGCAAACCTTAATAGTTCTGTTCCAATTTTGTCTCATCTTTTTCTTTTTTTATCTTTTTTTTTTTTTTTTAAAGATGCTTGGACTAAAGTTTAGCAAATGGCTGTTAAGAAAGCAGGCATGTTTGTGTGTTGGGTGTTCTTCATTTTCATGGAGACTGAGTTGAAACAGAGAGCACTAACTGCTGTAGCTGGAGCAGCTGGGCCTTCTGTAGGGACTACATTAAATGGATCAAAACAATGTTGTGCTGCTTATTTATGTTTTTCTATTATTTATTTTAATGAAATTAGGATTTTCTTCGCTCCATTTAATAGAAAACTATTTCAAAATTGTGCCCGCTTGGAAGAAAGAAGTTGCAGATTTTGTGGTGACAGGGAAGTGTGAGAAGCCATGTTGTTTGTAGCTCTGGTTAACATCTCCTGGTCTGACAGAATGGCATCTGGAATAATGGGCAAGAAGTTGGGATCCACAAAGGTCTGCGTAATCACCATTTTGGGGTGTGTGGCCTTAGGCCATCTTGCTTTCAGCATTTCCATCTGTAAATAGGGTAATGGTGCTGGATAGGACATAAAAACATACTTCTTTTACTCTTTCTAGACTTAGCTTGATTGAAGACTGAGATAATTCCGTGTTCATTACAGGACTTGGATGCTATGCAGTGAGCAATAATAGGAGGAGGAAAGATCAGTACTGAACCCTGAGGGAAAAAAAAAGAATCATGTAATAGTTGTCCACGTAGTGACTACCCTCATGCTAAGAATAATTTAGGAAAATTTTTGAAGGAGAAGAGTGAAGATAATATACAAGTCCAAGGAATTAAGCTTTATAATCAGCCTTCATTGAAGCTGTTTTGGCTTGGTAGTCCAAATCAAGTTTTTGTCAGCTATTTATTTATTAATGCAGTTATTTTTACTGTTAAAAGTTATACTTAGTTTACCTCATAGTACAAGTCCTTGCTGGAAGAATTACAGCCATGTAATATAACTAAGGGTGTAATGGCCCACATCATCTGGCTGCGAAGCAGTTGAAGATAATACAGCTTTCATCTACCTATCCTTGCTCACACACTGGAGAACATCTCCTGTAGTTCAGCTGGCAAGACAGAACATTTTCATGATTCTTACTTTTTCAGTGTGAACTCAGCTGCTTCTCCTATTATTGTTTGTTACTAAAACAGATGACCCTGGATGGGTGGCTAAAGAGGGATAACCCCTGGTGGTGTATTGGCTCATCCATGAGAGTGATAACCTCCTACTAGCAAGTGGTGGTGATCAGCTAATGGTGTCTTGAGACATTCAAGCAATTGCAAAATACATGTCCAAATCTTCCTACAAAGAGCATGAGCACAACTGTGCAGGGTTGGACATGAAGCTTATCTGGTGTTACATCCTGTCTCTAGATATGAGTGAGTCCTGTGCTGTGGGTTCTGTTTTTCTCTCACGCACGGCTCTGACTGTCTAAGGCAGAGAAAAACAGCAGGCACAATGTAGTGAGGCTTCCACTGTCTACAGTGCTTTGGGGCTTGAAGATTTCCTGAGAGAGGGGTTAGTTATGTTTTTAATAGCTCTCAGTGGATTTTTCTTCTGTGAATTTGTCTAGTCCTTTTTTGAACCCACATAAATTTTTAATATCCAAAGTATCTAGTGATAGTGAGATTCATTATTTAACTACAAATTTTAAGAAAAACCATATTTTTACTTCGTTTTGAGTTTGCTTCTTGCTCTGTTAGATAGCCTTTTGTTTTCACCTGGGAGACAGCCATCATTTCCGTACTAGTTGTCATTTTTTAGAACTCTTGTGGGTTCCCAGTTATCCCTTTCAGGCTGATTACTGTGTGTGCATTTCTTTAAACAAGGTATTCTTACCATTTGCTTACCATTGACCTTTGCCTCAATTCCCTATACCTTTGATATTAAGAGACAGTGTCAAAGAGTAAGACAAAATCTGTACATAGTTTTTAAGTGCAGGTCTCTCATGGCTTGATGGAGTGGCATTAATGATGTTTCTCTTTTTCCCCAGTTTCAGATAATTACTACTATTTAATATGTTTCTTGACCATGCCTGAGTGTAGAGCAATAAAACAACCTAGTTATTATGTATCTGTTTTAATGACAATGTCTCATTTGTTAGTGATAGTAGTTAGTTCATAACTCATTATGCATGCCATAATATAAACATTACTGGTACTAATGGATGGTAAGATTATTAATTAAAGGATATCACTCTGCCAGGAAGATAACAAGAGGATGTTTTCATGTGTTCCTGAATCTGTTTTTGTGACAGGAAAGTAGAACGAAATTCCAGAGAATTAAAATTTGAAAAAAATGGTACATGAACTATATAGAAGGCTAGTTGGTCCTTCTTACAAGTTAGTTGACTTAAGAAAAACTGAATAGACTTCAGCTGAAAGTCATTCAAGTTCCTTCTTTTTGTCTGAGAAGTTAAGTAAAAAATCCAGCAAAACGAATATGAGGGATATTTCTCTCTCTTTTTTTTTTTTTTAGTACAATGATCCTGTTCTTTGAAATACCTTTCTATGTAGAAAGAAACATCATATACTGGTTTTTACAGGGGTTATTTCTTATTCTCTCTGGCTGAATGCAGTAAGTCTGGAAAGTAAAATGCAAAAACTGTAAGTGTTAAGGAAAGTCTCATGCAAATCAAAGTTTAACTCCAAACTCCTTGGGAATGCTTAATTCTGACTTGTTTAAGCAGGAGCTCACCTGCTGAAAAACTGATTTGTAGTTGTGTGTTTCATTAGTTAATGAAGCATATTTCATTTGGCTGATATTTTTTCCCCCCATTATTAGAATGTAGGTATTTTGGTAACAGGTTTTTGAATTTATGATACCGCAAGTGATTTAATTTAAATCCTCAAAAGTGTACCTTTAAAAGGCTTTTAAGTGCTTTCATGGCTCTCATCTCTGCATTTTGTGAATTCCTTTTGTATTTTACAGGTAGAAGACAGTTTAACTAGCATGTTCCGCTGTTTTGCTGTATGAAACTGATGTGTTTAGTATCCATTTTCTCTTAAGTAGTGAGAAGGAGCTAAGCAGTGCGTAGTAGTGGACTGCCTCTATGGTAGACTGAATGCATAAAAACTGCCTTTAGGCCAAATTTGGTCAAGACATTTAGTGACATTTAATGTCACTGAACAAAATCCTGTTTGATTAGGAATCTCAGTTCTGCCCTCCACGCGTGGAAATGCATATGTGTCTCTCTAAACAAATGTTACATCTGTTTGTGTGTGTGTTAGAACTCTCACACCCCCACCCCTTGTTAAGTGCAGTACTGAAGTACAATGTGACTGTGATATGACTTGTCTGATCAAAAGAATCTAATCAAGCCTTGTATTCCTGAGCTTTACTAGCCTGAAAGAATTTCATATGGAAAGTGTTTCATTTCCTTTAAAGCCAAGTGGTAGTATTTTCTTCTTTTTTAAATAAGCTAAATATACGCATTTTAATTTTTTCCCGTCTCCTCCTCCTCCTGGTCTTACAACACATTTTACTTTGTTGCCCAAGCACAGAAAACTTTGTCAGGAAGAAGGGTGAGCAATGCTTCTGTTTCCCATGACCCTCAACTCTAATGTTGTTCCAAGAGCTCACTACTTAGAAATGCCTTGATAACTGCTTTCATTCCTTTCATCCCTCCCCCACCATCCAGCAAAGGCCAGTGGGACCCATCCTCCTTTGAGCAGCTCTCTTCACAGAACAGGGGAATCTACTTAATGTAAAAATCATGGAACATAAAAGCATTGGAAGATACATGACAGAATTTTTTACAGCTGAAGATCTGCATGATAATTGCTGCAGTGATTTATTCTTGGTTTCCTAAAAGCAGCTTCTTAGAGCTCCCTGTTCATACCAGAAATAATCTTTATTTTTTATTTTTTCCTCTGGATAGGAAGGGTAGGGGTAGTAGTGGGGAAATTGCATCTCATTCTGTATGTGCACAGCACAGAACTGACAGAACTGCTCTTGGTCAGATACTCAGAACTGTGGCTCCTTAAGAATGTGTTGCAGCATAGGCTTTAATTATATTCTGATATTATATTATCATATCATGCATTTCTTTGTTTTTCATTGTGTGCAAATAGGCACATGTACTTTTAAAATTTCTTTGGATGCATGGTAAGATTAAGAACAAACAGAAAAACATGTCTTTTCAAGTACTACTGAAAGATCATCCAGCACACCAATACCTTACATTGCACTAGAAATGTGGGAATTCCCGTGTTTTTTCTGGCAAATCCCTAGCTGCCAGACAGGAAATCACTCTCTGCTTTTTCAGCCTCTGACAGCATCTGCTGTTAGTTTCTATGTCCTCTTTTTTGTGGTGCTTCTCTGCCTGCTCAGTATCTCTGGGATGTGGCAGGAGGAGTGAGAAATGACGTAGCATGCCTGATAAACCATGTTTCATTGAAAGAGTTTGGGGGGAGAATACTGGAACGTGGACCCAGCTCCCTGGAAAAGTCTGACACTGTTCTGGGAAATAAACATCCGTGGGGTGGGGGAAGAATGTGGAAGATCATGAAAGAGCATTTAAAATCCCCAGAAGGAGCAAGAGAAAGTATGTTGAGGGTCAAAGCAAGTTTGCAGGGATGAAAGTTTAGGAATCTTTGAGACATTGAGAACTATGGAGTAGTTTTATCAACAGACAGGGAAAATACTGAGAATGCAGAATGATACTCAATTATTTGAGAATGGAAAAAAAGCAGGGAAATATGCTTGTTTTCTAAGATTTATTTTTCTCCAAGACAGAAGAAATGTTGGAATATTTCAGTCCTTACAGTGGATCTTGGCCAAAAAGCTTACAGGATGAAAACAAGCATATCTGCAAAACTGTCATTGTATAGAAATGTTTTGGTTGAATGTAATTTAGAAAAATATACTAACATGCTAGAAATAGTACTAAGTTATACCCTACAGCAAATCTTTACAATTTCAGAAGTAGAAGGAAACCAAATGCTTTCTGCAAATTCTAGCCTTATTCATGGAAAAATACTGCAAAAAATTGCAGTGGTGGCAAAGGAAAATTTTCTCTTCTGCTTTGTACCATGTGATTAGTCACTTGTAAAGTGTAGTTCTGTGAATATGGTTTGATGATTGAAAGGTTTAGACCATGGTAATTCCCTGCAAAGTCAGTTTTTTTCTAATCAAATGCAACAGTATTGTTAGACAGTCTTATAAACTGAAATATTGAGAAAGGATTTTGTAAGAATGAGGTAATGAGAAATAAAATACTAGGATGTGGGAGTATCACTTAATATGAGAAACAGCTATGAAGTTACAGACATGTTTTAACTTCAGAGAAACAGATGAGCAGTTTGTACTGTGTGGTGTCATCCACATTAAGGGTTATAGGGCATACATTTTTAGTTGCATTTGTATTATTTCATGTATTTATAGTTATGAAAAGTCAAAACAAGTTAGTAATTTTATAGACTTTACAGCTTTTGCATACTAAACTAAAGTTCATTTCTTTCTATTCTGATTACGTGAATAAGGTTAGGTTTCCACATCTACACATGAAGTGAATGGGGGTAAGGAGAGGAATAGTGAAAAGAGGGATGAAATATTATCAATATTGTTTTTTGTCTGTATAATATTATTTGGTTTACAATTATTTTTCAGGGAAGTTTTATGATGTTTTTTATCAAGTAAGCATGCAAATGTGGTGTAAAAATCCCCCTCTCATTAAATATCAGTGTTGCGTTCTTGGAGTGTCTTCAAGACGTATTAGATTTAGTTCCTAACTGTAGAGGATTACTAAGAATATCCAAAGTACTGCTCAAGTGTCCAACAAAAGGAAGTTGTGATTTTACAGCGTTGGTATGAATAACTATGAAGTTTACAGAACATACAGACTTTTCAGTAACTCTTGCCTCATAGTGTTAAGAAGGTGGGGATTTTGTTGCATTTGATCAAGGGGATTTCTCAGTACTTTCTAGAATGGGAAAGTAAATTGTGCATTTTTCTCATGGAAATATTCATAAGTAAGAGAATGACACTGAAAAATTTCAGTGGCTTATGTAACCCCAGAGGAATGCAGCAATGCATGGACTGCATGTTGACATATTCTCCTGATGTCCTTTCCCTGGAGATTGTGGGAAAAAATTAGCTTCCCTGAAATTAAGAGCAAAGCTTAGAGCCTAAGGTAAAAAAGTAATCTGGCATTGTAGGGGTAGGGAGTTGGTAGACAGTTTGTTTTAGTTGCTTATTGTTGTTCCATGAATAGCAAATTGGCAAAGAATATGCACTGATGAAGCTGGCAAATAAAGGGAATAAAGAGTTTATTGAGATCAACAATGAAAGACTGTGTCAATACAGAGCAGTGGCCCTAGAGCTGCAAAATCTCTGGCACTAGGCACTGGATTCTCTATTCCCTTGTGGTCTTCTCTTGTGGATTCTTTAAAAAGCCTTGTGGCAAACGGACATCGTTAGCTCCATCAGCCCTTGCAGATAGTCTCTACTCTGTGCCAGCCTGCCAGCCTGCCCTTGTTTTGTCAAATTAAATTCTTCTGCAGAAGTTTGGATAAAATGTGGTCACTCATTAGAGGAAAGGGTTTTTTCTTCCTTTTGTCTTTTTTTTTCTCGTGACAATCATTAAAGTTAATATGATCCGGAAATTAACTCAGCTGAGAAGTAAAGAATAACAAATGTGTGTAAATAATTCCATCAGATAGACTTCTAAAATAGAAATACCGTGGAAAATATTCCATGCAAAAGAAGGACTCCAATATTGAAAGCCATGAAACCAAAGACGTCAGAAGCTGCATCAGCTGACTGTACGATCTTTTTGTCAATGTTTAAAAGGCGTGTTAATGTGCACTGTAAATTGCTCTCTAACTATAGGTGATCTGGACATGTTATGACGGTGATGTTTTATTAAATTGGGATTGCCCGTTCTGGCAGCAAGCCTGAGAATTCTTTTCGTGTACAGTTGAAGCAATTAATTGTGTTACCAGCATATGTGCCAACATTCCCACGCTCAGGATTGCGGCTTTGGGCTGATTTGTAAGACATTTTCAGGGCCCCTTATTTGTGCTGACCTGCTACCATATATGTTATGAATAGGAAGATTTTTCTAAATGTGATAATTATCTAAAACCATTGATATTTATTTATTTTTCAATTTAAGTTAGTAGTGAGCAATGAAGAGTGGAAAGGCAAAAATAGTGAAGAAAATACATTTTGGTGCTCTTCTCTGAATTAAGACCAACTGCTGTGAAGCTGGGAGTTTTAATGAGAAAGCCCTTAAGCCAGGAAGAAATTTGAAATATAGCAGTGATATATGCAATCTTGTATGATCACTGCTTTTAACTGCTTAATCATTCATACTGCCTAAATATAATTGTACTGCCAGCTTCTGTGTTTACAGTGTATGGTGTGGAAAAAGATATCCCACTGTGACATGTTCTACTTACAATCAAATTGACTGTAGCAAACACAGAAGCTGTTGAAGTTCAGTGCTTCTCAGTAGGGTGTTCTTGTTCCTCCGGCTTATTTCTGGCTGTTGATACAGCTTGCATCCGTGAAGCTCATTCCCTCATAAAATAACAAAGCCAAGGAAGTTCCCTGTTCACTGTAAAAGAGGATGTCATGAACTATTTAAGAAGACATGTATCTCACAAGCATTTTTCTAAATAAATAATGTTTTGCAGATTTGTATTTGTAATACTGAAAGCCCTTTTTTCACTTTTATGAATTTTTAAATGCTTCCTTGCTTCTGTCATTTAGCATGGTAAGAACACTGCAAATTATGCTCGTAGCTGCTGTTTCACAATAATAATCTCTCTCATATAAAAACTACTTTCTCAAGTGTTTAAATAACTTAGCCAGAACAATTGTTTATAGCATGAGAGTTGCCTATGAAATAAATCAAAAAAATAAATCTATTTGTAAAGCAATTAAAAATAACCATAACAATGATTCATCTTCAGGTATTGAGGAGCAGAGGTCAATGAACTAGATAAGTGTTTCTCTGCATTTTAGCATGCTGTTTTATCAAGCACTCTGGCAATACTGTTCGATTTCTGCTGTGTTTTATTCACATATTACAATGCCTTAGTGCTGAGTTTTGCTGATTAGCTTGGGTTTTTAATAAACGTGTATGTCAGTGCATGACCAAATGAGACAGCTCATCAAGCATGGCACCACAATGCATCTAGTCATATCTGGTAGTGGATTCCTACTGCCCCAAAGGTTTGAAACACCAAAGGTGACTGTACGTGGTCTCCTTTCCAGTCTTCAGCTGTCCTGTAATTCAGCTGACTGATGGATTGCCTCTAATGTTCTAGGTCAGTCATCACCCCTTTGCTTCTGCTTTCTTTGAAGCCATGTAATAATAGCTAGCTTTGTGTCAGATGGCCAGATATGTTGCTGTTACTGTATTAGCCAGAGTGTCTTTTGTTTGAAGTCCCATTTACTGCATTCCAGCTGGTGCTCGGGAGTTGATTTAGGCATGTTTAATCTTCTCACTAGATTTCAACTGCTGTTTTTCTGTATTAACCCCAGTGAATGATACCAAGCTTTTTCAGGATAATTGACATCACTCAGGAAGAACATTGGTTATTAGAACTCAATTTGCTAATGAAGTCATCTTTGTAAGCAGACAAGTGGAAAGACTTTGGCTTTGACATGTTTGCTGAGAACACTTTCTTGCAGGCTGCTACTAGGGTAGGGATATAAATCCTCTGCAAGTGCAAAAGTTTCTTGCTTTTGGAGATTGATTTATCCCTATCAAAAGTTTGGACTTTATGCTGTTCTTCCAGATACCAGACTGGCAAAACCAAACAAATGACAACCTTCCCAGCCCAATAAAACAATTCATTGTGCTTACCACCTTGTGGAAATCTTGTCAGGTGTCCTTATGTGTAGGACTTTGTCCTTGTTGTGACAGGCTGTGCCATGCCAAAGCATACACTCGTTTTTTCATCCTTTGAGTAATAGCATCTATAATTTCATCACATTGTTGCAATGTATTGTTCTTTCCTTCTCCTCAGGACTCTATATAAGAAATTATTTTACGATCTGTTTAACAAATCTAGGACAAGAAAGTGGAAGAACAATTCTGGTAATACAAAGGGTTTGGATCATAATTTTATCATCCTATATTGAGCTGTAAGGCCCTGATGCCTAAAATAAGTTAATACATTACAGTTCATATTCCATACTTCTCTTTGGCAGTTTCAAAGAAAGTGAGTCTTAAATAAACCTGCCTTCTAGAATAATCCAGAGGAATTTTTTGCATTTTTTTATTGAAAAAATACATGTTAAGGAGATTAATCAAATTTATAAAACTTCAGGGAGAAGTACAATAGAGTAGTGCATTTTCTGATTCCTTGGTGACTTTCCTGGATGGATGATGACTTTTATTATTCTTTCACTAGCACTATGATACTGATGGTTGGTATTGTATGTATCCATATGCAATACTGATGTTACATTACTTTATTGTGGTTAAGCTTTGTTGTGGTTATCCTTTTATTATTTCCGGTCACAGTGTAGTAGCTTTTTAGTACTTCCTCTGTCAGCTCCACAAAAAAAATAAATCTTGTTGGCCAGCTGACTTGCTGCAGCCCTTACTAAAACAGGCAACTCTGTCACAATTATCTCCTTGCTCTGACAGTGTAGATGGCTACTCTTGACCGTGTGGCTCACTGCAAAATGGAACTGAATCCTTCTTTGGAATCTGATAAAACAGGGAACAAATGGTAGAGGGAACAAACTGTCAGAAAATACATATTAACAGAGCTACCCCTCTGGCAAATGAAGGTTATCAGGTTGCATTTTCATTCTTTTGCTGGTACCCAGAGAGATTACTTCATTTGAGTGCCTGCAGAGGAGCAGGGGCAACAACATTTGTGAGTGCATTGAGACTTTTGAGCAGCCATCCTTCCCTGGATGATAGACTTGGACCGCCAGTCAATAAAACTGGTGAGGTTTTTATAGTAACTTAGAAGATTGGTTGTCTCTGCTTGGAAGAAGATTTCTGTCCTGAGCTAAGTGAATGCCCTAGTTCATGTGGATTCAATGAAAAGAGGGACATGACTTTACAATGTACCTCCTGAATAAGAGCAACTCTTAATAATGCCATGTAGCTTGCAGATTCTAGAAAGTTTATTTGTTTGGTGTGGTGATTACCTTCCTTCTGGAAGCAGCAGCATGCTTTGAGGAATCTCAGTGACATCAAGACTTTGGGATATACTGTGATAAATGACATCTTGTAAAACTGGGCAAGGTCTCTGCTCTATCTGTGCTTTTCATTGTTTTGTCCATCATTTGCCTCTTCTTGATTGGAGACAGTTGCTCTTAAATCCTGTTTAATTCAGTTTTGAATCTTGGTATCTTTTAGAGAAGATACGCTTACTGCACAGCTGCTCCTTTCTGTGGCTGGGAGAATTTCATAATCAATTAAAATGACGATGCTCCTAAGAAGGTGATAAATACAACCAAGTGGCACCACTTGGTCCAATGTTGGTGATTCAACTGCATTGTCAAACTTAGAGTCTTACAGAGTAACTCCTATTTCAGCCTTTAGGAAGATGTCCAAGTCAGCTGGAATTTTCTGTAGAATAATATTTTTTTATCTTTTCAGGTTAAATTAACTTTGTACAGAACTTGTAAGTGTTACAGGAAACATCTGACCTTGGAACTTCATTTTATTCTTTGCTACATTAAACAGCTTTAATCTTATTAGGGTATCTTCTAATACTCTGAAGGTATTAGAAAAGGCCTCATATAAAGGCAGATAGCTCCAAATGGTATTTTGCTGCATGATTTTATCAAGTTACCTAATAAGTTCCTTAATTCTTCAGACCCACTGTTTCTGAATTAGGTTAAACATACCTCCTTCAGGTTCAAAATGGGTAAACTGTGTCTGATTTGCTGACACAGTGAAAGAAAGATTGGCATCATGTATCAATAATCCAGGATATGAAATGGAGACTCCTCCTTTGGTATTTTTAGCATTTATTTTCCTTTCACATTTGTTCCACCAAACCCTGCATATGTGGAAGAATGATAGGGGAGAGCCCATGCTCCCTCATTCCCTTTCACATTCACAGAGATGCTGTTCATTGTGGGCAGTTATTAGGTTGTCCGAAGGAAATATATCTGCATTCCTATTTGCAACAGTTAATTTTTACATTCCAGTGTACTTGCAGTATAGAAACTTTTTCATTCAATTACCTTAAGGCCATGTAGTTCCTTTCGACATCACTTGGCATACAGCAATTTTGTATAAGGGTTTAGGACTCAGTGTGGTAACTTGGTGAAGGAGTGTACAATAAAACTGTGTTTCTTCCTTTTAAACTTGAATTTGTTCGCAGCAGGATATTTTCAAGTTTAGATCTTTCTAACAAATGTAGACCAGTCATTTACTTAGCTATGAAAGATGCTGTATTTGCATAAGATACAGTGCTTCATCTTATAAAGATTATTTTGTTTTCATCTATACAAACAGTAGAAAACACTTTGTGTTTAGCATCTAATTTGTTAATAAACTTAATAATATAGTCTTCATGTACAGCACAGTAGGAAATGTGCAGTAAGGATGCAATAATTCTGGGTAGGATTCTTTCCTGTTTTCCATTTTCTTTATCAAAAAGATACAGAATTTGTTTTCCCAATTCTTTACATCTTTGTTATTTATCAGATATGCATACAGAGTTCCCAACTAATAGAAGAAAAAAAATCTGTTCATGTCTGTCCAAAGATGATGGTTCTCTTTTTGGACTGATGTACCATATAGCTGCCTGTAAAAATACAAAATGAACAGGCATTGAGTAAATTCTGGGCAGCGCAAAATCCAGGTAGGGATTCTTTTGCTTGATAGTGATTACCTTTAATTAAAATTTTAAAAAGCAGTCATCCTATTTTGTGGATTTTTATTAGGAGGTGTTTGAAAGATTTTTCAGTCTTTATTTCGTTTAGGATAGTGGAGTGGTTCTTTGAATGGTTCATTCGAATTTAAATGATGCTTTGTTTTTATGGGGGTTGTTTGTGTCTTGATTTAGGACATTAGGCCAATTTGTTTATTTGTGTGTTAGGTTTTATTCCTGCCTGCAGTCTACTTACATATGCAATTTGTCACTAGAATTAATTTCTTATACTAATTTCTTGTTTTTTAAGAAGTATGAAAGTTCTTCAGTTGTCAATGTAATACATGTATTAATGTTTGAAATCTTGCATCAGCCTATTTCATTGGTGTCTAGGAAATCTCAGGTTCTTTGATTTTGAAGCAGTGACGGTGATTTTAAAATTATGTTATTGTCCAGAAAAGATACTGGAAAGGAAACTTTGTAAACAGAAAAATTACTTAATGCAGAAATGCATGATGCCTTGCTCCAGTGAAGTTCTAGTGGAGTAATTCTGATTTTCTGTTTCTTTTTTCCTTGAATTCTAGATTTATCCATGGCAGTACAAAAATTTTCACAGTCTTTACAAGATTTTCAGTTTGAGTGTATTGGAGATGCTGAAACTGATGATGAAATTAATATTGGTAAGTAGGCTCTTTGCTCTGCTTGCGGTAACATTTTTATAGTTTCTTATATATCTAGCATGTTATCAGAAATATAGTGGGGCAGTTCACAGTTATTTTTTAATGGTTCATGTCACAAAACCAGAAAAATTTCAATAAATAGAAACCATGCTGTTCCGGTTTAAAAATATATGTCAAAAAAGCTATGTCTTCATGTCAAAAAAGCTATATTTTCATGGCAAAAAAGCTGTGTTTTCATGGCATAATTTGATTTATTGTAGTGGAAAGTATTCAGCAGTACTTTTGTCAGCTGAGTCAACTGTGAATCCTCTAAATTCTGCTGCTACTTTTATTGTGACAGTTTTCAGTGGGTTACTAAAAGGTACACAAGTTTTCTATGATGTAACATAAGCCTGGAAAAAGCCACCTAAGTGCCTAGTAAGATGCAGGAACTATTTAAAGGTCTAAAAAGAGGAATATGTTCATTACAACTTGTGCATTCCTGAGTATATGGTTGTCTGAACTTCTGCCAGTGAAATTTAGTAGCTGCTTATTCTGTTTCTGCACACACCCAGAAATTCTGCATTTGCAGAACTGAACAGCTCAACTTGTCTTGAATGTAAGCCTCTTTAAGGTCATCAAAATATTCTTCCCTCAGCAGACTAATCCTGGAAATGTTTCCAGGATTCAGAAATTCAGCCACTCTTTACTGCAAGGCATTGCTGCAGTTGTAGTGATGCTTTTTTGCACAGTAGCACAGCAGCTGGAGTGCTTTAACCCCCACTGGTAAGAAATTTGGATTATAATCTATCTTCAGAATGGCTAAATTCAGTATCATGAGTCTTACATACCACATGGCCCCCATGTGTCTCCTAAAACATCTGAGAGGAAGTAAGATGGCTCTTAAAGAGTAGTGGCTTCTAAAAATAAATAATTTGGCTGTACAAGAGGGAACATAGGACTTGTTGGTATTTTTTTAAAGAAGTTCTACGTAATGCAGAGAGGAAACTGAGATTTAGTCTTTTCCAAGTGTATCTATTATTGTGATCTATTTTCAAGTCTCCTCTCCCTTCAATTTTTTCTTTTCCTGACTGAGTCATTGGACAGAAGGCCTGAGCTTCTTGTTATCACTCGCAGGGTTTGCCTCATCCTCTCCCTACAACATTGTGGTAGTCAGAAAACTGTCATCAAAGATGACTGGTATTTGGTCACTGTCTTCCAATAACTTTTGGCAGGGGGGTGGGAGGGGAGGTTTAATTTCACTGACAGTTAAAAGTAGGGGAGTGACATCACTGAGCTGCTGCTACTCAGGTACAAAACTGCATGCATTCTTCAGGTGTATCCAGCTTGGAAAGAGAAATGGTGTGTATGTACTCTTTGGCATGCTAGATATTATTTCTTGGCTGTTAAAATTATATTGTAGATATATTTATAAACTAAATCTGCAGTATCTCAGTTATATGTCTTAGATTTGGTCAATAACTTTTTTAAAGACATACGGTTTTGCATTTAAAATGAGGTGACTGAGAACAAAGGCAACATTCATTTTACTTGTAACCTAAACATAGCAAAGAAAAGGCATTTTATTTTTTGGACGTTAAACAGGCATGTAAAACTGTTTAGGAAAAAAACAGCATTCATGAAGCTTGACAGCTGATTTGTTTCACTTGAAGCTTCAAAGAAGGGATTTCTAGCTTCTAAAGGACCACTCACTTGATGGATTGTCATACACACCAAAGAAGCTTGTAAGAGTAAAAGGTAAACTGACAGGAATCAAATTCAAGTCCAACAGAGCTTGAATGATACTGTGTGCTTTTATAGGGTAAGGCTCAATTTTTGATCTCCCTAGAGCAGTGACCTAGAATTTATCCATATCTTTAGCATGCCCCAACAAGATACATGTTTGCTTATCTTCAAAGACAGCTTTGTATAGATGAATCCTACTCTCTGCTTCCTTCTGCCTTCACCTCCTTTTAAGAATGTCTGCAACTGTGCAGGCCAGTGGGAAGTTCTACTTCAGTCTGCAGTGATACTCTGACTTGATATGATTTGTAAAAACCTACCATATACATAGGGGCTTATTGTAAGGACTACATTTCTATTTCAAGCTTAGCATTGAAAATCTACCCTAAGACAACTTAGCACTGGAAATTCACCTCTACATAAGACTTCTTCTGTCAGGATGTGATTATTTAAAAAATAAAAGTTTCAGATTCTTTCAGCATTAAATGTAAGTGATTTAAGTGATATTTTTTTCTTTTTTTTCTTACCAGCTAAAAATATTTGTAATTGAATTGATAGCTCCATTAACAGTTTTTGAGGCAATACTGGAGTTGAGGGTCTCCCTTTAGTCACTAAGCAAAACTCTTTTTTTTGGCTTCTTTTTTTTCCAGTCTAAGATCTAATAAAAACAGTTTTATTTTCATTTCCTATAATGTGTGCATTTTTAGTTGCTCTCAATATAATTTATCTATTCCAGTGAGCCCATTACATGAAACACGTAAGAATTAGTAGTAGTTAACCTTCATGACACTCCACATAAACAGAATTATAGTGGTCTTCATGCTTATTTTAATCCATCTTGTATTTAATCCAGTGATTTATTTGTTTGGGTAGGGTTTTTTTTTTTTTAAATTCCTGTCTTTGATTTCTAATTCTTCCATAGAAGGGGTGTTCTTCTTTGACAAAAAAAATCTTATCTGTGACTGTGGCTGTATAATGCATTTTAGGTATTTTTTTCATGTTGCTGCAGGTTAGCCAGATTTATCTTCATAGCCACTTTCAGATACACCATGCCTAGTTTAGAGTCATTTTATGCATGAGCTGTAGGCAATTTCTCTGACTTTCTTGGATAAGCAGACTGCCTTGTTCCTCAAATCATCTACAGCTTCTTTTTTGTTTTTAGTTGGTTTTTTAACTGTGAACATCAAAGGATTCAAGCTATAAAAACCTTTTCCGTTTTTAAGCTTTTTGCCAGAATATTTGGTTTGGGAAACAAGGTGTCCAGCTTTACTAGCTTTTCTTATTAAAAAATAAAACAAGCTGGCAACAATTGCTGATTTTGTCTCTTCCTCTGCTTTAGAATGCTCGTGGAAGCATGTGATCTGCAACAGTGCACGGGCTGTGCTATTTGATGGCAGAACATGGTTGTTAGCTCCAGTTGCATGTGATTCAGCCAAGCTATAATTGTTTTTTGTGCCACTGAAAAGTTTTGCAGAAAATAGCATTTTCAATGCAAAAATAGCAAGATGAATGACAGAAAATTAATACTACTAAAAAGCCACAGTAATGAAGGTTTTATGTAACTTGCCCTTACTCTGAGAAGAGGGTGTTGCTTTCCTAATCTAAAAACTGTGCTTTCCTCAGAAATACCAACACTTGATAACACTACCATTTGCTTTTTAGACATATCGCCCTGCCCCCTTTGTAAATATTTTGCACAAAAATTAAATACTTAAGATTGACAGTGAATGTAAAGGAGGTCAGTAATTTGTCATGCCCAGTGGGAGTTCTGTGTAAAAAGGATGCAGGATTTTTACGTGTTTCACACCTTATAGGTAACACAGAATGTTACACAGATGGGACAGCTGCAAAAACTATGTTTTTCATGATCATCTATATTTTTCCTCAGTATACACTACAGGCATAAATTTTGCTAGGAGAAGGTTTGCCCAGCTCCTCCTAGTGTTATCCAACTTGTGTCACCTGGATCTCTCCCCAGGAATTTCCCTGTTTTGATCCTCTTTTATTCTGTTTGTGTTATCTGGTTTATGGCTGCTAGAGATGAAAATAATAAACATTATTAACTCAGTGGAATTCTGTCTTGTGCTTTTAACAAGTTTGTGTCTATTTTGTATTATGGCTAATTATATATCAGTGAGATCTAATATCTGCAGTGTAAGACCATGCTCTTCAGCATTAAAAAAAATAAGACAAATAAATACATTCCCATATTCTGGCATTTTATTTTGTCTGTTTTGTTTTATCTGTATCTGTTTTTTATTAGCATGTGCTGTTTAGGAAAGGGCACTGGAAAGCATATGTGTTTCACTCTGCAACTGCTGGTTTTGAAGTTTGGGGTTTTTTTTCCTGAAGAGAATTATATTATGACAGATGTTTCAGGTAGCATCAGATGCTTAACTTAAGAATGTAATAGGATTGTGATGATTTATGAAATCATTATTAATCGAGCCACAAAGAATAGGTCAAAAGTTCTAAAATGTGGTGTCTTTTCTTGTGGGAACTGAATTCTTCTCTTGCCGCTAGCAACTGGTGATCTTTGCTGACTCACACCTCAAGTCATTCATGGGATTTTAAATTGCTAGCAACTAGCAATCTACAGAACTGTTAGCTCATACCTGGCAATTATGTTGTTTACAGCAGTTAGTTTCAAGTTGAACTTTGAAAAATCAACTCAAATGTACTGGAGAGAAAGAAGTCAAAACCAACCAAACAAATGCAGAATGCTAATAATAGTTCTTTGTTAGAGTCCATTGCTGTGTTTTGCTTTCTTGTTCTAGCTGAGCAATGATGCCAGAAGCTCAGCCTTCTCTTTTCCTCATACTGGGCATCCACATGCACAATGCTTTTCAGTTAGCATTTGCTCTAGCCTCTCAGAGAGCTTGTCAGAGGACAAGCATCCTGTAATTCAAAGCAGCAAATAGATCTGTACTGGGAAATTTATATATAAAACTACACAAAAAAAGAGGAAAAAAGTAATGATGTTTCCTTTTCCCCCCATCTCTTGTAACAATGTATAAGTTTAATTGACTTTAAGAGGTACCAAATTCCATTTTTAATGGTACGTACTGTGGATACAATGCTCTATTCAAATAAATAAGTTTAAAACAACAAAAAAATTGTATAGGAGCTTTATGCATGCCTAGTGTGTAGAGACAAATCTTGACAATCAGTCTATGGACTTGGCAATCTCCAAGTTAGGACATTGTCTTTTGGAGGTTCATCAGGAACCTGAGATGGTAGATGTCAGGTTGCTCATTATTTCAAGCCACTGTTGCTTGTGGTGTGTAATGGCTTCTTGAATTTGCTTGGCTCTTCCTGAATTATTTATTAAATGGAGTCGAGCCACCTACAGTCTGAATCACTTGGATATCTTACAGGTCATCTCCTTAATTACTTGAGGTTAGCTTTCATGTTCAAGAAAGTTCTTTTTGGGGTTAATATTCAACCTACTTTGCACTGAATTCCCATTTGTAACCAGGCTTCCAAATGGAATTACCAAATTCTAAATAAGTCTAAAATTACTTCCACCATCTCAGGTCTACTACTGCCTTACTCAAAGCAAAGAAAGAACAGGACCTCGCCAACACCTTGAGGGCAGGGTTCTGGGGGTGGATTTTTTTAGCATAGGCATCATCCCAATAACTTTTCTAGTTGCTTGAGTTTGTTGACCTTGTGGAACACATTAGAGACAAATGTATTTACAAAAGGTGGTTTAATTTTAGATGGGTGGGGAAGGGTTGAGTCCTGAATTAGACTAGAAAGCTATTTACAATGGGGAGTGAATTTGCATAGAAAGGTTATGTGCTGCTTTTCCACAGTAATTACCTGCTTAGATTTGCCAGCTCTCTTCCTCCAGCTGAAAGAATGAATTTGAAGATTTAACTTTTTAGATTACTTTCCAAGCAACTTTGCATAAGCTACGTGTAAGATCACAAGACAGAGTTCTTTGGTACTCCTATTGGATTATTTTTATCTACAGAAGTTAAATGGTAGCAATTTATGGGAGGAACTCAGCACAATCAGGGTGTGAAATGCCTGAAGTGTTAGTTTCAAATCTGTTGATTCTGTTCCTACCATTATTTTTTTATCTATGTTGCATATTTGACAGTTTAAATAAATGCCACCTGTTTCCGGAATGCTATTGTTTCTTGACCTCAAGACGAGTGATTTTATGCTAGTGCTGGGATCCTATCAAGGCTTCAAAACAACATCTGCCCCAGAAAGTGAAGGTTGCCATTCTGTTGGTTGAGCCCAGAGCTCTTGTCCTTGTTTTGGAAGGTCAAATGAGGTTGACAAATCAGGAAACAAAATAATGGTGCAGTAAGTTTTTTATCTGTTCAGGAAGAAAAGGTAAAATAAGATAAACAACACTTGTTGTCTTTGCTTCTTCTTCTCTTGGCTACCTATCAGAAGGTTGTTAGAATTTGCCTGCTTCATTCTTTGCTGACCTTAAGATGAATATTCAAATGAAAAAGTTAGATAGGTGTGGCTGATGCAGTTACTGCCATTCCTGTCTGTCCTACCTTTCTTCTGTGTCAGGAGTAGCTGACAGTAGTAGCTCTCCTGAGTCCCTGCAGTTTGCATCCTGGTGTACTAACAGAATCTGAAATTCGTGTTAGTTCATTTTACTGTATTGGACTGCAGACTGTGGTGTCTCAGATACCACTGGCCTTGGAGTTCCTCCTGTGCACGGAAAGAGGTTGAGGCAGGTAATGGACAGCAACTTTGTTGTCCTGGTGCATTTTGCTAAGGAGTTGAGTCAGCATTTGATCTGAACAGCTGAGTAGATGAATGGACAAGTCCATGCCACTCGCAGGTAAAGATGGAGTAGCTTTTGTGTCTCTCATTGATATTTTGAACTTCAGGATTCTTGAAGGTGTATTCTACTTTATTGACCTCATTCCATGCCTTTAACATACCTCTTTTCCCCTCTTTAGTCATTTAACTTCATTATTTCTAGAGTTGGACATCCCAGTGGAAGTATGAATGCCTGTGGGGAGACAATCTTGAGGACTAGAGAGTTGCTTTATAGAGTTGTTTTGAAAATAACGAGTATGTACTTTTGATGCACATAATAGACTTCTAGTAAAATGGCATAACATTTTTGAGTTGTCAGGCTAGCATACCTCTTGAAAAAGAGGAACTAGTTTTCAAAAACAGATAACGGTTTGATCAACTCAGCTCTGAGATATTCATCTTCAGGTCTGAGCAAATAAATTGAAGGACTTGTACTTTCTGAAATCAAAATGCTTAGTAGAGATTAGAGTTTTAAGCACAGGAACTTTTTGATCCGTTTGTAGGCCTAAATTCAATAAAGCAGTTATGGCAAACCCATGTTGAAGTATTTGGTGCTATTTTTTCTAAACTCTTTCACTATTCAAGCAATAAATGCACAAAACTTTAAAAATCAAAAGAACAGTATTAATGATTGTCAGATGCCTTCTGAATATATTACTTTTGCTTTTACTTCCCCTATTTCAGCACCCATAAAGAGCCACACACAAATAAGGTTTGTACAGCTGGGAAGATTAAAATACCAGGGTTTTTTTCTTTAGTTAAAGTATGGATGTGCCTCTGAAAAATTGGGGATTGGCCAGTTCCATTTGTACCTGTTGGAACTCTAAACAACAATAGTTAATTTCTTCCCTCCCCCCTTCATCGCAAAGGGATTTTTGGGGAAACAATTGGCAAAGGCATGGTTTTGTGAGGGAAACCATGGGTGAAAAAACGGATTGGGAATACACTGGGGGTAATAGGACATAGGATAAAAGGGAAAGGTGGGATTAGGAAAGGGAGACTGTAGGGACTGTTTATAATGCGGATATTGTCTAACATGACTACGATTTTTAGCATATATACTGCCTTTTACAGAAACACCATCAGGCCCAGTGACCTCTGCTGCTTGTAACCCTTTTCTGCCTTGCACAATTTTGAACTCTACTACTTCTCCATCTCCTAAACCTGGGATGTATTTTTCAGGGTTATTCTTTTTAATATCAGTTCCATGAATGAATATGTCTTCCTGGTTGTCACATCTTGTTATAAAACCATAATTTTGTTTAACATTATACCATTTTACTATTCCTTAAACCTTAGCTACGATGATCTTTTCCTTTTTCCGAGTGGCTGCTGTTTTCTGTCTTGCTGTGTTTTTGCTTTCTTTTTTGCTTTCGCTCGCTTCCATGTTGGAACTGCCAGGGTTGTTAGTGCTGCTGGGGCCGTCGGGGCTGCTCGTGCCTGTGCGCTCTTCCCGGGGTTGCATTTGGGGCCACGCGGGCCGGGCCAGGCTGGGCTGCGCCGCTCAGCTCCCTGCACGCCAGCGCCTCCTCTGCTCTCAGCTGCGCTGCCGCTGCCTGGGGCCGCTCCCACGTCTCAGCCGGGCCCCCGAGCGACGACCCCCCCGCGCCCTGATCCAGCGCGCGTCTCGGCTGGGCACGGCTCCGCTCCTCTCACAGGGCTCGCTCCACCACGCACTGCACGGGGCCGGGCAGGCTCCTGCCCCGCCTCACTCTGCTGCCAACACTGCAGCTCACGTTGCTCCGCCCGCCCGCGGGAACTGCCTCGCTGCTGCTCACAGAGCGCTCGGTGCACGTGGCCTGGGCCGCACGGTCCCTGAGCCAGGCTTCCCTTTGCCAAGACACAGCTGACATTGCTCAACAGTCTCGGTAACTAAATAATATTCACGAAAATATTCTTCCATCAGCATATATTTTGACTCAGAAATTAACTGTGTCCAAACGCTCTTCCAAAAGTCTTTGGTAAGAATCAAATCCCAAGAAACGTAGAAAAAGTTCTTAAACAACCCTGCCAGGAAGTGTTTCAGTTCCTTTTGAGCTTGAATTAAGCTAAAATTTGCAAGTCATCGTTCAAGAATCTTTTCAAGTTTTAAGATAAATGTCCGTATGCAGCTCGGAAAGCCAAGAGTCTTTCCACGGTTCCTCCATAGTTTAGAGATGGAACAGCAAAACGAAAACAAGAAGAGAAATCCAGCAGAAGAGAAATCAGTCGCTGTCCCTAGGGATCGGGGATCGTTCTGCCCGCAATTTCCACCATTTGTTACAGTGTGGATACTGCAAGACGTGTATCAGACAACGAGGCCTGTGGAAAAGAAATAGATATGGACGGATTCTTGCTAGATGTTTCAGAGATGTTTATTTCTCCAGCCACATGGCCGGGGCTCTGCCGAGGAACTGCTCAATCACGGGACCCGAGGGTCCTTCTGCCCGCGCAGGGAACACAAACCAACCCATGGGAACGAGGCTGAGCAGGGGCAGGGAAACCCCGTGCCTGTGCCCTCAGGGCCCCTCTGCCAGGGCTACATGGCAGGGGGGAAGGGACCCCAACAGGTAGAGATTGTTGAATTAAATGAACTTCTATGATATAGCAAGTCATGCTGTTACTTTTCAATAGGGGCCAATTCAAGCTGCTATTTTTTCAAAGTAGGTCTCCAGCAACACTTTAAGATCGCTTCTTACCTCTTAGAATTTGATTTATTGAATATTGTTCCCCACGCCTGCTGAGTTGTGCAGTTATGGAGCTCAGCCCCATTGCTGTGCATGTGGCTCAATCAGGTGGAAACAGAAGCTGATTTCTCTTCGACAGGTACGATAATGTAAAACTCCATTTTGTAGTGTGGCATAGAGATGCAGTATTTCTTAATGACCACTTATCTAAACTCTTACTTGACTCTATCAGAACAGGGCAGAAATGGTGTATTTGTTGTGACTCGTCCCAAAAGCCTTCACCCCTTCACAGAAGTGTAGAGGAAAGGGGAGAGACAAGAAAAGTGTTACTGATTTGTAGACAGGTTTTGATGTAGTGCTCTGTGAGGGAGATCCTTCTCATGTTCTTAAGAAAATGGAAGAAATTATTTAGATTTAAAATGTTTTTGCTAGCACTCCAAGATACCATGTTTTTAGACTAGTAGACTAAAAACTAGTCGACTAAAAACTAGACTAGTTTTTAGACTAGTAGAGTCTAAAATGGGCTTTTTCTACCACATCTTTGCTGTGTTGAAGAATTCATGCTACACAAGAATTTACACAAGGTAAATTTTCCAAATTGTATGATATATTTTCAAAATCTGTACTGCTTTTATAAATAGAGTAGAACACTAACACAGGGTAGATATGTTGCAGCTGTATTATTAATAAAGTGTTAAAAAGTGTATGGTGAAAATGGAATTAGTCTTTGGTGTGTGTTTTTGTTTTGTTTTTACAAACATTCTGTGGGATAGATAGCCATTATGAACTTTAACAATCTTTCAGGACTCTCAGAAATGTTTTGCCCTTGCTTGATCTATTTAGAATTTTCTACTTGTATTTGCTTTGTGAGGTTCTGCATGAGTAGGGCACGGCAATTTACTGATATTAAGTAATTGGATTTATTTAAAGTGTGTAGCATTGCATGTCTTCAGGTTATCTCTCCAAGTATTGTGTTTGACAAGTGCTGACAGGAAATCTGGGAATTCTAGATAACCTGACTTTCTTGCAAAATCTTCTTAGTTTGTGTATAAATATGTAGTTTTCTGTACAGACTTCTGTTGAAAAGTAGTGGAGTGGAAAGCATAAATGTTATTGGCTCGAAGAGTTGGTTTAACTTTCGTACAAGGCTTGTATTTTTATGTTTAAATATTTGTGACATGATAGCTACTTTTTATAGCAAAGAATTCTCAAATATCATGCTGTTTGTAACTGGATTTAGATAGTTACCCTGACAGAGGTTTGTTTCTGTAACAGGGAAAGGATTTTTACTTCTAATAGCAGCCCTACACTTTATGCTTTACATATGTTTGGAAAAAAACTTCAGAAAATACCTTGCTATATTTGCTCATTAAGTTTCGCAAAGTGAAAATTTTATTGAGTTAAAATTGCCTCATATGGTATGTACAAGTTATGCTGTCCTGGCAAACACATTCTGCAGAGCTTTGGGCTTCAATTAAGCTCAGATCTTGGTTTGCTGCCTTTTATGGTTCTCATATTGGCCTGCAGTGTGAGGCACACGTGTGATGCTCAGGTGGGAGGTTCCATTCTTACTGTGGAATCACTGGCCTCTTCTGCTGGTTTGTCTCGCCGTTATAGTGTGACAAAACCCAAATGCTTGTGCCTGGTATATGGCCAGCAATTAAAGGCCTTTGAAACTTTGTGGGGCATGCTGCCTGGAATATACAGGGATCAAATACTATAGACCAGGGGAGGCTGAGTGGGGAGACTGTTGTTGAATATCTGATAGTTTCATTGTTGGTTGTGTTTTCATGGGGAATTTGGAGCACTTACTACCATCTCTCTGTCCTAATACTGTGAAGAGCCAAAACGCTCCTAATTATGATGTGGAGGAAAAATTACCACTGAATTTACTCTTGAGTTTACAATGCCTTAACTCAAATGAAACAGAGAGCGCCCTTGTGGTTTCTTTACTTTTAGTTACATGTATTTGAGTAGCTGTGCCTTGATAAAATTCTCTGCTTGCCAGTATGTAATGGAAGATGTGATCATATTTGGAGAACAATACATAGACCTTAAAGCATAAATTTGGTCATAAAAGGCTTAATTTTGTAATTTTTCTTGCTTACTCATTTGTGTAAATTCTTTGCAGAAGCTTTAAAACAGGCATTTGTCATCTCTGTCCCTTTGCTGTTATCATACTTCTATCATACATCTATAATGATTTTTTTGGCAAATTTGGGGTTATTTCTGTGATGTAGCACACTTATTTTCAATAATTAAAAAAATTTGGCAAAATATCTTTCCTCACAGTTCAAGGAGGGAATTGCCACAGGAAAAAAAATTACCACTGAAACTTGTGCTCCCTGGGAGATGCTTCAAAATCTGAAAGATCATGGTACTATTTGATATAAAAAGCATTGGATTAAGCCCTTGCAGACTTCATGTACCAGACTAATTATGGAGCCAATAGTAAGAATGTTCATTTATTGCATCTGAAATAGCTTCACATTGTCTGCTCTAAGAATGTCTTGATTCTGTCACAAGAACAGTACAGACCAGACAGGGTTGTCTGTACTTTGGTGTGCCTTCCCGTAATGGAAGTCTTCAAGGAAATTTGTAGTTATTTGGACTGTAATTTAAACCACTGTCTTCTGGCAGAAATCACTGTCACTTTGAGAGTGTATTTCCATGCTGGGGTATGTTGATGTAATCTTTAAACCTCTACACTTGAATTTTTGTTTCATCCTATGTCTTTTACTACCAAAAGTGCATTTCATTGTATTATAGGAAGGTACAAATAGCTTTTTTTACTGTTCTTGTGGAGGCTGTGATAAATGTAAACACAGCCAACAGGAATGCATGAGGTCTTTATTACAGATCCATAAAATCTGATACCCAGATTAGGGAAGTAAGAGAAACCAAATGGAGAGGATAAGGCAGCACATCCAGTAATAATTTTCCAAATTTAAAATGAGATTGAAACCCCATGAAGAAATGAACCATTATCTTGATATTCTAACTTCTTTTTTCACAATGGAATCTTCTAACATAATTCATCTCTTGACACCAATACTCAGCTTAAAGTTCAAGTATATCTGACATGCTGCAAGCTTGAAAACTGGAATTTACATAAATACCTAACCGATATTACCTTAAACCTTAATAAAAGAAAGCAGTTGTTGCATTTCGTCTATTATCTTGGGAATGATACTCAAAAGGGTACAAAATAACAAAGATAAACATTGATTTCAAAATCTGTACTCCTCTCCTATTTCGTCATCTTTCCTGCCTTCCCGGTAAATATTACTTAGGGTACAGAGCTCAGTCTTCCAAGCCAAAGTTTCTCCAAAAATGTTGCCACTTGGAAAGTGAGGGAAAATGACATAGGGTAGAAATAGTGGAAGAAATAGCGGTGGGTAAAGAAAATAGAAAACCTGAGCAATAATTGGGAAGATTTAGCAGTCATATGTCTTTTTGTCCAAATACAGCTTTTCTGAAAATGTGTTTTAAAAATAAAACCAATAGCTGTTTTCTGTAGGAAAATGTTGCAGTCAGCTTGCACTACTGTTTTTAAAATCATGTTACAAAGGTGCTTCAGCCCAGTCAACATTAGTTATAAAATGCTTTGACACCAATACTCTGCTTAAAGTTCAAGCACATTTGACCTTTTTCACAATTTGCATAAATTATTCTTTATTTCTGTTTGTAGACTAAGGTGTTGATCCTTCAGCTTGTTCCCATTGGGCTCAACTGTAATTCCCTTTAAAGCTCTAGGTAATTGTACACTTTTAATGTTTTATATGCTTAATTCTGTAGGAGAAACAGGGACAAAAAAAGGATCATTAACAAATCAGTCCAGGTCATGACAGTGGTAAAGGAAACCTCTGTTGTACAAGGTAAGGCTCTATTTAAAATCATAGCCAACATATTGAAGGACAAAGAGAATGGCAGGCTTTGGGAGTCTTTTTTTCGAGACAGTCCTCCTCTTACATTTCCTTTTTGTAATGTGAAAATGCCGTAGTGGTGATATTTTGTGACATCCAATTTATTTACCTTCTGATAGACATTACAGATCCTCTGTGGCTTTAATGACAGCCACAACTCTTGTTAGGTACAAATTACTGAGAAAGCAGATGATTATCTTCATATCTGTTGTGGCCTGTCAGTGTTACTATGAAATGTTTCCTTTTTCTGTCTGAAAGGAAGCCTTTTGTTGCTACTCTTGTTCTGCCTACTATACCTCCCCATCACCACCACCTCACATATTTTTTCAATGTCCTAAAGCCATAGAAAGAAGAATGGAAATTTTATTTGCTGTTGTGATTTGTTGAAAAACTGCTTTTCATGGCTGCAATTAATGTTGATTATTAAAAGCTCTGGAAATACAACTGTGAATTAACAACTATTTAATAATACATTTATTTTAATTTTAGAATTGGAAAAGAAAGTCTCTTCTCCCAGCCTTCATGGATCTTACATTGACTCTGCTTTCTCACAGAAGTCTAGTAAATAAGTGTTAATCCTTAGAAAATATCCTTATGGGCCACTGGTCTGTCTTGAATTCTGTTTCAGTGATGTATTATTTACAGGGACAAACTCCCTTCTAGACTTTAGCTGGAGTTCGTGCTCAGGCATGAATTCGGTGCCTGCTATAGCAAGTCTGTGCTAGGTATGACCAGTTCTGGAGGACGTACTTGACTGACCTTCCGGCCAAAGAGTACTGGGAGCAATGTACAGCACAGTCCTGGCAGTTCCTCAGTCAGATCAGGAAGATGTAAGGAAATCTCTGACAGTCTTGCTCATTTTTGCCTTTCATACAGCAAGGTGTTATAAGAACACGTCATATATCTGTATGAATTATTTTTTCCATGCTGGCATTGACATATCTGAAGACGGTGTTGGTATCTGCTCATAACGCTATAAAATCTTGTTCTGTGTACTTTATTTGCATGAATTGTCTATGCATCATTTAAGGCTGCATGTGTAAGTAGAAATTAAACCAACAGTCCACAGAAAAGAATGTTCAGTTGTATTGTCTTCCACAGTAGCTTTTCATTTCTGTCTTGGGTTGAACATTACCTTCCAAACTTGGCTTTATGTCTTTGAGTTCAGTATTGGTCATGCAAGACTATTATGTGTGTTATACACTTTGTTAGCCTTTTCTCAGTAAATGTAGATGATGTCATATCTCCTGTGTGACATTTAGTAGGACAGTGTAACACTGAACTCTAGTATTAAGCTAAGGTTGATAGAGTAGCTTCAGTAATTTCCACAGACATGCTGTTTTAAGGTGATGCATTCTCTACACAAGTACATAGCAAAAACTTCATGAGATTTATTATGTGCATTTTTTTTCCTATGAACAACAGAATTGATTCCAATGCAGTAAACCAGATTTCTAGAGTGTAAATGAGTCATATTTTTAATAATGCATTCTATAAATTCACATAAATGAATCTTTATCCTTTTTTACTTCTCCCTCATTCACTTAATTCTACATCAAGATTCAGTTCCCTTTAGACTATGTGTGCAGTTGTTGCGGAGCTGTACCGTGTGTTTGAAATTATAGGGATTTTGGAAAAAAAAGGACATTGTTGATCTACACCATTAATGTTTAAGCTGTTGGTACTGTTACTTTGTTTCTTTATGAAGCAAATTAATTAAGAGACTTTTCATTTAAAAATAAGAGTTGCTTTTTTTTTTTTGTAAATGAAATAAAGGGAGCCCTTTCTCCTGAACAAGGGAAATTTTGCACCACATGATTGTTGAGTTGGGAACACTCCAGAGAGAGCAGCTGACAGCCTGTTGTGATTGTGATGAATGAGACCGTAAGTGTACATCTGGGTACACTATAATTGGTTTTGCTTCTTGGGCGTTGCTTTTCACAGGCATCATTTCTGTCATGATACCAAATGTATCTTACAAGTCCTGTTGAGTAGCCCTTAAATAAAAAGCAGACTGTAAAACTGTTGGGATTTTCTAAGTTAATATTACCTAATGACTTAGAATAAAATATTGAGTCAGCACTTTGTTTTTCTTTAAATGGCCCACCAATAACAATAATTCTTTGTGAAAACAACCAAAAACACCTTTATATTTAATATGCTAGGCTGCATATTGTACTTCATATTATTGATGTGTTTTCAGAATTTATTTCTTATCAGCACATTCCCATGACATTTCCTCTTGCAAAATACTTGACTCTTCTTCCTCCCACCCCCTTTTTTGTTTACAAAGTTCAGTTCAATTCTTCTGTGTCTATTCTGATTAAAAAGAAATGGATTTAAAAAAATGTTGTAACGTTACTAAGAAAAGATTGTGAGGCTGGTGTGTAATGCCTGAGTGTCCTGACAGGCTGCATCTGACACAGATGGGTCGTATTTCTAAATCTTCTGGTTTTTAACTGCACAAAAACACCTCCAGTTGTTATTGTTGGAATATCTGTTTGTTTCCTGTTGAGAGCTATGAATCCAGGGTTAGATGTGTGTACCCTGTGCCCAGGGTTCATGCTGAGATCCTGATGAGGGGACCAGTTGTGGAGGGGAAGGACGCCCCTGCCCAGATCTCCAAGGTGCCCAGTGCCCTGTGGGTGAATTGCCTGGGAGGCCTGACTCCCCTCCGTGACTCTGCCCTCAGCATCCCTCTGTCTGCCCAGCCCCAAACTGAGGTGAGGCAGAGCTGTTGCCTCTCTGCAACCAGAGGGCTCTGTGGGAAAGAGGGGAGAAAGAAGGAAAAAGGGTACACTGGGAAAAGAGGAGCAAGCACTGTCCTTCCTTTTCCCCCTCCCACTGCAGCTTCCAGCACAGCCAAAGTTCTCTAAGGATAGACCCTGGCTTTTAATGAGGCCACACTGAGTGGGGGTTGTATGAGAAGAAGGGTGTAGTAACATGAAAGATCAGAAATACTGCAGTACTCAGGGGTATTGTAGGAGAGCTGACGTGGGTAAAGCCTTTTGCGATCTGCGTGGTGACGTTGCGAGGACAGAGTGGTGACCATTGTGGTCACCAGAGATGTCCATGTTGCAGAACTCTGTGTACTGGGTGTGCATCCTTCACTATCCTCTGAATAACACAATGCACGTGTTCTCCCTGTGAACCTCCTGAGCGGGGGAAGGACATCCCATGGCTGTATGCAGGGATGGATGTGGATGTTGGGCAGTGAGCAGCAGAGGTATAGTCAGTTTTGATGCAAAGGTGTCTTTGCATCAGGGGGATGGTTTGTCTTAGTGCTGCTGAAGAGTGTATGTTCTGTGTTCTTAATGAAATTTTGACCTTTATAATTCCCCAAAGGTGAGCCAGTGGGGAGGAGAAGATGGAGACAGTTTCTCAGTCTTTAGCTGAGGCCCTGTACAGGTGACAGACTAGTACCTTTATATTAGTGTTAAATATTGAGGAAAATCTTGATTTGCACACTTACAGAACATATTTTATATGCTTTTTTTCCCTGTGGCTGACCTGAATTTATTTAAATCCTAAGCAAATGTTTCAACTTTGAAACTAAAAAACTCTCTGGTTCTGCCTTGAAATTCAGAAGATGAAGCAAAAGCTTCTCGTACTGGTTTTGTGTTCTGGTGTTTTGGGTTTTTTTTACACCCCCCTTCACCCCCCCAATCCACCCCCCACTTCCTCATAGTTTAGCCATGTCTGTCTGGCTAATAGTTTATTTAGTTTTTTAGCATTTCATATTGGTTATTTAGGTATTCTTGAGTGTAACTCTCTACAGATCCCTAGTCAGGTATAACCAGCCAGTTCATCATCTTATTTCTTTGCCTGTTTGTTTTTCATGGGATATTATGAGCTGATTAAGAGATTGAGTTAATTCAGTGGATATCAAACTAAAATTATTGATATTGACATAACTGGCAAAATCTTATGGTGCCTGTGTTCTCAGGAAAATATGTTAAAGGAAAAGACTCAAGGCCCAAGTAGATGGATGTTTAACTTACCAGGTGTATTTGGACTAAACCAAGAGCTCATAATGGGGAAAAAAGAATTTGTCAGCAAAAAATGACTTAGAGGTCAAGATACGCAAGTATAACATCATAGTTGCAAAAAACAGACTATATAAGTTCTTGCAGAAGAAAACTGGAACAAACAACAAAGTGTTCTTCAACTTTAAAAGTTAACAGAGAGAAAGGGGAATGCAAGGGTGACCTCTGCAAGGTCCGGATGGTATAAAGGATAGAAATTATTTGGGAATGGTCCAAAAACTAAGTAGCAGTTCATGAATGCAGACCAGGCAGTTAAGGCAAGCCAGACACTAGTTCCTTCTTAAAGGATCTGTTCCAGTGCTTTCTAGAAAATGTGCTTATTTCCTTAAATCTTTTAGGGAAGTTGAGAAGGGATAAAGCCATATTATTGGAGACTGAAACAATTGTAAAAACATTTAAGAAGATGAAAAAATAACTAAGAGGAGGAGTTCCATTAGCATACCCTCAGCACTGTATATTGGTTAACTGTGAAGACTTTTTCAATCCTGTTTTTTTGAGAAAATCTGTGGTTTGATTCCATGTTTGTTTTTTCTCTCTTTCAAAATAATTGAGACTGCCTCAAGTTTAATGTGAGAAGCTGCAGTATTTATCAATATGTATTCTGAGTTCAGAGCTTTAAACCATAAAATTTAACATCCTGTTGTTGGTAGCAATTACTGCTAGCTGCACCAGGAGAAAGTAAAAAGAGATACTTAGCTCTCTTCACATAATTGTTCGCTGGGATTGTCGCCTGTGGGCCTGTGATGCTGAATCTGAATAACCCTTATACCCTTGAGAAAGTAATACAAATGTAAAGAAAGGGGTTTTTTGACAGGTTTGCACTATATGCTTAGATGAGAATGAAGTCTTAAGAGTTTTCAGAAAGTTTTCCTCTTTCTTGCCCTCTTTTAGGGGTTAATTCTTGTATTATGTTTCCATTGACTCTGCTTCAGCCCTTTGACTTCTATTTGAAAACAGTTTTGAGCAAAGACTCTGTCACAGTTGTAACAGAATTCAAAGCTTATAAATCAATCATCTGTTTGGGTCACCTGAGACATTGTTCTCATAAAACATAAAGCCAAAGAGCTGTTAAATATAAACACTTGGCATTTCTTCTAAAATGCTGACTTTCAAGTATTTACTCAAATATTTTTCACAGTTCTTGCAAATACTTGTTCTCCCACCTTAGTGGGAGAAACTCAATTCTTTTCTTCATTTTCCTTCTGCTCCCAGTATGCTAAAGTGAATTTTGTGGCTATGAGTAGAATTCTTTTGTTTTGAGACTGATCCTTCCATGTTTCAGGAAATTCAGTTTGCCATATTCCATTTAAAGAACTATTTTTAAAATACATACGACTCTTAAGACTCAGGTTCTTTTTCTTTGCTCTTTACCTGCTGCTTGATTCAGTCTGTATCTTGTTTAATGGCTACTGATTACATTGCAATACTGTGTAAGAGCAGTATTTTATCACTGTAGCTTCCATCCAGGTAACGGACTCACCTGGTCATAAAATCTCATTTTAAGCAGAATGTTTTTTTCTTTGTTTTCCTATCAGCCCAGTCATTGAAGGAGTTTGCTCGGCTCCTGATTGCTGTTGAAGAGGAGAGAAGACGACTGGTAAGTTTGCTGGCAGTAATCTTGCCTTGGGCCTCTCCTTGTGTAAAATAGCACACTTTTTTTCTATCCCCCTCAAGTGATTTTTTAAGATTTTATTTGCGTAGTAGAGGTTAAGTATTTCATAAGAATTATTTGGAATTCTTATGCAAAGGCAGAAATGTACTAGCACAAACTACAGCAATTTTTAGTAAACTGTTCAACCAAAGACTTTTGCATCGATTTAAAAATCGTTTTCTCTCAATTTCCTATCTCCCTGCTCCTTGACCCAAAATAACCTTTGAATGCTGCTGTACCTTTCCCTTCCTGCAAAGAGCTTATACTGGAGATGTAGATCTGTATTTATATTTAATGAAATACTCTTGAGTGTTGTCCAGTGAATGTATGTTAGTAATCCAAGAATATGATAATTGATAAGAGAATGCAAATTCATCAGTCACCCCAGAGAAACTCTTGTAGAATACATTATGGATCAGACTTGTCAGAGTCATCCATTGATATGGTGTCCTTATGCCATTTGAATCTGTAGTGTGCTCTCATTTTATATTTCTGTTCAAATATAGCTTTGTTAAAGAAGTTTTAAGTGTATTTTTATGCAACTATTTAAAAAAAATAATACCAGGTAAGCAGTGAAGCTGTTTTTGTCCTTACTTGGGAGACAGTCATGAATAAATGAGTGAGCTAAGAATTAACATCAGTAGGGGATTTTTAAATATTGTGAAAGTTTAACTAGCTCTAGTCCATCCAGTGACTGACTGTCCTGGTTTTCCTTGCTCTTATGGGTATTCAGGGCATTGTATTTTGCTTGACAAATAAATAACCAAAGAATTGGTCTCCCACTATTTCTGTTTAGATAAATACTTTAAAGTGGCAAAGTCCTAACATTTATTCATTACAGTTGCATGGTTAGTATCACTTAAATGTATAAAAGTATAAAATTTTTTTGCTTCATGCTAAATATTTTTTTCTGGGTAGCTGGAAGAATGAGGTGATTGTTCTGTACTTATCACCTTAAAAGTTGGTTAGCAGAACACTTATTAATTCCTTAGTTAAACAATGTTTTTAAATTAATAGCTTTCCAGTTTAAGTTAAAGATTGTTATGAGCTAACTATTAGAAAAAGAAAAAGCAGTGAATAGGTGAAGGTTTTATTTTTCAAGCTCATTAGTCTTTCATAATATGTACAAATAATTTCCTATTATTTTCTCTCTTTTTTTTTTCCCCTCTTTTTTTTCCCCTCAGAGGAGTCACTACCTGTTTCACTTTTAGAAGTTTATGGCCTGTCTTTGGTTTATAATTTGGTCTTGCTATATAATGTGTTTGTAAAAGATGTAGGAAGGCCTTTAGCATGCAATAAGGAAAAGAATATTAATATTGTTAAGCAAAAAAAGACCAGTCAGATGGAATGGTTCGTGGTGGGTTGACCCTGGCTGGATTAGAGGTACCCAGCAAAGCTGCTCTATCACTGCCCTCCTCAAGTGGGCAGGGGAGAGAAAATATAAGGGAAGGCTCATGGGCTGAAATAAGGGCAGGAGAGATCACTCAGCAGTCACTGTCATGAACAAAACAGACTTGACTTGGGGAAATCTGTTTAATTCAAAGACAGTCAAATCAGAGTAGGGTAATAAGAAGCAAACCCCAAATCTTAAAGAAACTTCTTCTCACCCCTCCCTTCTTTTGAGGCTTAAATTTAATCCCGATTCCCTACCTCTTCCCTGCCAGTGGCACAGGAGGGCAGGGAATGAGGGCTGCAGCTGCTTCCTCCTCATGGGCAGGACTCCTCACACTCTTCCTTTGCTCCAGTACTGGTCTCTCCTTTGGGGGACAGTCCTCCACGAAATTCTCCAACATGAGTCCTTCCCATGGGCTGCAGTTCTTCATGACCTACTCCAGCATGGGTCCTTTCCACAGGATTGAGTCCTTCAGGAACAGGCTGCTCCAGTGTGGGTTCACGCAGGGTCTTCATGTATGGAGGAGCTGCTCTTGACAGAAAATCATTGTAACCAGCTTTTCACTCAGTTTCAAATAACCTCATTCTGTTCTCATTCTCTGTCCAGAATGAGAATGTTGAGGACACAGAGTTCTCATGGTAGTTATATTTGCATAACAAAATTTATCAAACTTAGAATTTCTCTGGTTTTAAAACGTTTGAGCTGTCTGTTGGTGGAATTTGTTTAATTATTATTGGAATAAAAGTATCACCTTTGTCAAATGTATGTTTTTTTAATTCTTCAGTCTCTTACTGCAATTTTCTACATGTCATCATAGAATCCAGAGGTCCCTGTGAGGATCAGTGTGCCAGATTCCTGATATAAGTTTTTTGCTTTACAAACTTGTAATTTAACTGTGGAATCTTCAGAACACTTTGGTTATTGCTGAGGAAGTTTGGAGCATTATTCATACACTTAGGTTTCTCTGCTGGAAGCACTTCGAGTCAGCCAATTTGCAGATTAGTGATGATTCTAAACAAAGTTCTCAGATGATGGAAAATCTTGAGACATGGGATGCAAGTCTTTAAGAAATTGATTTCTTTCTGCATAAAAAGAGAAAGCTTGCAAAAGTTATAAAAAAAAGAGCTTGTTCTTTTTGACATTTTGTAGAAGGCTTGGAGAAAAACAGCTAGGCAATGTTGTGGCTATTTATGGATACACTTCATCATACCACTTTCAGCTTTCTTTTAATTCTTGTAGCATGTGACAGTAAGAGACACTATTGTATTACTGAATGCAGGATGTATGAGAATATGGAATGACAGATACTAATTTTGCATACCAACTAATGGCCTTGTTTCCCTGCCTTGAACTTTATTTTGTTAAATTATGAGCACACATATACATACATTAATCAGATTTGAATATGGAAAGTATATATTCATAGAACCAATTTATTTCTCATCTGATGCCTATTAAATTCTTCATAAGTCAAATTATGTTTTTGTCTTGGTGAGCACAGTGTTGGAGTGCTTGTCTACAGAATGTATAAATGAAGTGTTTCCAATGGTCAAGGAAATAGTTTGAGAGGTGTTTAGCAAGTCTTCTGTCCTTCCTGCATGAAGAACCAGAAGGAACTATATTTTTTTTATTTAGAAGAAGCTAATGAAGCAAGACATTATGAACAGTATTACTGGGAAAAACACTGAAGTATAAAGTTAAATGAAAATGTGTATCACATAAATATTCTGTTGTGTAAGGCTTTGTAGCCATTATTACTGGCAGAAGTAATAATATGGTGATTATTGCAAGTCAGTTTCTTTTATCCTTGTCTTTTATTTCTTGATGCTAGAAAATTGACTAGTATTCAGAGAAACCAGAGGCCATGCACCACACATTTCCTCTTAAAAAGCAAATAAAGGAAAAACTAATTCATAAGATACCTTCTATGATATACAGCCTTAGGTTTGGTATCTGTCATTTTGTGGTGGTGTTAATTTAGTGATGCTGTTGGTAAATGGCACATTAAAAAAACCCAACCAAACAGCACTACTCTTGGGCTTCACATGTACTATAAATAGGGAGAAAAGTCAGATTCCTCCCCACTGTGTTTCCAATGGCTTCAGCAGCGAGCCACCAGGGATGTAGAATAATGACCTCTATTTCCTAGTGTTTATTAGGGAACAATAGAGATGATATAATTTAATCCCATGTGAATGTTTGAACCTTTATCAATGGAACTTACTTAAAATAATTTCCTTCCTCTTTCGCTGAATTTGCATTCTTTCTGTTAAATAAGTGATATATTTTATTTTAAAGATTCATATTTTATTTATGCTTCCTATTCATTTGATATTGTTAGTAAAATTAATAACAAACAGAAATTATCTGAGAGTAAAATAAAATGCTACTTCCTTTTCCTTTCATAGGATTATTCTGTGCTAATGTAAGTATAGATGAACTGGTTCATGCTACTGGTCCTAGAGATCCCCTATGAATTTGAAGCATTGAATGAGTTCTCTTGAGTGTTCCTGTTACCGTGCTGGAACTCCCTGATTATTTCTGAGAGTTTACTAAATCCAAGATTGAAATAGGCTCTTAATTCTTACATTCCTTGCTATTTATACAAGTTCTTTTTGGGTTGTTGGCTGGTGATGAATGGTCCCAGGGCTTTTTCTCTCTGGCATCATGAGTCTGTGAGATTCCTGACCAATATTAAATACTCCAGGGGATAATATAAAAATTCTGAAGTGGATAGTTTTGTACTATCCTCGATGAATATTTTTCTTTGTAAAGTCTGCCTTTTTGTATCTAATAATCTTCATGCTTCAGACAGTATCTCATTTTTGTGGACTTTTTTTGTATTAACTGGATGTTCTCATTGTGGTTCTGTATTTGCCCTCACACAAGGGGTCTGATGCTATCTGCTTCCAGGGAAAGCATCAAAATATTCAGTTTCAAAAGCTGCACTTGAAGAAGAATAATTGAGCTGTTAAAACCTGGAATGGTACGTAAAATCAGATACTGAAGGACACAGCATGTTGTTGAGCAGAATTAACCTTTTCCCTATAATGCAAAGTGCGTTACAGATTCCATCAGAAGAGTAAGCAGTCTCCTATCCACAGGGCAGCTGATTACTCAGTTTATACAGGGGAAAAATAACATTGCATATTCCAGCACCCTGAGACTGCAGAACAAACCCCTGGCATTTTGTTTTGCATGGTGTCTCTCTCAAATTGCAAAAAAATAATGTTTGATGGTGTTTTGATCTACTTGGTAACTGATTTCAGTGTTTTTCACCTCTCATACAACATTTGGCATTTAAATTAATCTCCTTGGTAGGAATCTGCCAGCAAGAACAGTGAAAGCATGTTACTATAAGTGAAGGAAATCACAACAAATAAAGGGACTTCTTTGAAGTTACAACTGTTTTTTTGTTTCTTTATTTTTGTTGTTCCTCCTACTCCCTCTCCCCCTACCATGTTTGCTGTTTAATTAAAAGCACATGGTTTTAGTGGGTTTCAGTTTTTTCCTTATATTTAAGATGACTGTACATCCTGTTGAATCATTATGGTAGCGTGGACTGTTTTGTTAACCTAACTTCTTTGGAAAAACTTTCTGAATTTGTGCATCAGATTACTAACTGGGAAATACCACTTTGAGGTTTATATGGAAGAAGGATCAGTAAATCAGTACTGAATTTCTAAATTTTCTTATAAAAATTATTTTTATCTACATTTATGTATTTATTTTTTCACCTTTTCTTCTTCCAATTTCACTCCAGGTTTAGCAGACAACATATTTGATATTAATTACAGAAAAAATCCATGTCTTTGGCAAGGGAAATTCTGCAAGATAGGAAAATACTGATTTCAATGGTTTTGTTAAATTTTAAATTTTTTTTTTTTTTTTCACCAGCTTGTTGTTCTCTGACAATCAGGCTAAGTTTTAGAAATCATTGGGAAAATTACTGAAAACAAATCACATGCCTTCATAAAATTTTTGGGGAGCCCCCATTTTGAATACTTGCTGTATGCAGTTTTGGCCAGAAAGTGTTATGTAGACTACAAAAGATACAGAGAAAGGCGACAAGGAAGGCGTAACACCCAGAAGCTGAGAATGAGAAGAGACTGCAAGGAGGTCTCTTTGATTAGCTTTAGTTCAAACAAATCAGATCAATGTTATTTGGAGGCCTGTGATTCATTAATTGAAATTACATCTTTCAGCACACTTGAACTAGTTCTCAGCAATAGGTTAACACTTCATCCCTTGAAATCAGATTTTTTTTTCTTTTTTTTTCCCTTGCTGATACAGTTGTCAGTCTTACTTTGTGAGAATAAACCAGAGCAAACACTGCAAAATTACTTGGAGACTTACTTCAGAAGCAAGAGTGTACTCAGTAGCATTGCATGGTTTTCTTCTGTGTTTTAGCTCTGGAATGACTGGAGGAAATGTGCTACAGAGAATTTTATCTAATTAGCAGTTTGCAGAATCAGCTTTGCCCCAAACCTCCATTAGCCTTGTGTTCCATCTTCTTTCACTGTCAAAATTGGGAGGTTACTTAGGTGGAGTTCAGCAACACTTAGAATAGCGTTTCTATATTCATACTAATTGCATATTTGTAGAGTGTTTCTTGAACCTTTTGAGAAAAGGTCTTCCCTGTTGTACTGGTACAAGTGTTTGTGTGACTTTGTGGTGAACATAATTGGAGAAGTGATCTAGCTGGAAAAATAATTCCTTTTGCACTAACTTTCTGTTACTTTCTTCCCATCACTTCAGTGCAGACAAGGAAAATGAAGACCTTCTGGGCCATAATGAGTATCCAGAAGATAGTCATTTCTTTGATTGCTATCAAAAAGATATTAGAACTGTACCTCCATTTCCCTGCAGATGTTATCTGTGACCATTATAACTCATAAATGAAATCAGGATCAGATAGGCATATTTCTGTCATGCAGACTTCCTAGAGGCGCTGATCTGCAACATGATCCTTTGGTGGGTTCTTGTTGAGAGGGAGCTCTCAGTGCAGCTTTCCCCCTTGCCGTGTCTTGGGCTAGAAGGAATCCTGTTTGCTGTCTTTCTCTGTACCACTTAAGTATGAAAATACACGTTTTCAGTGAATGTTTCTTAGCTCAGTTAAAAACCAACAGAGTAATAAAAGTAAACAGTTCATGTTCTGTTATCATTAATGTAGTTTAATCTATAACATCTGTAGGTATTTCTGAACTTTTCCCATATAAAGAACATATACTAGGCCAAACAATTTGGAGATAAAATTATGGGTGCTATTAGTACAGAGCATTAGCTGACTCTTCCAGATAACACTGCATCAGCTTCCATAATTGTACACTTGGTACATTCCTAATTTGTTTAAATATAGTTCTACTTTCTCCAATAATTTTCATGATTTAAAGTAATTTCTTCCTCTATTTTTTGTGGAAATGAAGAAAAAACAGTCGTCCTGGAACAATTTGATTATGATAATTTTTAAAAGATCAAACTGATCTCAATAGAAACTAGTTGCAACTAGTCCCTCTCACATTCCTGTAATTGCTGTCCTCTGGGATAGAAAATAATACAGGTCCATGTTTTCTTTGACTTTGCAGAGGGTACATTGGGAATCATTGTGCTATGACAGAACAATGCTATTAATTCAGAATATGCTCAGAGTTTTATGATCATGGAGTCAGCAGACAATCTACTGTTCACATTTTGCTCTATTTCTTAGCAGCTTTCCATGTTTTTGTTTTTCTTTTGAAAATGTGAGTTGTTTCCTGTTGATATGAATGTCCGGAGCACAGAACCGTATCTTATGCAGAGCCTTTTGCACCCTGTCCTCCTCAGCTTGGGCCTGGGTAATTTCATTGCCTTTAAACCTACCTGTTGAGGAGGAAAGCAATTTGTCTGTTCTTAGAGACAGTCTTTGCTGTATTCCAAGATAGTTGTCGTGTAGTTGATTTGTGATGAAGTTATTTTCTTGTAGTAAACAACTTTGTAAGAGGTGTGAAAATGTAGATCTTTCATGTTGATCTCTGCTGTTGTTTCAACTGGTTAGTTTGTGTCAAACAGGGAGCACTTATCTGTCTTGATGGGGCCAAGAAGCTGTGAGTAAGACAGGAGAGTGGGAATAGGATAATTGTTCAAGAGGAAAGGGGAACAGAGATAAGGGAATTTATAAGATTCATATATGTTCCTTTAGCATCTTACATAGGCAGTGTTCCAAGCCTTAATAAGAAGGCTTTGATAATTCAGTGTCCATCTAGTATTTGCTCTTCAGTTTTCTGCAGAGAATGCAAATTAAGAAAATCCATTTATTTTAAAAAAACAATGTTTGTTGCAGGAGATTAGTGTAATTGGTTGTTAGCAATTACACTAATTGAATTTCTATATCCAAGGTGCGTGTATTTGTACTGGCCTCCATATGGATATAAAATTAGAGAATTTTTTGGGTCGGAAGGGATCTTAAAGACCATACTCCAACCCCCCCTGCTATGGCAGGGAGGCCACCCATTAGATCAGGTTGCTCAAAGCCCCATCCAGCTTTCAACACTTCTTAGGGTGGGACATCTGCAACTTCTCTGGGCAGTCTATGCCAATGTCTCACCACCCTCAAATTAAAGAATTTCTTTCCTAATTTTAATCAAATCGACCCACTTTCAGTTTAATACATTCCCCCTTATGCTGTCACAACCTGTCCTTGTAAAAAGTCTCTCTCCAGGTTTATCTTGCAGCATTTTTCAGTGAGAACATTCACAAAATGAGATTGCTTGCTATTCCCAGTTTTGAAGAGTATCATGGTGAGAGACATGAAATACTATCTTCATTAAAAGTACCAAATGAAAGGTTAGTCGGAAAGCCTCTTGCTACTTCTTATTTTATAAATCTAATTTGTTCTCAATTCATATGCTCATTCCATGCAAGCATTTCACTTCATGTAGTCTTGCATTGCATGACAGCACTTCCCAAAGTTTTGAGAAGCATTCCGTGAGTAGCGTGGCTGGAAGGAGTTTATTTTGATGATGTTTTAGTCTTCACAGAAATGTGGTAGTTGCAGTTCTAGTTTGTAGATTCTTTCGCTTCCACCACAGTCACTAATTGTCTCTTCAGATGACTGTTGACAGAGAAAAGAGAAAGAAAGATGTTTACACTTTTAAATGAGTATTTTAAAGGAACATGAGTTCTGGATCAGCCAAAATTATAGCCTTTCAGTTTGATTAATTTATTTTGTGACTACAGAGGGAGGGAATGGAGTTGGTCATAGAAGAGTATATGTGCTGTACCCATTACTAGCTTGTAGTAATGTCAGAACATGCTGCTACCTGACATGCTACCACATTCTAAAATTTTTTTAATGTATTTGGAATTTATCTGCAGTTCTCCTGGAAGTATGAGAAAAGGTGCTTCATTCCTCTAAACTTACTTTTTAATTTTCCTTCATTTAGTCTGATCTCCGGAATGAAACCCCTGTATTTGTTGTTCCTATTTAGTGTCCTGGGAAATGTGATTAAAAACAGAAAACTACACTAGCACTTTATGTACCAAAGGGTGTGTAGAAACAAATATGCCTTTATTTAAACCAAGCAAACACCAACCCAAACCCCCACCTTTTCACAAGGAAGTGAAATATTCTCCTTTGAGCAATCTGTGTAATCTGGGTGGGCTCATAGCTGTGTTACATACAAAGTTGTTTCATTTAAGTATTCTCTGTTAGGATGTTTTGTTAATATTTGCAGACACTTAGGTTGCTTTTATTATACTTTTCAAATGTCTGCAGAGGCTTCAGTTATTGTTACTTTGAGAAACTTCCTTGGATGAATCTCCCAGAGCAAGTGCTTTTGCTTTGAGCTAAGATTGAAACAGAGTACCAGTTTTGTCTGGTTTTTTGGCAGCCATACCACTTTATTATGTACCCACTTCACAAAACTGACCTGGCTAAAAGCAAAACAAACAAAATATTTAGTGGTTATTTTTCAACTATGTTACAACAGACTGTTTCAGTGTCACAGCAAGAGAGGACAGAAGTCAAAAACAGGATGAAGGGGCATTTCAAGATCAGCAAACTCTGCTTAAGGTAGCATGACCACCAAAATGAATGACTACAAATCTACCTCTTGATCCAACATTTGTTGCAGCCCTGCTATTAAAACTAGTTGCAGTCAAGGAAAGAGATTATTTTTCTAGTGTTAGAAGGAAATTAGAGTAGAAATCTGGAAGCCATGGTCACATGGTCCTAAGGAAAGTTTTGAAGGATGGGACCAGAGTCCGGTAGCCTTAAGGATTAAAATATTTTGAGAGCTGCTTCTTTGGATAGCTGTTCTTTAGTAAAAGGCTATTTTTCAAACAATATTGAGTTATGTTTCCTTTCTGGGTTAAATGAAGGTGGCCCATCCACCTTGGTCAAAATTGCTAAAATTTTGGCCTAATTGGCTGTCATGTGACATGCCATGACATGATCTCATGGAGCTGAGGTGAAATTTCCACTGAAGTCCAAGTGTCACAGTCAATATGGAGTGGCCTATGGCCAGCCATGGCCTGCAGCAGGGTCTGGCACTGACCTGAGTCTCCACCTGTCCCACGTCTCTGGGCTGGGGCCAGTGCGGAGCCGTGAGGCAGCCGCACGCAGGGGTCAGCCTGGGCCAGCCCAACCGGCCCCACTCCTGTGGGCATCCCATCAGTCTTAACAGCACTACCCCCCAGCTGCTGTCAGACTGGACCCAGCATTTCCACCCTGTGGGTAGAGGTCATTTTTCAGAAGAGATACTATCGAGGGGGCAGTGAAGCTGCTTGGTAGGGTGGGACCATCCATAATTCCCACACTGAGGCAAGGGTCAACTTGGTTTCGCTGATGGGTATCCAGCAGGACCACAGGGAGGTGCGACCTCTGCAGCTGAGCCTACTTAGCAGCACAGGATCCCATCTTAATAGTCACAGTTTAAAGAAACCAGGCTAGCCCTTTCTCTCCCCTAAGCTGCCTCTTAAACTATATTGAGACCTTTTACCAAGCTAGATGAGATCTTTCTCAATTGACTTGTTAGTCATATTTGCATGAGAGCAGAAAAAAAGGCTAAAAAATCTGAATCTGATACTATTTCTAGACCTTTTGCTCTAAATGTCTTGTCATGGCATGTGTCATGCTGTGTCCTGTGTCCCTTTCTTAATTTTGTGTGCTGTTCCCAGCATATTCATTTTGAATTTTCACCACTGACAACTGTCAGAACATTCTATTTTATAATTATTCACCATTTGAGCCTTAAATAACATCTGAACATTCTTCAGTGTGTCAGTTTCCAGTAAAACTTCATATGCCAATAGCATGGAGAAATGGAAAGGTTTTCTGTAGATCCTATACCTATAAAAGTTCCCTTACCTCTGAGTAGTTTGCATCTGTGGCTAACCTACGTTTCTTCAGAAAATGTCTTAAATGTTCGTACACGTGCTTTTGTTTCCTGAAAGGATACATACTTCCAGTTTCAACATTAACAGTTCCTGGGCATAGTACCATTACAAACAGCTAAGCTGATTTTGGCTTTATGCCTGGATATGTCCATTCATGAAGTAGTTGTTAAAGCAAAATACAACTTCTAATTACATTAATCTCTTTGAATAGCTAATTTCCTCAGCATCAACTTTTTCTTATTTTTTTTAACAATGATTTTTGGGATTTGGTTTTGTTGGTACTGAAGAGATAACAAACAGTAGATAGAGGAACCATGGCAGTATCCAAACTATCAAGAACAAGACATGTCACAGAAGCAAAGCATTGAACTGTTAGACTGCCTTTCCCAGTGTTTTATTTCACAGCAGCTGTGCAATATAATGCAAAGTGATTCCTAATAGTAACAGATAGTAGACCTATTAACCCTACTTGTGCAGTTACTGACATTGACCTGTGGAGACCTACAGTGCCTGTGAAGGTGCAAATTAATTTTCATACTGGCAGGCAGCACATGATGGTCACAAATGGTGCAGGGCCAGCTGTATACCAGCACAACTTGGCCTGTTTGAATTCTCAGCTTCACTAAGAGCAGCAGACAGGTATTATGTGACTCCTTACACAGTAGCTTAGTCTCATAGCCGCCACTTAGCCACAGATAAGGCATTTTTTCTTCACACAGAACTGATTGCATGGACTGCTGAAAGAGTAAGTAGGTAGATCAATAGTTAAGACCCCTTTCAGTTTGAACTGTTCACCTTTTCAAGTTCTCACTCTTTGATTTGAAACTTTATTTCTTTGTCTGGGAAGTGTGGATGCTGCTTACATCATCTAGCTAAGAAGAGACAATCATCTGACAGGAAGAATTTGGGAGAAAATTTAGGCTGAATGTCAGGAAAACTTCCTCATGATGAGCTGCATTGTGAAATACTTTGCCAAAGAAAATGTCTAAGTCACAAACTGAGATTAAGCCAAGTGTTGGAAAATGTAATGTAGAAACAAAGTATTTTGTGTTGCTCAGTAACCATGCATTCCTCTTAGCCTGGAGCATGGTTAATCAGATTGTCATTAAGTATTGTTCAGTAAGTTCTTTCAAGGGTGCCCATCATGGTAATGGGCAAAGAGTACGCTTATTTCTCAAGAAGACTTCCACACTCTTTTTTGAGGTAGGGATTATGGGGAAAATGGGAAACAGGCAGAAGTTTGACAACGTCTAACAAATCTGCTTTTCCAGTTGAATTTAAGAGCAACGTCCTTATCCATGACATTTTTCCCAAGAGCATTTTGTGTGAGGCTCTAAAATTGAATTCAGTATCTAGGAGCCTAAATTTCTATGGAGAGTACTGTACCATTTTTACTGCTTGTTTGTTTAAAGAAAATCAAACAAAGGAGCCCCTATGTCGAATATAACCATTACTGGCAATTTGAAAAATGTAAAAGAAAATCCTTGCTGTAGTAAACATTTCTGCCAACATCTTGGCTTCCTTGTTGGGTTAGCCATTTGTTTATTTTTATCCCTCACTGCTAAACTTTCATTTTGTTTATTTGTTTGTTTCAAACTTTAAAATTTGAAGTGTTTGTTCTTACTTTGGACTCAGAAGTTGTTGCTTATGACATCCAGGCAATCAAACTCTTGATCTCTTAAGAAGTCGGTCATTAAAGAACAGCTTGTCTGTCTGCCTTAGTGTGTCCAGCTTCAGATTAGGAAGAAGTAACCTGCACTCTGACTTTCAGGTCTTTTTAAGGAAAACATACTTAAAGTCAGTTTCAGGAATTCTGACAAATGAAGCTTTTCAAAATAAATGTTGTGATGAGTCTGGCAGCTCAACATCCCTTAGGGAATAATCTGTGCTAATTAAATAACATTGGTTTTACTTTCCATGGTAAGTTAGAAAGTTCTTACTTTGATTAGTTAAATGTTTATTTATTCTTTTATTGATTTCCAACTTTCCCTTCATATCCTAATGGACCTCACAAGAAGGCCTGTTCAGGGTACGTTCACTCCACTCTGGAGAGGTTTTGTTGACATCTGCACAGTGAGGGGAACAGGCCTGGCCGCAAAATTTACAGATCAGGATTTGGAAAAGCAAAGAGAGAAAGTAATAAACATATGGAACTGATTTGGGGTAACTGTTAAGTAGGTCTAACAGCCAGATTGAAAATGTCTTGGAAGGTTTAAAATAAGCTCTTTGTAGAGTAAAGCTTTTTGCTTATTTGCTAGGATTTATCTTAATCAGATAATTTCTGTAACTCTTAATGTATTAAAAAAAAAAAAGAAAAATGTCACACAGCTCTCCACAAAAGCAGAGATTCCTTCACTTCTGCACTTCTTAAATTGAAGATTTCCCCCTAGTAGAAGATTTGGTTTTGTTTTCTTTACTTGTTCTTCATGGGAAAAAATATGTTTCATGTGATAAATGTTTAAGAAGTGAAGGATACTTGTAATATCCTAAAATATCTACGTTTACCAGAGTACTCAATAGAATAATGTACTATTAAAAATGTTATGAAGTGTGGTATACTTGAATTCTGGATCAGTTTCTTTCTTAATTAGTTCTGTGGTCCAATTATGCTGTTTCCTGTGTTTATGTAGCCATTTCCCACTTGATAATATGTAATGTAAACATTCAAGCTGAGAAATTTTTTGGTTTGTTTGGAAAGCCATAAAGGGGGGTAAAAACAGAAAAATTTTCTTCTGTTGCCTATCTGAAACTACATTCTCAAGCTCTCCTTTGCTTTCAGTATAGTTTGAACTCTCAGCTCAGTCAAGAGACATGCACTGTTTGTATTAATGGTAGTGATAAAAAGATAAATGCCCAGACTTGTAAGGACACTACTGAACTGTTTTTCCTTTATTGTGGTTGTGTTTGTGGTTGCTTTATCTTTTACAGTTTTCACTGAGTTACAGTACATGGAGTAGGCTGTAAAAAGAAATGGTATCTCTTACTGGATGATTAGCTACCTACCAGGATGATATCCATTGCTGATTTTGTCCTCTAAATATTTTCAGGGGGTTGCTAAAGAAAAAAGGGGAAAAAAACCCAAGCTGTTGTTTTGGTTTGGTTTTGTGCTTTGTTTGTTTGCTTGTTTGTTTTTGGTTGGTTGGTTGTTTTGGGTTTTATTTTCTTTCATTTATCACCAGGTAGGTTTTTTTCTCCAGTAGGAGGAAACCTGTAGCCTTCAGTCATCTTTGTAATTGTGCACAGATCAGAAAAAGTTAAATGCAGTCTTTAACACTTTATAAAATGTTCCCCTCTATGTAGAAAATAATTTTGCTGATGCAACTAGGCAACAAGTCTAAGAGACAGGAGAGGCTACGAGAGAGAGGAGGCAGAAGGGGGACATAACAGTTTTCAGCTAAGATTGTTAGTCACAGTAGTGACAGAAACCCCACTGAGCTCTTTCCTGCTGAAGGAAAAACAGGAATATGGGGTACAGAGAAATCAGGTCTTTGAAGTGTGTCCTTGTGCAATGAAAGAGTAGGTGGCATGCATGGTCCTTGTTATGTGAAAGGATTTTGAGGGAAAAGAAAGCACTAGCATATACTGAAAAGAAATGAAAGCACAGGAGAAGATAGAAAAGTGGAGCTGAGGTGCAGCAAATTCATCCCAGTGTATTATCTTCTAGTGGGCTTTTACAATAAATTACAAGGTATAAAAGTCAATTGGGTCTTCCCCCTTTCTTCTATAACTTACTGGCCACTGTTTTCTGTTAATCCATTAAAAACTCCTGTAGGGCAAGGTGTGAGTATTTTTTCACATAAATTAAAAATACTGGAGCACACACTTTGATGTACAGTGCTTTCTGCATTTGAATTTTACCTTACAGTGATCAATGTATGTAGTGTGTGGGTACTCATAAGCAACCAGGTTCTCTGCAGTGTCTACCCACTGTTCCAGCTCTTTTGGGAAGTTGCTGGCTGTCAGTGTGCTCAGTGCCTGCTTGGGAAAATGTGTTTGGTAATGACTAACACTGCATTAGAGTAAGTTAGTCTACTTAAACCCACACATCAACGAAGTGAGTGAAGAAGAACCAGTTCATACCTTTTGGCTTCTAATTTCTGAACACACTGAAAATGAGGCACTTCAGTGCTTCTTATGACTTTTTCTTGGAACTTAGGACTTATCTTTTCAGTACCTAGAACAGGAATTTTTCAAAATATATTAATGTGAGAGTTTTCTGGTGGATTGAAACATCTTAGAGTCTGATTGTAAATGTATTTTACCTTTGGGTTGGCCAAGTTTTTTCTGTTTTCAAGTGATCTCTTTCTTCTGTGTATTGAATGTAACAGTATTGGAGTCCCTCCTCCCAGTTGATCAGATTTAAACATCTTGCCCTTCAAGTTTTTGACATGGACTCTTCGTAGCTGAGCTGAAGCAGTGATGGGAAGTTCTTCAGTAGGCACTGCTCAGGCACATTTGGTATTTTCATGATGAATTCAGGTGTCCCAGTTTTGGTATTATTTTTGAATGCTAGGAATCTTGAGTTCTGCCTTTTGCCTTCAGCACACAGCACGAGCTATGTTATTTACAAGAAGAGTAGCCCATGCTACTGTATGAACCCTCCAGCTGTTAAAGATTACCAATTCGTGGAGCTAGGTTTGTAGCTTGTCATTTTTGTTCAAAACTCAGTGTTTAGAATTATGCTATAATGAAAATTTTTTAAAACTGAGCTAGGCATCCTATTTAAGATATGCAGCTCTGGCCTGAAAACATGAATTAAAGATTGCTTAATAAAGGTAGTGTTACAGGAATTTAGTTTACAATTCTGTTGATCCACAAGTTGTTTGAGGTAGATATGACATTCTTTGTTTTCATGTTGGTTCAGTGGTGCTATCAATAGTAAAACATAAATATTTTGTGCTTCCACTAAGGTAGTAGTCCTCTCAATACCAGTGGAGTTTTCTGAGCAACCCTGAATAATTCTGATACTTTACTGCACATAACCACTACATTTAAGAATCGCCAACACCTGAAATTTTGCTCAGAAGCTAAGAGGGAGCAGGTAAAAAGGATTTGAGCATTAATACTCTTTGCATAGTTCTATCATCTTTCACATACCATCTCCCAAAGCACATTGCAGAGTGTTGCTAGGAGTTGAGAAGGTCTGAATAGTGACTGTGAACTCTACAGTTGGTAGAGGAGGACAGCATCCTAAGCTTCACTATCAGGATGATACGTGCATGGATGTTACAAGTTTATTCCTGTGTTGCTGTTAAAGAGCCCGGGAGCAGCAGCTGACGTAGTAGGACAAGGCTGGGACTGGCTTGTGCAGACATTGTTGGTAATTAACAAAGTAGTTTTCCTTGCATGCACTTCAGCAAACCAAATTTCAAGCAGCGCTTCCCTCCAAATTTTTATTGCTAATGAGGGCCCTTTATTCAAATCCATTTCTTGGCAAGGCACATTGTGAGAGGAATGAAGTCAATTTTGTTAAAAGTTACTGTGGGAGGGCAGGAGCAGCATTGTTAAACCCATGTCTGGACAATTCCCTTAGTACCGTTCTTTGCATCTTAATTTCCCCATGAAGCCTAATTTACAACATGCCAGTATTTACATCTTTATTCAGTACTTGTAATACTTGATATAGAGTTTGACATTTGGAATAGAGACTTGACACATGAGAAGAGCTGTGGAATTACTTTCATTGTTTTATTCAGGCTACCAAAGGGAAGGGGAGAAGTTAAAATTCAAAATTAATAATTTTGGTATGATATTAATGTTTGAATTTTTACCCTTACCACTTCAACTACGTTATAAAGAATAACTTTTATGAAATTTTTTGTATCCCTCTTGTACACAGATGTTTCTTCTGGGGACTATCCAATGTTTCAACAAACATAGGACTCCTTTGCCATTTTGTATGCTGTGAGTGGGAGATGACAGATAGGTTACGTGCTTGCTCTGAATGCTTTCAAGTCTAAGACCTGATTTCCTTCAATTTAACACATGCAACTAGTGTGTGTTTATTAATGGTCATAAAACTAGCCATGCCCTTTAATAATTCAGCTGCATTTTTTTGTCTTGATACTGACCTCTGGCATTAAATTTCTTGAGACTATTATGGATTACTAGCACACTCTCCTTTTTATTTCTCAGAATTCTTATCAGCTGCTGTTTTTTATTTCTCCGTTTCCATGTTCGTCTTGTAAAGTACTTCATGTTGCTTTTCCTGAAGGCTTTTTGCATTTACATTGGTATTATTCGTAGTTCACAACATGTAAAAGTATTGCAATTTTTTACGTAATCTCTTATTTTAAAAGATGCTATAAATGTAAATTTTTGTTGCGATTTTTTTATTAAAAAAATGAATATATTTTAAATGTCTGGTAAAAGTTTAGACATTTTTGAAGGCTACCATCACATGGTTTTCCTACTGTAATCTAAGTTTATAAAAGTCTGTTAAATATGACGGTAGCAGGAAAAGATACAGTTTGGTCTTATAACTTGTCTCTTCATTCACTTACCTAGAAAAATTAAATATAGCAATCTTTTGAGATTTGCTGTAAAATAAAGAATTATGAGAAAATAAGAGAATATCTGACTTTTTACGTAGAGCATAAATGTGAAACGTGACTGTTTTCAGTAATCCATTTTCTTCTTAAGCCTTTGTTTTGTGCATCGTGAAGATATAAACCAGAATTAACATAAAGGTATTTGTAGCAATTTCACTGTAGCAGTTCCAAGCACTTGAAAGGCATCTAATATTCCTCCTCAAACAAATCTGCTTTCTGTAGGCAGATGACATTGTATTATACAGTGTAAATAATACTTAAGGCTGTCCATAAAATGTATTAGATGTCTCATTGCCAGTACGTGTTATCAGAAGCAGTTTTTTTACTGAGCATGCAGCAGGTTTGTAGCCTCAGACTTTACTGCTACTAGGAGTGATTGATAATATGGATCTGCTGCACTTTCTTAACTTAGCAGGACAATTCGAGCATCAGCTTTTAAAATAGAAAGTAAATTTGGTTTGCCAAACTGAACCATTTAGTGGAGGATGATTATAAATGCAATATCTGCTCCACTTGCAAGTGGTAGGAATTGAGTAGCTTCTTCTTGGTCAAGCTTGAAGTATTAGTGGTCCAACAATGCCCAAGAATCTTGTGTTTATGACCTAAACAGATCAGCATACAAACATTAAAACTTAACTGCTGTAAAATAACAACAGTTCTGGGAGTTTAAATATAATTATATTTTCTCTTCATAAGGCAACAAAGATGTATTAAGCTTACTGCAAATTCTCAAATGTGGAATTTAAAACAGATGGAATGAATATTTAGCTTTTCCCTCCAGAGAAATCACAGGCAATTAATACATTGAGTGAACAAGATAATTAAAAGGAAATAGCATTAAAAAGAGGTATTAAATGAATGTGTTGATAATATACTTTATCTAAACATGCCAAGCACCATTTTTGCATCTTTAAAAACTTTTAATATATGGAAATCTTGCTGCAACCTTTACTTTCTTTTGCCTACTATGATAAGTTCAGTCATAAATAACCTACCTTATTATGCAAAACAAGAATTATTGAGATGCATTTGAAACTTGTTGTAAATTCATGGTGCAAGTATTCTCATCTAAGTTCTTTTTTTTACTCTTTCTTATATGTCTTGTCACTCACTGAGCAATATCGACAGAGGCCAGTCTTGCAGTCACTGAGAATTGTTTCTTATGGTTGCAGTTCATGAAGAGATGAACAAACCATTAAGAAAAAAAATTGTAGGATGCTTGAAGTCATTTGTAAGACATGCTGCATCTTGTATAGTTCTGTTAAATATATGTTCCTTTGGGAATTTCTGGTGTGCTTCTATAAAATATTTCCAGTGGTAGCATAAGATGGTTCTGGAGCAGCACCGAGTGACTAGAGGTAGATGGGAGGAACTTCTGGTTTCTTGTGATCCATTTTTTTCTGTTGATTTCCATGCTCTGCTTCAGTGAGCTCCCTATGTGAGCCCTGTCTCTGTCAGACACCAATGAGCTGCCATGTTCTGGAGTCAGCTGGTGAACCTGGTGTCCTAATACCCATGAAAGACATAAAGTGTGGGTAGTGGAGGCAGCATGCTGCCAGGGGATGGAGGGCAGAACGTTGATTTCTGAGGCTGAATGAAGTCCCTTCTCAAAGAGGAGTGATATGCAATGACCAGTTTGGATTCTGACTGTAAAAATAGCCTAGATCAGATAAGAAGTTTTGATTATGTACTTGTTTCAGCACTGCACATGTAATCAGTCGGTGATAAATGTAATAACTATGCTAGAAATTAATGCAATAAAAGGAATCAAGAGGTATAAAAATATTATTTCATGTTGGGATTGGACTAAGCCGTATTTTGTATAACCTAATATAATAAAATATAACTTATGTGATCCCTATTTAGCATCACCATAGAGTTAAAATCTGACTATTTTTTCTTTAAATTCAGAAGCAAGAGATTTGTTACACTGTTTCATTCATTGCAGTGCTTTTTTAATTTATTCTTCATCAATTTGGGAGTATGACTGCATTTGTAGTTCCTCTGTTTGGTTACATTAGAAGTGCCATATACCTTTTAAGTGTAACTTCAGACTGTGAAGTTAATGTGACAGTAACCTTTACTGAATCCTGTAATGTCTATGTTTTTGCAGTCTCTGTTGAATCCAGCTGCTTTCTGCTGAATGAAAAGCAGCTCTTGCCCAGTCCTAGATTTCTTTGGCTTATTACAGAAAATTCTAAATGGGCTTGCAATATCCCTGAGGGAAAGCAGACTTCAAGCCCAGTGGCCCAGACGTTCATTTGCTTTCTTTTGGGAACATGTAAATACTATTGTATTAAGCCTTTATACATCTACACAGAATTACCTTCACGTAAGCAGATTAGCAAACTTGAGTTTGATTGCAGACAGCGTGGCAGTTTCATGATGTGATGCATCTTGTCTGAATAGTTCACAGGCATACTGCACTTATTTCTCCCCATTGTTTGGGAAGGGAAGCTTATGTGGCTGTATCAAGTTCAGAGACCATGGATATCTAATGTTGAGTGACTGAGTTAATTTCCTGGTAAGTCCTTGAGAATCTTTGTATTGGTATTGTTACTGAGATGGTAATGCCCTCTGCTCTGTCAGATCTTGCTGTTGGCAGTGCATGAGCTGATTCATTAGGGGACTTCTGAAGTTTGCAGATTTTGTGAGGTAGTGTTACTTAAACTCAAAAATGTTTTTTTTCTTTCTCTATTGTATTAATGCCAATCCAGTCCTTAGAGTTAATACTTCTCTGTTGTTCCTTGGCCCTAAAGCAAGTTAACCAGTTTTAGTACAGCATGGTCTCAAAGATACAGGGTTTCAGGGTCATTCATAAGGCTTGGCTTCTGGGAGGAAGAAAGGAACTTCAGCTCTTCAGTCGTTGCAGACACGAAGAATATTGGTGCCTCCTTCCAAGAGAATCAAGTTGTTGTTTTCATGAATGGTTGTACTGGACCTTGGCATCTCTGAGTGCTAAACTACCATAAGTACTGTCGTTTGCTGCAAAGATTGAGCTACCACAAAAAAGGCAAGATGCTTGAGGGTGATTGGGCTGCATTTGGTAGGTACTTGCTATGTTGTACTCTCATCTAAGATAGCAGAGGTCATCATAACCCTGCTTAGGAGCATGTGGAAACAGCTCAGAAAGCATACACCTCAACTTTGAGACTGCTGGGGTAAAAAATTAATGAAATGTGGCTTATATAAACACTTAATTCATGTGCTGATGTCATGAAAGTATTTTAAACTTAATTATTTTTAATTACATACTGTGTTTAGTAGGATAGTGGGAAGTTGAAAAATAGGAAAAAAAAAGAAGATAGTGTGATGGAGTATTTCTGAAATTATGTGTACTCACTCATTCCTGCCAATGAGCTCCCAAAATACATTGCTTGCTAATTGTAACTCTTTTCTTCCTTGGCTGATACTTGGGATGAACAAAGGAAACTACCGAATGGGACAGTATTACTATCCCCTCTCCGGCTCTGTGGGTTCTGTGCTGGAGCATGAGGTGTAGCGATCTCTAAAGAGCATCTCCAAAGCGAAGCCACTCAGCAGGATCAGCCACACACGCTCACACGCGCGTGCACGCACAAACACACGGATAGCTTCAGTTATACAAGTCAGCAGCAAAGAGGTGGGAAGGGTCCTTGAGTGGATTGCCACAGAAGCACTTTATTGCTACTACACTGTGAAGAGTTCCAGAGGCAAAGACCCAGAACACGGGAGAACTCAGGCTTAAGTACAGGGGTGTGGCTGGCACCAGGAGCCAACTGGGGAAGCAGAACAGGTGTAGATTACCATAACTGAACAACATTCTGGAAGAGGCTTCTTTTCCTCACCATGACCGAGACAGAACTGTCTGGTACTAGGGACTGTCTTATCGAGAATTCTCTCTGTCTCTTGTACCACAGGCCAACTGGCCACCACAGGACAGAGGAAGAGAGCCTGAGAGGACCTCCTGGTATTTGATATTCCCACCAACTTATGAAACAAGGTCGCATCTGGTTAATGACCACAAAGATAGTCACAGTACTCTCTGCAAGGTTTGCTTGTTATTCTAATGTTGTTTAGCAGTCATCTTAGCTTGAGTGGAACTGTTTGTTCTTTGATTTCATTTGTTTATTTTCTTTATTTTTATTTCTTTTTCCCCTTTAAGTGCAGTTCTGGGAGTAACTGTTGAATTGGCTTCCATCAGTGAAACTGTTTTTCTTTGTACCCTTTTGTGTGCTAATGGTACAAGTACAGTCCTGATGTTAAACATGCTTTCGAGAATGATGAAATGTTTCTTTTCCTTCTCAGCTCAAGAACATAATGTTTGTTAGAACTAGTCTCAGTTACAGTTGGAGTGATACTCTCTACAGAACTTGTCCTGTAGCTTACCTGCACAGGAGACTGGTGGAGAAAAAAGCAGAGTTCAAATTTGTGTTGGTAGGCTGTCAACTTTGTGAAGGGTCTTATTCACTCTGGAAGATGAGAGTGAAAAAAACTATGAAAATATGGGGTCTATTTGTGTGAAAGATGTGCTGTCTTAAAGTTTGTACAGTAATACAAATTTCTGCAATAGCTTACTTGAATGGAAGGGTTCAACAGAACCGAACTTCTGATTTTAAAAGTAGCTTTTAAATATTTTTTTCTCTTCTTCAGTTTCTAGTTCAACAGCTTACACCTCTTGGAATTTTCTTTTTGTCTTTTTCATTTTAAATTCCTGGAGTGTCAGCACAGTTAAGCATGAAGTCACAGGAAGGACAGTGGGTCAGATTCAATGCTTGGCTAATTGTTGTGGGATTTGAATATATCAGGGAAATAAACTTTAGAACTGGAGGTCTCTTGCTACCATGGAATTCACAGTATCCTGAAAAAGGAAAGCTTCATGGGCAGAGGGATAGAACAAAGCACGGGAGAGGTGAAGCAGTGTCTCCAGCAAAGGGGAGTCCTGGAGTCCTGCATGGATTTAAGGCAAAACTGACAATGGTCATGGAGAGCTCTGACAATGATAGGATCACTCTCTCTGGCACTACCTGCTGGAAGTTTTCTGTGTCAGAAAGTTTTGAGCTCCACTGGAAGATTTGGGTTTCATTAGGATATGGGATTGTCAGAATCCCATTAAAAAGTACCCTAAACTATCTCAGATCTTAAGGTCTTACTGGCAATCTACTTCACAAGATTAAATATAGTTCTCCACAAATGAGGTTGTGTGCTTTCTAGTAGAACTTTCCTCTGTCCGAGGGTTGTTCAGCCTGGAAAAGAGAAGGCTTTGAGGGGATCTTCTAGCAACCTTCTGGTGGTGACAGGACAAGGGAGAATGGATTTAAACTGAAAAATGGTAGATTTAGATTAGCAATTAGAAGGAAATTCTTTACTGTGAAGGTGGTGAGGCACTGGAACAACTTGCCCAGAGAAACTGTGGGTGCCCCATCCCTGGAAGTGTTCAAGGCCAGGTTGGATGGGGCTTTGAGCAACCTGGTCTACTGGAAGGTGTCCCTGCCCATGGCAGATGGGTTGAAACTAGATGATCTTTGAGGTCCTTTCCAACCCAAACTATTCTATGATTTTGTCACTCAAAAAAATGTGTGACTGGAAAAAATGAGAAACTGGAACCAGTTTCTTTTCAGATGAACCTGAAAGGCTATAATTTCCCAGATGAAGGGGAAGTTCAGGATCTTCTCCTGATTCATCCAGAAGTGGATACAGCATCTGTACTTCGTCAGTTTTCCATAGCCTGGAAATAGAAAGAAGCATTGATGGGAGGAGGCTTGGAGTTAATATTAAGCATTAAGGTACTATGTCCTCATTAGAGAACACAGAGATAAAAAGATTGACCCTTATTTCTCTGAGACATTTGTCTCTGAAATATGGGTTCTTCAGATGAAACCCCTATCTTACTTAATCTCTCTGTAACTCAGTACTTCTGGAATAGTGGAAAAATACTTCTGAAAGTAGAAAAAAAAAAGAATCTTATGGCAAATGCTGGGAAAGATGAAGCTTTCAAATCTAGTTTGTCCACTCACCCATAATAAGATGTTCTGATGGGAAAATGTATCAGGAGGCCTTCAATTACCAAGACCTCTACCAAGTAATTGCAAAGTCAAGACACACAAGACCCTGAAGATCAGCTCAGTTGGGCAGAGCTTGGTGCTGATACCACCAAGATTGTGGGTTCAGTCCCTGGATGGGCCATTCTCTTAAGATTTAGATTTGATGATCCTTGTGGCTCCCTTCCAACTCACAATACCAGTAATCTGAAATCATGTTTGCAATGTTAATTTTAAAATATTATATTTACATATAATATTTTTTTCTATATATATTTGCACTGCATATCAATGTGTACTTTTGGAATATAAATGTTATGTTTAAAAAGCAGGTGGTAGATCTGAGTCAGATTCTTTGTGAAGACTAACCTTTTTGAAGGTTGGCTGCTTTTTAATCTGCTTGCTCTGTAATCAGTAAAAAGGAAAAAGCTCCTTGAGGAGACCTAACATCTAAGATTCTTCCGTTGTTCTTCAGATGAGTTCTGTTCTTCCTCTAATGTTTTGTGAGGGCTCCATAAGGAGACTGGCCTTTCTGTGCTAAAGGCAGCCTTTGTGCATATTCTCTTGTGTCATTTTTTATTATTTTAAGAAACACTCACTTCAAGTTTGACACTACAGTAATTTATTTTTAAACATAAACTATATAATACAGAAAATTGAAGTTCACTTGAAAAAGCCTTGTCTAGTGGAAAGCATTGCTGCCCATGACAGGGAGTAGAACCTGATGATCTTTAAGGACCCTTCAACCCAAACTATTCTTTGATTCATACCTGTAACTACTCCCAGCCTTGACTAGCATGTGATTTATAAGCATCCCCTTGTGGCAATGTATTAACACCACTTGATACAGCTTTAGGTTTTGGTAAGAAGCTGAATGTTGTATTACACATTGTACATGGAAGTGTCCAGCTTATGTTACTACTCATCTGTAGACATTTGTAGTCTTCTGAATCTGCTTTAACATCAGCTTTACTTTAAATAAGTGACACTGGTAGTGATGTTTTTAGGAAATTAACACAAGCTTGTGTATTGTTTGATGTCATCTTTTTTTTTTTTTTTGGTAAAGGTGAGAGGGATTAAGATAAACTTCAGGTATATTTGGTTTTGTTTTCTAAGTATGTGATTTGTCTGTGTAGAGTTTTCTGTACAAAGTTGTAAAAATATTTGTCTTGCTAAGGTCAAGTCACAATATTAACTTTGTGTAATATTTACACTTTTTAACTTTTTAAATACATGAGTAGTGTTTTATCATGGCATGTTTATATTCTTTGTAGCGTGCAATTTGAAACATAAGTTATACAAATGCCTGGTTGTCTGTATTTGGTCTCAACTGTTGTATTTGAAGTTATATTGATTAGGAGCTGTTGATACAGGCCTCAGACTGAAAGAGGTGTTTTTTTGATCAGATGTTAGCAATTGTTAGTAATTGGGGGAAAGATTTAAAATTAAATGATGTCTTTTTGTCTAGTAGAGCAATGTTTTTCTAAATTAGAAATGCATTACTATGCATATATTAGCTATGAGATTTGTTGCCCCCTTTAATGAATTTAATATGTGTTTTCTAGAAGCCTCCTACTGGCATGAGGCAAGTTAGTATTTGTCAGCGTTCGGAATTTGTGAGTCATTTAGTATTTCAGGGTAGTGAGTTTTATTTACCATGTGCAAGTGTGATCATTCTGTGTTGCCATGAAAAGTACTCATAGCAAATTTCAGAACAAAAAATGTATTTCCAAGATACACTATATAAACCCAGAAGTTTTTCATAGTTGAAGAGTTTAGGTATCATTCAGATAAGTGTAATATAATTTCTGTCACTGCAAATGTGCCTCATTTAATGTTGTTGCTGTCTTCTGGCATTTGGTAAATCTGTTAAGTCAGTTCTTTCTGTGACCTACCTAGTCCTTATCCCTACAAATGAAAATACAGAGCTCAAAAGGTATTGACTGTTCTTGTTACTGCAATTCAGCATTGTAGATACTAAGGTGAAGATAAAAGCCTATGAAATAATTCAGGGCTTTAAATTTCTGTGTCTGTATTGTTAGTATTTAAAAATTATTTAGCAACTGCATCAATGTTTTTAGATAAATTTCTATTTATATCCACTGGTTCTACCAAAGTAGAATTATAGATTGTTTTGGGTTGGAAGGGACCTCAAAATCATCCAATTCCCTGCCATGGGCAGGGACACCTTCCAGTAGACCAGGTTGCTCAAAGCCCCACTCAACCTGTCCTTGAACACTTCCAGGGATGGGACATCCACAACTTCTCTGGGCAGCCTGTGCTGGTGTCTCACCACCCTCGCAGTAAAGAATTTCCTTCTAATATTTAATCTAAACCTACCCTCTTTCCATGCAAATCTTTATCTTCCCTCTTTAAGTAAAAGAAGAAGAATGCTGCATGTACAGGCTGTATATCATTCACTCTTCCAAATTCAGAAAAACTAGAAAACAAATTAGAAAACTCATTCAAAAAATTAATGTTGACTTGAATTGAAGAAAATCTAGAAATGGAAATATTCAGATATGTTTGCAATAAATTTATTCTTCCCTTTCTAACATTGTATGATAATGATGTTTCTCTTAATGTTCTTCATTCTACTGACTGAAAGTTTTAGTAAAAAAAGAAAAGTTTAAAGAATTGTGAGCCCAAAATGTCTCCAACTATAGATGTGGAGTTTCTCTGTGATGTGTGAAAACCACAGCTTAATCTCGGTATTGGTGCATAAGTTCAATTTCACAGCTAACTTCTGGAGGGAAGGAGGGTAGGTTGGAAAAGTGGATGATCATGAATCAGAAAAGACAACTTAAGTGGCTTTACCATGTTGTCTCAAAGGCTGTCAGAGTGTATTGAAAAGTTGCAGTTATGCAAACAGCAGCCAACCTCGTAAGTTTTCCAAACTGCCTTAGAAAAAGGTATTTTGAATTTTTCAGTGTTTCTTTTTCAAATATATTTTACAAGTTCTGGGTGGTTTTAGTGATATTTATTTCAATGGTGCTTTTATCAACAAATAGAGTTAACTATAACTAAGTGAAATTCTATATACCAAAGATAAAAATCTGATTTAAGTTTTTTAGTTTAGAAAAATCTCTTTCTTTATTACTGTATCTATATATAGCTCTCTCAATTGTCAAAGTAATATTCTTGTATTTTGTCTGCTAATACTTGTCTAGCATCTTAATTAAAAAAAGACTGATGAACTGTCAGTAAATTAAAATTGTGTTATTCTTTTTTTTTTTTTCTTTTTCTGGAGGAAGACCGTTGCTTTTGCCGAACAAGAGAAACAATCACGTCATTTGATTAACTGCCACATATTAACCATTCTGAGCACTGGAACGGTGTAACATTTAGTAACTATTGGATCAAGAGAATGTAACTTCTTTAAAGGTGTAACTAATCTGAATAAACTTGGAAGGATAAGATCTGTATTTTAAACACAATGTGGATTTCTGAAGTTGCTGTTTACAAAAACTGTTACAGTCTTTTTGACATTGTTTGCCTGTTCCAAGTGTCCCTGATTTCAACCTAGCACAATAACTGAGTAGGAGAGGGATTATCATCTTGGCAGGAAAAAAGTTACTCTATTAGGACCACACAGTGAAAATTTCAGATTATCTAAAGCAATCAGATTTCCACAGAAATGGTTGTGGGAGTATTAGATTGCTGCTTTGAAAGGCATGCAGAAAAGTGGGGGGAGGGGGGCATGTGTTCATTTATAACCCGTGAGAAGCAAACTGTAAGATAGTTGCAGTGATAGTTATTGACAAAGAGAAGAAATTAGTAAGTGAATATGTAAGGCAAAATTTCTACTCTCTATAATTTTCAGTTTCCAAAAGCTAGGCACAGCCTGGTGGAAATTAATGGAAGTCTTTACATAGTGGAGCATTCTGCATCTTGTAATAGTGGCTGTTGAAATGCATCTGCTGGGATTTTCCTTGGTCCTTTCCTGCCACATTCTCCCTTACCCAAAACCAAAGCCTATTTCTTGCCTAGCTCCTAATTTTGCTGGGAGATGAATTGTCAACACCAGAGCTCTCGTCAGTCGAACCTTTCAGTCCAGGGAAGAACTTGCAGTGTGTTCTGTTGATGTGGCTCAGCAGATCTATTCAGAGGCACAGACCCCATCTAGATACAAGCCTGGCAATGCCCACTGCCCATTTCCAGTTCATGTATAACTGTGGGGGTAATGACACTGTCCTTCAGCCCAGCAAAGCCACTTACTTCTCAGATGAACCCTCTCAGTTCCATATGCTTCCTACGTGTATGCTCTTCCATGGTGTTTGAAGCAGAATTCTTTTTTTTCCATGATACTTCATTTGCTTTGCAGCAGCTTTGAGCGAGATGGGAAGAGTTGTGTTTCAGTCACTTTAATACTGCCCAGAGGACAATATATGCAGTGAGGTCTCCTGGTGTGGCATGGAGGCTGCATGACCATGGTAGTATGGAATGAAGGGAGGGGCAATTCAGCTTCACATGGGGTTAGTTTGACTGGCAATGACTAGCAACAGGACTAGTAGTGATTGCAGGTATCAGTAGTAACTACTTAATAGTATACGTACGTCTCCCTTAATTGAGCTGTGACATATTTAATAATGAATCTAAAAGACAAACGTAATTTGGGATGTGAAAAAATAAAAAATTGCATCGGCATTTCCATACCAGTGACTTGAGCAATCATTTGTGATTTCTGTGAGTGTTGCTAAAAGCCATGTACATGCTCTGTAAACTATCAAAACTTCCAGCTGCTGCTTCCAGGTGTATGCACTGCAGTTGTGCTTGGTTGTGGGCAAGTCATTTAAATTTTGCGCTATTATTATCTGCTTTAGTGATCCTTGGGATTGAAATTATCTTTTGCTAAGTGCATGCACTTTGCCTTGTGAAGTGTTGAGTCCCAATTGGATTGCTGGATGATGGCTAAAAACCTATATATTATTGGGAAGCATCCACTTGGAGAGTAATGTAGCTTTGTAGTCTGGTCCAGCGGAACTGATGGAGAATGCAATGAAAACACTCTTCCTCATCCTCTCTGCCTGATTTTTGTTTTTAAATGTAGCACTGTTTGATCATGGTATCACTGAGCATTCCAGTGTTGCCATTGCTGTCTTGGACTTCACTTCATAAGGGTGTCAAAGAGAGTCTCATCTTCTCCTAAAACTTTGCCCTGTTAAGAGATGTGGTGATTCTGTGGTCTTTCGAATTGTAATGTTAGGTTTGGGAAGAAAGAAAATGTGTTTGTATTTCAATGGGTTTATTCTATATGTTTTTTATTACAGCCTTTTGGGAAGTTTTTGTGTTCAACTGACAATGTAACGTATCAATTACTGTTATGGAAGAACCACAAGAACTGTATTCATTCACATTTGGCTTAGGTACATGTTAGCTTTGCCCAGACCTCTAAACCTGCCAAAGCCCAAATGATGAGTATTGGTAAAGACTGTACTGGTGAGGAGGAAAAAAAGCTGTTTGTGCAGAAAACCCACAGTATTTGACTGAATGATATTCAGTATAATAGAATATTGTAGTGTGTTTTATTGTGCTTTATTTCTGATATGTTGACAGTTTTTAGTTTGTCTGATTTCTATCAGTAAAGTCAATTTAATTGGTTATTCTTCCTGTCCCTAAAAGGCACATGAGAAAATTATGCTACCTTTCCTTGGTGAGTGGCGTGATGGCTTGGCCACCATTTGTATTCTGCTGCATGTGTGTTTCCAGTCCTAAATGGCTAGAGACTGCTTTGGGTGGTCGCTGCTGGGAATGGGTTTCAGGGAGGGGTTCCCAGGACTGGATTTACTCTAAATAAACAGAGGCCATGAGGGGAAAACTGTGTTTCATTAAGAGCTCTGGTTTATGTTAAAGGGATAAAAATAGCTGAAGGACATCTCAAATTAGTTTAAAAACTAGAAAAGTAAAGAAACCCAATCTAGAGTATTTTTTAAGTTGCCCACATCTTTTTAGAGTTCTCTGCCTCACTCTCTTCTGTTCAGTGTAACTAGGTATAGAATCCAAAGAGATAGCTGAAAAGATTCAGCTGTCAAAGCTTCAGATTCCAAAACACAGTCTTTTTTAGTCAGTGCTGTCAGTACTTGTGTGTGTCTTCTCTGTTCTGCCAAAATATGTTCCTGAAAGTTTCCATTTTCTATTCTGGTTTTAGGCAAGATGCAAGAAATGGAAGTAAAGTACCAGAAAACCTTCTACATATTGGAGAAATAATTACTGCATCTTTCATTACAATCGCTTTAGTTACTCATAAAAATGTTCTGTACTAGACTAGTTTACATGTGTGTTGTATGCTTTGTGTAAAGAAAACATAATTATTTGCCTTCTACCCAGTATGTTCTTACCAGAATGTTGCGGACATGCATTTTTCAGTCTTGCACATTGGCAGAGTTACAGTGACTCCACTTCCTGCAAATACTCTGTATTAAAAAGATATGCTTTATGTTTAACTTTGCAGATCCAGAATGCTAATGATGTGCTAATAGCACCACTGGAGAAGTTTCGAAAAGAGCAAATAGGAGCAGCAAAAGTAAGTGGCTGGGGTTGTTTTTCATTTCATGTTTATTTGAGTTTATCAGTGTCTTTTGAAGGCTGTACTGAAAACAGGCATTTTGTATTCAAACAGACTTGGTGCCATCCTCATTAATTTGTTAGTAAATTATACTAAATTCTTTGCTTCAGAGGAGGAGACAATTTAGAAATGAAGCTTAAAGATTGATAATATGCATAGGACACAGCTCTTGCTACTGTTGCACATTCCTACCATCTGGCATTGTGTTCATCTTCTGATGTCTGCATTTACATTATGCTGCATCTTGGGTTAACCCAGAACCACAGCGAGGATTCAAAAAAATCCTTAAGTGGGCATTGCATAAAGACAGAAGACAGTTTCAGCATAATCTCTGCCTCTGGTTTCCCTTTCCTCCTTACATGGCTGATGCAATGCAGTGGTTCATGTTCATTTTGCCAGAGTATTCATCTTAATACTCTCCAAAGATTTTCCCATGGTGGAAGTGCTCCAGTTGATAATTTTATCTGGTTCGTTGGTGTTGAGTGTTATATCTGTGTGAGAGAGACAGTGCAGGTTGTCTATACCAGGGTTCAGTAGTCAGCTCAGGAAATCAGATATATTGGGGAAAAATATATGAAATTAACTGTTAGCCTTGAAGACCTGTTTTCAGCTTGATCCTGAATTCTTAAGTGGCTATCAGTGACTGCTTTGATCACAGTCTCTGAGATATGCATAGAGGCTGTGGTAGTCAGCTAGAGGTTAGTTACAGTTCCTTTTGTCTTCATAAACATACTAGTTCTGAAGCATTTTGCATCTTATATTAGTGCTCATAAAAATTTCTGGGAAATGTTCCATTTGTAAGGTTAAATGAGTACAAAAAAAAGCTCGCTGATGTTGCAGGTGAGGTTGTGTTTATGCTGTACTCAAAGAAACTCAGAAGAAGAACAGAGCTATTGGAAAGAGATACCAAGGGTTTATACTTCTTGTATTGCTATTATGAATGTGTGGCAAACACATGGGACTGCTTCTGAACAGGAACTAAGTAGATGTTTGTGAAGAATTTTTACTGCGAACTTGAGGTTAGATTTCTCTGAAATGGGTGTTTTTTACCCTTTCACTTGATATGTTTTTGTGTACAACTACATTCTTCTCTTGTCCCACCCCTATGCTGCTTTGAGATGTAGGGCTGGGAGTTTATTTACCATGCTACATGAATCAGGATGTAATCCCAGCACAAAATTATTTTTAGTTTTCAGTAGGTTTTAGTAGTGTCATTTAGTTCTTGGTAGTACTGTTTCATTTCATGTTCTTATAGTTTAAGGGATATCATTCTTCTCTTCAGAGCACCCTATTTGAAAGCTCAACCCACCATACTGATTGCCTTGCTGTATGACAGAGACAGTCCATAGGTGGTTCACAGGTCTCTCTTCAGAACTCTATAGACACTCAGGTTTCCTTCCAATGTATCACTCAGTAGATGTCAACACATACGCAATGATCTAATTGAAGATGACTCCTTTGGTTTTTTGTATCATCAAGAACATTAAAGGCAGGGCAAGAACAACAAGACAGGTTGAGTATTCTCTGTTTGGTATATCACAGTGGCTGGTTTCTTTTCCAAATCTCTTCCTTATAAATATGGGCAGCTGCTCCTCTTTGAGCTGTTGTTTTGACTTGTCTGTGGTCACACTACAGTGTACAGAATGAGTTCAGGAGGGAGCCTGGCTCAGCTAACTCTTATTCCAGTGCCTAATGCACTTTATTATGCAGTGCTGTGTGTTTTGGAGAGTCCACGATACTTGGCTTGACACATGGATACCCTAAAGAGAGCTCTCCCAGGTCATTGTTTTATAAAATGTCAAACAAACATATTTTCTAGCACTGCACATGGAGTTCAACTGCCAGATTCAGAAATGAGAGATTCAGAATGCCATCATAACCAAGTGTGATACATTTGCCTTTGAAATTATTTTTATCAGTGGAAGCAATTATGCAGTTAAATGGTATCAACACAAACAAGTCAGAGCTTAATTACATGCAGTATTGTTTTTCTAGTAATTACAAAATAGCAAAGTATGATCTAGGAATAATGAGACCCATATGAAACAGAGTAGAAATTTGGGCTTTGTGAAACCCATTGCTGGTAAAGTGGAGAACATGGCCCTATTGCTTTACCCCTACTTTGGTTCACTGGGATCAGCTCTTGAGCATTTATGAACTCTTATAAATATAGAATGAGTTCAACTTGCTAGTTATTTATCTGCAGTTAATGAATGTTTGCACAGAGATTTGGCTCTTTGAACTGCTCTGGGATGATCTGTGCTGATAATCAAACAAAAGATATAGATATTTCTTCTTGTTTGGGTTTCAGCAGCAAGTTTCACAGAACATTGAGCATGTCACTTTTTATTTGTGGTCTTTTCTAGACACATCAGCTGAGTGGACCTTACCAGGCGTGAGCTGGTTTTTTTCCTTGTACTGTTAATCTACAACAGTATGTAGAACTGTATTTATATCAAATCCAAACTTGCTTCTGTGTCTCTGTCATCCCTCTCTTGCCCAAAACCCCAAAACATTTCTGTGTTGCTCTCTGAAGAAGAGCCAGAGATGTCCCCCTGACTGGAAGCTGGTGAAAGTTGTCCCAGTTTTCAAGAAGGGCAAGAAAGAGGACCTTGGAAACCACAGGCCTGTTAGTCTGACTTCAGTGCCTGGTAAAGTTATGGAGAAGATTATTCTGGGAGGTATTAAAAAACACCTGAAAGTGCAGTCATTGGTGACAGCCACCATGGCTTCATGCGGCAAAAGTCCTGCTTGTCAAACCTGATTTCCATTTATGACAAGCTAACCCATTTAGTTTATCAAGGGAAGCCAGTTGATGTAATCTTCCCAGGATCCTTCTGGACAAAATGTCCAGCATTCAGCTGAAAAAACTCATCATGCTGTGGGTGAGAATTGGCTCCCGGGTTGGGAACAAAAGGTTATAGTGAGTGGGGTGGCATCAGACTGGTGACCTGTCACCAGTGGGGTTCCAGAGAGCTCCATCCTTGGCCCTGTGCTCTTCAACATCTTCATTAATGACTTGGACACAGGACTGGAAGGGATACTAAGCAAGTCTGCAGATGATAAAAAATGGGAGGAGCTGTTGACTCTCTCAAAGACAGGGAGGCTCTGCAGAGAGACCTCAACAAATTAGAGGACTGTGCAGTCACCAACCATATGAAGTTCAGCAAGGGAAAGTGCTGGATTCTGCACCTAGGATGGAGCAGCCCTGGGTGTATGGAGAGGCTGGGGAATGAGATGCTGGAGAGCAGGGCTGTACAAAGGGACCTGGAGATCCTGGTTGGTGACAGGTTGAACACAAGTCAGCAGTGCCCTGGCAGCCAGGAGGACCACCCATGCCCCAGGGGTACACTGCTGGCTGGGCAAGGAAGGGGATTGTCCCACTCTGCTCTGCACTGGGGCTGCCTCACCTCAAGAGCTGGGGGCAGTTTTGGCCCAGCTTGGCACAGTATATGAAAGACATTAAGCTATGACAGAGTGTCCTAAGGAGGGTTATGAAGGTGGTGAGGGGTCTGGAGGGGAAGCAGTATTAGGAGACCACTGGCTTGTTCAGCCTGGAGAAGAGGAGACTGAGGGGAGACTTCATCACGGTCTTCAGCTTCCTCTTGAGGGGAAGGAGAGGGGCAGACACTGATCTCTTCTCTGTGATGACCAGTGACAGTACCCAAAGGAATGGTCTGAAGCTCAGTTAGGGGAGGTTTAGGTTGGATATTTAAAAAAGGTTTCACCAGAGGGTGGTTGCGCGCTGGACCAGGCTCCCCAGGGCACCAAGCCTGATGGAGTCCAAGTGTTTGGACAGCACTCTCAGGCACATGATGTGACTCTTGGGAGATGGTCCTGTGCAGGGCCATGAGTTTGACTCAAAGATCTTTGTGGGTCTCTTCCAACTTAGGATATTCTGTGATCTTGTGATTCTGTGGATGGTGCAAACTCCACAGGATAGCTGATAAATGTCAATATTTATAGAGCTATCACTTTACAATTAATTTGCATCATAACATCTTATGGACAAACATTTAAAGAGACTAAGTATAGAAGCCTGAGACTGGTATGCCTTTAGCATTGGCAAAGTTAGCAGTAGCTAGAGATGGAAGCAGTTGTTGGTTGTTGGATTCTGTCTTCTAATCGAACTTTGAAATTATAAATTTTCATAACCTGTTAAGCTGTGTAGCCAAATTTTGTGGAAGAAAAATATTATTAGATAGCTGTGTTACCAATATACGTAACAGGAAATTATATTAGGTACTACTGTGAGATTTTGCTGGGGGGAAGATTATGTGAGAGAACACTTAAAAGTGCTTCCTGGGCTTTTTTCTTTCTTATATAAAACACCAGATAAAATTCAGTTGCAGAAAAATACAAGCAAAACACCACTCCCCCCCTCCAAGGGAAAAAAGGAGAAAATGTTATAAATTATGAGAATCACCATTTTATTTTAATAATAAGTAACTTCACAAGATTTTTGCCACCATGATGAAAATCCTATAGATGTTTTTAATATAGAGAATGAGACTATTTCATTTTTTCTTCAAAACTATAATGAGTTTAGGCAAAAAATATGGTCACAGAAATCAAAGAAAATATGGAGGATAAAATATATCCTGTTGATGTTACAAAGCTATATTTTAAGTACAAGGACAGTATAAACTCAGAGTGCAAAGTTCAAGTGTTTTTGGAACATCACAAGAATAACATTAAAGACCAATTCTTCACATGCACTTCAAAAATCTGAAGGTACCCAACAAATTTGAGAAACATTCCCCATAAAACATTAGTGTTTGTAATCTAACCAGCAATATACAAATCTGCATCACTTGCTCTTCTTGATTTATACTACTCGCTCTTCTGTTTTTATTGCACATATTTCAGTTATTCCTTTTCTGTACACACTCAGTTTAAATAAAGCTAAGTTCTCTCCAGAGACTGCACAAACCCAGCTTTGCATTGGACAGCCTGTTGATTTACTCCATCTGAGTTTAAAAAAATGACCTCTCCAATTATTGTAGCAAGGCGAGCAGAAGCTGGGTGAGGTAACTGGGAAAGGATTCCAGGCACGAAGCCTTTTGCCTTATTTGGTCAATGTGGTTTGCGAGGCCCCAGCTGGTAACTTTGGTGAGCTCATTGTGTGATGTGTTATGGACAATAAAGCCAAACCTTCCTCTTTCTTTTTATCCATTGAGTACAGTATTTAGCAATATTTGTTCCAATATTTGTTCATTGACCTTTAATACAGCTTAAATCAGATCAAAGACAACAGAAGCAATTCTGGTTTTAAGACTTAAAAGGAGAATTTTGTTTCCTCCTTACAGTTCCATCTGTTTGTTTTAGAAAATAGTTTATTTTGGCTAGGAGGATTATTTTTTATCATTATTTAATTTCATTCATTTATTCAAAGCTGTGAATTCCTTTCTACTTGGGAAGCGAATCCATATTCACTGCTGGGATTAATCTTCCTGCATCTTTGCTCACATCTATCTTCACATGTAGGCATGCAGAAGGTGGCACGTTCTCTCTGTGTTTAATTTGTCTGGAAATTGTGGAGCATAAAACAAACAAAACCCCCTATTTTTTAAGGTCTGTCAGAAAGCTGTCAAAGCAGAGTTTTAGATAGGTATCTGAGATGGTTAAAAATACCAGAACGCCCATTTGGTGAACCAGTTTCCTCGGTATCTGATCAAATCTTAGCACTTGTCCTTTAACTGAGAAAAATGAGTGACCTTGCTGTAGTAGGTACGGCAGGGGGTGTTTCATTACAAGCAGTGTCTGTCACTCAAGCTTTGGTACTTGCATCCACTAGATTTGGTTATTTTAATGGCAGTCTGAAATATGGAGGGAGGGGGACAGGAGAAAGAAGCACAAAGAGGGCAGGCCAGGATAATTGATGGCCAAATGTTTTGAGTTAAAATGCAGCAGTTTCTCAAAAATGGTTACTACCGGTTACCTGATCTCTTTTTTGATAACTTATTCTGTAGGCAAGGAAATGCAGGGGGTCAAATCTATTTCTATTTCAGCCAGGCTTTTACAGCACTCTACATGAGTCTTACAGTGTAGTTTAGATAGGGCTTAGTATGAGAAACCCAGTCTGTCAGAGGAACTGGCTCATGGGAAGAGGGCAGTGAGTTTTGTTTATGGGAGAGACTAGTCAGAGAGAAGTCACCAGTTAGAAGATCCCATGGGGCAATTTGAGATCAGTCTGTTGTTTTATTTTTGGTAATGACCAGGTAAAAAAATTCTGGTGGTATTGCTGTAGGTTGCTGAGCTAGAGGAGGAGGATTGGAGGATTGGGAATAAAGTGTGAGATGAAATAACTGAGCATGAGGAATTGAGGCTACTCAATGGTCATGAGACAGCTGCATACCAAAAAATCTGCTGTACTGATAAATAACATAAGTGGCAATCTCTTTAGGTATTATAGGTTAGTAGACATCTATCACTGGTAGATAGAAAAGTACAAATTCTCTTTAGCTTTTCTTTTATGTATACAAATCTTCAAGTTTTGGTTAAAGTTTCTGAACTGTGAAAGTTGTAAATTGCACTTAAAAATACATTTCTTTCCTAGGTTTTGGTCCTAGAACACTTTTATTTGAGAAATAATTCCATATATGTTGTCTAATCTGATATTTTACTTAAACTAGTATTAACAAATGCAAGAACTGAGAAATCAGGACTCACAGTCAATAAAAATGTATAGTATAAAATTATTTTTAAAACAGATCAAATGTATTTTCCCTTATTTATTCAAATAAATGTATGGAAATATGAAGCAGTGAAAGACCTTTTTTTGCCACAAACAAAATAATTGTAATACCACAGTATGATTAGCCATTGCTTCTTCTACACTTGTGTATGTGAAATATTTGGGAAGTTTCAAAAACAGCGGTGAAGAGCCCAGTATGCATACACTTCATCTTTTCAAGAGGTCTTACTTTCTCCTGTGCAGAGCCAAACTATTAAACTGGGAGATTACACTGGCTGAGCACCTGGACCCAGAGTTTTTTTGAAGCAACTGGTCTTCTTGGGACAGCTCTTGTCGTTATGCAAATGCAACAAAATTATTTTCTCATTGCAGTTTGCTTCACTTCAATTACTGTTTCATTGAAAGTTGATAAACTTTTAGGAAGTTAACAGAAAGAAAAAAAAAAAAAAAAAAGACAACAGTCCGAAAAGCTTGTTTCACTTCTAGTGTATTCTTTTAAAAAATGAGAGTGAAAACTCAAATCTCATAACTAAAAGATTGTGGACACAGTAATTAAAAACTGTTGGTTCAGTCATTCTGTTAACCACAGGTGTTTGTGAGGAAAGCAGTTAATGTTACGTGCATAATCAGTTTTAATAAATTCTGTTAAATGCAATCTTTCTGTTATAAGTCAGTGTGATTAACTGCTTGCTGACTAAAACTGGTTTCTGAATCTGTGTTTTTTCTGCAGTTTAATAAAATTCTAATTTGCATCACAAAGAAAACAGATATAAATTAAGGATAAATAAATTAGTCCCCTGTAGTAAATTGGAAAATAATTTACTATTCTGCCATAACATTTAAGAATTAAGGCTTAGAATAAATGTGTTAATTGGTGGAATTGCTTAAGTGAGCATGCAGTGTACCTTTCTTGGCAAAAAGAACCTTTTTTTTTTTTAAATCTACAGTTAGTAAAACAAAAGAAATTAAAAACCTAGGTAGTAAGTATCAGCCTTTTTACTGGAAAATGACAAAAGGACATAAAAATGCAAGAGAACTTTGACATTTTCTAATTAAATTAAGGCTTTTTTTTCTTGCTAATCTGCTGCAGCCTAGTGTAATGTGTGTCACAGGAAGGTTGCATCCTGACCCTGCACAGCTGCTAGAATTCTGCTGGAGTCCTGAGCTGTGATCAAAAGTATGAACAAGGACATTGATCTTAAAACTTAATATCCAGCTCACAGGGGAACTAAACTTCTGAGTGTTTCAGGGCATGGAGGATTTGGCAAATAGAGTGCAGTAGCACTACTCTTCTGTTACTTTCTTTCTAGCCTTGCTCTTAGCCACAGCATGGACAGGATCATGTTGCACACCTGAAAAACAGGTCTCAAGGTTGTTGATGAGACTTTCAAACTCCCAAGAAGGATTTAAGAGAAATACAGGAAGTGGCCAATTGCCCAGGTACAGAGCAGGACAGGACTTAAAGAAGCAGAGAGTTTGGTATTTTGCTCCCTGCACAAGATGTCAATCTTCATTCATCAACTCAAAGGCACCTAGTCCCCTGCTCTTTCTCCCCTTGTTCAAAATAAGACTCCATCCTTAGTTTTAGCGTCCTTTATCAAACCAGATTCATTATGTTTTGACAAAGGCAGCTGCGTTCTCTTGCCCTACAGGGATTACTTCATGGATTACTTGAGAACTGGATGTTGTGTAGTGCCACAGCTATACTGAACACTTAATGCTTAAGTCAGGAGGCTTTATACATGAGTATGAATTCATCTGTAATCTTATTCTGTTGCATGTTGGGGTTTTCTTTTACAGTTCGGGGGAAAATAAGGATCTTTTTCTGCATTGCTTCCCTTTGTTTTGTGGTGTAGTTAACAGTATAAAAATAGTTATGGTTATAGTTACAGTTTGGGTGTTGTTTGGACATTTCTCAGATGATGTGGGGTCTATGGGTCTTTATTCAACACCTATGGTGAAGTTGCCTTTTGCTGTTCTAAATAGAAAATCACTTGATCAGCTCTATTGCCATAGGTTTCCCTTCATCCAGTATTCTGTTCTATCTATGCAGCAGGCTCTGCAGGGGCCTGTGAATATACAAATTTGAATCTCCTTTCAATATAGCAGCTTTGCTTTTGGTAAAGCAAACTCTGAAATAGCTCTGTTTCAAAGTGAAGTGGATGATAGTGTCCAGGAAGTATCACTTCTGTTACTGTAACAAAAATGGACATCATTGCTTGAAACTTTAATGTGTCTTGGTAGATATGGGAGTATCAAGAGATCCATCTTTCCACCAAATAAAGCAGCTTTGTTATTTCAGGACCTGTCAGGTTATAGTAGCTACCACAGAACCATTTGTTCCTGTGGAGTTTGCCAAGAAGGGGTGGTCTCAGATTCTTGTCTTGATGGGAAGATTAAACCCCCACCCCCAAGAAGTAATCTGAGAGCACTGAGTGAGTTTAACAACGCCACTGGAGAGACATAACTTTTAACCCCAAAGTGATAGTTTGTGTTCTTTTATCAGTGTTGTAAAAGGGACTCCAAAAATAGATGCTTACAAAACAAAACAAAATCACTTCTGACATTGACCCCAGACTGTTTCCTTTTTTTCCCCCAAATATCTGTAAACAGCACAGTTTCCAGTTGCGTGTATTAATCTAAAAAATTTCTCATAACACGCCTCAAGTTCCTCCTGAGGTCAGCAGTGCAGTCCTGTTGCAATGACGTTGGAGGTGCCCTGGGACCATGAGCTGTGCTGAATGTGCTGTTGGCCCACTGAGATCAGTGATGTTGGCTGATTGGTTGGCATAGATGGGAGATTCCCAAAGAGTGTTTAAAAAAAGAAATTGCTAGTTAAGAAAGAGATATTTTTATCTTCAGCTTTTAAAATAAAGCAGTGAGTATGTGAAGTTATAAGATGGTCTGTCAGAATTGCTTTATTTGAATGACATTTTGTTCTTTGCAGCTTTTTTCTTTATCTTTGCCCTTAGTGCACAAAGCAAAGATGTTGCTAACTGTGGAGATGAAATGGCCTCTTCATGAATTCCTAAAAAACATGGCTTTCATTTTGAAATCATTTAAAGTCGTAAGTTTTTATACAGGAACAAAACTCCTCCTGTTACGATAAAATATTTTCAACTTCAGAAAGCTATCCTGAACCTGATGCAGAGAAAAGTTTAAGAAGTCAGTTTCTGCTGTTCTAGGGGGCTTCTCCATATTATTTAAGCAGTAACTTGATAATACCCTAAGTAAGCTATTCCAGCAAAAATACTTCATATTTAGTAAAGCAATAAAACTAGATTACGTGTGTAGACTTACCAGTCCTGCTGTTTGGGCAGGAATTTAGCAGATTCCCAGACATCGAGCAGCTACTCCTGGAATCGGCAAATGCCAAATAAACTCGAGACAGCTCTGCAGCTGAATAACAGGGAGTTTAATATGTCCTGCTTTGTGACCTGACAGTAATGGCAGGTTTGCACGTCTTTGCACAGCAGTGCTGGGAACTTCTAATGTTTTTGTTTCCATTTCAAGAGGGAATTTTTTGGAGAGAAACGAATGACATCCTACAAATGCATTTTCTCAGTTAACAGTATCTGCTTTTTAATTTGAAAACATCTGATGGAATTACATAGAAAATTATTAGGAAATGACTGTAGGATTCTCCTCTTCCAGGATACACTTCTGAAAGTACCTGATACTTAGATCTCTAAAGGCATTACAGAGGGAAAATAAAATTTTCTTTACAAGTTTATGAACCTGAAAGTAAATTATCTCTTGCAAGGTTATTCAGTATTTTACACAGATGTGAACTCCAGTTTAATTAGTTTTGGGTTGTTTCAAGTATATTTCAGTTTTATGTATTCCTTACCTGATTTTAATTGAGGTTATTTTTTAAACTGCCAGTTTCTAATATCTGTCTTCATAGCTTTAATGCTGCTAAACAGTCTTGTATTCCAAGTTTATTGCCTTGTTATACTCCGTAGTTGCAATATGTTCTTTTTATTATAATTATTTGTGTCTTATACTATATTGTTTTCTGGATCATCATGGTTTGCATATGGTTGTTCTTTTTTAGTAAAGAATTGGTTTTAAAATTTATAGTCATTTGGACATTTAATTTTCTACATGATGCATTCAGCTTCAATTTGGAAGTGTTTTCACTAGCAGTTATGAGGAACATAAGACATAATTTATGACTATATTAACCCTATTTTATGTCGATCAACAAGAATTTCTTTATGAACTATGGTACAACTTTGCTTCACTTCAAATTATTTGCTAACAATACATGAGCCATGTCCTTTAACCTTCTAACTTTCTTATGGATTTGGGGAAACCCTATAGCCTAACAATACATTAAATTCTGTTTTGGAGGAAGAGGAGGAGGGAAGGATTTTTATATAACCTTCTCACTTTTTCTTCTGGAAAAAAAAAAGCTTGTGACTTCTTTCAGCCAGATCTTGAACCTTTAGTGTTCACATAACAAATCAAAATTTCTACCAAAGAGAAATTCTTCCCATCCAGACATCTATTAAAATGCAGCCTCTGGTCTCAGATGCCAATGATAATTTCAATTTTACTAAAACCAACCAAAAGCCAGCAACTCACCAACTACTTCCATGAGAATGCTCAACAAAACCTTAGGCAACATGAAATGGAAGGTGAATTTATGTTTTTTCTCCTCAAAGGAGAAGTTGTGAGACTCTGAGATTCTCCACATTTTCCAAGAAGTCCATAGGATCTTACCTCAAATCAGTCTTTCCAAGACTTTGGTTTGTTTTCTAGTCTACAGCTCTACTTTTGTATGTCCTGGTACTTAGTAAGAGATGGTACCCAAACTTACAACTCCAAACAAAATCCCATTAATTTTGTAGAAATACAATTTGAATTTTTGTTTGGGAGGTAATGAAAAAGATGGCTTTGAAAAAATATATTTGAAGTCTAACATTTTAGCAATGAACCATCTCCAGTCTGTTGCTGCAAAAATTGACGTTTTTGCAGTTGTCAAAGAGAAAGAAAAGGGATGCGGGTTTATTTATCTCTGCAGAGTTCACTGTTGCCTTCAGGTTCTTCAACTGACAAATGTGTCTGACTTGATCTATATTCAAGTCTTACTGTTGTGTTTCTGTGCCAGTTTCTACAGTTTCTTCACCTCAGCTTGAGCAGGTGAGAAAAATATGTACTAATTCTCTGTGAGGGGAAGAAAGAAATCATCACAGCCATGTTTCACAATGTTCACTTGCTTTCTAATTCTTTGTATTCTCATCTTTTCAAGGTATTGACATATTTTCTCCAAATAGTTTCTTTGCAATGATTTCTGGTTAAATTTCCTTTCTTGATCATTTTAAAATAATTTATTGCAGAACATGTTTATTTTATGGTTTCACAAGGATAACGCGTTGCTGGGGTTTTTTAAGGATTAGCATGTTAAAGTGTAAAATATGAACTTTGGGACAAAGAGTTAAAAAGATTCTTTATGGACAAATACAAGATGTAGCTATGCTCTGCTAATAGATAAATATAACACCAAAAATTATTGCAACTAAAAAAAGGGAAATGAATGAGAAGGATGGCAGAGACTCTTTTTGGACAAATAAAGAGCAATCATTTATGTAATAATTTTGAAGATACATGTAACAATTTTGACATTAAATACTGCACACAAAGCAGTGGCAGACCATCATAAAAATGCCAGATTTCTTGATGTTCCCTCTGGAAAAGGAAAGTCAACTTCAAAATAAAACAACTATTTCTGCTTTATATCTAAAAATACAGACAGCTAGTGGGTAAAATTTGTAGAAATAGTGCCAGTGATTTGTAGCATGTATATGATTAGTTACAGCATGGAATCAACATCTTTCTGAACAGGACAAAAACTGTCTAACTCAATTGGGTCAAATTTTTAATAAACTTCTTAATAGTTGATGTCTGGTCTTTTCACAGCCATAAATATTTGTAAAACGAGAGGGATACAAGAACATCTTTTGAGTTAAACTTCTAACTGGCATGCCTATAATTAGTAGTATCTCAAGCAAAATTCATTTTTGAAAGGATAATTTTTTTGGAGGTTGTCCAATCAGTGTTGAAATAAAACTATACAGGAAATCTGAGCAGAGAGAGTAAAACCAGGAATTAAACCTGGATCCGGTATTACATGACTTAAGTCTCTCAAGAGGGTACTGGAAGTTAGTAAGGCTCCATTAAATTCTGGAAGCTGGGTGTGTGGTTAAGGGCTTTCCTAATGGGGTTCCTAGAAATTTGAAGCATTTAAAACTGTAAATATTTTTGAACTGATTTAAGGCTTGATGCACTGAGAATGGTTAAACAACTAAACAGAGACATTTGCAGTGTTTAGAGTCTGCAGGACTTGGTCTAGACAAAAGGTGTTGGTGACTTACACATCAGTGTAAAACACACCAAGGATTAATATTACGTAATTTCTCTTTCTCTGTGTTTAGTTTTTTTTTTATTGCACCCAAATAATTATCTCATATGGATTTGGGATGGGTTTTTTTTCCTATGTTCTACCTGATATTTTGAAAGAAATGGTTGATACTTTTCCAGGGCAAAGAGAAAGGATGAGGTTTACTTTCAGGAAAGATGTGCAAGGATGAAAGGAAGCTGGAGTCTGAAGGGGATAAGAGACAGTATGGAGGTCAGGAATTAGCATCTTCCTAATGGCCACATGCCTTAAGCTTTGTGTCATGGCTGGTGCAATCTGTTCTGGTAACAGTGCAGCATGAGCTTTCTTACCCAAGCACGTCTCTTCTCCTTGGGGTTTGATCCAACGTGGAACCTAGGCAAAAGCGATCATCTGTCTCCTAAACTTTGAGGAGATAGTTTTGCATGGAAACTTTCTTTGAAAACCTCCTAGCATGTGGAAGAGTAGAATTCTCAGTCTTATGGGCACAGATTGCTGGGGCTGGGATTCAGGTTATTCATTTGGGTAGGGGCTGTATGTGTTTTGAGGGCTGCAGAAGAACAGGATAAAGCTGGAATAAGCTGAGTCTGTGACTCCAGTTAGGATGCGCCTGTGTGCTGTGAGTCACCGACTGTGTGTGTGAGACAAGAGTTATTTTGGCATAAACTGAAGTGTTTCTTCTCGTCCAGAACATGAATCACCTGCTTCTGAGTGTATTTTTTTTTTGTTAATTTTTATTAAGTAAACAGATTTCAGAGGCTTCAATACATCCAAATATGTGGGTTTTACTGGCACAGTGAAGGACCTTCTAAGCAAACGAAACTCACTCACCTGTTGGGGCCAGTATTTTTTATACTTTTCCCAGAAACATGTCTGAGTAATCACAGCAATGCCAGAAACACTGTCCTGCTGCAAACTTATTCCTAGGAGTATCACTGGGTGAAGACACTAATGCAGTCCAAATTGCTAAGACATCTTTATTTGCAGTTTACTTCTGTTAGTCTTTTTACTTTGTCAACTTCTACCTTTGAAGGAAGAAGGTCTTCTAAATCTGGAAAAGAAGGAAGAGGTTGATCAAATGTACTGTGTCTGAAAACACTGCACTTGGGCCAGAGGTTGTCCTGGTGATGAGGAAACTCCAATTTGTAGTTTTCTCTTTAACTTAACTTGTATAAAAACTGTGAAGGCAGTGGCTGAGCAGATCTGTGACAATGCAGAGGTGCAGTCTTGGAGGAGGCCTGCAGAAGACCAAGAGAGCCTTCAAATTCCATGTTTCCTTATGGATGGTGTCGTGGAGATCTTTATGAAGCTTCACATGAGATACAGTATGCCATAAAACCACAATTACTTTATTTGAACTTGTTTTTTTCTTGTTCTTGGCAGTCGGGGGGGGTTTATCTGTTTAGATGTGATCATTTACTTTTTGTGTTTTTCTTTTTACACATAAAGAGAGGATGTGATATGTAATTCACAGATTTTTTTATAGATCAAGGCAGAAAATAAAAGTGATTTGATTCGGCTCATTGGGAGCCACATTAGATGTATCAATAGCCCCCTCTTGGCATTGATATATATTTGATGTGCTGTGTGGAGGTATTTCAGATGGCAAAGTCCCATTGTCACACCTTTTTCTTTGATTCTCACCAAGCAGCTTAGACTTCAGACTCTTTTTTAGCTTGTTGGTAAAAGTTATGTTAATGTCAACATGAGCTCAAGCGGCTGACCAGACTTTGGGTCATTCATTACCTATTGATCAGCTTGGTTCTGAGACAAATAGGTCACAAGGCAAGATGAGTACCTACTGTTCATATCATAAATCTATCAGGGAAGGAAGGAAGGAATTCGGAAGGAATTCGGAAGGAATTCGGAAGGAAGGAAGGAATTCGGAAGGAATTAGGAAGGAAGGAAGGAAGGAAGGAAGGAAGGAAGGAAGGAAGGAAGGAAGGAAGGAAGGAAGGAAGGAAGGAAGGACGGACGGACGGACTGGCTAGGCTGCGTGATCCCAGTCTGAAATAGGTAATCCTGCAGGAGCTTTGCCCATGGCTCCTTGGCTCATCCCTTTGGTCTGACATCTGAGACAGCAAAGGCAAGCACAACTTCAAGTCCAAATGTGTAGTGTGTGCTATCAGAACCCAGGCCTCATTGTCAAAAGCTGTGTCAAGTTACCTTCTGATGTAGGTGGTCTAGTGGACAGCGTATCCACCACCGAACTCCAGTAGCTTGTGACCAGAGGCTTAAATATGGTGATCAGGAAGATTCCTTTCTCACTTTTCAATTGCATGGGGGAAAAAAGCCCTAAAAGGTAATTCTTTTGACGTTTTTCATTGCATCAAGTTTGCCCTTGAGTATTTCCTCAAGATGGTGACTTGGACACCTTTGTCACTTGGATTTTAAAATAATCTGGTTCTTATTTCTAGTCCAGCACATAACTTCATTGTCTCAGAAGATAGGACAGTATGTAACTAACTGCACCTTTTATTCAAAAGGTACATGTGTGTTGCGTGTGATCAACTGGATTCCTGTTTGTGACCAAAGGTGCTCTTGAGATACACAGCTTCATACACAGGTTTCTCTTGCTTCATCATGAAGACCTGGCACTTGAATATTCTCCAATAAAACTGTGGCTGTGGAACTGACCTATGGTTTCAGTCCCACAAGAGTTGGTTTCTTGACTTCTTAGTCATTTGTCACAACTCTGGCCTTCAGCCTTCTCTCTTACAAGAATGCGTTTGGGAAAGATTTTGGAAGATAATCCTTATAGCTTCTTTTCACTTGCTAAACAAAATAAAATCTTTTATTTTTCCTTTTTTACTTTTTTCTCCTTATATCTGCTTATCTGTAATTAAATATAGAAGGCATTGGTAATTATTCTGTATTGTTATTTAGTATTTTGTTGGGTCAAGTGCCTTCTTTTCCTTATGGTGTCTTTTGAAGGTATCTCTGTTGTGAAGTAGTGAGAACATTAAATTGTGCATATTTTTCATACTAAAGGAGGTAATGAGAACATTAAATTGTGCATATTTTTCATAGTAAATATGTTTGAACTGTTTGCTGGATAGAAAGTGTATGATGTGTTTTACAATCTAGTATAATTACCATTGTGAGCTTTAGTCACTGAAGCTGATCAGTAAGTGGCTTGTTACAGCTGTTTGATAAGTGCTAATTCATGCCATTAAAATCTTCCTCCTATTTCTTATTTTTCTGACTGACCTGACTTTCCCATGATATGACTAAGGAGAACAGGGTGGTGCTGAAACACAAGCTAGTTATTTGTTTTGTATATAAAAATTTCTAGGGAGAGAGGAGTCAGGAAGGAAATCACTGCAGTTCTTAAAATGACCTGATGTTACTGTGTGATGTCCAGTAATTAGTTCTTCTGTCATTAATAGCTTTTGCACGTGTTTAAATAGGACTGTTTGTCTTGAAGCTTTTTTTTTCCTCAAAATATTCAACTTGTTAATCATTAGGACTTCAATAAAATTATAAAAATCACCAGCAGAAAGTTGCTCTTATTTAGGGGATATATAATTTTGTAATTAAAAATTATATTTTTATCACTAATAATACTCTGGTAGGATATCAACTTCAATCAGTTCTCCTATTTCTTGAAATTTGGCTCTTCTTGAAAGATGGAAAAGCTTTTTAGAAATCTATCTTTTTCTTAAATTTCAGATTTAAATTTCAGAATAGCAGATTTAAAAGTTTTGAAGTATGAGTTCTGAATCTGATTGCAGAATATAAGATGTTTCTTAATTTACTCAAAGTAGTAGCTCTTTCTTGTATTATGTATTAAAATAGTTTTTTGGTAGAAATGTGAGGATTGGCTGCACATGATGGGAAAAACAAAGAGAAGTGGGAAAGGAAAAACGCAGGATAACTTTTAAATGAGACAAGCTTAAATATTCAGACACATTGAAATAATATTGGAAACAGACTTTTGGACCAATTTCATTTTGCAACCACATATATGCTTTTCCGTCATCCTCATATTTTAAGAGTGTGGGTGGAAAATAAGCATATTAGTCTTTAATGCCAAGGATAAGGCCTATATCATCACATTTTTTATATTCACCTACCTCCTCCTCAGTAGTTTTTTGGTGGGATTTTTTGGGGTTGTTTTTGTTTTTTTTCTTTTTTGTAAAGGCAGTGTGGCAGTTAGGTACACTTAGAAAACTTGGGGAAGATTATTTTGTATTAGGCATCTGCTTAGAAAGATACCACCCATATAAAATCCATGTATATTTTCTGTGGCAAACCATGCAAGTCTGTTGTATGGGTTTGTTATTTATGGGGAAATTCCTGCTTACTATTGCTTTTAATAATTGAAGCAGTTCTCCTAGTATCTTTAGGTCCAATTCAGAATTAAACCCTAAAAATACTGGAACCAACAAAAGTGGTTTTGTAGTGAGGCATATTTTGGCACCTGTTATTTCTTTTAATATAAGTTCGCTGTGTTTAGTCAAATACTTTACTTGGGAATATTTTGTTTTTCAGGATGGGAAGAAGAAATTTGACAAGGAAAGTGAAAAATATTATTCCATCTTAGAGAAGCACTTAAATTTGTCAGCAAAGAAGAAAGAATCTCATTTGCAAGATGTAAGAACTGAACACACTCTTACCTAGTGTCACATTTGCATAGAAATCATGATAATGAATTGGTTCTCTTCACGACGTGCTGTATTTTATTAATGTAAAATTGTGGTGATTTCTGGTAGTCATGCTTGTTGTGTCTATAATGGGATTAATAAGATCCAAATAGGTATTAAATATTTTAACAAAGCAATATTCTGTGTGTGCAACTTTGTGTATTTCAAGTACAGCTAATGTTTATTGGTTGCAACAATGGAATTATATTAGTACAATAAAAGTGTGGGTTTTATAAGCTATATGTGGAATATTTGAAAGTAAATTAAGTGCTTTTGAGTTTGCTACTTAATATATTAACTGATGAAATTGAGCTTCTATTTTGCATAAATTTTAATCCAGAAGACTGAACTGAGATCACTTTAATGATACTTTTTTCTGCTTCTTTTTTCCTCTTTTTCATCTTACTCCGAGATTGAGGCACCTGAAATTGCCCTGAAATTATATCTATAACTTCAGCTTTGAAGAGTCTGTTTGGCTAACACTTTTCTGTTAAAAAAAACAAACTATGAAGACTTCCAGTTTAACAGGAGGATTCCAAGGCTTTTCAGTATGCTGGTAGAAATGAATATGATTTGTCTTTGAAGCAAATTACAATAAACCCAGCAATATGATATCAATGACACTTTGGGAATTGTGCCAAAAGTAGTTTAAAATTATTTTGATGGGATTACTCTTGCCATGGTCACTCTTAAATCATGGGGATTAGTTTGCAGATGGAATTTTCACCAAAGGCGTGACCATCACTCAGTCACGTCATAGGATTTTTTTTTCATGTTTACCAATAATATTATAATTCAAATTAAATAAGGCTTAGAAATTCAAAATTTCTAATAATGTCTATATGCCTCCATTGCTGTTGCTGTCTATATAATAATCAGTCTAGATAAGACATTAGTTATATAGGATTGGTTAATTGTTCCACGTGTATGTTAGAGCTCTTACTTTTCCCAGATATCTTATGTACTGATGAGGAAGCAGTTCTGTTAGAGGCTAAACCCCAGCTTAAAAAAAAAAAATAGAAATTCTTACCAAAATGCGGGAAAGTGAACTTAAGCATTAATTTGCTCTAGAATAGAAACAATATAAAGTAAATAATATATTTTACTCTTGAGGCATGAGAATAATTACAGTCTAAAAGCAGCAACTGAAGTGCAAAGTAACAACTGTGAATCTAATAAACTATGGTAGAAAAACAGTGGATTTGGCTCACATCTATAAACTAATGGAAAACCAGAATAATTTTTTCCAGTGTGTCCTTAAGTGACATATCTGGATTTAAAATCTTGTAACCGAGGCTGAGGTTTTCTGCTTTTCTAGATTCCTCCCTTATAAAGGATAAAGGGCATAACTTGCCATTTCTGTCTTCCCAGTTTTCTGTAGCTGTAGATGTGCTGAATCAGCAACATAGGCCCACCATAAGTAGAAGGTACAAGAGCAAATCAGTACTAAAATTGTTAACCAGGGAGATTTTTGGCCTGTGTCTGTATTGTAGGTAAAAGGAGGCCAGGCTCCATTCCTGACCTGAAATCCAAGATAGCTGTTGACTTTCATCCAGAGTGATTTGGGTGAGCCCCACTTACAGCCCCTATGACCAGGATGGAGTTTGTTGGAGCAGGCCACAGCAGAGCAGGGCATGAGCAAAGCACCAAGCAGTGCTGGCAGGTGGGGCTTTGGAGCCCAGGGCAGGAGATGGGCAGTCCATGCCTCAAGCCAATGTCATGCATTCAGGGAGATGGGAATACCATTTTTTGACTGCTACATGGGAAAAATACTGTTTCCTTGAATTTGCTAATCCCAGTACTCTTTAACCCACGTTATGTGGGTTAAAGAGTACTGGGATTAGCAAAGGCCTTGTACGCTGTTGGGTTCTTTTACATGTCTCACTTGAGTGCTATTGAGAACACCTTAATTATGCATCTGAAGTTTGATGGCTGGAACATATTCTTTAGAGAGTAGTTTGCATATATTCACCCAACTGAAATGTGTTGGATATGTTAAGAGCCTGGAAGACTGCTGGTGCAGTTTACACAGGTAAACTTACACAGGCTTTTTTCCTTTAGCATCAAAAAGAAACTTTCTAGTAGTGTCTTTTCACGGCCTACAGAAGCCCACAGTGGAGGAGACAACGGGCAGAATTGAGTGATGTGAAAAATCTAATAAACTTCTGATTTCATTTCTCTGAAATCTGTTCCAGAATCAGTGTCCAAGCTTATGTGAATTTCTGGTATATATACTGTAATCATGGTCTACATCAATGAAAATATTACTCACTATGACTATGTATCATACAGGTAGAGACTCAAAATCATATCCATCAGATCTCTTTATTTTTTACATGGAGTTTGAAGTCACAGAAAAACATATGAAAGTCCTTTCAGCTTTTGAAACTTTAAGATCACTTTTCAAAGTGATTCTTACAAATCTGAATCCTCTGGTGTTCACCCAAATTCATAAGCTTCTACAGAATATATATTTGGAGAATTCTGATTTAGTCCCTGTTCACTGGTGGTGATTATGGCCTTAATCCATATTTGAGATGGCACTTGGTTGTTGTAAATACCATTTCAACTGCAACCTGCTTAAATGCTGTTCAGAATAGAGGTGGATTTAATTAGATGTTTAAATGCTTTTCCTGAGGCAAAGCCTAAAAGAGACCATTTCTAAAACTAGGTTTCATTATTTATGTACAATTAAATGAGAGAGCTGAGGTCTGTCTCAAGTGCTTATTGATGGCATTTGTGTGAGCAAGGGTTTGCTGAATCACGTCCCACAGTGGTGGCAACTGCTTCTTTTCAGCTATGTAGCACTGTGATAGATTTTTTTTGTGAAATAAAACTATGAACAGAGTATCAGGGAAAACAGTAGCCAAACACACTGTATGAATGGCAAATGGCAGAGTTAATTTTGAGGTAGAGTGGTTCATTATTGGAATTTTGAATGCTTGGTTTCAGCTTCATATTATTAGTTTACTGAATTTTTGGGTTTTTTTAACAGACACTGGAAGGAAATGCTGGTACTGAATAATTTGAAACATATCCTCGAGGCCCATGTGTTGAAGTGGTGTTGGAACACTGGGCTAGGGAGGTGGATCAATATCATTAAGAGCCTCTAGAGCCGAAGCACAATAGTAGCATGTCCTTGAGTAGAGAAGCAATCTTAATTATATATGGTGCTGTTGATGGCCAAGTGCTGCCTGAAGGAAAATACTGACTTTTTGCTTTTGTACTGTTAAAAGTACTGAATCTTTTTTATGATGTGTTTGCTGGTTTAAAGTTTGTTGTCAAGGGAAGACAACATCAAGCGTTCCCAATTTCCCTGCATTTGTTATTTTTAGTGCCAGAATTAAACTAGAGAATATACAGAAGTATCCTTCTATATTTTAACTGACATATGTCAAAAATAGGCGATCTTACTCCTGTTGTTGATCAATGATAATATTTTGACCAAAGAGCAAAATCTAATACAGCGCAGAAGGGATTTGTTGAAAAAATTATTTGTTATGAAGATGGATGAATTAAAACGGAATCTACATGTCTTCTTTAAACATTATCTACATGCTACACTGCTTGTCTGTTAGTTCCCTCTCCTGTGGCTTGTTTAAATTGAGGATAAAAGCCTATTACTCCTTATCAGCTGATAAGAGTTAATTCTTTAGCTATTTAGGCAGAAGACACTGTTCTGATACTGGATCTCCATGTTGGGTGGTATTAGTCAGGCGCTTCTGACAAGAATTGCCTTGTAGTTCTGTAACTTGAAAATTAAAACTTGAAATATATTTGATTTATGAGGTTAGGGACTTAAATGTGTTTACATTCCAGGAACATATGACTCATACTATAAAATAATAGGTTGCGAGATGTCATTGTTAAAGACAGCCTATTTAAGAAAGAAAATACCTTCTTGGGAAGGTATTTGAACCTGAAAAACAGATATGATTTCAGTACATATGACACTCAAATATTTCAATAGAAATAATTATCTTTTTGTCTGTCCTTGATTCCTACACTGCTCATTTCTATTTCCTTTTCTAAACTTGCATATACCAAGTACCTGCTGCCACCTTTCTTTCCTGCCAGGCTCTCCTAAAAACTAGACCCTTAAAGTGCAAAAAGAAAGAAGAAACCAAACAAGATCAGGTAAAAGGCATAGGCTGAAATGTGTAATGTTAACTTCTTAAACTTGCATTTAGCTTTTTAAAGTAGGTATTCTAATTTTCAGAAAGAAAATCCTATGAAACTTGTAAAGTAATCTAATGGAAGATCTGTTTGTAAATGGCATAACCTGTTTTTAAAGCAATTAAAGGACTAAAATAATGTCCATATTTCATTTTGTCTTTTAGGCAGATACACAGATTGACAGAGAACATCAGAACTTTTATGAAGCATCATTAGAATATGTTTTTAAAATTCAAGAAGTACAAGAGAAAAAGAAATTTGAATTTGTAGAACCTGTAAGTTTTGTTTTATTTTCTTTAGAATGCATGCATTTAAAGCTGAAAATTGAATTTAAAATATCTTTTTTTTTGCTCCCTTTTAAAGTTTTGAATGCAGGTTCTTTGTATATAGACAGACATTAAGATCTTGGCTTGGGCACTTCCCATGTTTATTAAAGGATTATGTAAGAGCGTAGTATCTACTGTCAAGTGAAATGTCTGATGACTTTAAGTGTGCGTAACAGTTTAATGGGACATCATGTAATGTTGTGTCTGTGCAGCACATAATCGATGTTTCCTAATACCATGATTTAATGGCTTAAACTTTGAGCCAGTTTTTAAATTTAAATATTTTATGTAGGCAGTGTACACAGACATTGTTCTGAGTTACACATGAAGTAAAGTGAAAAATCAATTTTTCTGTAGGATAGGTAAGTTTATTTTTTGTTGGTGGAGTCATCTGTCTTTAGTTTACTTTGCAAATAAAGGAAAGCATATGTTGACATGCCATTAAAGAGTAAGATAAAGTTGTGTTTCAATGTCCGTATTTAAGTTTGGGATTTCCTTCTGTGTTTCCATCCCCCACTCCTAACTCTTCTGGGTCAGTCAGTACCAAAAGCAGCTTCAGTATGTGATACAGACATATTTCTGTGGCCTAGTAGCAGTATTACTACTGTTCATGTCATACAGACAGGACTAGCTTGCCAGGTGCCTGATACAGCTAGTACCTATAGCCCTTGACAGAGAACTTCCAATGCCATGTGTCCCTTCCTATTAAGCACACTGAGCACAGCAGAGCACTGCTTGTCAGAGAGGAACATGATGAGTGTAACTTTCTCTCCACACCATCTCCCAGCTTCCTTGTAACTACTGAAGCAGCACTCTTGACTGTGAAAGGGGTTGAATTACATCTCTAACACCCTGTGTCACCAAGAAGAGCTTCTCAGATACCTTCTTTCCACGAGATGACAGTGTATTGTATAGTGAAAGTTTGACATTGATGCAAACTAATGAACCTGGATTCAGCAAGCAGTACTTACAGAAATCCTATCTTTATGGCATATAGCTGCCAAATCTTGGAGACTAAAACTTTACTCGCATTCCTAAATAAGAACATTTTTCTACCTGTCACAGATTAATCCAGAGTGTGTGTCTCTGTCTCCTTCTGCAAAACACTCACATCCTGGAAAAATCTAGCAATCGTGACCTAGCTCTGACCCTAGTAGAGAAGACTCTATGCTCCTTTAATGTAACAGAAACTTTCTGTATTGAAAAGACCTTGTACATTGGAAAATACTGTGCAACTGTGCATAGTTAAAATAGGTAAAATTTACTTTTGAATGTATCTGTTTCCATGCTGTCTCACATCAGTAGGCGTTCAGCCCAGTATGACATACTTGATGTTCCAGGGAAAGGTACAGGAAATACTCTTGTGACGGGGTAATGATAGCCCTTGCAGGTAATGTCTTCTGACTTTGGGTGTGAATTTATTTATAATCAGTCTGGATATAGATGGAGATTAAATTATAACATCAGTTGCAAAATTTTGAATCTTCAGAATTCTTAATTTTTGTTTGTAATCTGTTGCATACAACATGCTGAAATAAAAGCATTTGCGAAAACACATAAGGCTAAAAATGCCTTATGCAAAAAAATAAAAGTACTAATCAGCAATACCATGAGATTAAAAAAAGCCAAACTAAACAAACCAAAAAAACCCAGACTTCAAAAAAGGCTTTCTGCAATTCATGTTTGTGTAAGTGATGTTGGAAGTATGAGCATGTGCTCCTAGATGAAACGTCTAGATAAGGACAAAGCCTAACACTTTAAAATCAGGTATCAAAAGAATTGTCTTATTATGAATTTTCCTCTGTGTGCTCTGTGAAGGTGTGCATGGCAGAAGATTCCTGGTCATCTGTCTGCATGGACATGCCTCCTCAGGAGCTCTGATGGTTGTGGGTTATTCTAGTGTATGTGCTGCCTGTGCCTCTGATTTATCAGCACAGTGTCACGTCTTCTTATAATTCTCAGTCTGACATCTTGCTAACAGACTCAGTGGAGGAGAGTTTAACAAAATAAATCTGTTAGTGCAGTGAAGGAGGAAACTGTGATGCCCATGTGAAAGAAGAATAAGTTTGCGACATGGGAATAGAACTGGAAAGCAAATGATTTGTTGAACATCCTTTCAAGACCTTCAGTTTTTCTATGCCAAAGGATAAAGAAAATCTGAGAACCAGAGTGGGAGAAGTAACCTATCAAAAATTGCCAGGTGGGTTACAGCTAGGGCAGTAGAAGTTGGTAAAAGTGGAGTATGTTCTTTCCTGGAGGAGAGTGGGGAAAGATTTTAGGGTACAGATGCTAATGACTCATACAGTGAGTAGAAGACTGTAGTATTTAGAGTAGACTTTTGCAGCTGCTTCTCACGCCCTGGGTTTCTCTTTGTTCTCTGCATCTTGATCAAAGTGGTTGCTAATGTGTAGTGTGAGTAACTGACACATTCCTATTTGTGATCCTCCTAGATCTTGATTTTTTCCAAGAAAAGAAGACAACTGAGGTTTTCCTACAGATCATGAATTTAAACTTTTTCTGAGGGACAAATTAGTGTTCAAATTTACAGCAAGATAAACAATAAAGCAAAATAAGTGACAATAATCTGTCTTGCTAGCTTTTCTTTTGTGATCCCAAAGAAGCTAGTCCAAGCCAACAGTGCTTTCTGAGGTTTTTACGCTTGTTAAAATACTGCAAACACCTTCCTAAAGTTCTGCTTTGTCCTGTGGTGATGCCAGGACTTCCTTGTCCTGTAGAAATCAGGGCACAAAGTTCATAAGCAGTAAACTATCTGAAATGTGAGGGGTGGTCTGTTAAATGTTTATTTAAAGAGAAGAAAAAAAGAACAGCCAACCAAAAAACGCTGCCTGTAATTGCATGCATTTCCATGAGACTTCACAGTGGCCATTAAATTTGAATTTCCCTTTCTTGCATTTTCTACATTATTAACTATGTTCACTTTAATCTGAAGAAAAAGTGCTATCTGCTTATAAATAAAAAGAAAACAGGGAGACAGGGACTTCTGGCTGATGTGCTGCAGGCCAAAGGTTAAATTCCTTCCCTATCCGAAACCTAAGTACAGTCTTCTTCCTGTGAGAATGAAACGACCAGGCAGTCTTGAGGTCAGCAGCTCTACATAAAAATAAATAAAGTCTCAATAAGTAGTTGGGTTTTGTTTCGGATTCTGTGTTGAAATCCTCATGGCTCTGGTGTGGTGAGTAGCTTTGTATTCTGGAGTTCAGACCTCACTCTTTACTGATGTGACTGAATAGATACTCAGAATGAGAAAACTATAAGGCACTTTTTAAAATGAAAAATTGTTGATATGAAAGCATCAGGCATTGTTTGTGATGTTTGATGAAATAAATTACCTCCTTATGTGTGAATACCACCTCGAAATACATTCTGAAAATTTTCTTTGAAAGGAAAAGGGGCAGGTTTTCTAGTCTTGTTTTTAATATTATTTTTATACTATTTCATATTAATTTCCTTTAAATTATGAGCCTGCCTTTAGCAAGAGTGCCACTTCTAATGCCAACAACAAGAAAAACCCACTATGAGCATAAGCCTAGGACAAAAGACCCTGACTTTTAAATCTCTTCCATACAATGCTCTGGCTGTACCTGTCCTGATGGATGTGATTATGGAGATGCCTTAGCAACACAGGCCCATTGGGTACAGGGCGTTTTCTGATCCCTGTTTTTCCACTGCTAGTGACACATACGTTGAAGTGAATACCATCCTCAGTGTCATGTTTCAACACAGAACTTAAACACACTGATCTAGGACTTGCATAATGCTTTTCTTTTATTCCTATTTTCCTAAGTGCTTAGAGAGTGTTTAACCAGGAAAACCTCAAGGCCAGATCCTCTGCAATGCACAACTGACAGAATACCTGAGAAGTACTTTAAATAAAATTAATTCAGATTTTTCTCAGGGTTTTGGGGTTTTTTTTTAGCTGCTGTTGTATTTTTGCTTTCTGATAAATTCAGCTTTGCTGCCATCTTGTGTTAAATATTTTCCTTGGTATTTCTCAGTGTATTCTATAAAAGTGTTTTGTATGATGTAAAATGTTTTTCTTCAAGTATTGGAGCTGAAATGTATACAGTTTATTCTCCTGAAATGCTCTTTAAACTGATCTTTGAAATTTAGGCATAAGCTGACATACTGAAAGCTTGTCCCACTAGTTCTTTATTGTAATTTTGGTGTGCTTTAGTGTCGGGATCTGGCTGCAGTTTTGCTAAGTGTTACTCCTGCAGTATTTCTTCAGCTGAAAAGGGTGGGTTTAGCAGCAGGCTCCTGCTTACAGGTTATGTTAATCCACACATCCTTTTGATTGGGCCAAGTCAGAGTGAGCACAGGAGTAGTTGTGCTGCAGCATCTGAAGGAGCTGTAGCTGGGGACTCTGATGAGTAACTGAATCTAGAGTGAGCACAGGCTTCACATAACTGGAGCCAAAGCAGAGCTTTGGTTAAAATTTGCTTATTTTATACTTTATTCATTAAAAGGAAGATTAATTTTCTTTCTTTTCCTTTAAGTAGTACTTTCCAGAATTATAGAAATTTAGAATTATAGTCTAGAATTATAGAAAATTATAGAACTCTTTCTGTCTATTTGCACAATTGGATGTTTTTACGACAAACTGTTGTATTTGGACCTTCCTCAGAAACACTTGAATAATCAGTAAGAGATTTCAGGGTCCAGTCCTTAGCTAATGATTTCAGCTGGACAGATGAATCATGTTAAACTGGGATGATTTATACAAGATGTGGAGCCCTCCACTTGAGACTGCATTGCCTTCATTGCTTGATGGTAGAATATGGTTCAGGAATTCACATCCACTGTAGAGGCCCACACAAAAACTTGCTTTTATGTCCAAGGATCTTCTCAGTTCTTCAGGCTCCGTGACTGGCTTACTGGGCAGCCTGGGATTCTGGGCACCATCTTTGCCTGAGGCCAGGGTTTCATCTGATCCTACAATACCAATAAAAAACCAAGGGCAGAATCCTTCTCCCAGCCATACTTTGTATTTGTGCTCGCACTGATGATCTGTTCACCTCCAACTGCTTTAACTTACTAATGCAGCAAAAGAGCTCTCAGCAGTTTCTTAGAAAGTAATAGGGAAGAGAAGGCAGAACAATTTAGCTACAATTCTTCAAGTAGGGCTGAGAGGAAATGTAAAGAAAATATAAGTGCAGTAAAAACTACACCTTTACGGCGTTCCACTTCCAGTAATCGATGGTATTGGTAACACAAAGCAAGCACATTAAATATGAATGATGACATTTTTGTTGCCTGAATCTAGACTACTTCAGTAGTCAATGAAGAGAGATAAATGTTTCCACTGAATCATTCTGAAAAAGGGAAAAGAATTATGCTCTGGAATACATATGGTTCTTTAATGAGTTAGGAGACAGCTTGGACAGCCAGCTACTTAGCCCAGATGATAATGGTGTAATATACTAAGGCAAATCTTTTTTATTGTTAGAACTTATGTTACTGTAAATGCAAATTTATCTCTTTTTTTGTTTGTTTTCTTTACTCTTTTTTTGTAAGCTAAATTAGATATACAAAGAGAGCAGTCCATGATAAGAAATTAAATGCTTGGTATTTAACAGCAGGTAGGATGACTTAAAGCGATGTCAAAACACTTTTCAAATTTAAAGCAGAATAAGTTAGAAGGCTTTTAAAACTAAGAGATGGCAGGAATGCATTAATTCAAGAGCTAAATCTGGTTGTACCTTTTACTACTTGAACATTGTTTTAAATCAGACTTCAAAAAGGACTTTTCAACTGGATATATACAGACTACGGTGCTTCTGTGGGAGTCAATCACAGACATACCAAATAGAGTTTGCATTTTGTTCAGAGCAGGAAGAAATTGTCTGGGTTTCTTGTGTTGTGCTAACCTATCCAAAACATACTTTCTAGTCTCATTTGTGGAAAACAGGTCATAGCCCAGGCAATTACTATGAAGAAAGTGAAAAAATATTTTGAAGAAAAAACACTTCAGCTCTGAAATTTTAAACTTGGAAAATGCATGCCAGCAAAGACTCCAGCTGAAATACTGGATAAAATTACTAGGACAGTGAATTAAATTATGGAAATTACAACTTCATGACGCAAAAGCATGTGTAACATTTCTCTTTCTTAAGGTCTCACCATGGATTCCTTCTCAGCAAAACCTTGCCTTTGAGCGTAAAAGCACAGAGTGTTCCAGGAGTTAAAAATGTATAATGCTTCTCAATTTTACCTTTTCAGCTCTTGGCGTTTCTTCAAGGACTATTTACATTTTACCATGAAGGATATGAACTGGCTCAGGAGTTTGCACCATACAAGCAGCAACTGCAGTTCAACTTGCAGAATGTAAGGACGATTTGTATTTTACATAATTCAACTTTTTAATTTGCTAATTTCAGGATATTAAAGTAGACTTACAGTGCTTCATTGAAACTCTAAATCTTGCAATGTTTTAGTAAGGTGAGATCAAATTCATATATGAATAGGTAAAATTATTTTTGTAACATTAATATAATTAAGATTCCTGACAACAAATAACTTTGGATAGTTAATTTGTGATTTCCAGATCAACACTTTGGGAGCAAGAACAAGAAAAACGGGGCAGCAGCCAAGTTTTTATTAGAAAACACAGTGGTCCAGATAGATTTTAAGCTTGTATAAAAGCTTTCTTGAGAGTGAGGCCTGTCTTCTGGACTAAGTGGAGGTACCAAAAATGCTCCAGCTGGTATGGGATGATACAGTTTGTCCTGCTGTCTGCTAACTTCCCACTGTATATAAAGTATACTTGGGAAGCCATTCTCTGGCTGTTCTCTGTACCATTAAAGAGTAAGTGGGACTTTCTTCCATGGTGAGCAACTCTCATGAGCATTAAGTTTCACCAGAAGAAAGGATCTCTTTTTTGTGTAGAGAGTTGCTCTCAACTGAGCAGACGGATCTTGTGCTGTAGATTGGTGTGGATTTGGTAGTCAGAGCCATACGTGATCCCATTTTGGTCACCAACTGCCCAAAAATTTCATAGTTATCAAAGATGACTAAAATGCTTTTAATCAATATACTTTTCCACTCATCATAACTGCTGTATGCAAGTGTATATTTATTTCACTGTGTAATCCAGATATTACTCCTCCAAGGACAAACAAGTAAGTAGGTACAAAATACCTTCACACACTTTGCTTTTAAGTGAAGTTTACGCACTCTTTGCTTGTACGGTAAAAAGTGAAGTTCAACATGTCAGCATTGGGCAAGTCTCACATTTTTCCTGACAAGTAACATCAAAGTCCAGAGCTAAATTTTTAAGAGATTTAAGTCCATTTCATTCTTTCAAGAAAAGACACATCTGGACAATTTTTTGTTGCTCCATCTTCCCTTTTACATCTCTTGTTCATATATAGGTATAGATCTCATTTTAAATGCTGCTTGAGGAAATAAGGCTGAACTTCCTAGATGATTAACCTTTTCCTTTTGGATCAAAATGCAAATGGTCTCTGTCTGTAAAGCCCCTTGTCTTTTCAAATTTTGTGTTTTCTACTTTGTTTGCTACTGAGACGCTTTCAGATAAAGACACAAGGGGTCAGTGTTGTTGCACAGCAGTTTCACTGAAAGGGTGAAAAATGTGCTTCAGTCCAGAGATTTGCTTATTTTAATACAGCAAGTTCTGAGAGGAGCATGAGCTCCCAGCACAGACCAAAACTGGCGTTATAAGTAATCATATGTTTCTTCTATGCATGTCTCTACAGAAGCAGAATTATTAAAGGATTTTTTTTTCAATTTTAATTAAGAAATAGTTTAATGTTTTCTAAATATTATATCAGCACAAATTGAAGTTGTAAATGGATAACAGAGGTAGAGGGAGATGTGAAGTTAGACAGAAGGATCAATGTATTATGATTTTTTTTAAATTATATATCAGAAAACATATACATGAAGATACAGTGGGGTCAGTACATCACTCACTCCTGTTACACAGCAGTATAAATTCTGGTTCCAGATCTAGATACACAACTTCCTTTTAGCCAGCTGGTTCTCTATGTACTTGTCATTCAGAGCCTCACTCAGCATGAGATTGAAGTGAAATAATTTATATAAGGTAAAGACAAATTGATGACAGGGAAAAGTGTGTTCAGCCTGTCAGTAGCTGTCAAAAGTACTCCTCTCCATTGCATTGTGTGCTCAGGTCTTGAAGAATAGTTGACCTGAACTGCTGTTTCTGCTTTAAAAATGTCCTACAGGTTAGAGCAGGAGCAGTAACACCTGTGGAAAAGTAGTAGCAGACTAACAGCTCCTAAGAGGTCACCATGTTCTAACATGACCTGTTGTTGCTTTAACTGTATCAGTTGGCCAGTGGCATACTTTGTGTGTCCATTTGGCTTTGGTTTCTGTAATTTGATTCAACGACCTGGCTGCTTAAAAGTAGTCATTAAAAACTTAATAGACAGAGATAAGCTCTCAAAATGGGGACATTCCTTCAATGGCATGTCCTTCTTAAAGGTCTCAAAATTACCTCTCTTAAGTTTGGTCTGAACTGATACTTCTTCTGAAGGACATAATCTGAAAAGTTCCGTTTAGAATTTTACCTCCCTCTCTAATGATAGTGTTTGTCTTCAAGATCAAGATTAAGTATGTATACTCTTATATTACTGTGCAACTAACTACACAAATGGCCCATGGAAAGGGAGAGGTATTCACTGGTGTATAAAATCCTGAGAGTATCTTTCTGACTAGTCAGGATTTGAGTCCATAGATGACTTTGTAGAAACATTACAAACATCTTTATTCTTCTCTATGACCTATAGGAACAGAGTGTTCAATATCTGATATTTAATCAAAACTCTGGCACCTCACAATAATTCTCTTCTACTATCCCATGCTAGGTGCAGAGAGAAACCCTAGCCTCACTGAATTCCCTAGGAAAAGGCGTCCATTTACATGCATATAATTATTAGCAAATATGGAAAATCCACCTTATTTTATTATTTATTATCCACCTTATCCACCAAACATAATTGTTTGCTTCAGATGCCTGGTTGCACACATGATATTTAGGACAGACACACTTCTTCCATGCTTTTGGCACAGTTCTGCCACTTCTGACCTGTTTCTTACTTCCCATATTTTTGCTGTATTGAACTGTGGTGTTTGCATAGTCCTATCAAAACCTGTTCATGACAGTGCCAGTAACCTGACTGTTCTGAGCAGCAGGACCTGTGACATTGCTGCAGATATGGATACACAGAACATCAGTCTCTTCCACGTGTGTAGAAAATGGAGCTGTCTGGATGCATTAGCCTGGCTTTAACCCAAACTAGCGTTTTCTGCACTGTATTTTAAGTGCTTGAGTGGGTCTTATTGCTTCAGGTTTAGGCCTAAGCTATCAGCAGCTTCTAGTTTAGCCAGGCTTCTGTCTGAGAATCCCAGAGTGTACAGAGAGAATGCCTGGATCTGTCTGCAAAATACTGTGTAAGCATACCTAAAGATATGAAATGACCTCCTGTCTGAGGTTAGTGACCTGCAGGAAGAGGAATGGTGCTATTCTTGGCTATGTTTTCCTTCCATTTGTGTGCTTAAGTTGAATTCTTCGTTAGTGTGTTATTTCTAGGCTTCTAGCAGTGAAGAGTATTATTCTTTATTGCTTTTTTTTTCTTTTTCCCCCATTTTATGTCTCTGGCAAATGCTTTTGTTGATCTCCAATACAGTCTCCTGGGCATTATTTGTAATTAGTTGTTCATTGTTATTTTGGTACTTGCATGAGATAATGTGGGGTTTTGTTTGTTTCCTTTTCTGGGTATTAGACTCGGAATAACTTTGAAAGCACTAGGCAGGAAGTGGAAAGACTCATGCAAAGAATGAAATCAGCCAACCAAGATTACAGACCACCAAGTCAATGGACAATGGAAGGCTATCTCTATGTGCAGGAGAAGCGTAAGTACAACAGAGAAGCTCCGTGCTGTTGTTTGCCCCAGTGGTTTACTGGTAGCAAGCTCTGCTCTGGCTGGCTGCCCTGCACCTTGCTGCAAACTCCAGAGACTCTGCTTTGGCTGCCTTCTGTTTCCTGTACTTTCCCTGCCTGAACAGGACCTTTAGTTCAGCCATCAGGAGCACCTTGTACCAGAGACCCCCTCTGATCCAACCACCTTAATGAACATGCACTTAATGGAAGTCAAAGATGTAAGAAAAGGTCATCTGAGTACCATCTTACCATAGTTAACCATGGCTAGTTTTATCCTCAGTAGCGCTGCAAGTTTTAAGAAGGCAGTCTATTTTTAATTGAGTAATAATCATAAAAGAAATCTGTGTTAAGTGGAAATTACACTGAGCCCTGCTAATGGGGGAGGGAGAAAAGGAGTGAAGCACTGGGCACATGCTGTGCTTCATTAAATAGTGAGAGGCCAACTTGACATCTTCTTACTGAAAAGAATTTTTTATTCTGGAGTAACAGTAACAGGGTCTGTAATCACAGTGTAGTGGAAAAGGTACTAGTTGTATAATTCCTTGTCATGCAAGTTTACTTGCCTACAACCATTATCCTATGGGTTCTTTTCAAATTGTGAGCAACTGGGTTAAATCTTTGCTGTTCTTGAGAGTAAATTACATATATATTTATTACCGATATGCATGGTGGTAAACATAGGTTTTTGTTAAAAAATGGCATTAGGCCATAAATTTTTTTCATTCAGATGGATCGCCAAGAGTAACAAACTTAAAGTTGCAACGCAGGTGTCTGGCTACAATTTTTTAACGAAAAAAGGTGATTTCTTAACTCATCTAAAACTGCATTGAGAGTGCTCATCCTTCTTACAATATGCTAAAAGAGATAATGAATTGCCGTCAGAGGAAAAATTGATTTAGAATAATTACAGATTCTGTTATGCTAAATGAAAATAACTTAAAATATAAGAGCAGAACAGCTAATTTCTGAGGGTACATAACCATTTGAATTTTCAGTTCCTGACTTTACTTTCTTCCAAAACACAGGCAATAGGAGAGCTTTCTCAAAGTCAGCGTAACAGACCATGTAAATTTCCACAGTTACATTTCTGGATTGCCTGACATCCAACTAACAGGACTGATGCAGTCTCTCATATAACCACCACCTTTGTGGGTACACTGAGAAGGCAAAGCCTTTGTATCTATGGTAAAACTACTAGGTTTGTTTTCAACACATTTTATTTAATTTAATTTAATAAAATTAAAAATTAATTTTTTTAACAATAAAAAAACCCCCAAACACGAACCCCTTCAGGCACTTTTTTTTTTAAAAGTCAGAGGTCTTTCATTTTGTCTTGGTTCCAGACAGGACAGGGTTAATTTTTGCAGTAGGCAGGAGCTGGGCATGACTAGGTCCTCATTCAAGACCATCTCTCATCATTTTTTGGGGATGGGGGAAGGGATCCCTTCTGGGTCCCTAAGGTGGTGGAGGGAGCGCTCAGGTATTGTCAGGTGTTTCCATGTGGTGAGCACTCACATGTGATTCATTTGCCTCTTGTACACTCTGTTATTAATGTTGTTGCTGCTGCTGTTTGTTGTCTTATTTCATTGCTGTCTCCAGTAAATTGTTCTTATCTCAACCCATGATCTTTACCCTTTATGCCTCCAGTTCTTCTCTCCAGCCCACTGCAGGGGAGAGAGGGGAAGGATGGGGGAGGAAGTGAGTGGTGCATGGTTTGACATGTTTTGGTAAGAACACTAAATTGGGGAACACCATTCCTAAACCACAACACATTTTAAAAAGAATTGATAGGTCTGTACATACTGTAGCTTGAAAAAATCACTAGCATGTTTTTCTCGGGAGTAACTCTCATTGAAGAATCTGGAGACTTGTGTTGCTCTTTGCTACAGTGAACTTCCAGAAAATATGGGAGATCTTATCTGTACTTCTAGGATGTAAAGAGAATTCTGGAAATTGTGGGAGAATTCACTCCATGTCCTCAACAGCAAAGAACACTTTATAAATACCTGTATCTAAACTGCATTAGTGTGAACCAAGTTTAAAATACCACTGAGCTTAAGCTCAAGAGGGTTCTGTGTTTAGATTCACTAAAGGTTCACAACAGTGCCCAAATAATCCAGCAGTGAAAACATCTGCATCAGAGATCCTATACTTGGAGTAGGATTAAGAGGTAGTATGATGTGACCTCTCTAGGATAAGGCATGCATCCACTTACTTGGGGATTGCTGTAGATCTCACCTATAGCTATCCAAATTGAACAAAAATGAATCCCTAAGTACAGTACAGTATACTTTGTGAACATGTGCGTGTCATTTTGTGGACATGGTCAGTTGTGCACCACTGTTACAGCCACCTCTTCCCTCCAAGGCATAAAAGGCCAATGTTTCTTGCTGAAGGCACTGTCTCTGCCACCCTGCATTTTATCCCTCATCTCTAAACCAATGTGTTTTAGAGTGCACAGTTCCTTTGCTTTTTTTCATAGAAAAAAATCTGTCAGTGTTTAACTACATAAGATTAAATCTCTCTCTGAGCTGGTGCCATTTTACCCACTCCCTTAAGGTAACCCGTAGAAGAACAGCCTTTCTATGATACTACCAAAAGCATTTATTACCTTTGACAAGAACTCTGAAAGTAAATGAAAATACAGTCTCACTTTCTGACTTCATTCAGTTTTCTGCATTTAATACCAGACTTCCAAGCTTCCCTAAGAGAAAGGATCTAATACTGAGCTGTGTTTCCCTTGGGTTGATAAAGTCACAACTGTATTTTCTAGGCAGAAAAATCCTCAGATTTTGTTCTTGGCCTGTTTCCTGCCTTTTTACCATAATAGAATGCTGTTACCCATCCAGTTGCCAAAGAAAGTCAGTCTGCTGGAGCTTTGTTGGGCAACCTTATCAAGCTGCAATATTTGAAAATTATACCTGAAAAACATGTTCAGATTAAATAATGAGTAGGCTGTATGTGGGTGCTGCTATGTTTCATTTTTCTGCTCTTATCTAATTCCAACTATAATAGTGATAAAATGACTGTTACTTTTAATACTATCTCTCTTTGCTCTAGGACCCCTTGGATTTACATGGGTAAAACATTACTGCACTTACGACAAAGGAACAAAAACTTTTACAATGAGTATAGCTGAAACAAAATCTGGTGGAAAAGTGGTGAGTTACGTGTACATGAACACATACATGAGCTGTATATTCCATCTTTTATATTAAAGCATTTAAGAACTGCTAAAAGAAAAAAATGCAAACAGCATTGATGCCATGATGATTTTTTGCCTTTTCTTTTATACTTCTGTTATACCTTTTTACAACTTCTGTATTCTTAGTGCTTTTTGCCTACATTCTTGGACTTGTTTGTCAAGCTGAGAGACTAAACATTTTAGAAGCTTCATAGGTAGAGGATAGTGTGCCCCAGACCCCAAAGTCCTCTCCAGAACACATTCTGTAAGCTAAGACAGAACCATCCAGGGGAAGGTTCCTCGAGGAGAAGGGCTCACTCGAGCCTCTCCTTGGGGAATCTTTGATAAATATGCTAATTAGTAAAACCTGTAATGTTATACCCGATCTTTTGGGGGTGTGCATTGTGGTGTGCATTGAGGTGCATTCTACCTGGATGTGCACCTAAGGATCCTTAAAATAAACACCAAGGTAAAATCCCTTTTCCCCTTCTAACCATGTTTGACTCTTAATTTTAAGACCAGGAAAAGGCATCAGCATAAGGCTGTTTTCATTGATGAAGCAGTGCACGTATTATATATATAGCATGGATAAATATTTAATATTTCTTTTAAAACATATTTAAACCACATATTAAATAACTTCTCTAATGTGGTTATTGTAAATGCATAGGAAATTTATCACATTTGCACAGAATCATAGAATGGATGAGGTTTGGAAGGGGGCTCTGGAGATCTCTAGTATAAACTCAATGCAGGGTTAACCAGAATGGGTTGGTGAGGTCTGTGTCCAGTCAGGTTTTAGATATCTCCAGGGACAGAGCCCTCTATGAGCAACCTGTTCCAGTGTTTGACCACCATAAAAAAGCTTTCTCTTAAGTTCAAATGGAATTACTTGTATTTGTGTTTGTGCCCATTGCCTCTTGCCCTTCCACTGGGCACCACTGGGAAGAATCTGACTCAGTCTTCTTTACGTCTTCCCATGAGGTATTCCCATAAGGATCAGTCACTCATATGATCCCTCTTCTCCAGGTCGAACAGTCCCAGCTCTCTCAACTTCTCCTCATATGACAGATCACAGGATCATCAAGGTTGGAGGAGACCTTCAAGAGCATCTGTCCAACCGTCAGTGTAGCACCACCATAATCACCCCTAAACCATATCCCTAAGTGCCACATCCAGGCTCTTCTTGGACACTTCCAGAGATGGTGACTCCACCACCTCCCTGGGCAACTTATTCCAATGCCTGGCCACTCTTTCAGTGAAAATTTTATTTTTAGTATCTAATCTGAGCCTCCCCTGGCACAACTTAAGGCTTCTCCCTCATGTCCTTTCACTTAAGACATGGCAGAAGAGACCACCTCACTAAAGCCTCCTTTCAGGTAGTTGTGCTCTAAGTCCTCAATGACCTTGGTAGCCTGGACTTGTCCCTAGCACATCACTGCCTCTCGTACCAGAGAGCCCAGCACTGGACACAGCATTCCAAGTGTACCTCACCAGTGCTGAATGCAGGGTGAGGATCACCTTCCTCCACTTGCAGGCAGTACCCTGCCTGATGCATCCCAGGAGGCTGGTGGTTTGCAGCAAGGTCACATTGCTGGCTCATGGTCAACTTGTTGCCTGCCAGAACCTGTAATTCCTTACCTGCCAAGCTGCTCTCCATCCTGTCAGCCTCAGCCTGTCCTGGTGCCTGGGCTTATTTCTATTCATGCTGAACAGTATTAACCTCTTGGGCATACCACTAGTGCCTGGCTGCAGCTGGACTTCTGCTGTGAGCTCAGCAGTTCAGGCAGTTCTCAGACCACCTCACCACATTGCCCCTACTTCACCTGTACTGGTCTATGAGGATGTAGTAGGATGTAGTGTCGAAAGCCTGGCTAAAGTTGAGATAAACAATATTCATTGTTCTTCCATCATGCACTGAGCCATCCATCACATTGTAGAGGGCTGTCAGGTTGATCCTGTGTGATTTTTCCTTTATTAAATTCATGCTGAATGCTTCCAGTCACCTTCTGCCCTTTAAATGTTTGGAAATGCTTTCCATGATTATTCACTTCATGACCTTCCCAGGGATAAAGGTGATGCAGACCGGCCTATAGTTCCCCATAAGATGAGAGGAAATGGCCTCAAGTTGCATTAGGGGAGGTAGGTATTACAAAAAATTTGTTCACCAAAAAGGTTGTCAACCATTGGAACAATCTGCCAGAGAAGTGGTTGAGTCACCAACCCTGGAGGTATTTAAAAGATGTGTAGATGGTTTAATTGTGACCTTTTCCAACCTAAAAGGTTCTATGATTCTATATCCTTCTCCTTGCTCTCTTTGAAGACAGGAGTGACATTTGCTTCCTCCCATTCCTCAGAATCCCCAGTTGTGTCAGCCTTGCCAATGTTACAGTGAGGTCTCACGATCACGGTGGTCAGAATTAGGAGTTGATTTTATTCTTCAGAAATCTTTTTATCTGCATATGAGAGTTGGCAGAATTATATGATCTTCATCCTAACATGCATGTAATCAAGTTATATACACAGGTGTTTTTAAGATTTGAATTTAGGGAATTTTCTGAAATATAATAATTTAAAAACAAATATATGGCAGAAAGGTATTAACTGTAGTCTTAATATACAGAACAAATATTGTATCTATTCGTAAATAATTGTAAACCCTGTGTTAAGACATGTTCTTTGGACTGTTCATGCAGTTAAATTTAAGATGAAGCCAAGGGGCATAAGCGTACTGCCTGTGCTAATTTCATTTTATTTTGTTTTGTAGAATGGCCTTGTCACAAGCTCACCAGAAATGTTCAAGCTGAAATCTTGCATCAGGAGAAAGACAGATTCAATTGACAAACGTTTCTGTTTTGATATTGAAGTATTTGAGAGGTTTGTTCCCGTTGTATTAAGAATTTGAAAATAATTGCAACCAATATATGATAATTACTCCTATAATAGGAACACATGTTTATCAGTATATTTGTATACAGGCAAACTAGGCTTTCAAGACTTAATACTTCTTTGTTCAAACCTGGTTTTCTAATTAAATTGAATACAAAGCATTTGTGTTGTCTTTACTACTTTATGTTTGCATTCAGATACAACATGGATTCTTATGGAACGTGTAGCAAAACTCACTACCCTTTTAGAAACAGATCATAAATATTTTTATAAATACTTGTTAATAAGCATATTCTGTACAAATTTCTATTGCTTTCAGAAATGTATAGTAGCACGGGGTTTTTTCTACATTTTTTTTCCACTTACTCTTGGATATTATATGAGATACATGAGAACAACTTTCCTGTATTTAAGGTATAGGTACACAGTACTTTGTGTTAGTATTTTTTCCAAGCTTGGGAATAAAGAGAAATATTGAATTAATTTCTGTGTTAAAATATGGTAGACTGACTTTTGTAGTTATTCTCTTTAAAAATATTTTATGGCTGTTAGCAAACTTTCAAAAAACAGACATGTTTTATACATAGCTCAAAATTATTCTGTTATGTCAGAAACTATCAGCTTTCTCTAACTTCTGGCTGTCTTTTATATATTCACTTCACATCACTTTCCATTCGGATTCTGGATTTGGATACTGTTTGAGAAAAATAGTAACTTCAGTGAATGTCTGTGTTTCTGACAGACCTGGAATCATCACACTACAAGCTTTTTCAGAATCCAACCGAAAACTTTGGCTTGAAGCTATGGATGGAAAGGAACCAGTAAGGATATTTTTAAATTTTCTTTTCATTTTAAAGTTTTCTGGCTCACATATTAAAAAAAGAAGCTAGTATACATGTCAGATATTCTGTTGCAATACCAGCAAGTACAGTTCTTTTCTTTGTGAGACACTAATGCAAGTACATAGTGAAGATAAGTACAAAGTAGAAAAGAAGATCTATTATTTTAAGTCTACGTTTATATATCATTATTTTATGTTAGGATATTTTAAGTAATAATAATTAAAGTAATATGATAGCATATTGTCTAATAGGATTCATGGTTCAGGTAACATATGTGAAGTGGTAGTTATTACAATGGTAAAGAACAGCCATCTTTTGGGCAGTGTGCAGTGTCATGGAGTAATAAACAATTAGTACCATCTCAAAAGGCATTGCTGACAGCAGAAAGACGTGTTGAAAGCTACTGAGAGACAGGCTTGTCTGAGTTTTCTTCCCTACTCTTAAAGTAGTCACTCGGTGAGGGTGATGTTAGACCTGTATCTGATAGGAAAAGAATGGTTGATCAGTTTTATGAAATAGATGAGTGTTTTTACATGCTTCTTGTTTGACTGAACCGGTACAGAAATTATAATCACTAGCTGTTTAGAAATGTAACCCATTTGGACTCAGTAAGTCTGATTTCTAATGCATTGGTTGCATTATGGTAGCACAGAGCTGTTAACCCAGCTGTGTGCTGCAGCAGTAAATGTCAAGAGATGGTGGAAGGCAAGGTTGGAATTTCCCTAGCAGCAGTCTAGTACATAGCATGTTGCAACTACTAACAAACATGGCAATAAAGGATGTAAAGCACAAACACTGTCCTATTGCATTGTTGTTGTTTGGTTGTTGTTTTTTTTTCTTACAGATCTACACACTGCCGGCCATAATTAGCAAGAAGGAAGAAAGTAAGCTCTTTATGCTGAGTAGCTTTATGTTTATGTAGCTAGATTTCTGTAATGTTACAGTTTCTTGATATGCATGTGGGAAAAAGAGATTATTTTATATTTTATTTCTCTTGCTGTGAAATAACTTTCTTGGATATCTAAACTTTCCCTGGCACAACTTGAGGCTATTTCCTCTTGTTCTATTGCTTGTTACTTGAGAGAAGAGGCCGACCCCCACCGTGCTGCACCTTCCTTTCATCCAATTGTAGAGAGTGATAAGGTCCCCCCTGAGCCTCCTTTTCTCCAGGCTAAACACCCCCAGCTCCCTCAGCTGCTCCTCACAGGACTTGTGCTCCAGACCCTTCCCCAGCTCCGGTGCCCTTCTCTGGACACGCTCCAGCCCCTCAATGTCTTTCTGGCAGTGAGGGGCCCAGAACTGAACACAGGATTGGAGGTGTGGCCTCAGCAGTGCCGAGTACAGGGGGATGGTCACTGCCCTGGTCCTGCTGGCCACACTATTGCTGATCCAGGCCAGGATGCCATTGGCCTTCTTGGCCACCTGGGCACACTGCTGTCTAGCGTTCATCTGCTGCCAAACAGCACTCCCAGGTCCTTTTCCACCAGGCAGTTTTGCAGCCCCTGCCCCCAGCCTGTAGCACTGCCTGGGGTTGCTGTGACCCAAAGTGCAGGACCTGGCACTTGGCCTTGTAGAGCCTCATACAATTGGCCTTGGTCCATCACATCTTTATAGTTTTAGGTGTATATGCACCTATTAGATGTACACCGAGTAACAAAACTAGTGTATTTAAGGGTACTGTGAGATTTGTAAGCATAATTGTATTAACACTGTATTAACACATTGGTTATTAACATCATATTATATTAACATAAAGATGTAAAAATAATTTAAATAATATGTCTCTGAGAAAGAGATTTGTAAAATTTGGATATGCATCTTCATTGGAGGTATATTTGAGACTCTGAAAATCTGAAATTTAAGCCACTATATCTGTTCTTTTGTATGATGGCATTTATTTTAATGCGAACAAATAACAATTAATAATGCTGTTAATTAAAGTATGCTGTTTAAAGATCTTTATTTAGGTAGTTAGAACAGTGGGCATTGAAGATGCAACATTAATGAGAAATACGTTCATTTGAAATAAGATGACTAACTAAACTCAATAACAAGGATTGTTTTCTTACATTACCATTTTATGAGTGATTATGTGCATATGCAAGGAACAAAGAATATTATTGGGTTAAAACCAATGGATATATTCTAGTCATAATGTAGGTCCTGGACTCTTAAATGCATTTTGCTCAGCAGCTTCCAACTGTATTTTTAGAGAGGCTGCTGATTGCTGAGAAAGACAGTAGAATATTAAGCTTCTAATGGTACAGAATGACCATAAAGTTGGGTTGTGAATGCTAAGGATATATGTACAAAGACCCTATTATACAACAAATATCATAATGTTATGGATAACCGTGTATCAGCCCTCCTTGACTAGTGTGTGAATGTAGTTAAACAGAAGATTTTGTATATTGATGTTGGAAAGTAATTACCCTTTTTTTTTATAGTGTTCTTAAATGAAGCAGGTTTCAACTTCGTGAGGAAATGTATTCATGCTGTAGAAACAAGAGGTGTGTATTAAATCAGAAATAAGGTATTAGATTGCTATGACTTTTTTTTCTAAAATACTGCTTTTTTAATTCTACATGTTTTACATCTGTGCTTTGAAGGGCATCCATCATTTGGGTTGGACTTTTCACATTTTATCTATGTACTTTACACTCAAAATTGTTGTTTCCAGTTCCAACAACAATTCTTAACATATAATTTAAGTGAGGTTTTTAAACTTTTTCTGTAATTTCTTGTTGATTAGACAGCTTAATATACAATTGCACACATTTTTAGTCTTTAATTTGTGTGCACTGACTTGTCTTTTCCTGTGATACAACTGTAGGGAGTCTCAGCTCCCAACTTTGGTTTCAGATGTGAAATCTGAAGACCCAAAAGTGACATCAGCATTCTCTGCTGCTACAGCTGATTTTTTGCAGAGTATAACTCCTATCATTTTATTCACTCATGTTGTACATTGGTTTTGAGGTTTTTTAAATATTTAGTAACATTTAATGTTTAGCAATGCTCATTTTTGATAGTGGGAATGTAAAAAAAGGGAGGAATAATCACTCTCCTGATAAGGTGGTATCTTACAACTCACAGTAAGTTTTAAATGGAGAGTTATGGCTGTATCATCTCCCAGACAATAAGATAGCCTTTTCTTGAACTTTCAGTGTGCAGATCTCTTCTAATCCAAAAGTGGTCTCTCTGTGCAACTTTGAGCTCAACATGAACCCCATTTCTCAGCCAACAATGTTACCATTGTTGAATCACTGCTGACTCAGAGCTTGCATTATTTTCTGGGGCAGAGAGGGTTTCAAAACAAAATACCTAGGTTAGCAAAGTGAGATCAGATTTAGGAATGCAGTTTTCAAAGGAAAAGTAGACAATTTTTAAATGGTAAGGCTTGAAGTGGGGAGAATGGAGGACATTTAAGTCCTGCTGATTTTAAAAAGCGGTTAAAAATAATAAAATAATCATGACTGAAATAATCAAATACTGTATTCTGAATGTCACTCTTGAAACATTATTTGTTATTATTATCTGTGCTATTAAAAAAGGCCTGGCAATTTTAACTGGCAACACAAATTCTCAACTGATGTGTTAAAACAGTATACAATATATATTTTTATTTTCAAATAAATGACAATCACATCTTATTTGAAAGGGATGATGGTCTAAGCAAACATAGATGCATAGTAATTCCACTGACATCTAGGCAATATAAACCTGTTGGTGTGTAATGTGTTTTAAGACTGCTTTTGGGTCTTATTTTACACTTTTTCTAGCCATCACCTTGTTGTTTGCTAATATGGGTCATTTCCATGCAGAAGGGTTCTGTTAATGTAAAATTATGCATAATGTATAGTATGGTGTGGACTCAGTGGAATGAATTTTTTTAATATCCCACAAGAGAGTGCAGTAGGGTAAAGCAGTACTTAACAATGTAATAGTACAGTCTTCCATAAATACATTTAGATGTTTTGAAAACATATACCAAGGAAGCATCAGCATGTATTGAAATAACCATATTTTCATTATTTGCATTATTTGCATTATTTTCATTTACTTGTTTTCCCAATGTAGGTATTACAATCCTGGGGCTGTACAGAATAGGTGGTGTAAATTCCAAGGTGCAAAAGCTGATGAATACCATATTTTGTAAGTATCTCAAGTGAACTTTTGTCAGTGTGCAGTGTGTGCTGTGGTCCCTTTTGCCTTAACTGCTGTGCTCAGAAGAGTGTGTCATAATATTCACAGTTTTGTGTGTGCACTTACTGCCACTAAATTGAGTTTTCACTCTTAAAATGAGTGATTCATCTGTAGTTGGTTGTGTGCATTAGTATTCACTTTTGCGTGTTACACATGAGCAAATTACTAATAAAAATGCTTTTCTTCTGGCTTTGAAGTTCTATTTATTAATACGTATTTGGCTTGTTCCAGAAGTTCTCCAAAGCTTAGTTCCATAACACATCATGGCTCAGCTTAATAGACACTCATTCCAGTCTTCCACTTTTCTTGCTAATTGAGCTCTCTGATGCCTGTGTTTGCATGTCTAAGACAAATGCATTAGTAATTCTCTGTGGATTTGGGCTTACTTAACCCTTTGATACAGTGCATATAGTTAATGTTTACAGTTACTAACCATGAGCACTGAATTTATTTTTATTAGTACTTTGGCAGAGATGAAAAAATTTAAATTGATCAGATTGGTGATTAGTCTAGCTAATAAATAATCAGTTGAGCTAAATGGCTGATCTAGTAGCTTTTGTTTTGCTAATTTTCTGGTTAATGTGTTAGTCAAACTGTAACAAAATCCTAATTCAAATTTCTACCAGCCCCTAAATCTCCTCCTGATATGGATATTGATATGGAACTTTGGGACAATAAAACAATAACAAGTGGACTAAAAAACTACCTCAGGTAAGTATGATCCCACACAGTCTCAGTATTCCTTTTCTGGCCCAATAATCTTTGGCTTGTTAATATCATATTACATTTCTTGTATCCATTGCTATGGTAATAATTGAGTATTTTATTATCCTGCTTAATATTCCCATGATTATGTATAATAATACATACCTTTTACCTTTTTAAGCTAATCCTGCCTTATATAGCTCTAAATTCAATTAATTGCATGTTTTTATTTAAATTTTTTGTGTTAACCACAAAGCATGTTGTGCTCAGTGTTTTGTTTGCAAATCCATTAAGTTGTATGCCATAAGATTTCATGACATTATGGTTGAATAAAAATCCCAGCAAAAGCATGGGTTTTTATCTTATGCTCTTAATATCTTCACAAATAAAACATCCCTCCTGTCATTTTTGCTGATAAGAGACGGAATATTCAGAAATTATGGTACTTCTGAGATTACACTTTTGGATTGCAATATATAATGTTCAAAAGAGACATAATAAAAAGCGTCCAGCCCAGATGGTGGGTGTTCTGTGCCTTCTAAAAATCTGGATTTCCTAAACAATTCACTAACAAAGAGCAGCATCAGAAATCCCTATTAACCTGGAAAACATGCCTAGAGTTTATAGCAGAATGCTCATGTACATTTCATTGAAAAGACTGGCTTTGATTGAAGAAATTTATAATGTATCTTCAGAAGCACAAGTCATTGTAGCTACTGTGTGTGTGAAATTAGGACATGAGCTAGCAAGCAGTAGCTGTTTGTAAGGCAACTCACAGTCTGCCTTTCAGAGAATGACTCTTTTAAGATCTCTCAGATCAGAATTTCAGTCCCAAATTTCATTGTATTTTTGACTTTCTTGGGCAAAAGGTTGTTTCTGCAGCGCACTATACCATGTCTGCAGCTGTATTTATTCCTGTCCTACAATATGTAAGACAGGAAACATTAAGGCTCTGTGCTGAAGTAACATTTCCTTATTAACTTACATGGTGACACCAGATTAAACTGATTTTCAGACTGTGTACATGACTGAGTTGTATGCTACTTGTTATCAGTCATCACTGAATTGGATTTCCTAGGACCAGTAGAATATTGTGCAGATGTTGAGGGCTGTCATAATCACACTCATAAAACTTAGATTTTGATTCTGTTTTAAATATCCTTTTTGGTTTTTTTACACCCAGATGTCTTTCAGAACCACTGATGACTTTCAAGCTGCACAAAGATTTCATTGTTGCTGTTAGTAAGTAAAAAGTAAAATGATAAATACACTTTCATGAAAGTAATATTGTTTCTCACCTCTAATCTCCTCAGTCACTATCTTTACTTTTCTCCTTGCTCTAATATGCAGCGGTACAGCCCTCAAAACAGAGAAGTCACACTAGATGAAGCTATTCAGTGGTTTGTTTTCATCTTTTTAGTGGTTCTGTGTGACTGCCTTCTGCATGAAGTTTTGAACCCTCATTTAGATGTTTGCTCGTTTATATAGGCTGATAATTCTTTTGTAACATTCACCCCTCTCATCCAGGGACCTTTATTTTCCTAGCTTGCCTTGAGAAATCAGAAAGGGCAAAAATGAGCTCCTTTCACAAATGGAGTAACTGGATACAAAGGTAGCACAGATTGTTTTTCTAATGACTTCAGTTTCGAATTTGAATGTATTTCTCTGTTTTCTCTTGTCTTGATAAGAACAAAAGACACTAAATAATTTTAGCTATTTTAATCTATATTTCTTAGATTAAATCTTAGACTCCACTGAAGTGACACATTGGGTCAATATTGCCATTAATTTGTTGGCTCCAGTATTGATAGGAATTGCTTTAGGCGATACGTGAAATACCGATTTCACAGTCTAATAAATATAATCAAATTTTCCTGATGATTTGAAAGCTGATTTTGTTTGGCTTCTCTTAATGCATGTTTGTGTTCGCATACAGGCACTGATGCCATTAGTTGTCACTTCTTAGCACATGTTCTGATTTATCAACAATTTGGTTTCTGTTCAATAGAGTCAGATGATCAGAACTACAGAGTTGAGGCGGTGCATGCGCTTGTGCATAAATTACCAGAGAAGAACAGAGAGATGCTGGACATCCTTATTAAGCACTTGGTCAAGTAATTATTTTATTATTTTTCTCTTTGATATCGTTGTAAGATATCATTTCTGTTTTAAATTTGTCAGTGTTGCTTAATCCATTCTCTGTGTTGAAACAATGACACTTGAAATTACATTTGATTTCTAAAATGCTGTTCAACTTAACTGGAATAATATTCTCTGTAGAAACAAAATAAAAACATCATGAAGTGTCACCAAGATGGCCAACTAGGTTTATAAAATAAACCTAGTCAATGTTTTCATTCATGTTCTTACTACAGGGATTTGTAAACCAAATAAATTTAAGAAACATCTAAAACTGTGCCAAGATTGATGGAAAACGCTGGTTTGAATCTGTATCAAAGTTCCAGAGTGTTTCAGGAATGAGATAGATTAGAAATGAGACAGACTGAGATAGACAATACGATAATTCTTGTTCTTCATGTTTGATATTCTTTTTCTCTCTAACAAGTCTGAAGTGTTGTATCGCTCAAAAGCACTAATTTTAAGTACTATTATTAATATTTTTGATATCTATATAGATACCCAACTTTTGAATCTCCCTTAATATTACCTTGATTTTTAATTGTTAGATGGAAAAGATTTGGCATTTCTTTAAATTGGTAACCTTTTGTCTTTACAGAATTACACTTGGCATGTGCTGGGAGATAAAAAAATACAAGTTTTTATTCTCTTATGTCTCTCTGTATCACTAGTTGTGATTACATACTGTTACTGCATTGTACTTCATCCTGTTTCTGCATCAAATGTTATTTGTATAAGTTTCTGTACGTCTTTGGTTAGTTTTCACTAGTATTTGCTGAATACTTTTTAATATGTATTATTCCTTCTGATTTAGGATGCTGTATACTTTTTAGTACATTTATCAGTCATCTGGGAATGTGAATAGTGAAACAGTAGTTGTTCAGATAATGCTCACGTGACTAAGACGTGGAAGACATGAGAGGACTCCTTGTGGTTTTCATTCAATTCACTATGTCCCAGCTGTTTTGCTTTTCTCATCACAGCTTGATAAGGCTGCAATAAGCTGTCTACAGTAGGGCCTAGTACAGTTTTGCTTCCTATTATAGAAATGAGAACTTTGAAAATTTCTTTAGCCCATTATGTCATTAGCACCTGGAGAACTAACATTATAGCAAGCTGCTGTAAATGCTTTCGTTGCAAAACCTGATTAGGCAGACCTTGCCTCTCGTTATCCTTGGGCTGACACAGAGAACCAGATGGAAAAAAGTTTCGTAAGTTTCTTTACTCAGAGAAGTGTTTAATTAACTAAAAAATACAATACCTACTCCCTTGTAACCCTCAAGCAAGTGAAAGCATTTAGTGAAGGATTAACAATTTTGTAAAAGCTGCTGGTCTGGAAGCCCCAATATTAGAGAGGTAGAAGCATAGGAGAACTGACTTATTTGTCAGTGGAATTACTGTAAGGCAAGCATTACTTTCATGACCTCTTTTCCTGGCCTCCCTATTCTCAGTGTGATCTCAGATGCAATTCCAAAGAAAAGCATACCTGTAGTATTCCCTTCTTTAATTGTTCTCTTTAACTCTTGCTTTTCTCATCTTTGTTATGATTCTCATTTCATATAGATAAAATCTTAGTTTTACACTGAGTGCCTTCAGTACTTTTCTTTCCAACATTCAATTCAGCCCTTCTAATTTCCATATAATTTGCCAGCTGTTGTTTATGCTAGCAATTCTAATGAGACTGAATTTAAAATTAGTCTTGAGTGTATTAGCCATCTTCCTCCCTCATCTTTTTCCTACCACTGTGTGGAGATTTTTCAAGGAACAAATAAATGGCAAGTAAAGTGCCTAATTTTATGAAAATGGGAAAACTTGGGGGGAAAAAAAAATCCAACCTCCTGTTTTCTTCATTCTTTTGTTGAAAATCCAATTTCAAAGTGCTTATTCCTTTCCCTGTATTTCTTTTAGCTATTCAGTTCCTTTATAAATGCTTTTGCAGAAAAGTGAAAATATTGTAGCTCTGGGTTATAAAATAAGGATAATATTATTTTTTCTTGGTTTAACTCATAGGGTCTTTACATCTTTTCCTAGCCTGTGTTCCTGTGTAAATTTAAATAGGATCTAGATGATGTAGGATGTAGATCATACTACAAACAAACAAACAAAACTGGCAAATCCTGAAAAGCACCCTGCAGAGAGGTGATACTGCATGGATACATAGTAGCTAGGCAAACATGGCAAGTTTGGTGTTACTTTCACGAGGGTAACTCATTTTTTGGTTTTTAAACACACCTAGTCAAATTATGTCTCCTCTAAAGAATGAATCATTCTTTGGTATGATTTAACAACACAGTACTTTTCTGTGGTAGGTAGTTGGGAGTCTGCAGTCTGGCAGTATCACAAATTTGCTGGTGATACATCAAAGAAAGAGATTTTGAGGAGAAAGCAATAGCACCTCAGTGAATGCCCTACAGCTACCTGAAATGCACGATTACCTTAGCTTGTGTCTGTGCTGTAGCTCAGCACCAGTAGAGTAGGTATGGGGAAAGTGGCTATCAAAGTGATCCATTTACAGCCCTGGGTTCTTTCGCTTTTGCAAGAAATCAAGCCTTTGAAATACTTTGTAGAAAGCCCTTTCTGGTTGCAGTGTTATTAAATTCACCATTTCTTTTATTAACCAAGCTACCAAATTCGTAACCAAGGAAACCTAAACACCAGACAAACACTACCTTCTCTCTTACGCTGTAAGATTTTAATGTTTGTGTAACAGACCTCTACGGTTACCGTGCAGAGTAACATTGCAAAGGGAGAGGTTTTTTAAGTTTTTTCTAGCATATCTAGGGCTGAGTTATTCAACATTCCAGTTTCATTTAAATACTAGTGGACTTCCCAAAAGACCCTTAGTCATCTAAGATAAACATAAGGTCTGTTTCAGAAAAAGATTAAGCTAAAAATGTGTTTTAACAAAAGAGTCATTTTCATGATACGGCTTCCAAGTAATGATCTCTGCCAGGGTGTCTGTCTGAAGTAACATTTTGCGAAGTTTTGGGTTAACTTATTGAAGCAGTATAAGAAACTTGTAAGAAGACTGGCATTTGTTTTCCTGCAGTTTATAATCATGCTGCCTCTTACACAAAACCCTTTCCTATACTTCTCCTGCTTCTTGATGTAAATGGGGTGCTAAAATCTTCCTGTCCCAAATATGATGGGAATGTTTTATAGATTTTACTAATTCTTAATTTTAAAAGGTTCAAGAGTTACTTTAATTGTGTAGGAAATGGCTAAAAATGCTCAGCTTGACCATGGTAGCAGATGGCAGTGAGACGGAAGAGGAAAATGTAAACCAGTGCCTAAGTCCCATTTGGTAACAGACTCAATAAAATTAGGCATTAAGGTGATGTTAAAATCTTATTTTGGCATAATATTCATCAGACATGAGGCAATAGGACAGCTGTGACTGGGGAATCACTGGCAGTTGTTTCAAAGGATCTGTTTTGATACAGTTTTTATTTGGCAAATCTTAGTAGTAAGGAGAGGAAAGGGGTGTTGAGTATTACTGATTGAGATTTAACTATCTGATAAATTATTGGGAAAACCTAGCTTTTAAATTCTACTTTAGAAAAAAAAAGCAGAAAAGGTAAAGTAAGTGATAACAGAATATACAGAAGTAAAAGGTTAATATATTTTAGAGCTAGATGTCATTATGATCATCTAATGTTATATATTGTATAGAAACAATTTCACTGAATCCATTGATCCTGTGTTTATTATTATTATTATTATTATTGACAAAGAGATCCTTTTGAAAATTAAATGTTTTCAGTAACTAAGCTTCATTGCTTTACATGAAAACTAAGGTTTGTGGTTGACCTCTGTTACTGTACAGCATTTTCAATCAATCCAGTCAAAAGTATTTAAGGTCCTGTGTAATCGTTGGAGAGAGATAGGTGCTTGCCCTAAGACTTCTGAGCTTTAGGTGGTCTGAATCTCTCTGTGTAGAACTCCAAATACAGTTGCTTTTCCCTGTCACGTATATCAGGAACCAAAATACTACTCTAGGAAGACATACTCATTATCCATGAAGTTAATGCAGGATAAGAGCCTTAATGGAAATCTAGTAGTTGTACTACATTGTATTTGAACTCTAGTGAAAGTGAAAGTTTTAAAAACTTATTTAAAAGGGAGGCATGAACTTGGGATCTTGTAAAAGTAGTAGTCTTAGCAAGTTTTTGCCTGTTAAAATTGTAGTTTAGCACAGCAATTAAATTGCATACTGTTTGTGTTCATTTAAAGGGTATCATTGCACAGTCAGCAAAATCTAATGACTGTATCCAACCTTGGTGTTATCTTTGGACCAACTCTGATGAGAGCACAAGAAGAAACCGTGGCTGCTATGATGAACATTAAGTTTCAGAATATCGTCGTTGAAATTCTGATAGAGCATTATGAAAAGGTAGAAAGAAATTATCTGTTTTGTTATGAAGTGGAACTAAGATCTCATTCTCATTACCATCATTAAGTTCTTAAGAATAAAGAGTCCAACATTTGTAGGTCATTAATAGAATTAATACCTTCTTCCCACTACATGCTATGGGTCTGTATTCCTAGCAAGTCTTCTGTGGCTGTGCAAGGTACAGATCCAAAACATAATCTCCCATGCTTTGAAGGCATTGCTCTCAATCTTCAGCTGCTTTCTGAAGATTACTTCCTGAATCTAGAAACATAAAGAGAAGGTCATAACATCGCTCCTGGCTGCTCCAGCTCTTTCTTGCTACCATTGTATGAAGGTTCATTCTGGGTGAATGCACAGATTCTCCCCTGAGTGCATCAGGTCAGAGTGTTTTTGACCACTGCTGTCCTTAGGGGACATGTCAGCTGCATAGTGGAGATTAGTCACCAGAAGAGTTGAGAAGGACTTGAGCAGGAAATCTTAAATACTTTCAGTCACCACTGTTGCTGCTATCAACTTCACTGAAAGGCCTCCTCAGATTTTTTGTTTTAATTTTAAAACTATTTGATTTCAGAATTCTGCCAAACAGTCAAGACCTTATTTACTTGATAGTCAAAAGCAATTTTATTCTGGACATCTTAGTTGAGCTATGCCATCTCCTCTGATGACTGACCAAACTAAGTGAAAAAGCTTTGAGTTTCTTTCATTACACATTACTCAGCTAATGGGCAGTTCCCAGTCAGTACCAGGAACCCCTGCACTGGTTGATCAGTAAGTGCTGACCATACAGCTTGGTATCATCAGTTTTATTTCATAGGGACTCCTCAAAATGGCTATGATCCTGATAGCCTTCTTTGCTCTGATTATAAAACATATATATATATTGCATTTTTCCAACACTGTATTTCCCCTCTAGAAAATTAGAGCTCATTCAGCACAATGACTATAACTGCACAACCAAAGTCACCCTTTCTCTATTTCTCTGTCTACAGACATATTTTTATATTGATCTGCTACTTGCTAGTGCTTAATACAGTTTTAATGTACTCCAAGAGCATCTCAAGATGTCCACCAAAGTATGTCCTACTGTCAAAGTACATTTGCTTTCTTCGACTTACATGAATGGCACAAAGGTGTCTTTTCATGGTTCACTGCATATTCTTTTGGGAATGCCCTATAGCTAGAGGGCCCAGAAATCCTTTCAGAGATGTCTTCTGGCATAGCATGGTAAAAAACTGAGTTTTTTCTGCAGCAATGAAGTGCAAAATTGACCAGTGGTGGCAGTGATATGTAAAAGAAAATAACAAGGAAATGCATTAAAATGTAAAGTTGTTCCTCATTAAACTTGACTTGTTTGGCCAAATAAAACTTTCTGATATCCAAATTTGATTGTAATAAGTTATGACTGTGACATATTTCTGTGATATATAAAAACTTTCACTGGAACATCGACAAAAAAATCAACTTTTTCATAATATTTTTAAAAAAATGTATTACTTCTTAGAGAAGAGTCATTAGTGGGCACCTATTTTGTTTTACAATTTCAACTGTTAAGCCCTTCTTAACAAGAGATAGAAAATAAATCTGTTTCAACAAATTAATATAGGTATTAAGTACAGCTCAGTATTGTGCTTCTTGAGTTGTAAAATGAGATCAAAGCAAAGCTTATATTCTCTGCCTTTACTCTTTTGCAACGTATGAGACTATTGTAGTGTTAATTTCAAGCACAGTGGTGAGGAAAACAAATGGATTAATAATGAAAGTGTAAGAGTACCTCTACTGTTTAATGTCATTTTTTCCCTTCTCTTTTTTTTAATCATGCAGATATTTTACACTGCACCAGACCCCAATATTCCTCTTCCCCAGCCTCAGTCCCGATCAAGTTCAAGAAGAACAAGAGCAATTTGTCTCTCCACAGGTTCTCGCAAACCCAAAGGAAGATACACACCATGTCTAGCAGATCCTGACAGTAAGTTTGTCATTGCATACTGGTTATCTTCCTTTCTATGTCATCTTTTAACTTTCCCTGAATAATACCCTGTAGGAACTGTATTCCAATGATCATGAGCATCAGCTTTTTAACCTCTATGAGTCACAGCAGCACTGTTGACTGACTGCATTCCTCACTTCTCAGATGAGGAAGGATGTTTGGTTATAGGCAAGTCTTGCATTGCATCCAGTGTTCAACATCATTTAAAGTAGACTTTATATTCTAATCTAAATTTAGTCTACTTTGAAACTCAAAAGTTCATTATATGAAGTTCATCTCGTTTGCTTGCAAGATGATTAGTAAGGTTGGGAAACAGTAAATACAGTCTTTTCTCTCCTCCTATAAAAAATGTAATTCAGCCAAGGATAGGAGATCAAAACCATCACTTGGCTTTTTTCATATGCATGAAACTGTGGTCATTGCTTTAAAGTCAGCCACTGCTTATGCTGCCAAAACCACTGAAACTTTGTTAGGTTTTCTGGAATAGAAACAAACTCTAATATTCCTGGGAGAAGCAATATACTTACCATATGGCTTACTGTTTAACAGCGGGGAGTTATATCTATAATTAATTGCTGCTTAGAATGCTTACTCATTTTTATTTAGATGTAATTAAAAAGTTTCACTTCATTCATTCTCATCCATTTGGGCCACCACTTTTTTACTTACTGACTGTACCAGTAAGGAGTATTGAAACTTTATAAAAGCTTAAGTTGTTAACAGTTCCACTACTGCAACAGACTTCATAAAGAACTTCTGTGTCCCTTGGTTCCTCAAAAATATTTACATGAGACTGGTTCAGTAAGTTAATCCACAGTTAAGGTGCATCTGTTCTTGAGGATCTGTAGTAGTTCTGTAGTCTGTAATGTTAAGAAATCTATCCTTAGTATATTCTTGCACAGGTGCTGCATTTTCCATAGGCCTATGTTACTTGTTCCATGCCAGGGAGAGCTTAACAAAAGCTCTCTGCACATAGCTTGCCAGTAGGAATGACATGGGATCCTGAGTAAGAAGTTACAGAGGAACAGTCAGTTAAACTCACCAGAGGACAAACTGCTCAAGTTTCAGGTGTTTTTCACTGTGTAACTGCAATGAATGAATACCAGTATAAAGGTATAAAAAAGGGACATTTCTGTGTAAATATTTTGCAGACTGTATGCAAGCTTCTTCAGGCTTTGTCAGGGGAGGTTCAGGTTGGACATCAGGAAGAGTTTCTTCACTGAAAGGCTTGTCAGGCATTGGAACAGACTTACCAGGGAAGTGATGGAGTGGCCATCCCTGAAAGTATTTAAGAAATGACGTAGCACTTAGTGCTGTGGTTTAGTTGACATGGTGGTGTTTGGTCAAAGGTTAAATTTGATGATCTTGGAGGTCTTTTCCAGCCTAAATGATTGTATGACTTCTATGATGCTACATTTGGTGGCAGTATGATTGCCACTACGTCTGATTCAACAGCTCTTCACTTGTGTTTCTCCTATTAGCTGAAACTCAGCACTTGTGTAAACAAGTTCCAGTTAGTATCTCACTTGTGCCATGAAAGGCTGAGGTACAAGCAGAGGTACTTTTCTTGCCAAATGTCTCTTGGTGTGGCGGGAGACAGGTAAGAGGGAGCCAAGGCTTCTGGCAATAACATTTTCAGAGTACTAGATAGTTTTAAGTCGTCATTTAAATGAAGCATGGACACAACTATATTGCAAGAAATAAAAGAAATCTTACATAGCATGAGAAAAGAGATAGAGATTTCAAATGGTAGGAAATCATAGAAAATTACAGAAAATGCATCTGCCAGTCTTGAAATTTTCAAGGGACTAACGCTCTGTAAAAGGGCAAGATGAGTCTTCAAGTTGTAAATAAAAAAAGAGTGGTGTTCCTTCTGCAGGAAACCACAGATTGATGAATTTGATAACAAGTAAGGTACAAAAGAGCTAAAAGTGGCATGAAAGAAATGCACATGATTAGAAAATGCAGATTATCTTTTTCACACTCTCTCCTTTCCCCTGCCTCCTCCCCAGGTGACTCGTACAGCAGTAGCCCCGACAGCACTCCCATGGGCAGCATTGAATCTCTGTCTTCTCACTCCTCTGAGCAGAACAGCACCACCAAGTGCACGCCCTCACAGCCGAGGGAGAAATCGGGAGGGATTCCATGGATTGCCTCTCCCCCTTCTTCTAATGGCCAGAAAAGTTCAGGCCTGTGGACTACAAGTCCAGAATCCTCATCAAAGGAGGATGCAACCAAAACAGATGTGGAATCAGACTGCCAAAGTGTTGCTTCTGTCACTGGACCAGAAAATGCCTCTCCACCAACAGACCTGACTAAAAAGAGTTCCTACAGTCTTTCTGGGCTGAAAAGGTCTTCAGCATCTTCCCTTAGATCAATTCCATCAGCTGAAGGTAATTTCCAAGGTCTTCTATCACATCAGTGTTAGCTAATGCATCAGAAAACAACAGCTGGGTCTGAAAGCTAATGATACTCATTAGTCTTGTTTGTTTGTTTGTTTTTAATTTTTGTGCTATGTTCTTTCAGTTTTCAAACTGCTGCTGACATATTTCCATTGCTTATAACTTGCACAGTTCTCAGTGTACAAGAAGTTTCTCAGAATTTAGATCACTCTCTATCCTCCTACAATTCATCTATAATTTATGATACAGAATAATACTATAGGATTAGAAATATTAGTAATAGAGATATTGTGCTTATATTTTGGGATCTCTGTATTAAGACAGCTTTTAAAGCATTATTAAGCATTGGTTGTTCTTTGGCATATGGAGAGAAGCAGATGCAGTTCTTGTATTGCAAAACATCCATGCAAACAAGGCAGCAGTCCACTGATAGGTCACCTGAAAGGACACGTGTGGACATGGGTTATATTCATTAAAAGGACTTACTTCTTATGCAATACAGTCTGTACATATATAGATTTGCTTTATCATTTTACAGTGGCAATTGTTTAAGGCAAATCATGGTCATTTAATTGTAAATATATTTTTTAACTGCATGAAGCTTCAGTGAATATCAAAATGTTAATTCTTACAAATTAATGTGGTCTGATTTCACACTGCTTTGATCAGTTGACTTCCTGAGAACCGTTCCTATGTGAATTTTTTTTCAATTTTATGCAAAGTGCTACTTTATAAATGCTTTTATTGTCACTTTTTAGTGATTGTACAATCTAGCCACGTAATTGCAATTTTTTAGCCTTCTCAATTTCTACATCATTTCCTCATTCTTTCTGTTGGTTCTTTTCTCATGTCTTTTTGTCTGAAAGACTGTTTCTTCTTGCTCTTAGTAAGTAGTTTCTCTACCTGTTTTGACTCCTAAAAAAAAAAAAAACCCTCAACAGCAACAGCAACAGCACAACCTTTGCTTTGCACAGTTATACATGTTGTGAAACAGCTTCAAATCAGCTTTAATGTTCTCTATAATTTGGTGTTCTCTTTAGGTAACAAAAGCTGCAGTGGATCTATACAGAGCTTATCTTCAACAGATACCAAAGATACACTAAAGGCTCCACCAAACCCTGATTTGCCTCCCAAAATGTGCAGGAGGTTAAGATTAGATACTGCATCAAGTAATGGCTATCAAAGACCAGGATCTGTGTAAGTCATTAGGGCCCTTTGGAGATTTGTGTTGTTACAGTATTGTCTGTTGTAAAGTGATTCCAGAGAAGTACATAAGTAATTGAAAAAGCATGCGTGAGTGCTTGATTTTAATATTTCTGTATTTGTTAATTATTTGTCTAGTTTTGTTAAAACTGTAGACATATGAGATGGCATGAAGTCTGTAAGTAAGTTGAAAGACTACCACTGACTTTATTAGACTAGAGATAAGGTAGAAATGTTTCCTAGAAAAATGATTAGTAGTATTTTCTCTGGTTCTTCTGGAATCTAATGTTTCAAGGAGCAGAAATGCTATTTGCTGTACATGCTGTTATATCAGAAAGATCATCAGATTTTATTTCTGTAAGTCCAAAATTGGAGGAAGGAAAAAAAACCAAAATCAACCTTCTGCTCTGAAATGTCTTCAGTTGTTGCATGATAAATAGTTGATTTCTAAGGGTTGGGGTTTGGCTTGGTTTGGTTTGGTTTGGGTTTTATTTCTTTAATGCTGAGAGGAAGATCATTCTAAGTAATAGAGGTTGTGATTTAGTCTATTGAGATTTAGGTTAATAATGTTTCTCAGTGCTGTCAGAAGACCTAAAAGTCAGAAGATCTTTCCTGATCTGACTTTGACTCAGAATAATCTCTGTCCCCATGAACAAGTGATTTCCAGATCTGCAGAGCATCAAGAAGTTCTTCAAATACTCCAGAATATCATTCAGCCTCTCCACTTTGTAATCTGGGAGGAATCACAGTAGTAATTTCACAGACTCCTGTGTCTTACTTAAACAGAGAATTCTGCACAGCTCAGAGTTCCAGCATGATAGTGACAGACTTCCAGTGATAGCATTTCCAATATATCTATTGGCCATCCATGAATATAGTTTTGAACACAAGATGCTGAGGTTTCCATTGGTGACTCAGCATGGCACTGGAGCATGTGGAAGTCAGTGGCCCCAATTAGGTTATGCCCTTAAAAAGTATGTTGAATAGGCATGTAAGTGAGTAATTTTTAAAAAAATTTAAATGTATCCATGTCTTTAGATGTTTAAAAGTGAAACTAGTGTGTGTAGTATAAAGCAAGGTGGTGCATTTATTTTCAGAGTGGCTGCAAGAGCACAGTTGTTCGAAAGTGCTGGTTCACTTAAACAAGTTTCTTCAGGACGGTAAGTGCTACATACTGCTTAACACTCTGTAAAATCCTTTCTGCTTTGCTGGCTTCAGAGATTGAAATAGGAGTGTTGGAGCTTTGTTCTGTGTCTTTTGGACAGCATCATGTGGCATGTGAAATTTTTTTTGGTTTATTAAGCTCCTTCTTTCTTTAAAGGAAAGCTAAATTTCATAGAGAATAACAGCCAGTGTATTCTCTCACCTAGGGGAATAGTGAGAGATGCTCAGGTCAGCTGTCTGCTTAAGGACACAGATACAAGAGAAAATTAACAGTATTTAAATTAGAATGAGGGTGCTGTACTTTCTCCATAGAGCTGTTTGTATGGAATGCCTTTAGCACAGTAGCAAAATTGCTGGTTTATGGTAATTTGCTCATATAGGCAGGTCTGGAATAACATCTACTTTAGAAAGTTCAAGATTAACTTGATCAGGATTTCTGTCTTTACCATCACACCTTCCATGCCTTGGAGAAACTGTTGATCTTTCTTCTTGATAGTGTGCAGCAGGAAGTATTGACATTTTCTTCACAATTATTTGTATTTATTTCATGGATTTCATTCATTTTTATATTAAATTAATTTAGAATGTTCTAGTAAGTGTTTATCTAGGGAGCAGTATCTTCTGTACATTACTACTCCCCTTACAAGTAATAGACGAAGCAGATAAAAAAGTGGGTGTGGGAAAACATCTCTCTTTTCACTGTCCCAACTTTTCACATTCTTTGAGACAGAACACATTTTTTGTCCACCACTTTACTCACTGATACACCCACAGCTTACCAGAAGTGTTGAGCAATGAAAAAAAGACGTCAATCCATGAATCCAAAAGTAGTAACCTAAGGTAGCACAGATGTAAAGGAAGATGCCAACATGTTGAAATGTGTGGCCACGTAATGTGGCTGTCCTTTCTGGCAGATCTAGCAGGGGAGGGAATGAAAAAGCTCTCCTGCAAGGGCCCACTGATTTTTTGAGAGAAGCAGCTTTCAGGAATCAAGGCTGTTCTTGTTTTGTGTAGTACATGAACTGTAAGATGAACAAAAAGAAGGGTGGCAGGGCAGAAAGGGATGTGAAAAGATCAGGGCAATAATTTAAGAAAGAAAAGTATAAATGAAGGGTCTGGAATGTTCTTAAGCCAGTGCTATACATTAAAGGTAGCGACTGCTTCACCAGTCCTGCATCATTTCATCTCCAACACTGTTCTTTTTCTTATTTTGTATTACTTTCTTCTTTCAAACTCACCTCTGTTGTTCCTTCAGAGCCTGTGCTACCTGTATCTGTATATAAAAAGTATGTAAGAAGCAAAAATCTGACAAAGGAAAAGGTAGCAATTTGATAGTGGATGTGGAGAGCAGATAACAAAGCCGAAAACACTGAAAGGCTGAATAGCTCCTCTACTTCAGCCTTCATAAGAAAGCAGAAAGAGCAACAGGAGCGAGGAGAATGGAAAATGAGAGGTTAGCAGGCAGAATGAGGAAGAAATCAGAAGTAGCTCAGCTATTCTTACAGTGCTGCTTAAGTCAGAGTACGATTTTGCAATTCAGAGCCAGCTTTTATTTAGCTGCACGTTATGAACATGAAAGCTGATTTAAAACCTTAGAATAGTCTTTTTTTTTTTTTTTTTTTTTGGCTCTGAAATATGTAGAAATCATGCTAATTACATCTTGATCTTGCAGTATAAAGGTCTCCTGTGTTCATAACTCTGATAACCAATGAACATATGCAGGACTGCGTGTAAGAGAAACTATTTTTAAGCTGCCTGGTTTGATACCAGAAATACTCAAGTCAAGACAGTGTTGGACTCTGCAGGGGTAATTTACCCTGCTAAGATAAATTCTAAGCTACTGCTTACCTATGCATTGTAGAATGTAAGTAACTTCATCCCTGCTTGAAGCACCTGTTGTCTGTTGTGGTCTTTGGTACAGTAGGCAGATCAAAAGTACCTGTTATGGCTTTGCAGTCTCACATTGTTTTCTGTATTCCAGCAGTAATTCTGCACTTGATACTTCACTGTCACAGTGCTCTGGTCCTACTTAGTTCCTTCTTCCATGCAGTCTTTGCAGCCCTGCTGACTTTGTGTGATGCAGCAGGTCTATGAGTGTGTCTCCTCTTTTTTAACGCATTATGTGACCTGTTTTCTCTCCTTGTATACATGAGTACGTGCTCCTGTAACACTAAAGGGTTTTTCTAGTTAGAAAGACAACAAGAGACTATAGTACAGGTGTTAGGATTGGACTGGGAAGACCAAAATGTTATGCCCTGGCCAGCCTGTGCTCTCTTTTTCCAATTACAGAGTTACTTTGACTTTTGTCTTCCTATTTCTTGACTTGAAGTTTATTATTCATCAGTCTCCCTCACTGTATTAAGCTAGTGTGTACACTGAGACCAGTCTCTGTTGCTAATCTAGTATGCACTTGGAACAGGTGAAGGAGTTTTCTTTCTATTTTCACAATACTGCAGTTAGGTAAGTCTAAGTTGTGAGGAACGAGACAACTCTTAGAAAAAATTAAAATAATTTATTAAGAACGGAAAAATTGAAAAATTACAAAAATCGGAAAAATATAAAAATTTGGGATCCTAGTGGCTCAAGAGGTATGCCGCAGGAGCGCAGGGATATGAGATCTTTCGGCTTAAACAGCACTGGACCTCTGGTGGAATAACTTGCAGTGCTGGGCTGACTTTTAGCTAGTCCAAAAGTCAAAGAAAAAATTATTAAAAGCTCCTAAACAAGAGTAAGGCTTAAGTGCCCAGCACTGGCGTCCACTACAGCTAAATCTGCACTGTTCTGCACCTGCTCTGAGGCTGACTCACTATTTTATAGTACCTTTGCTCCGCCCCAGTCCGCCCACAGCCCGCCCATGGCACACCCCTTTGGTCCCAAGTGATTGGTGCTTCCCTTTTGACAGATCATCTCTGTCTACCAATGGCTCGTCGTTGTCAGGGGGGTAGCAGCAGCTGGAGTAAGGGTGGTAACATGCCCTCATTAAGATTCAGGTTGCCACGGAGCTTGCCTACAGACCAACGGCTAAAGGTCTAAAATTAGCTGTTGGCTGTTAGAAACTGGGGTTTGGAGCTGGTTCTGAGACTTAAGGAGCAAAGTAGAAACCCTTAAAATAAATATTAAAATACATCCAACACATCCCAAAACATTTGTAAAAGTATACAGAGAACATGAGAAAAACAACTCTTACAGTGTACAAGTGGTTTAAAGTTGAAAAAGGGATTTTTAACTGGGATACTTTTAACTGGGGATTTTAACTGGAACTGGTGCAGAAAAACTGCTTTGAACAAGTGAAAAACAGAACTTGATATTTGTACCTGGACTGATGGGTGAACATTAGCACTCAATTAAAATTGTTTAACCCAAAATTAACTAATTAAAACACTTAACATGCAAAGACCAAACCAATTAGGGGTTTCATGTATGACATAAGTCAGGCCTGAGGTCTGTTTATTGCAGCTTCTGTATGGAAATACACCAACACATAATCCCTGACCCTACATTTTCTTGACATTGATTTAGAGGAACACAGAAAGTCGAGTCTCCTGAAGTGAGAAACTGCATTAGAAAAATTTTCATTAGAAAAATGGGAAGGAGTAGGTGACAGCAAGAGGCTCTACCTTTCAGCAGGATCTCTAGATGCCAGGCTGGGACTTCAATAGGAGTAGACTGATGTTTTCAAGCCCTCTAGACCCATGCTCCCTTCCCAACCATATGATTAAATATTCTTTTCCAGTTATTCTTCTGGTTTCATTTTCATGCTGTATTTTGCAATTCCTAAAACACCTGGAATGCCTTGCCCAGACAAGGTCAGTGTACTTTACTCAGACTTGGTCTTGAGTCTGCAATCTCCAGGGCTCTATAAACCTTTCTTCTTCCTGTAAGATAATATTAACTGGTGATTCATCTGAGAGAGATTCATATGTTTTCCCTCATTCGTTCCTGTTTTGGCTTTGTCTTGCTAGACTGAAAAGTCATTAGTGCAGGAGCATGGTTTTAAAGCTTGTTTATATCTTTCAAAATAGTTATTATTACTATTATTACTAGAGCCTCAGATATTGTTGACTGTGCATAGTCAAGCAAAAGAATTTATGATCTGATGAGTACTGATCCTTTGACTGCTAATATATTTATCGCTGTGGGCTCAAAACAACCATAATAGGAAGTAAGGAAATGGAAAATGCATTTTTCTCATCTGGAATCTATCCAGTAAGGTTATGAAAAGAAGGAACTTCTAGGAAATGTGGGTATCATTTTCTGAAGTTGTTGGTTTTATTTTCCTCTGCCCTAAACAACACGAATCACACTCTTATCAGGTTATTAGCATCATCTTAAAAGAGTTGTGATAGATGATGTTATCACTTGCTTTTTAACAGCCTTGTTTCTAGGGAGGACAGCATTAACACCATCAGTAAGAATGTCCATTTTTGTAATCACAGACAAAATGCCCAAGAACCTGCAAGCCCATTTCATGATCAGTGCTTCCAGATGGATAGGGTTGAAGTGAGTAAAAACAAATATGAGAACCTAAATAATCAAATCAAGTGTGGAGGCAATAACCAGGTGCTTGAAAATTGCTCCAAAATTACTATGAGTAAATATACTTAAATCTGTTCCTCTTTGTACCATCACAGATGGTTTGTAGATAACTTTGGGGTGTAGTTGCTCTCCCACAGGAGCAGGGTAGTGTGAAGAATCCTGTAATTCATCAGCTTTTGATGAAATGAAATCTTGTGTTTCTCTATCTGTAAATGTCAAATACTGAGAGCCTTTCTCTTTTTCCATAGGAGATTTTAGAGGTCTCTTCCAACCTTAGCAATTCTGTGATTCTATAATTCTAAGACAGAGTCCATGTTTCTTGTCTTTGTTTACTTTTAAGGTAAACATACTTGGATAAGGTAAAACTAGAGCTTGTAAACAGAATCATTCAATAGACATCAGAGAATATAGGAGAAAATAGCATTAATTTCTTAACTTTTTCTAAGGGCAACAAAAACAACATGTCATGTTTCAAGAATGACCTAAGAAATTCTGCCTCACATTTAATATTGCCTTAAATGTCTTTTGTCCCAGTGTGATTACTCAAGTGTCCCATTATTAACATGGACACCTGGACTGATAGTCATATTATTCAGATTTGAAATAATCCCTGTGCTTTAGTAGATTAACTACCTACTGCCTTGTGTCCATTGCAATCTTTAACAGTTACTCTACTGTTTTATATGTGTAAAATCCATGATTATGCCACACAGGTGTATTGGGTTTGCATAACAAGGGGTCATGGCTGGGCCAACCCATCCCAACAGGCTGTTTTGTCATAGTGTTACTGATTTTGGTCAGTATAATTAGAACATCTGCATTGCTCTTTGTTGACTTTGAGGAAAAATGGGATTAAATCATTTTAGTTTATGTGTGACCTTCAGTAAAGTCATCCAATAACCCTCTGTATATACATTATGTAGATTATTATGTGTGCATTTGTACAGATTATATAGAATAATGAATCTTCACACCTGTCTTGGCAAGTGTGGATGGCAAACTCTTCACAACAGGAGGCACCAAGGAGTTGTTTTGGAAAAAACTCTACTCAGGGCAGTCTACACCAGCCAGGGAGCAAGCTAACATTTAAGAAAACTGAACAAACAGGGATCCAGTGCTCATCTTGTTTTAGTTAGCTGATGGGATGTAACCAGGATGACAGTATTAAAAATCAGAAATATTTCCAGTGTCCTGAAAATAAGCTGCCCTTGGATATCATGGGTGCAACTCAAAATTCCTGATCTCCTCTGAAAACCTCATCCTGAGAATGTAACCCTTGAGGAGTCATTAGCTTGCTTAAGATGAAGGCAAAACATGCCATTTAGTCCAGTCATAAATCAGAGAACCAATAGAAGAAAAGCTTTTTATTCAGAGGGAGAAATCATCTCTGAAAAGCTCTCACATAAAAACTTCAGAATATGTCCAACCACTCTCATACCTTTAAAGGTTCAAATGAATGATGATAATGCTTATGATGTGGCACTGTTAATTAATCTAACATACAACTCTGTTACCTCACTGTTTTGGGAGAAAGACATGATAGATTACATGCCACTTGCATATACACGCTCTCAAAAAGTGTGCAGAAAATTTTAAACTTTGCCACAGATAACATATGGGGTCATTGAGATAAATCCTGGCTAGAAGGAAACCTCATTTGGCACTTCCCCATCACATCACACAAAGGTGAAATAATCAACAAGTTCGTCTTCACTTAGTATAGTGTGGGTTTAAAGAAATTCAGAAAAATTGGTGGCTCATGTAAAATTGTTCTGAGTGTGTAAGTTAAAGTCAAGGTATTAGGTGAAGTATAGGAATCTAAAGAGAACTCCTAACTTCCATCTTCATGTGCAAACCCTCATTTTGTACTTTGCAGAATCATAGTGCCAGAAGCCAAGAGGTGACTTCTTCTGTCTTTCTTCTCTGGGACACAATCATTAGTCCTTTTTGTCTCATGTTTACCTTCTAAGTATTATTTTCCTTTGTAGACCTATTAACAATAGTTTCTCACATGTCAAGTTTTTAGACCTTTAATGACTTGATCATCACTTTTGAATTTGTCTCCAGGCAATCCATGACTGACTTCAAACAGTATGCTCAGTTCAGTACTTACTTGAATGACAACTTCATTTTAAAAGTTCCAAATTACATTCCTGTTTAAGTATCTAAGTAGGATGTCAGTCTCTTTTCTGCAATAACATGCTTGTTAACTCCAGTAAGCTTGAAGTTATTATCTGCTGTAATTCTACTCCTCTGAACTGCTGTGTAACCATTCATTATCATATTGCATTTTTACAACTACTTCTTATTCTTCCCAGGTTTTAATATAATTTCTTTATACCTTTTTCCTTGTTATCTCATTTATTGCAAGCCTGTTTTTTTTTCTTTCAGACAAGCAAAAGCCATGTATTCCTGTAAGGCTGAGCATAGTCATGAGCTGTCTTTCCCACAGGGGGCAATATTTTCCAATGGTAAGATGTGTTTTACGTTGACTTATATATTAAAAAAGAACATATAAAAAACTGAACCGTATCCACAAAAATGGGGGCGTAATTTCATTTTTAGCTCTCAGGTTTTGCCCTGTTTTTTCAATTGCTTTTGAATAAATACCATCTAAATCAATATGTGTAGCATGCGTGGGATTTTTTAACAGTGTTAAAAGTTGTGTATATGTTTTTTTGCAGTGTATCCATCAGTGGAACCGGGCTGGTTAAAGGCAACTTATGAAGGCAAAACAGGACTAGTTCCTGAGAATTATGTTGTCTTCCTCTAGTAATCTTTAGTGGACAGCAATATCTTCATGGTATCCATGGTAACAAATAATACGCACTGTGATTTTTATCTGACACAGATATGGGATCAGCCCGTTAGCTGAGTGGTAGGTTTGCTTCAGATGCTGCAGCTGCAGGTTACAGAGCTCCCTGCCAGCAGAACAGAATGTGATGAAACAGTTAACAGTTTCTGTGCTGAGGACGGTACTCTGTTTAAATAACTTCCATTGTTTGCAAAAGGTTGTTCTGTTCTTCTTTTATGGGTAAGGAACACTAGAGCAATAAAATAAAAAAAAAGTTGCTATTTAGCTGCAGACTTTCAGGTCCAAAGATGTTGCTCGCAGAAGTGTGAAATTTGGAGACAATGCACTCTATGACATTTCTTGTAATCTGTGGTTTTTAATATGGAAAATCGTGGACTTTTTCATAATGTAAGTACTGCTTCTATTGTGATCTGAATTCTCCCTTAGAAAACTTGATTCTAAAATTAATCCTAATTGTTTCAAATAAGAAATGACTTTTCCATAAATCAGAAGTTGGAACTTCTGTTAGTCACTGAGTTACAATATGGTATAGGATTTATACAACTGATAATATCAGTTTATACACTGCCTGAGCAGTGAGTGCTCATTCAAAATGTGGTATGTTTAATGAATGTTTCATTCAAGTACTTATTAGATTTCTTTCCTTCTTTCTGTATCAGCATAGATAATTTTAACAATTTTTATTTCAATGATAACCATTATCTGGAAGATACTCTCTCTATGTCCCAGAACAACATCTGTAGAAAACAAGGAGATGTTGAATCTGGACTGATGCGTAGTCATGTGAAGTGAGCAGTGAACAAACAGCAGTATGTTTTGAAACCTGAGATAAATTGTAACTCATTCTTTTTCCATTGCAGATAAGACAAATGACCTGTGAACTAGCCAATTTTATAAGCTATGAATGCTAAAAGCTCCATGTAGCAATAAAATTACTTAGTGTTATTTCTCCTGACTTCTGCTAAAATATTTGACAAAGATTCTCTCCTTCCACAGAGTAAAAAATCCTTACTTTTCACAGGTGTTGTAAAGACCTATTGATTGCTCCTAGTAGGACTGAAAAGAAAAAAAAACAAAAATAAAACCAAGTCAAAGAAAACCCCAGAAACCTTAAGTAGCTTTCTCAATCTGAGCAGTTTTCTTGTACACCTTGAGGGAAAACATGCACTGCTTGCTTGGCTACTTGCCATTCCTGACGGAAAACCGAGACATTTAACCTCCATATTGGTATTTCTTCAACATCAGTTCTTCCAGAAGAATTCACTGTTTCATAGAACTGTCTAGGCTTAGTTTCATAGATCTGTCAAGGCTCAGTTCTTCCTCCAGTAGCAGAAATCAACATACAAATCTTCTGTTGATTTCTGAGTTGCACACTACTTCGAGAAAGTTTAAGGAAGAACTGCTGTTAGGACTAAAAACATCAGTAAATTTTTAACTGCTGCTTTTTTCTTTCCATAGCCTTTCTCTTGTTTAAATTGAAAAGTAAGATTCATTGCCAACAGAAAGAAGCACATCAGAACATTCTTTACTTCTATCTAGTGCATGAATTCAGAGCAATTGCTAGAATTCAGGCTGGTGGTAGAATCCTGCAGGATCCTTCTCCTCACTCATTCAAGTCTTGAGTGATGATTAGAGAAAGAGGCTCAAAGAACATCCCTCCAAAAATGGTCTAGCTTTTCATAGGGGGAGTCTGAACAAGACTGACTGCAGGCAGTTGAGGACAGACCCCGTGCATTAGTGTCTGAGTGACGTGGGCTCTTTCTCCACCCTGAACAGTTTCATTAAGTCCCAAAACATGTTTCACTTCATCTTAAATCTAGACTGTTCCCAGTGCAATGATGAAGGGTTGTTCCAGATGGCACTGGCAGTGAAGGCAGACACGTGTGTGCTCATCTTATTTGCCCAGAGCAGATGTGAAAGGAAGTGAAGGTCTTTGCTCAGCCAGTTGAATCTTTCTTCATTTTAAAGCAAGCCAGGTTTCCTTAGTCTAAGCTATGCCTGAGATTGCCATTGCCCTGAGAAGACCAACATGGTTTTGGTTGTGTTTTTGCTGTATTTCACAATCGAAAAACTGTAGGCTGTCGGAAGGTTTACCTCTGGTGACCTTCCCAGGGGAAGTGCTGCTGCCGGCACAAAGGAGCAGAAAGGGAAGCAGAGCTTTGAGCAGAGACTGGTGGCCCAGCACATCTCACACAGGCAGAAAAATGCAGTGATCAGGGGAAAAAATCCCAGCTTCTGTCTGTTACAGGGGGTCAGTAGCAAACCTGTATTGAACATCCTTTGATGCTCCTCATACCTCTTAAGGGCAATTTAATTGTTGTGAAATTCTTGAGGAATTGTGAAATAAAAAATGTAGAAAACATTTTCTTTTACTTGCTTTGTTCTAGCCAGATTTAAAAATAAGTGGGTAAAAAACCCCTAAGGTTAGTTAATTTCACATCCGCTGTATATGTCTCACAATTCTTCAGTACTGTGTTTTGAAAGCAGCTGATCTGAGTGCAAGCTAGAGAAGTCAAAGATGCCAAGTTCATTAAAAATTTTGTAAAACTGCAAAGTTCAGTTACAGATTAAGCAAGTCGAGCCTGTAAGTGTTGAGGGAAAGATTGTAGAAAGACCTGGAGGAATCCCTGTGGAGGTGTTTCATCTGTTCTACACATTCATCTCATATTAGACTGAAATTTGGATTGAAGAAGACTTTGTAGGAAACTGGATTCCATTCATGTGCTGCTCACAAAGCAAATCTGTATTTTCCTCTGTAATGCTCTGCAGCTTTGTCAGGCCCTTCTTCTGAACTAGCTATAAATAAATTTTAAATGGTTTAGCTTTAAAATGGCATTTCCTTCTGAAAAAGGTTATGCCCATTCTTACTTACAGTTGACCACTCACTCTCCCGAAGTAGGGGTTTTCATTTTTGGAAATCTTCTATGGTTTTTTTGTACTCTCCTCTGCAGCACCTAGTAGCCCTTTCTGTGTGATCTCACTGCTGGGTTGTGGGGTGCATCAGGTGTCCCAGCTCTTCCCTGCCTTTCAAGAGGGAGTTTATATCTACAAGAAGCTGTACAGTGAACCAGAAAGTTGAGTAAGTAGGGGTACAAATACTGAAGTGAAGGAGAGGGCAGCATCAAAGCTTCTCTAATGATGGTACTCTCAGGCCTGACCAAAAATCCTTTCTGATAATAGCAAAGAATCAGAAATCTGTACAACATTTAAATGGAGATAGAATATTTTGATAATGCCTTGCCAGAAAATTAGGCAATCTGAATTAAATTAGCTCATAGTATTGATTTACTATTCTTTATGGAAGTCAGATTCACTCTGCAAGCAAAGGTTAAACAACATTTTAAATTTATTTTTATTATCCTTCCTAAAAGGATGCAGCAGGTTTGTTCCAAATCACACTGTAGAACTCAAGGTAGATGATACATTGTGGTTGTTGTTTGTCTTGTGGAAATAATGTCTGTACCCACAACATATAATTAGCCATGTTTTTTCTTTGTTAAACCTTTTGATACATGTTGCAGCACAACATGAATCAAATTAATAGTGTGAAGGACTGATATATTGTATGATAAATATGTAAAGTATATTAATATTCTATATTCACACTTTTTATTAATGATGATAAAGATTAAATTTTTTGTGTGTAATTCCTATGAGTTCAGTATTAAAATGTCCTTGCCATATTTTGGCATTTAGAGTTATATGTAACAAAACTGTTAAATTAAACCATAGCTATCACTTATGTCCCTAACTAATCTATAATGTTCATTGTACAATTATTTCTGGAAAAAAAGATGCACAGATTTGCTGACCAGCGCTATTCTATGATAGTAACTTATTTTCCTTTTATATATTTTCTGGTGCTAATCTCTATTCTTTGCCTGTAACTGCATTGAATTGTAATGTGCCTTTAGGAAAGACATGTTAGGAGAGGAAAAGTTGTAAAATTCTGCAGTTCAGAATGGTAATTACAACAACAAAAAAAAGCACTGTACGGCAGTGATTGGATTTTTTTGTTGTTGTTAACTTTTCTCCCCTTGCCTATTTTCTACTTAATAAGATTGCATCAGAATAAGTAATGAAACTAAAAAGCACATTGTTCTTGATACTTCATTCCTAAGGCAGAAGGTTGTGCAATTTTGGATTGAGCAGCAAGAAGAGAAATCCCAGTTAGGGAGCACATCCTCCAGATTGGGGTGGATCTTCTCCACTGATGGAAACTCAAAGCTCTAGTGAAGTCAAAGACAGACCTCTGGCAATTTATAGTGAGGGTTTGCTGACCAGAAGCTCCCAGAAAGTAGATGGAATATTCTGCTAATGGGATAATCCCTGATTCAGCTTGGCATTGTCCTTTCCTTCAGCAGACAGCCTGGATGAATTGCCCAGTGGCCAGAGATCAAAGCCATAGGCAACCTTAGTCTCTCTGTGGCTGGTCACAGAGCCTTGAAGCTGCTGCTGGTGCTGCAGCCCGTCCAGCTCCTGCTCCTGCTGAAGTCACATGGTCAGTCATCTGTACCTGTAGCCAGTGGGAGGTCTCTTCTTTTTTTGTTCAGGATTTTGTATGGGCTTTGGGAGTTTGCTTTGTTTTGTTTTAGTAAGGTGCTTGGTATCCAAACAGCCACTAATTCAGTCCCTGAGGATCATATCGGTTCTTTAATTGTCCTGTGTGTGGCAGTGTTTAATAAGCCATTGTTGTTTTAAGTGTAGAGCACAGTGCTTCAACCCTTGGGTGCCTCAGCTGAAAGCTGGTTTGCATCTGAGCTTTCTGCAAGTGTTTTATTGGGAATTGTCATCAAAGCTCTGGCACTAAAGATAGCACCATTATCTCTGCAAGAGTTTCTGTTGGAGCAAAGGGCAGAGCAGCTGAACAGGGCACATGGATAGTTTCAATTTTCAATCATATTTATGGCAATTTTGGAGTTATTAGAGTTTATAGGGGTTACTTTAGATACTATATGGTATTTTAATAGGAAAATATATATAATCAATATCTATATTTAATAAAGTCCTACTAAATTATCTTATTGAACTCTCTGTTTATTTTGTAGTGTCGTTTCAATAATTATCTGCACTCTGTATATATCTACGTGTAAATAACTAGTATGACATGCATAAGCTGACTTTGCAGACATAATTCTATGTTGTATTTTACACTGTATTTCAAAAATCTGAAAAAATGTTTTTCAAAATAAAAATCCTTTATACACAAACAGTTTTATTGGCTTTAAATTTGGGCTCTGGTTCAGCCTTTTCTTTTTTCCAAGTAATAAGTCTTTGGTTCTACTTCTATCCATACCTGCATTTTAGAGTAACACTTCACCCGTGAGGATGCTTTACGTAGATGGGCATATGAATACCAGACCACAGTCTGTCATCCACTGTCCTGGTCATGTGGAAGTCTCCAAAGATGTGGCTTTTGAGGAAAAGAAATGACAGCTTTGGATGTTAGGTAGCAAGAAGCAGAACACTGGTGTGGCAGAATCTGGCTGATGAGGTCTTTGCCTCTGGAGATCAGCAGGTGGATGGGCTCATGGGAGGGCCTTCCATGGCTCCATTCCAACAGCAATGCCAGGTGGGAAGCAACATTAGTGCAGTGGCCTCTGCAAGTTCCCTTGCATGGCCTCCCCAGCATCTCTCCAAGACTTTTTCCCTCAGTTTTTGCGGCCCTTGGGCTGGAGTTACAGATGTGCTTGAGGCAAAGGGAGCTGTGGGGTGGCCTGCCTTGCCTTTTCCCTGACAGACCTCACCAGAAACTTGTGAGACTTTAATATCCCTGAAACAATTAGGCTTTGTTATGATATAGACTAAAAACCTGTGTTTTTTAAACAAGATTAAATTAGCCAGCTGGTTCTTCTGTTCGCTGTGCTTGGGCTTGGACAGTGCAGAGAAGGGCAGGAGGCCAGGGAGGATGGTCACTGCTCCCGCATCCGTGGCTGCTGGCTGCCAGCTCCTGCCCTGGGCACGCTCAGGCTGCCAGCCCTGGGCTGGGTAGCTGCCCTGCCAGCCTCCGTCTGTGCGGGCACTGTGCCCACAGCTCTGCCCGGGGGCACATCAGGGACAGACAGAAACAAAACATCAGTACCATAAGTACTGATGTAAGTGAAAATGAGACTGTTGAGAAGCCAAGCAGCACGGACCTGATGGAGAAGGAGTCTTTCCCTTCCGATGCTTTCTAACAACTCTGAGGTGAAGCCTGTATTTCACAGCTCTCCCTGCTTGAGGATTTGAGAGGTGTGGACTCTGCTTTCAGGAATCAAAACATCACCTGCAGCCTGTAGTCACCAAACTGTCTTGCACCTTGCTGAAATCCTGGTGTCCTGGGCAGGATGGGGCCAGGGAGAAGGCAAGGTTCCCCTTGGGACCAAGGGATGCTGCTGAGCTGGCAAAGCCCCTTCTGTATTAGTTCTGCTGGAAAAGCCTGAGAGGGAGAGGGGCTGCAGCAGGGGGTTAGAGCTGAGCTGAAGCTTAGTGCCCTGACTTAAGGTGTAGAGAACTGCCCCTAAATTGTGGTGTGGAACAATTGCAATGGAAGCTGTCACCATCATTCCCTGCAACACTCCCAGGCACCATGGGGGCTTTTGGGAAGAAGGGAAGTTCCAAGGCAGATGCCCTGAGACACCTGCCCTGCCTTGCTGCTCTTTGTGCCTGATGAGCTGGAGCTGGCACTGCCACATCTCCCTCTGGGACCAGCACTTCCAGATGGATTCCCCTCCACTCCTGCTGGGGGCCATGAAAGCAGGAATGGTAGGAGCTGCCACAGATGCCCAGCTCTGCATGGTGAGTAGACACAAGGGGAAATGCAGAAAATCTGCATTTTGATAATTCATCAAAAATGACAGTTCACTAATGATTTTATGTAAAAATCTGAAATAAAATGGTTGTGTTTTCTGTTAGAGTTTTCTGCTCTTTTCCACAGGGATGAAGGCTTCTTGGCTTTAGATCACCTGATCTTCAGGAGTGAATGCACACTGGTTTGGGGTCTAGACTAAGCTCTAAAGTAGTTACCATCACTCATTTTCCCAATGTCCCATTTTGTTTGGCATTGGGGAATAACTAAGGTTTTTTTCTTTTATTTCTGGGAAATCCATGTTCTGTCTGGCATGCTATATTTTGACATTTTAGTGAGCGTTTAAATGTAAAAAGACTTCAATTGCTGTTGAATCAACACAATTGTGTTGAATTACCACATTAACACCAAATTTGAAACTCTGAAGGGGTGAGGCATCTGTGCTTCTTACCAGAAAGGGTGAAGACACATTTCATCACTTGGTTGCATTAAAACACCTTACAGGGTGCTTTACATGATTCTTATGTGTTTGGAAAAATGAATATTTATAGCTTTATTATTGGTGAGGCTTCAATATCAACTATGGAGAAAGCGATGTGTGGAATTGCTTTGGTATAGAAAGTGTGCTAAGATGAGCCAGGCTGGCCACAGCCTCCTGCCTAAAGAGGAGAAACTTCAGTGATCCAAGGAAACAGCATAGGTGTAAACTGAGCAGGTGGCAGAGTCAGTTCAGGTCCTGGTTTGGAACATGTTCTCATTATTTGGGCATGATCCATTCCTTCAAAACCGACCTTTTTAACACAAACACTGTTTATTAAACATGGTCAACAAGGTATCTGCACTTTCATCTTTTAAAATTTCATTTCACATTTGTAAAACTTTTCCCGTGTCATTTGGATTAATCACTGATATGGAAACAAAGTATTGAGAGATATTCTTGGCTTCTTTTGCAATGGTTGGCTGCTTTTCTATTGTATTTATGGCAACAAGCTCAAAAGCTGAACTAACTTAGAGTAAGTGCCTTTGCCAAAGATCATGGTGTGCTTTTTTAATGTAAACATGCAGGGATTCATGGGAACATTGAGTGACCTCCACAGCCGGTACAGAAAGGAGTCTTAATTCACTTGAAAGTACTTCGGTAATTGGAATACATCTTTCTGCCAGTATAATTGGGGAACTGATTAGTTAGACCCAGCGCAGGTGTATTTCATTTAAAATTACTGTTAATGGCTCTTGGGTGCCCTTAGAAAGTATTAGAGTCCCATCTGAATGAAAAACATCAGCAATTTAGTTTTGCTGATGGTCATTGATGTTGTATTCCTACAAAAAAAAGCCACATTCAAAGGGAAACATGCAGCACCATCTGCATTTGGTGGTGCAAACAAGGGTTCCAATGCCATGCTTTGGCTACAGCAGCCATGAGATTCATCCCCAGCAGCAGGTGGGGAGGCTGAGAGGATGGGCTTGGGGCAGGGTGGGGTATGGAAGGTGTCCAGCATGTCGCAGCACAGCAGAGCTCAGAGCAGGAGCGATGGGCTCCAGCCAAGTTCAGGTGGGATCTCCGTGTTCCAGACGTGACCGACCACTCATGGTATCCCTGGGGAAATACCGGCGTAGTGCACAAGCAGGTGAGGCTGCTGCACACTGGGAAGCCCCAGGAGAAGCCTTTCAGAGGACAATTCCTAAACCCAGGCAGAAGGAAGATAGGAAACCTGAGCTTGACCAATCCGTGGAGTGTTCCTCCAAATAAATTAAATGGCATACGGGATACAACTGGTTCCTAGAATAGAACAGGTGCTGTTTGCAAGGGCCTCACAAGAAGATAGCAAGAGTCAGGGTTTCAGTGCACCTGAGCTGGGAGGCTGAGCACAAAGTGCTCGAAACAGAGACTGTGAAAGCAGTGGCAACTGTGAGTCCTGAATTGCCACAACACATGCAGGATGCCTATCAGCAGGGAAAATCCACAAGAAAAAAGGACAAAAACCACACTGGGGGGCCCTGGTGCACCCTCTAGGGACATCTAAAGGAAGCAGGTAGGTAGCAGAGACCTCAGAGATGTTTAGATGCAAACAAATTGTGCTGGGCAGCTGTGATGCAAATACATCCTTACATAACACCTCATCATAAATGGTCATTTTAAGTTTGTTCTTTCCTGCTTTTGCTCTTGGTCGAGGGATGCTTTTGTCTGGTCCTGTGAAGTGCTGTTCTTTTCTGTAATTAGGACAAATTGCCTGCCTTGGATAGGAAAAATGGCCATTCTGCACCATGTCCTGCTCCCCAGACCTTCCCTGAGAAACCTGCAGTGAATGCCATAGGAGTGTGTCACCAGCTTCCAGCTGTGATTGGTAACACTGTTTTGTTTCCAGATGGGCCCTTCTCCCTGCCCTCCCCATCCCCCTGAAGTTCAGACAATGCAAAACAAGCCAGCACAGTTATTTGTACCCTCAGAGCAACACAGAACCAAGTTTTATGAAGAGGTTTAGGTTCTGTCCCTGCCAAACCCTTCCCTTAATAATTTTTCCTCATCTTTTTTTAAATGATGCCTTGAAATATTTCCTTAATGGACTGGGGAACCAAATGTAAGCATGATCACAATAAATGTCTGTAAGCACATCAGCATGAGAAACTCAGGTGAATATTGTGGCTTTTTAGCTAATTAGCTTTGCTGGATAGTTTATATCCAGAGGGAAAATCAAGACAGTGTTTATCATGGTGTTATTTGTATGAATTTCTCACAAACAGCTCCTCTCCTGAAGGCAGAAGGAACAAACACAGCTCTTCACTTTTCACTTTCCCTGGCACACGCGTGGGTCAGCCTTCCCTGCAGGAACGCCTGAGTGAAACAGTGGTAATACCAAGCCCAGGGAGTGATTTAGGACACTGGGCCTCCTCATAGCATCACCTGAGCCTTGGCTCAGTTTGGTCCCTTCTCCAGTGCTGCAGTGCCTTCATTACTGACACACAGGAAAGCAAATTATGGTTTCACCTGAATTTCTGCACAGCAGGATCTCTGACACCACTTCTTTCTTTCATTTAGATAATCACAAAATAGCAGCGCTGCCTTCCCTGTGAGAAGCCAGTGATTATTGCTTAGCTCATTAGTATGTTTAAGAGGAAGCTCACCTGTGCTGTGCAGAGATGAGTCAGGCTCGAGAGCATCTGCATCATTATGGAATCTGAGATTTCACAATAAAGAAAATCATCTCATTTAGGGGGACTGTTATTTGCTAAAGGTTAAGGCAAGAACTTCTATCTCAAAGGGTTTAGACATCCTATGTCAAATAATGAGTAACCTTATTTTATTCTTTATGCCTTTCTATTACTAGGTCTGTTAAAAAGAACAAAACCCAAAACTATTCTTGAGCAAAAGAGGTGTGCATTGAGGCTGAATTTGGACAGAGCAGACAGACATATACAAAGCTATTCCACTCAATCCTGAGGAACATCATTGTGTAAATAAATAATTGGGGCCTAAATAAAGGTGCCAATGCAGATGTGCTCAACTGAATGCATATTTGAGTAGGACCACATTCTTTGACACCTTGTAGTTCAAGTGTCTCAAGGACTTTAAGATTATTTTCTTCTGTGTGTTAACTGCTAATAGAACTTCCACTTAAATTAATGTAATTTTGAACTGACTAAATGCTTTCCCCGGTTGTTTTATACTGCATGGAATGCTTAAAACTGAATTAATTTGGAAAATTAATCATCTGTGTGCTAAATCCCAGCCCTGTCAAACTGTCTGTGATGTGCACATGGAGCACTGGTAACATCCAAGATATCAATTCATAAGAACAAGGACATTCAGAAATGGAACTGCAACATCCCTTTCATGATGTTCTGTATTATGTGCAAATGATGTCCATAAGTATTGGCACTGTTGGCATGACTAACGCTTCTCTGAGGACACAGTAATACCACAGCACATCCTTAGAAAGGGGTGACATCTGAACTAGCAGTCCAGTTTTTTGCCAATGCCTCTTAGAACAGGAAAGGGAAGGGATGGTCTCTGCTGTTGGTGGAGGACACATGGCCTTTCCCAGCCTTTCTGCCTGTGCCCCTCACCAGGCTGCAGGTCCCACTCCTTGGCTGTTGCACACCATGTCAGAAGGCAGTGGGGTGGGAAGTGGGACACAATAAGGATAAGGGAAGGATCCCCTGAGCACTGAGGTCGGTTCCTCAAAAGCCAGGGGTGATGTGCCCTGTTGGTGCAGCCAAGGAAAGGCTGCACCAGTCCAGGTCAATGACCTGCAACAAGAAAAGCTCCTTCTCTCCCATGACTGGAGATCCCAGGGTGGATGGATGGTGGATGAATGCATCCTGCATGTTGCACCTCAGAGGGCAGATGTGGCACTGACCAATTTTGGCAGCAGAAAGCTCCAGTTCTTGCTGCGGACATGGCAGTCCACATGGCACCATCTCTGTGAAGTCTGGGGACAATTTACCCTGAAACCCTGGCTTTTAAATGCTTATAAATAAATGGTTACCCAGTGTATGAGTGGCTGTGCTAATTGTGTCTCTGCTCAGGTGTATTCTTGCTGATCTGGGCCAGCAGCACCGTGCCAGCACCTCTGCTCCCACAGTGCCATGGCCTCTGCTCCCACATCAGCACCTCTTGCTAGTGCTGCTGTGCACGGACCTTCTGCCCTGCAGGGAAGGCTTTTTATTTAACTTTCCCTTTGTATGCCAGGAGATCAGGAATGCATTGTAACTTACTTTGATGCTTTTATAGGATGGAAGTTTGACAGTTGCAGTTTTGATTAGTTACTACCTTTCACGTGAGAATAAATAAATAAACAAGATTTTATTGTATCCTGTCCTTTGAGTCTTGTAAAGGGTTTGAATTGCAAACAAAATGGAAAACAATTTTTCCTCCACCCCATCCCAGCCTTATGAGTTAAAATTTGGTAAACAATCAGTGTCTGTTTTCTCTAACCTGAAGCTACCAAAGTATCACCCTCCAATCAAATCAGCTGCACTGTGGGACTGCAGCACAAGTGGCTCCACCAGCCTGGCGCTGGCAGCTGCAGCCCCACGTCCAGTGGCAGCAGTGTCATTCTGCAGCTTTACCTTCCACTCAATCTAGTGGATGTTTGTACATCTGCTGAAGAGTTAAACACTTCTCATACTACTACAAAGCAAGCACATCCCCAGTTTATTGGACATGACACCGCGTAGCTAGACAACACCTTTACAAAAATACTTGAAGCTATTATTTCAGATCTACAAATATATAGATGAAGGCTCCTTTTCTCAAAGGAAAATACAGAAATCTTATACAAGTCTCTTCTTTTTTTCCAAAAATAAAAACAATAGCAGCAAAGCATAAATTATATCTATCATTATCCTGAATGTTAAATACAGAGAAATATAAGCATCAGTCCAAAGATGTCTCAAAGTTAAGCATTATTTGTCTTTCTACAGAATTTTTCTGTTGAGGGATACAAAGACTCTACAAAGTGTTAATGTATTACACATCCAAGTAACCCATTGGGAAAAGGTGTGTTGAAGGCATAGGAAGGAAGGAAGAATAAATGACAAATATATGAACTGGGATTTAGAGGCTGCATGAAATTCAGAGACTTCAACAGATCATGCATTGCAGATGTGCCCAGCTTTGGGTCACGCTTTTCTCTATCATGTAGCTTTTCTTAAAATTAATGTCTGTCTTCAGGGAAGGCTTTAAGGAAAGCTTTAAGTGGAAAACTTCATGAAGTAATATTTTCAAAATTCCAGATGTTTGGAGTTTTTGAGTTTTCTTTTTTTTTAATGTCGGATTTGTGCAACCTTTTGGCTGTGGGCAGCCAAATAGACACATGATCTGTATTTTGAAGCATGAGAAAGGGAAGCAGTTTCTGTCTCCCAGTAAAACCTAGGCTGGCTGTAGCCATCATTAGGAACTGCTTGTAACAGCAATTGGGGGTGTGATTGTGTAAAATTATTGTAAGAAGTGAACTGGCCAGTGCAGTGTGACTATACTGTAAGCTGAGCTTTAGGTACCAAACTTCTAAATTTTTAAGTGAAAAGCCATGTCATCCTCAGCTGACCAGTGCTTGTTGTGTGGTGATGACAGTCTGAAAAGATGATTTCTCATCTGTTGTGTGTAATGCCTCACAGGCAGGCAGGGCCTGTCCTGACAGCAGCATGTCACAGCTTTTTCTACGTAACAGTGGATAATTTTTGTCAAGTGTGTTGTCCTTTGTCTACAACAGAATATGTTTAAATGGGCCATCAAAATCCATGTTTTACTCTTAGGAATGTTACTGGGATCTGGGGAAATGGTTGGGAACATATTAATTGCAGGTGGCTGGGTATTTCTTTTTCAAATAATCTCAGTAAGACCACATCCACACCTTTGTGGATTCATACTGCCATGCATATGTTGGTTTGGTGCTTCCCTTATTCATGGTCCATAGAGCCAAGACAGGCCTGCCAGAATAAATCAGTTTCTTTGAGCAGCACTGTGATGAGAACATTGTTCTCAACTGGAGATATCTCAGATTAGAGTCTCAGACTGGACATCACCCAACAGGTGTAATAGAGGGATGAAGTGTAAGAGCATTGCTCTATCCCCATCTATTCCCTATTTTTCATACATGAAAAATAGGCCTCTGTGAGAACTGTACATCCATGGAATGAGCAGCTTATGGTGATGTTCATACAAATCCCACCTGTATAACGCAAAGGTCTCTGTACTGCTCTGCCCAGTTATTTCTGGTGCAATGCCAAAGGTGCTTATTGTGCTCACTACCTGCTTTTCATCCAATCTAGCCACTTGTTTGAAGCTCACTGATGCAGTGTTCTGAATTCCTGACAATGATTTATTTCTTTTTTTTTTTCCTCCACACAGCAAAAGGAGATTTTAGTTATGAACTGGCTGGGTAGGTATTTAAATGGAGTGTGGGAAAATGCAATAGAGTGAGACTACTTAAATGACACTGTGAGAACTTCCTCACTGAAATGCCTGAATTCTAAATTGGTGGAGCTATTGTACCTATAGAGGTGAGAAGGTAACTTAGTTTTCATGGTCAGAAAAACATGATCTATGACTAAAAGGCTCGTGATAGTATTTTATAATGAGCCCACCCCACACCAGCAAGAAATTGAAATGCTGCTAGTTTTGAAGGATATATTAGAATTAAATGAATGCTCATCACTATTTGATGTCTTCTATATATGCTTTAAATGCCTCATACAGAGCACTGTGGGCTCATCCCAGGGAAAAAAAATTTCTATAGGTGAGTGGTAAAATACATCAGGGGAGCAGCACTGCTCATGTATTTGAAGTTACGCAACGGCTGCATTAGTTCCAACAGCACTTAAAGACTATTTTCTGAGGGTTATTTTCTCTTTAAGTAAACAGATAAATTTTAACTTAGTTATTAATATCCATGCAGTCACCTTTTACTGCATGTTTCTGTCCAAGCATCTAAGAAGCTACAGTACCATTCTGCATACAAATAATGTCAATCTAATAAATTGTGTTCATTGAAAAAAAACCCTCATAAATTTTAAAACAAAAAATACCTAAAATATTAGAGTTTTTTTCCTTTTCATCTTCCGAGGGAAAAAGAGAACTAAACTAAAAGCAAATCTCTGTTCAAGTCAGGTCACCATGACACAAAGCAGTACAAACCAATAAATCCAGCAATGCTGACAGTCCAGCCTGGCAGTATGCTCACAGGCTTCTGAGCCATGGAAAGTTGGGAGGGCTTTGGATATTAGCTCTATGGCTGCAGGCTGACTTCTCGGAAGGAAAGAAAGGTCAGCCTGCCACAAACAGCATGTAAGGCAAGAAATGTGTGCTTGGAGTTGCACTGCACGGGTGGAGTGCAGCCCCATCCTCTCCTGCTCTGCAGATGACCCAACCATAAATCTGGGCAGGTGGGAGAGGACAGGAAGGAAGGATCCCTGCAGGATCCCTGCTGTTCATGCTACTGATACATCACTGTAACTGAGTATTTGGGTGTAGGCAGGAACACAGGAAAGCAGCTCACCTTCCCAGTAAAGGTAATGGAGACAGACCTATTACTCTACTTGAAAAGGAAAAAAAAAAACACAGCTAGGTACTAACAAGGCATCTGTCAGAAAACACAAATTTAGGTCTCACTTTCTCTGTTGCAGATATAGCACGAGAAAGCATAACCACAGTGCAGCTGCAGGAACAGCTGCAGATCAGAAATTATTATCTGTGTTTATTACACACACATATAACCAGGCCATTCCAAAGGGCCATGGAATCATCTGAAAGCTTCTCAGACCACATTTCCCTCTGTCATGGACTAGGTGTTAAGGAACCCACATCCCCCCGTCTGTAAAGGCTGGTCCAAAATGTAGATCCAGCTGAGATCTTTGAAAACATGAGCCAAGTATTTGATCTTTTGTGTTTCTTGGACCACAGAGATCACAACTGCCGAGCAGCTCATAGACAAAGAGAACAGCTCCCAGGGCTGGAGGTCTCTCCAAGAACAGGTGGGCTGCCATGGCCAGGCACTTAAATCTCCAAAACATTATTTAAATACTATAAATATGATACCTGTACAGAGCTGAATCCCAGCAGCAGAGCTCAAAGGAAGCAGATGACTTGATGGGTTGGTTTGTTTGCTTCACTCAAGTGCCAGCAGAAGGTAATGCTGAAGGGCATGAGTCAAAAATACTTCAACTGTACAGAACAGGAGAGGCTTAGCTTCAGGCACAGCCTGCATTATTTAGTGTATGAAGAACTTCTAGTGACAGCTTGAAGCAAAAACCTGTAGAAGATGGCTGGCAAGCTTTCTAATTAATACCACAGGTTTCATACCTTTAAAATGTAATCAGGTACATCCTAAATGTCAGAAAACAAGAAAAATCCATCTGCTGAAACCTCTTATTTCTAGTCTGTAAATGCAACGTAAGAAGATCCAGAATTCTTTTGTCTTGTTCAATATACTGAGAAGCACAACGAGATGTTTATTTAGACCTATTTGTAAAGCTTAGATCAAAAATGCTTTGATCTTTAAAAAAGTATAAATGGATAGAAGCACATACAACTATAAAACCTTGTACTCAGTAAAAAAATCAAGTAATGGCTCTCTGAACATTTCTGCAGGGTTGAAAAGTCATAATACACAAGATTTCTGTAGGGAAGGAAGAAATCAGGTGTTCTGATCAGTGTTCATAGAATCAGAATCATTTAGGTTGGAAAACACCTCCAAGATCAATGAGTCCAAGCTTTGACTGATCCCCACTTTGTCAACAAAATCATAGAAATAAGTCCAGTCATTTCTTAAACTTCCAGTGATGGTGACTCCACCACTTCCCTGGGCAGCCCCTTCCAATGCTTAATGACCCTTTCAATGAAGAAATTCCTCCTGATGTCCAATCTGAATTTCCTCTGGAAGAGCTTGAGGCCACCGTTCTCTCCTCCTGTCACTTATTAACTAAGAGAAAAGGCCAACCCCCACCTGGCTACACCCTCCTTTCGGGCAGTTACAGAGAGAGGAGGTTCCCCCTGAGCCTCCTTTTCTCCAGGCTAAACACCCCCAGCTCCCTCAGCTGCTCCTCACAGGACTTGTGCTCCAGACCCTTCCCCAGCTCCGGTGCCCTTCTCTGGACACGCTCCAGCCCCTCAATGTCTTTCTGGCAGTGAGGGGCCCAGAACTGAACACAGGATTGGAGGTGTGGCCTCAGCAGTGCCGAGTACAGGGGGACGGTCACTGCCCTGCTCCTGCTGGCCACACCACTGCTGATCCAGGCCAGGATGCCATTGGATTCCTTGGCCACCTGGGCACAGCTGGATCATGTTCAGCTGCTGTTGACCAGCACCCCCGGGTCCTTTTCCACTGTTCGTGGTGTCTGTGTAACCCAGAGCAAATGACAGTATCAAAATGGACACTAAATGCCATTTTATAAACTGGGCTTATAGCTGGAAGTTCTCATTTTTTTTTTAACTTCAGACAATCATATAATGATCACAGGACTTTCAGACTCTTATTGCAGACACAATCAGCCAATCATTCTCTGTTGTGTAGTCCCTTTATCATGGCCAGGAAGTTCTGGGAATTTTTTCTCTGAGCTAGAGAACTTTAAGAAACACAATTTGAAAATGTTTTTAACCTTTGTTATCTATTCCCAAAAGGTATCTTTTCTTCCTTTTTGATTATGCCTTTGAGACAAATATAATGCATTTCAGACTAATCTGCCATGTTTATGGGACATGGTGACCTGTCAGCCACTTGAGGATTGAGTAAAAGGCAGATGTAGGGAGATCCATGCATTCCAAAGGCAAACATACTGCCTGCTCTGTCCTCTAATTTCAGAATTAGGGTCGTGAGGAGTAAATTTTAGTGTGGGAAGTTTCTGTTATCAGTTTAATCTAAACAGTAACCAGTAGATGGTCTGCTTTCTCAGCGGTAAATCATGTGGCAATACTTAAATTCCAAAAGAATGCATGGAAGTACTGTTGTTACATGAAAGTGGAATGGATGAAATGGACTTCTTTACTGAGCATCACATTTACTAAATGCAAACACAAAATAAAGAAAATAAAACTTCAGAATGTAGAAATAAAGAATTTTGTGCTATTTATTAAAACATAATTGCTTTAAGGATCACAGTTAAAAGTCAGACTGTATTGAATATGAAAGACATTGCTTGCCTGAGCAGTTAGAGATGACAAACCTAGTCAACTAACACAAAAGTTTGTCTATACCACTTTTCTAGGGTCACATATTTGCACTAGCTCTAGTGGGTTTTGTACTACTGTGTGGGGAATACAAAAAATATTTTTATTCCCAGCTGTAAGGTAGCTTCTTCTTGGTTGGCTTTAGGAAATTTTGACCTATAAGGACACCCTTAGACATACCTGTACTTGTCAGTTGTCCACAAATTTTTCAAGATGTAATTTTTACCAATTAGCAACATCACTTACCCTTTTAGTGAGGGACACCCTGATTTAGCTGGGGATACTGAACTTACATCCCAGGGGCCTTGGTTCATGTGACAAGGATATGTCTGTACAGACCAAGCTACACACCACCAGCAGGACGCAGGCACACAGTGGGGGCATCTAACAAGTCATGGGCAAAAGCAAAAGCGTAGGGCCAGAAGTACCCAAACAAGACTCACCATTTCCTACATTTACGTATCATTTCTAGCAACTGGGAAAATTTAGCATATTTTAATGGACTCATAAATTCTTAAGGTTTATCTGTTCGTCTGTTGTTTGAATATGTCTACAATTTGCTGCCTTATATGCATGAATTCCTTCATAACCATATCATAGGAACAAACAACACTACATTATAATTTTTCAGTTGAATATTCATTTCTATGGTAAAACATATCATTCTTCTTGAAGGTATAAAGCTAATTTAGTCCAATTCCTTTTTGCAGTTACCTCAATTATAATGGTATGCTTTTAAAATACAAAATATGTAGCTCCACTAAATTATACTGAAATGAGTCTGATGTGTATCAAAATGTTTGCAGTCATATTTTCCACTTCTTTTTGCATCTAACGTCACTATAATTTGATTCTAATGGCTGATTTTGTGTTCAGCATTGGAATTCAAAACATTAAGATTATTAAGAGTTGCAGTCAGTGAAAACATCTCTATTTAAAGCTTCTGAAATACAGAATGTAAGAGTTGATGAATTTAATATTACAGCTAAGTGATTTAGCTTTAGTAAGTGCTGAACTTTTAAGGAAAAATAACACAAACCAAAGCTTAGTGGATCTGCATACACATTACTTCTGGTATAATACACACTGAAATTTTCCTAAACTTTCTGATTTTTGAAGAAGAGCTCCACCAAATGCTACAGAAAACAGTATGCTGGACTTAGAGTTTCAATGCAACATGACACAGATGAGATTATGAATGTATACTCTATGCCTAGCACTTTAGTTACTCATTATGGCATTGCAGTAATAAAAAGTGAAATATCTGTAAGAAAATGTGGGCAATATTTATTTTAATTCCTCCAAAATCTTATATTATGCACATGCCCACATGTACCCATGCACACAATGTACTAAAGTAAAAATTTTGCACCATGTCATACCAGAAATTCAAGAGCGTGCAATGTGTAAGAAAAATGTATAACTGTTGTTAGAAATCTGGAAAGTCTATTCATTGTCATTCATATGTATATCTAAAAAGCAGCTTAGACAAGTTTACAAAACATTTCTTATGACTGTTGTGATTTTTGCAATTAAGGAATCAGGAGCTCACAATATGTACATCAAGCTTGAATGGCTTTTGTATGTCACAGGTATAAAGCAGTCGGCAGGGTAAGCATGTCAAATATGCTGAAGTCCTGACATTGCAAAATCTTGACCAAAATAAACAAACAAAAAATGACGCAGATATCATCTCTATGATAAGAGAAAAGACATTTCACTTCTTGTGAAAGAGAAGAGGTTTCACCATCCCTGCTAGAATCTTCGGTAGCTGGGCAGCAATCACCTCTGACATCATCTCAGGGAATTCAACGCTCAGTGCACGGGACTGGAGAAATGTGTTCAGACAGAAGAGATGGAGCTGTTTCACCAGCTGGATTTAATAAAATACAAACATGATCAATCAGGCTAACAGTAATGCAGCCACAGAAACATGCTGTCAATCATTTATCTCATACGTTCATCAGCTGACATCATTCTATACCTGTCATTTCTTGAATCAATAATGAGGGTACTTGTCATTCCCTATTAATGACAAAAATCATACACATAGCTATGGCATGTTATATAAAACCACTGCGTCACTAATATTACCAAGCAGTATCACCCTCACTCATGACATATGCGATGAACAATGGCAACTGCTTCGCAAGCATTCAACATTTCATCTTATTCTCACACTCAAGACAAGAGTCAGTGCTTTGGCCACTACATGCTATTTAAACAGTGCTCTGAGGGACAGCATTTACTGCTTACCTGTGAGCTTGGACATGGTTTTCATTATGATCATATCCCTGTATGCTGCAAACATTGAACTCCACAGACTCTCATTCCTTGAAAGCAACTGCTCAACATGTGACTTTTACATCTCTTCTAGCCCCTCTGAGAGGTTCCAATTTTTATTTCAGACCAGTGACCATTATGTTGTCAAATATTGTACTCTTTCTGCTACCCTAGGCTTTAACATCACAGAATCTCTCCAGTCTGATGATTTTTCTTTTCCTTGTATCTCCCATCACTTTACCAGCCTGACCTGAAACAGGACTTGAACAAAGATACTCTATGGACCAAATATCACTTTGCTATTTTGCAGCAAGCCTCTCCCTCTTTCTCTCCCTCACAGATTATTTTACTGTATGCATTTGAAATGAAGAGATTGAATTAAAATAAAATGCAGATTTGCTGAGTTCTGAAGAATATAAAGATGCAAAGATCCTGTCCACCTTGAACTCCCTGCAAGCTCCTCACAACCAACATCAAGCTCAAAAGTACTTGGTATCTAGAATTCTAAAAGATTACTCGATTCCCAAACATAGACAGATACTGAAAAAGTGGTAGAGAATATACACATAAAACCAGTTGAACTAAGGTTGCAAAGCCAATCTTGGTTGCCTTTCAGTAATTCTAAGTAATCTGACTTTGCAACTTGAATTGCCTATTCCTCACATTATTTTCCTGAACAAATACACACGTGCTCACACACACCTACACACCACCCCTACCAAAGCCCACAAGTGTACTGGTTATGTTACACAAAAATGAAACAAAATGGTAGCACTCTAATGCATGTTTCACAAATACTTCCATATTGTATGCCATAAAATATGTGCACAATGCATACACAGATGCTGAATATATAGCATATATATATATACATATATAGCATGTATATTCACACAAATATATACAATAAAGGAAAAATATTTTGTTGTTTTCTTCTGCTGTTTAGCAATGCTGACTACTCCCTTCCATAAAATTAATTTTAAGAAACACCAGTTCCTTCTTACATAAAAAGCAAAACACACTAACACACAAACTTACATCATGCATGGAATCCATCAGTTTTGTAAGTTGATAGAAACGCTGTGAGTTGGCCACAACGCCTTTCTGGCGCAAACCAATTGCCTTCACCAGTTCTCTGATGTAACTGGTTCTCATCTCATCAAATTGGCTTTGACTTCTTAGACCTTCCAAAGGAACTAAAAACAAATAACAGTTGGGCTACAATTTACTCTGAAGGCAATGAAAAAAATTTAAAGTAAAGGAAAAATTTAAAGTATTTCATGCTGTACAGTGCAATGCATTATTATGTGCCAGGTACTTCTTCCCATTCAAGAGTTACTCCAGAAAGAGTGATACAATTAGTTAAAAGGATATACCAGGAACAATCAGCTCATTTTGCTAATTGCCCATGTCTAGAAATATCCCTAAGCTTCAGTTATAGGCGTTTGCTGGGAAAAAAAATTATGCCTAAAAGAACCACTCCTGCCTTTGAGGAAATACGTTATGGACTGATTTATGTGTACACTGCTGAGGGTCTGCCTTCTTCACAGCAAATTTATGGTAGAGAGATCTAGCTGGAGTGCTTCAAAATGGAGTCAAAGAATGAACTAACAACTCTAAAGTAGTGCAGACAGTAAAGCTGCCAGGCCTCAGGCCTCCTGTTTGAACCTCCTTCTCTTAGCAGAACAGATCAGAGTCTTAAAGGTGAACAGCTTTTTAGAAAAATTAGCAAGGAGGAGAAATTGAAGTTGAACCCCCTCTTCTCTAAAAGGTCAGGTGTGAGGATCAAAATGAGGACATGGAGAGAACATCAAGAAATGAACCTGTAAGTGGCTGCTAATGATAAGATAGTGTCATGGGAAAAGAATACCTTAATTTTCAAAGCCTGTATGGTTTTGGACATTTCTTAACAGCAGCTTTATAGAGAACTAAGGAATGTTTTCATATAAAGTGACTCTGATGGAGTTTAGGGTCAGATGACTTCATCTCTAAACCAGCAATTAAGTCTTTATACTTCCCCTGCAAATTAATTTAAAAGGTGTCTTCCATCAATGAATGGCCTGTTTCCTCTGCAAAATTCTGCAAAAAGACAAGTCACATTCCTGCCTAAAAACAAAATGTTCCTCTAAGCTATCCATTTGAGTGAAAACTTACATGGACAAATACAATTTAAACAGCTGTTCCCTTACCCTGAACATATGTAAAGAATGAAGATGCTTTTATTCAGAGGCACAAACTGAGCAGAATCTTATGCAACAAGATTTACAAATTCCTTTAAATCAGAAGTCTGGAAAGCATTACATTTAAGCCTCAGCCAACTCAAAGAAAAAAACTGTAAAATCAAATATAATGTTACAACTTAGGCTGGGGGTGCATTCAGAATTAGAAATGTGTTGAGACTGACAGTTTAATACAAATTACTGTTTCTTTGCAATTACCTAAAAAAGTCAAAACCAGTTCATCTAAATAATAAATTGAACAGAAGACACAGTGAGAAACTAAAGGATTAGACTTGATTTACTGTTAGTATACAAAAGCCTGAAATGGCTGTACTTTCACATTTGAAGAAGATTAAGATGAATATAATGACTAAAATAAAAGTAATCTTAAAAAAAACCACTTTAGAACAACAATGAAGTTATATGGCTTTTTGAAAATACTTTCATGGAATTATATTTATACAGTACCAAATGTTTACTAAATGTCTCAGCAACAACTGTTAGGTGTGTTCCTTTTCCCAAAGATCTGACAAATTGTTTTTTCCTATAAGACAATAAATGCAGGAGAGAACAAAAAGCAAAATTTATCAGAACAGGTAGAAATACTTTCTTTTTTTTAAAGTAATTTCTTGCATATGCATAAACACTTCATCTTAAAAAAATAGTTTCTGAGTGCAGTGCAGTTGATAAACAGCAACTTGATGAATGCTGTTAAACTGATGCACTCAGAAATGAGAAGGATTGGACCAACAATTGTAATGCTTTTTTGAATTTGATATGAACTTTCTGGGACAGAGATAGCTGAAATACCACAAATTTATCTAAATTTAACTGAAATTCCAGATGATAGACAAGGGAGTTTATTTATGATGAAAACAAGATGGAAAACATTTAAAATAGGAATACATACACATTCTAACAAAGAAACTGGAGTTATATCAGAGGGGAATTTTTATCTACATTACTGCTTTAGCAGAGTGTATGGTATTTTGCTATTCTTTTAGTATTTTCTATGTTCATATGAGCTAAATTTAATATTTTTAAACTTATTCTCTGCTGAGACCAGTTTCTTTTTAAAGAATGGGTTTATGCAAATACCAGCCAAGTACAGACTGAGAGGGACTAAATTTAATTCCTTATCAATTTCTTAAACTTTGTAAAACCAAGAAGCAGGTTATGCAGAATTTGCACTTCTCTCCTCTGACTCCGTTGTGTGCTGAGAACCAAACTTTTACATACTTTCAACTATATTTTTCAGAAGTGCTAATTCTCATTTCTAACAGCATCTGTATAATTTTAAAACTTTTTATTTGGGGATTCATAACTAAAAATTATGGCCTCAGAAGATGTAAATTTTGGTATTTCAAAGAAGGTTTTGGAAGATAAGTTCATCAGCTACCACATTTCCTATGTAAAGTGGAACGCAGCTGCACGCAGCATTCTTTAAAAGATGCATGTGATTAAAAGTGACCACGGATTTTGTTTCCAGAGAAACAAACCAAAGAAAAACATTTCCATTTGTTTATATCTGTGCTAAACTTCACCTATTTATAACTATAAAAAGTTGAATAAATGCTAGTATTGTTTGTCATGCCCACTTCCCTAATTCTTTTGAGCAAACGTGCTTTAAGATCTTGGTTAAGATAAAGCCCTCAGTCCTGATAATTTATTAAATATTTTTAAATACATTCTAATACTTTTTAGGTTGTTTTGGTTCAGTTGGGGATTTTTAAATCTGTGTAGAGTCACTTGAACTGATGTTTCCAGGCAGAAATACTGCACAGTTGTTTTGAAATATCCATATGTCAAAAGGGATCCAACATTTCCCTCATGTCTTTATACACAATAAAACCAACAATGAATCACAAATTCTTTGTTCTTTATAAACATTTGAAAAAAATATTTTTAAGACTTGGAATATTAACATTCATCCTAGGACACTTCCATTTGTTAAGCCAGAAAGCTTAGTGATTGTCAAGTTAAACAGCATGGCTTAAAACTCTTTTAGTAATGATGTGTTACAAAGAAATAAAAGAACCTACTTGTGTTGAGAAGTAACAGCGCTTTCATACATAAGAACTCTTCTTGACTAACTTGAAGTCTGACAAATTCCTGTGGGAGTTGCCACATGGATAGACACAGGGAATAGAATGATGATTCTTTCATCCTCTGTCTTACACCCAGAAAAGGTAAAAAAAAAAAATTAAAAAACATGAAACCAGAGACAAAGAATGACTCCAGTCCTAACTGCTTGAAAGAAAGGTCTTGTTAACAGTTTAATTATCACATTACAAAAATTAAAGATGAGACTATACACGTATACAATTTTCTGAATTTTTTATTTCAATGCTAGTTTTTTTTTAATTGTAATGAATGTGCTATTATTTTGAATGTTTAATCTGTTACTGGTGCCCACAAAAAAACCAAAACTTGGAGAATATCAAAACTTAATGCTAATCACCAAAAGTGCTGGGAGTTTATTAATTAGAAATACCCAAATAATAAAAATACGCAAATGATAAAAATACCCAAATCATAAAAATACCAAAAAATACTATTTTATTTTAGATGTTGATAGATTCTTGCATCTCTGTAAAGATTTCAAAGCATAGAGCTGAAGACAAACCTGAAAGTCTATGGAAAACTTGCTCTCAGCTTCGGCAAAAACCTCTTCAACAAAATACTTTGTAGCAACCCTAGCCTGGTACTTCTAGTAGCAATGATATTATTTTGTAGCATGCCATGACACTAAAGAAACAGTTAAAAATGTTACATGCCAAGTAAACAGAGATATTAATACAACCTCTCCTAAACTCCCACAGAAGTAACAGAACAAATCACACAGGAAATACATAAAACTGCAGGGTTTTTTGCAGCACTTCAATACTGCTTTTCTCTTTGTGATATTGGTATACTGAGTATATATTATTGCATATATTTATTAGGAGAGTATTTTCAACTGAAATGACTGCAACAATAGCATTACAAAGTTTCTAATCTAGACTGAATTCACTCCACATTAACCTGATGATCCAGTAACTGGGACTGATTTTAAAAGGTTGCATCCCAATCCTGATGAATTAGGTACAACAACAACGGGAAGATTAAGTTTTCCTCCCCCGCCTGCTACGGGGTTCAGATCAGCCTTATAATCTGACTGCAGATAGTAACCTCAGCAATCAAAACAGAAGATATTTTCCGTTAAAAAGATACTTTTTTCAATGCATTAATTTTGTTGTTGTTGTTGCTATTTAAAGCACTACTGTTATCTTGAATGAAAATTATTTCATTGTTGTTCAATATCTGATATCTTGTACCAGATCTTAAATGACATAAACATAGAAATCTAATGTATTAGACCTGAATGGGCTTGTTTCTACACCTACTTTAAACTTTCCTTTCTAATACTTTCTGGTAGCATCTTTTCCTAATTATTATGTATGAAGAGCAATAGCAGCTTTCAGGGTTAGCAGCTTAAATGCTGTTCTTACCCACGTTTTTAGACACTGCAAAATGCAAGTAACAGGAAGTCTTTGTAGGGTGTTAGCACTATGAAGTCTTTGTCAAACTAACACTCCCGGCTTTCTTGGTCTGAAATTGATGTTACAAAACATGTCCTTCCTGAGAAGAATAGCAACTCCGTTCACTATATGACAGCTTGACTGTGACACAAGCTTTGGATTGTGGTTCCATGGTAATTATGAAACAACTATGGTGTGTGATGACCCTGCAGAAGGAATTTCCATTATCTCTTTCTACCTCTAGGCACACACTCCTGTGATTCTGGCATTAGTGCCTGAACTCCTATGTGGTGAGTCATGTCAGGGATCACCACCACCTGCTAATGAATGGCTTTTTCTGGGGTAATTCTCAGGCATATAAAGTCCTTATCTGTTAGACAGTGCAGCCAGAGAGTGTTTGGTCCAGTTTAGCTAAAGTCATGGGGATGCATGACCAGGACAGTTAACTTTTTTGGCAGTGTTCAGCAGTTACCTTTGCATAAAGCGAACATGAAGTACAAGCTTACATATCATTGTAGACAACAAAATTGTTTACATTTTACTGATCTAAAAGCTAACTTATTTCCCAATAAATTGTTGCAACTAAGATTCAGTGCATCAGTCACCTTTTATATCTCTTTGTTTATAACATCTCTAGTATGACCCTGAGGACATGTTCTATAACCAAGAGAGGAATACGTTGTCAGCATCCAGTGTAGATGTTCTTGAGCTGACAATAAGAAGCTGTTTCTGGTGGATTATAATCTGGGTTCATAAATGGCAACCCTATTCTAAAGCAAAGTACTTAAGGTCCTCTTCACAAGGTGTCAGGAGTGGTCCACAAGTGGCGTGATACTCTAAGACATGACATTACTGCATAAACCCATCTCAATCTATGTTTCTTCTGAATGTAACCATAAAATGTATCAGACTATGCTGGGACAACAAGACAGTCAGAAGTTCTTTCAACCTCATCACTTCTAAGTATTTCAATTTGTACAGCACAACTAATACAAATGGGAGAAGAGAGAATTCATTACTCAACAACCTCACAGTGATTTACAATCATCTGGAAAAGGTCAGGAGCAATAGGGCCAGCTCTACTGAATATCTTCTATAAGAATTTCACTGGGAAGATCTTGCATGTCTATATATTTTAAAATCAGGTGTCTAAATCTTCTGCAAATCCACCTCTCAATCCTTAAACAGTATGTCTTAAAAAACACCTGTTTTACTTTCAACTTGCATCATAGCAGTTCTTTTAGTATTTTAAGAAAAAAAATAACTAAGAAAAATGTATTAAGGAAAGATAAATATAGGGATTAAACTACATTTTACTGTTACTGGCAATCTCCCTATAACCAAAGAATATAAAATTCCAAGTCTGAAAATATTAATTTGCAGATCTGGAAAACTGACAAAGACTGAAATGATGGCTATCTAAATTAAACAGCATAGTGAAGGAAAATCCAAGCCAAAAAGCCCCTTCCCCTCCCCAGCAGAAAAGCGCAGTCTCATGTAATTTTTCCTTGATATTGAAATTCCTTCTTGGCGAAATTTTTTTTACAATTTTCTAACAACAAATGCACTTTTATAACAAGAAATGCACTTTAGATACTCATTTTTATCAAAAAGTGTCACAAATGAGAACGTAGGTTATATGCAAACTATTTGTGAAAACCACCCAAAAAAAAAAAAACCAAACAAAAAATCACAGTTCCATTTAGTAAACATTAATTCGAGTCCAATTCAGATGAAGTAAATCTTCTGACATCATTATTATTTTATTTACTATTATGATTTTTCCCTTAGATAATTAAAATACTATTTGAACTGCTTTTGCTTGAGAGTGTACACAGAATAGTTGGGGTTCCCACAAAACCCTTCCCAAAGTTACTGAACTTTGATACGGTCAGAGGATTTTGTTGTTAATTTTGAAACAGAACAAGTAGTGAATGAAATCTTGACATCAATGGAGTCACATTACCATTGGCACATGAAAGTTCAAAATGTTATTCATATAATACAAGCGCATTCTACTTACTCATTTAGGATTAGATCTGGTGCAAAATACAACATCTGACCACTGACATGTTTGTATGATCTCCACCCCATTGCAAAAACCATTAGACTCATCCAGGAATACTGGATAAGGGTTATCTGATCATCGATGTGCAAATTCCGAAAACCTGGAAATGAAATTAAAGATACAATATTTCATCATTCTCATTTAGACAGCAGCTAAGTAGGTATTTTGAGATTACAAATCTGAGCTACCAAACTGAGAACACCTAGAACAACAAGAGGTTTTGGGGATGTAGCTCTCAGATATTTAGGTAATAACTGCCTGTCTCACTTTGATAGTTAGCCTCTTGTCTTTTTGTTCTCATCCAGTATTTTGAAATGTTAAAACCAAAATTTATTTTTGCAAAAATGACTGTTTCAAAGAATAGGGATGCATCTCATTTTCCTTTGGTAAAAATATGACAGTTTGTAACATGATCACTGTAATCAACTCTCATTTAATATCGATAGCTTGAACATCACTCTTCTTAACACAAGATGCAGCTGTCATACAAAAACATCCTTATATAAATACCTTTCTTGCATTCAGCTAAAGAGAATCATATTCAGTTGTGTGCTTGTGTTTGATAACTTTCGCTGTTTGATAAATTTAAAGATTGCCACAAATTATCTGAGTCAAACTAACAGCTTTCTGCCACTGAAAACAGTGCTCCTGTTCTACATCATGAGGTCCTGTTACCTCCTTCAAGCAAACTTTGGCACTCATGCTACTCTTCAGTGAACTGCTTCAGTTCATGAAGACATCAGAAAACTACAGAGGGTTAAAAAAAAAGGTTTCTTCTCATTTGGTGAGATGAATCAATTCACCCAAGAGGTCTGGTAAGTGCCAACTGCAATGGGAAGAACAGTGATAGAGACTATTGCTTCCTGCAGCAGCGAAGTGTCACACTGAGCTCACATTAAACTGTATTTTCCAGGCTTTCTGCTCAGTATATTGATTTCTATATATCCCAGGGTGACCAGGTTGATCTCTATCACCATACAGCACCCATACTTACATCACATGGATTTCTTTTTTAATCCAGTCATGGATCTTCATAAATTTAGTTACTTCTCATTAGCAGTGTTTGTGAGCTGCTTAGTTCTAATTGCTACTCTTTATTAAAATTTTTCTTTGTTACTTTCAAGACGTCATTTTAGTAATAATAAGAATAAATCAGAAGCAGAAATACAACCTTTTTTATATCTGAGAGAACCAGCATCTCACTGCCACATTAATAAATGAATAAATAATAGAGTAAGAGGGGTTGGGGTAGAAAGGCTTCTATAACAATCACATATAGGAACTCTCTGAGCTCCTGTGGTTTCCTGGAGTAAATCTAAATATTTGAATGGATTCCTTCAAATGTGCCTCCCTATTAAAATGTATTTGATTAGTTACATTATCTGATAAGTGGAAGCTTAATAATTTTGGAATTTGTAAAGAATTAATTAACAGGCAGTCAATAATATTCTCTTTAGACTGCTTCTCCAATGAAATATTTGTTTAACTACAATTCACTACTTATAAGAAATGGTATTACCTGGTAGCAATTTAGACCACTTGACTACGCAAAGAAGTTGCCTCTCACAAAGATGATTCAGACTGGTCAGCAAGGAACTTGGTGTTTCAGGTTTTGTATTGTCATAACCAGCATAGACAACTTCTGGCTCAATGCCTCGTAAAACACTTATCATTGGAGGAAGAAACTGTATTTCTTGATTTGGAGAAAAGGACAGCCTCTGGGTTAGAGACTGGCTCTCATCTTGAAGGGTTGCTGGCTGCTGGAGTGCAACATCTAATGTTCTCACAACCTTAATTTTGTTAAACTTTTTCAATTTTCGACCTGAAAAAGGAAATTGTTGATCTGTTAAAAAGAATTAACCAGTAACTCTAATATTTCCCACTAGTGTTGGATTACACTCAATCTATACAAGGAAACTAGAACTGTCTTCAAAATAAGTTTTCTATTTTTTGACTATTTATGTAATTGAGAAATAATCATGGAAAATTCTTAAGAGCTTCTCCCTCTGTATCATACTCCCTTCACTAAGGAATGAACAGCACCCACCCATTAAAATTATTGTCATGAATTCTAGGTTACAGTAACCTCATAAAGTGTTTTCTGGTTCAATTCCCACTGTTCTGTCATACGCCAACAGCTGAGCCAGCTGGCTCTACAATTCAGTTTCTATTTAATGTCAATTAAGTATACTGCTTCTTTCACTCTCTAATACCCCAAACCAAAAATTTTAGTAATTTATTACTACACAATTAATTACTACACACAGAAACTCTTTTCCTCCAGTTCCCTAAAAGCATTTCATCTCATGTCTGAATCCTGTTTTGATGGCCAGGGGATGAGTGAAAGACCCACAAATACTGTAAAACCAGATGTCAACACTTAGAAAACACTTCACTTTCTAAAGCATAATTTCCCTTTCTCAGAATTTGCAATTGTTATTTCCATAATGCAGTGGTATGAACAACACTGACTAAAACAAATTAATAGCTGAACTGCTTTCCCAAAATAAGCGCAGATACTTGTGGTATGGCTACGGAAATATATACAGCTCTAGGTAGCAACTCTTCAAATTTCTTTCATGGAAACACTCTGGCAGTGCACCCTATAGACACAGAAAACCAAACCTTCAGAGGTTCAAAGACAATGACCCTCAGTGACATATTACAAGTTTCAACAAAAAGGCTTATCCGTGCAGAAGTGACTACATGGAATACATTTGTTTTAAATAGATCCTCAAAGGTGATGAAAACCCTTCTAGGTCATTAGTTCTGCCATACAAGTTTGGCTTAGGGAAAAAAGGGCCAAAAAATGCAATAAAGATACTGACATTTATGGTCTGATTTACATGACAGTGGGACAGAAAGAGACATGGGGGTGGTGGCAAAAACAGTAACACTCATCATGCAGTGAGATCAGGGGTCATGTTCCCATAACTTAACCGTGGGTTTAATTAGTTTAGTGTCAAGTGCCCCAACAATCATAAGCTCATTTTATCATTTGTGGTAAGAACAAAAATATTTCTGATTAGAGATTTCTTACTAAAGAACCAAACACAAAGTTACATCTTATGTTACAGCTGAACCAAGAAAAAAAAAAGGCAAAACAAAAAACCACAAAAGAATAGACAATTTATTATGCCAAAAGACCCGGAGCCAATTTCTGTCATAACAAAACTATACATAGTTGTAGACATGCTGGGAATTTCCCACTAAGTATTGTGTAGGCATGAAGGAAAAGAGAAGGAACAATGCATTTGATAGTTCATAAATAATGATTTCAGGTATTTTCAGAAATAATGGCTTCAGATACTTTTACAGTTCAGAGAACAAGTAAAGAAAGAAACCAAACAGAATGCTTATCACATGGAAATGTTAGTAGTTAATAAGTACCCATGTTTCCAAGTGACTAAATGTATCAGAATTAATGTCACACTGGTTTGCAGAATTGCTTATGTGTTTATTGCTAATTATGTTGCTTAACAGCCACCAGCAGAACAAGTCCACTTGTTACCTATCTACTGGAGAGTTGACTATTAATAACTCACAGCAAACTTTCCCATCTACAATAAGGAGACCATGTCAAATTAATAAAAACTCTTAAGGACATAAAGAAAATGAGAGATTTCACAATAGCTTAGTTTTTCATTTGCTCTTTACAAAATACCCAGGTAAGTTTGTGCTGTAAGATAAATAAATGTCTCCACTTAGTTCTGTAATGGGTAAATAATACGAATCCACTCTGATAACTACTTTTCTTAATACTAAAACCTGTCTGTGCATATTTAAACAGCACACACTTTTTTTGCAACATTTCCATTACTTCATTTCAAGATAGCCAACCACTCAAGCAGTTTTTTAGTACTCACTGTTCCCCTACCCTTGATTACTCTGAATGTAATATGAACACTATGTTTACAGTGTTTGTGTTCTAAAAACAAATAAAATCTATTTAATCTCACTATCAAGTATATTATGATTTTCTCCTTACTACCTAATTCTGTAATTTAATATTTTTGCAACTAGGTATGCAGAATCATGCTGACAATCAGACATTACTGACTGTAGACATTTTATATTAAAAGGACTGGGTTTCCAGTAGAAGTCTAACATCTCACTACCCTTCTCCTTACCCTGTAATGAGGTGAAAAGCATCGATGATGTATTATTCTTGACAGAACACTATGACCCTTACTTTAAGGTCACTATGCTCTCAGGTTTTGTGTAGAAAAACAAGCAATGCACACCTTAAGGGGGGTGTATACAACATAAAGAAACAAAGCAGCAAAGCAGAAGTAACACATCTCGGTTTTAATAAACTCTTTGATCCTACCTCAGAAAATATTACCTGGAAAATAAATTCACCCTTTCCTGCATGTAATCACTGCACTGCAGACTGAAAGCTGACTGAAACAATGAAGACCACAATAATTTATCAATACAGCTGAACAAGGAATCTGTGATAATCAGCCTGGGAAAATTACAAATTCACTCATAATAAATAAAAGAGTTGAGTACTTGTTTATTCCAGGACCTGATCCAGCTACCTGCTCTCCTATTAGGTTTAAGATTAGAAAGGGGATAGATTAATGTCTCAAGTTATGAGGTTATAATACTCAAAGACAATTAACACTTTCACAGAGAATGACAAATATGGTACTATGAAAAGCATGTTTTTATTGATACTTTCCTTCTAAAGATTAAGAAAGAGGAAATAGCCCACATAGGGAAATAAATTTCTGAAGCTATTTGTTGCTAGTCTATAATTTACTTACAACAGACTTACAATTTCTTTTAAAACATTTCAGGAGTTTGAAATTGTTTTGAATTTAGGGTTGAGAAATGGAACCGTAGTCTGTGTAATAAAATATTACAATCTTACCTATATGGTTGCCACTCAGTGACATTCAATGTGTATTCTCTAAGAAGTAAGTTTAATTTAATTAATATAGTAATTTTTGGAATCTTATCATTAATATCCTGTAAAATCATAGTGTTTCTCATGTTAATTAAGCAAAATAGCAGCTCTGCCTTTAACTCAAGGCCAGCATTAAGAAACTAAGTATCAGAGGTAAAAGAACAAAAATATATCCATCTTAAGTTCTAAATGGCAGAAATCACAAAATGCACAAAAAGTCTTGACCTATACAGGCCATAAACACAAGAAGAGATTTAAAGTACTGCCGATTCCGATTCATTTAAACTACTCAAGGATGTCTCTAAGTATTTCATTTGTTCCAAGAACTGGAAATTTGTGTATGGACATTTCTCACAGAATCACAGAATTCCAGGATGGGAAGGACCTCAAGGACTATCCAGTCCAACCTTCCTTGGCAAAAGCACAGTCTAGACAAGATGACCTTGTCCAGCCGAATCTTAAAAGTGTTCAACGGTGGGGAGTCCCCCACTTCTCTTGGGAGATAATGCCAATGGGTAATTTTTCTCATTGTGAAATATTTTCCTCTTGTGTCCAATTAGAATCTCCCCAGGAGTAACTTATCCCTTGCCTTTTCCATGTGACTGCTTGCAAAAAGGGAGATTCCATCTTCTTTGCAGTCATCCTTTAAATAGCGGAACACAGTGATAAGGTGTCCCCTAGGCCTTCTTTTCTTAAGGCTGGACAAACCCAGTTAAAGAATCAGAGAATCACAGAATCATTTAGGTTGGAAAAGACCTCCAAGACCATTGAGTCCAAACTTTGATACATCACCGCCTTGTCAACTAGAGCACTAAGTGCCACATCCAGACTGTCTTTAAACACCTCCAGGGATGGTGACTATCACCTCTCTGGGCAGCCCATTCCAAAGTTTAACAACCCTATCTGTGAAGAATTTCCTCCTGATGTCCAAGCTGAAATTCCCGTGGCACAGGTTGAGGCCATGTCCTCTCATCCTGTTGCACATTCCCTGGGAGAAGATGCCGACCCCCATCTTGCTACAGTCTCCTTTCAGGGAGTTGTAGAGAGTGAGAAGGTCCCTCCTGAACCTCCTTTTCTCCAGGCTAAACAACCCTGGGTCCCTCAGCTGCTCCTTATAGAATTTATGTTCAAGACCCTTCCCCCACTCTGTTGGCCTTCTCTGGACATGCTCCAGCACCTCAGTGTCCTTCTTGAAGTGAGGGACCCAGAACTGGACACAGGACTCGAGATGTGGCCTCACCAGTGCCAAGTACAGAAGGACAATCACTGCCCTAATCCTGGTTGCAATGCTATTCTTGGTATAAACCAGGATGCCATTGGCCTTCTTGGCCACCTGGGCACACTGCTGGCTCATGTTTAGCCTTTCCTCATATGACAGGCTTCACAGCCCTTTGATCACTTTGGAAAATTATCCAAGCCCTGCAGGACTCCATATATGAATCATACTGAGTTGATCAGCACATCAAGTCATGAGTAGGAAACATTGCTCATGTGATACAACAAAGGAATAATAAGAAATGGCAGATGAGCAAAAGGAAGACGGGTAGCAATAACCATATAGAAAGATTGTTATGATTAACAGTCTACCTTGAGATTTTATTTGTAGTTTGAATTTTAAATCTTCATTTACTAATAGCATAATTTCACTCCAGTTTTCTTCATTTTTGGTCTACATTTGTCTTTTCTTCTTCATTCAGTATTAAGCACTCAATTTCAGCCTGCATAAAACAATTAGCTTCCTAATCTCCCCAGAACTCTTGACATCACTAAGAGCACCTGAAATAGTACACTTAACCTGAGGCAGCTGACAAAAAAAAAAATAGAGATGCCACAGTCACAGCTCCACTCAATATTTCCTTTTTTCCATTGCCCAGCTGTTCTCTTCTACTTTCTATTTGCTGACAGATTACTTCTTTCCAGAAGATGGTGTAGGTGGGGATATCAGGGCAGAGATCTGATGAGATGCCATGTCCCTCTAAGAACTAGAGAAACTAGACTGCACTGACTTCTCAAATAATGGGAGAGAGCTTTGATTAGGTATACTTAGGAGAAGACTAAGCAACACAACAAACTAGCTAGATAAAACAATCTAGCATTAAATACAAAGAGAATATTTATGCTTGCTTTGTAATAGCTGAGAAAAAAGGTGATCGAAAAAGGTGATGAGAAAGATGAAGATTTTACTCTATTCATACCTGATAGCAATAAAATAAAAGTCAGAGCACCTTTATCCTCAGGTTTTGTAGGAGGACATAACATCTTGATAAGAGGATACACTAATGAGGACCTACCATCTCATCAATATGGCTGCTAAAAGTGTCCAAATTTTCCTGTTTCTAGTACCTACACCCAGAGAAAAATGTACATATTAAACAACCCTATTAAAAAACTAGCATCCGTAAATGCACACAAAATGTAGAATGAAGTCAAGCCTGCTGGCGACTTTTCCTATGTAGCATTACTATGCAGAACAATGCTGAAGCAAAAGGACTAGACAATGATAGTGAGCCATCTCACACTCTTCTGCTTGTTCAAACTGCTGCCTGTGATGTTGAAACACATGGGGCTTAGTTGTTGGTGTTATGCAGGGTATCATAAATGAAAATTCAGGTCAGATCATCATCAAACTCTCAGCTGTGTAAAATTCACAGCCAGGAATTAATTTTTATCTGTATTAATTTATGCCCATTAGAATTATAGAATGGTTTGGATTGGAAGGGATCTAAAGATCATCTAGTCTAAGCCCCTTGCCTTGGGCAGCTATATATTTTAAAGATCAAATTGATCAAACCTTGCATGTTCTCCCAAATTTTAAAAGGCAGGCACTACATCTTTTCCTGAGTCTTCATTCTTACTCTGTATTTTCCACAGCCTACTCTGGACCTCTGCCTCCTTGGCTTTCTCCTCTTCCAATGCTGGGCAAACAATGCTTTAGGTTCTGCCTTTGTAGTAGTACTGTTTCTCTACTGCACTGCTACTCCAGCTTTAAAACACCACTTCAATCTGAGAAGGATCCAAAGACATGTTCTCCTTTTGTCCCTCTCCCCTCAGCCCAGTGGCACCAACGTGCTTGTCAGCTCAATTTCTTTTTTTTTACTGAGAGGTGGCACTGACTGACCATGTAAGAATGACACAATGGCCGTGTGTGCAGAACATTCCAGCTCCATGGAGCTTGCATTCAGCTTACAGCAGCTGGAAACACAGAGCTGTGCAAACTATCAGTCTGAAAACTATATATATGTTTTAAATTATGAATGAATGCTGATCAGCAAGATAAGGAAATGATGTACAGTATATAGTGCCAGCTCTTCCTTCAGGGATAAAAAACCAATATTTAAATGTGGGGGAGGGAATGCAGGGGAGAGGGGGAGAGAGGCAGACAGATAGACCGAGGGCTTTGATGTGCTAAAATAGATTATATTGGAAATAAAGCAGCTTTTTGTCCTTCCCTTTTAATTTTTTTTTTTTTTAATTCCTTTTAGGAACATATTCTTTCTATCATTTTTATATAGCCATTTTTTATAGTGTAAGCCATGTATTTTCAAGGTTCGTGCTGATCCAAAATATGAATAAAATACAAGGAAAAATAAACATCATTCCCGCCTGTTAGCACAGCAAAACTTGCTGTGTGACTACCTGATCATACACCATTTTCTCCCTGTAGGTATTCAAATGCACAGTGCTCAATTTTATTTCATGATATGCAAAAAAAGCCCAAATCTGTTCGAGAAAGAACTAATACAAAGATGGGATTTCCAAGCATCTGGTATGCAAAGTCTGTAGTATTGGTGCAACCACTGCCTGGCCCTCTCTTGTGGAACAGAAGGATACAATTTTGACATGTACTCAAAGCAATGATGGACAGCATAATAGAAAAGAGAAAGGGACAGTACTGATTCCTGATTTTAGTGTCAATTTCAATCTGCTTCTTTATTTTTTACCTAAATCAAATTATCTGATCCAAAATTATTAATAAATACACACCAAAGACATAACTCCTTTCCTTTCCAGAAAATGAGTGTAAGGGTACAAAGAGATTCCTACAGAAAGGTGTTTTTGTTTCAGGGTTTCCAGACTCACTGAAGAAAAATTCTAAGAAATAATAAAACATTAGGTAATTCTTTAAAAAATAACATTTGAATGTGGTTCTTTCCTTTACATTATCAAAGTAATGTTGTTTAACCTCGACAGACTGAAGATAGTGTACTTGACTGCCTACTTGTACAAATCCACTTGAAAAACAGCTCACCTCCCAGGACCATACCAGCTTGACAGCACTTCCTCAAGCGACACGCTGGGCAGTTCTTCCTACGGATTTTATCGACTATGCAGTCATTTCTTCCAGCACATAAATAGTTGTGCTGCCCTGTAGGCAAGAGAAAAACAGGATGAATACTACATTTTCTAACATGACAAAATTATTTCTGTGTCTAAATGTTTCAAAAATAACTGAAGATTCAAAAAAGTGTACTTGAACCATAAAATGAAAACTCTTTCATTTTACTCTACCTTTTGACTAATCATGTTACTATTTGAATATAATGTTTTTTTTGGCCTGTTTAAGGGTGAAACTCCCCATCATGAAATTCCCAAATAACTAGGAGGCAGCATGAACTGCTTAAATTATTGTACTTACAATATTTCTTAAGTAAATCAAGCATGAGGACTGACCATTTGTTTCTTTAAAACTTCTTTTTCTTTGAAGTTATTGATCCTGTTTTCAAAGAACATAAGTAAATTGTGCTTGGATTGATGTAGAGTTTCTGACAGAAAAACAGAATGAAGAAGTTGGGGCAGTGCAAAAAAAAAGTCCCTTAAGCAGAGTAAATGACCTCTGATGGAGAAGCAGCTCTATACTAACCCTGCTGAAATACCAGCTGACCAGGTGCAGCCAACAGAGCCAAAAAGGACAAATAGAAGGAGGCTGTAACTCTGTGGTTTAGGTTATCCTAGTTTATTGTTTAATTCTGAATGACTTTGTTAGAAAGAACCTGGCATTACTATATTGAAATGGAATCCTTTCAATGAAATTAGCTTTCAGCAAAGCAAAAGATTAAATGGAATATTGTGCATATGGACCTCCAAATATAACAGAATTCAGTACCAAACCTTTTAAATTTTCAGACTTCTAGACCTAGAAAAGAGTTAGCGCTGAACCATGCGAAACAATGCATTTGTTTCTGTGCTAACATTTTAAAAGATAAATAATCTACTTTTAATCATAACATTAAAAACAACCTGTTTGCTTTTAGTGAAAGAAACCCAATTGTCTGAAATTCATTTTCATAATGATTTCTTCTTTTTTTTTTAGAAAACTACAGGTAAACAAAACAGTTGCCTCACACATTGCCTGGCAACAAAAAAGTCTTTAGTAATGTTTTAATCAGAAGAAATTCTCATTTACTTTCTCCCATTAATTCTAATCCTGGACTCCCTCTTACAGGAAACATTACCACAAGTAGACAAATGAATAAAAATCTGTCTTGCTATTGGCAGCAGACCAGTAAGCAAAACACTTATTTTGAACAATTCTTCCTTGGGATTACTTGTAGATTTTCCTCATCTTTCTTTGCCTTTATAAGCTACAAAAAGCATTCAGTCTTTTTATAAGTGACAACAATTTTAAAACTCCATTAGTTTAATTAAAATCCATGAAGATTATCTCAGCTCTTTGGCATTCTAGGGCTTTAATGCACACCTAATTTACGAAGGAATGCTTAAGTATAGTTAAAGTTTTGTTTGTTCTTGTCTTGTTTTGGGGGTTTTCTTTGGTTCCCTGAAAGAGGATTTCTTCTGGACCTCTCTTCCAGGGAATCGGTTAAGTCTACACAAGATGATCTGAATCCATATAAACCTTGTCCTGCTTATTAAAAATCTAAGACTGAACAACACTTTCACATTTACAAAACAAATCGTAATTGAATCACAGTTATGAAAACTACTCTTCCATGTTCATATGTTCTGAAGTTTCAGATTAGACAGGATTGAATAGTCTCTCTGCCCAGTGTATACCAGGCCAGAAATGAAATCTGTTACTAGAATTTGGGCACAGTAATATTTGTTTAAAAGCCAAAACACTGCCAACCCAACCCTCCCAAGGGATTATGGTGACAAAAACTCAGGCGCTTCTTGATGCTTAGTGTTAACAACTTTGTTGTTTTCAAGACTATTAAGAAAACCACAGTCATATCCTGCCCTTGACTTACACCTTCATGTGAGTTTTCTGCTCCACTCATCTCTATCCCACATTTCCCTGACACCTTCTGTCCCAAGGTGTATTCCACTCATTTTTATTCAGCTGCAACTTATTTGGAAAACATGTAAGGTTCAATTATTTGCTATTTCTCTGTTTCATCTGTAAAGGATTTTTATTATTATCATGGTCACCTGAGTGGATCTCATACCAGTTGATCAATCTGAGTAAATGTTCCCATTTGAAATCACTTCTACCATTGTGCAAAGCTGGATTCTGAGAAACTGTTACTTGCTTGGCATTAATACTTTAGGGACAGCAGCTGTCTGAAGGAGAGATTGTGTAATAAATGCCAGATATTTGCCTAATTTCAAAATGATAGGAAAATATTTAGTTAGATGAAGATATCTGGAAGGTTTTTCTGTGATGATAAAATAATAATTTGAAAATATATTTGCTACAGTTCCATCTTCAGGATCATTTAGATTTGAACTAATTGTCTTCAATATGGGAGCATTGCAGTTATACCAAATGCATGTACTAATGAAGTACCCAAAACCCCCTGTCAAGATAAAATCACCATTCAATTGGTAACTTCATGTTCAGTATCTTTTCTATGACTACTATCATTATAACCAGGAAAACAAAAAACAAAACAAACAACTACATACTCAGAAAAAAAACCAGGGTAGTAGTAGTATAGTCACTAGAGCACAAGTTTGAAAGTAAAGGTTGGTATTAGCATTTATTACAAAAATATGAACCTAGGAACTTTCTGACAATTGCCTCATCTTCAGAAAGCTTCATCCAGTGTTAAGTTTCTTATGCATGCTTACTTTTCACTATTTTTTGAAAGTGCACATTGAGGGTCACTCTTGATATACTGGGTCATGACCAGCTTGATTTAGAAAATACAGAGGTGATTTCATCTGTCTCTTAAATGTTCCAGATTCTTACATTTTTCTTAACTTCCATCAAAATCCATTTGTGTTAGCAAAGGTGCAAGTTCTAATGTAGGCAGGCAAACACAATTTTAAGTCCTGTAATGACTACTGCTATACTGGGAGGTTTTTAATCCAAATAGTGCTGGAAGTAGCACATACAATATCTTTACAAACTGCACTACTAACTTAGCTTACTGACATGTTGTAAGTACCTTACAATCACTCCAGTAAACTCATGAGCTGCAGAGACTTTGCAGATGTACAAAACATGGAAAACATAAAGCTTTATCTGCACCTGGTGTATCAGATGAAGCAATCAGTTATTTGGGTAAGTGCATCTTGCTGAACTGCTGCCACCCTGCACAGAAGCAAAGCACTTGTTTGCAAACTCTCAGTTCCTTCTATCTGCAAAGAGTACTATCTCCACTCTTTTTTTCTCTCTCCCAAATGTGATTCTGCCTCTTTGTACCTCTCTTAACTGCCACTGCTTTTGTATAAAACCATCAACCTCTGGAGGACTGTTCTTTGCAGAACACATGGTGTTTTATTTAGCCTAGTTTTAGATTTCTGTCTAAAGCTTGCGATATCTATTGCATCTCTTTGCAAATAATTTAACTGCCAAAGGTCTCCCAATATCAACTTTTTGCTTCCTGAAGGCTAGCCTCAAGGTTTTGATCAATAATTTTCTAACAGTATGTTTTACCTCTTCAAAAGTACCAATTAAATAAAAAAAACCAAAACAACACAAAACCCACAGTGGAAGCTGACAATAAACATGGGTTTGAAATTTAAAAAATGGAAAATAAGTTCATCTGTATACCTAAACTAAACATAACGGTGCAGATGTAGCTTTTGAGTAAAAATCTGACTTCTGGAAGCTAAGACAATAGACTAGGCTAGTCCTTAGCTTGTGGAAAACCTGACTTGTCAGAGCAAATACAGGGTAATTCTTACCCTGAACATGCTCTGACAAGACAGGTTTTCCACAGCTAGGCAAAGAGTCTGGCCTAGTTCATCCTTGGTAAAATGGGAAATACAACTATATCGACTTTAGCCCAGATCTAAATGTAACACTCTTCTATTTACACTGTTTCAATGTGCAAAACAGCAAATATGGGTCGAATTTATGTCTCAGGATGTGGTTTTATGAGATTTGGTCTTGGAGAACTAGGAATCTATACTACACAGTCTCCATGTCCCTGTATGCCATTCCATGCTATTAGTCTCCAAGATTCCACACACCTCAAATAATGTTGTTGGGGTTTTTAAATTTAATATCAATTTTATTTCTGTGTTAATATTTTCTCTAAACATAAAGTCCCTGAAGTGAGACTTCTGACTCTACTTATCCAAAACCCACATCCCCCATGGACTTTACCATGCATAATCTTTTGATAAAGATTTACATTTCCCTCTTTGCCCATGGAAGTAAAATTCTCATTTTCCAATCCTAAGTAGGTGTCGGGACTTCTACTCTGTTGCCTATATTGGTATAAAGAAAGACCTGCTACTGATGCAAGTCTGCTCCACAGCAGAGAATTAAGGATTCAATGGACCAAAGAGGACAAAGAGTGGAAAGCAGAGGAACTTGTGAATATATTCCATCCTGGAATCTAACTGAAATAATGTGGAATTTCTTTCTTCATAATAATATATTTCACACTGAAAGAAATAAAAATGATTGTTTATAACACCTTTGACTGATTCTTTCCTCCTCTTGTATACTGATCTCCAAATCTTCCTGCCTTTTGCTGTGAATCCTGCAATACTATTGTCTTTTTCCTCCCAAAATCACTTCTCCGAAGAGAAACCTCTGAAGAGAGAACACTTTTTTAATGATATCTACAAAACAGAACAATTAAATGTAGCTATCTTGTTTTCATTCATTTCTAGAGTGAAAAATTACAATCCTGTTTTTTAATCTTTTTACATTTCTCTGTCTGTTCCACCATTTTGACCAAGAAAGAGAAAACAAAACAAGCCCAAAACCACAGAAAAACAAAATGAAACAAGATTAAGTCATAATTCATGGAAACTATAATGAGCTGCAAAATTAGGAATACTGTTTCATATTGATTTTCAGTTGGTTTGCCTAGACTGTTTATCACTGCAATGCCTTGAAATGCATAAAATCTTGGAGTCTAAATATGGGAACAGACAACAGCAAAAATTTTCCACAGTTAATACCCTTTCAGGAAGATATGGTAGCTTCTACAAGTCACTATTTCCAGTTCTTTTTATGGCATTGTGTCACAATTGTTCCTTGGTCATAATTTCTAAGTAATTAACTCCATCAGTGACATAAATATGGAAAATGATGGAAGTGTCAACATTTTTGTCAATAGGGGGTCTATTTCTTACAAATACAAAACATGGGATTTGGACACAAAACCTACTTGAAAAACACACCAGCTATTTCAGAGGTATACAGAACTATGGTATCAGTTGTTCTGCTTTTGAGCCCTGAGTGTTATGTTCTTCTGTCAAGATGAGACTCTTTATATTTGCATTTCAGCCATCCTATCACTCTAATTTTAATGGAATTATCACACATTGCCATGATGAGTTTTTCCGTATATGTTTTCCTTATATTCCTTGACTTGTCCCACAACTGAACCAGTGGGACAGGATCATGCACTATGAGCAATACAGATGGAAAACCACAGAAACATTAATAGCAGAAAAAAGCAATGTGCAAAAAACCCAAGTATTGCTGCCTCTTGCTTGAAACACCCTAGATTAATTTGATGCTATTTGATTAATTAGATTCTAAATTGTAGACACCTATCAAAACACTCCTAGTGGTACATCATGACTACTGTGGAACAAATACAGCAATGGACACCATCAAACCCAAATCTACTTTTAGCAGAGGACAGTTTTACTATAAATACTTACACTTTATATATTTACATCAAAAAATTTATAAATATTCTAATACTTCAACTAAGTATGATTTTTATATGTGAAATAATATAACATCTATAATACCTTATATATAATACTTAAGCAATATGAAATTAGTATTTCATATGCTTATTTTATTTCTTTTATGTACTACAGAACTGAATTAGGTACCTTGGTGATATGGCTAGGACTCATATCACCAAATGCAAACAGAGTACATGGTCATCTGACACTCCTTTACACTCAGTGCTGAGAAAGAGTTAGAATACTGCCATTTTCATCACAAGTACATATTAGAAATAAGTCAGTGAATTTCTTCCTAAAATTTCTTGTTTCTCTCCATTCACTGTAAAATGAACTTCAGATGAGTTCAGGTTACTCACATTGTGCATTTGGGAAGTTAGAACAGAGTATTAGCAACCCTGAGCAGGCAGTTGGTGGTGCTCTTCAAAGCATGCAATTTTACACTACCTGAAATAGCTTCTAATCCACCTGAAGAGAGGTTTAAGATAATATACAATACTGCTTCTAAAATACTATGTAGAAGTTAAACCAGAAATTTTAATGGTTGACATTTCTGCAGCTGTTCTAAGCCATGTCTATTAGGAAAACAGTGGTAAAGTCACTATTAGAGCAGTAGGAAGCCCAGCATTAGCACAGGAGTCAAAGCACTTCACTGTTGTGCCTCATATAAATCAATCCATCAAATTGCTGCTAGTCAAATTGCTGGACAACAAATACTTTTGAAGTGTGATGAAGATACATAATTATGTATTGATGCAGATTTTCTTCTTTCCATTTTCACGATGTAAATTCTTTGAACTCACAAAAGTGACATTTTCCATTTGTATTTTAGGCTCCTTAATAAAGCAATTTTGTACATTTCAATTTGAAAAATCACTTAAATTTCTGTACTTTAACACATTTTGGCCATGCGCAAAATAGAAGAACTTCAATAACATCAAATCTGTTATATTGAGTGAAAAGCATTTTTATCTCTCAACCTGCCATGTCTGTGCTTTGTGTGTTTGCATGTTTTCTACTTCATGAAAATTTCATCACCATCAGGTTTACAGTACATGCTGTACCAAATGCTGATCCCAAGATCCAGACTGGAATGTTGGATTAAAAATTAGAAAACCCTTCAGAATTAGGAGAAAAAGGAACTTTTAACACCAGCTTCATCAATTTTACTGCTGACAGGGTCTCTACAGTATTGTATTTCTCTCTGTTTTCAAAGAGCATTTTCTACTAGTGGTTGGCAGTTCTTTAAATACTTGGCATGCTGTACCATTTTATATTCTTTAGCTTTGGAAAAGCACAGCTGTTTAGACCAGCAATTTTCCTTATGCATAGTATTTCACTCTGTACATAGCGAATCACACTCCTATCACAAAACTAGCATAACACTGATAAGGTCAGATAAACTTTATCAGAAAGTTTGGTTGAATTCATGATCAACCTTCTTACTGTGTAGGTGTAGCTCATCATCAGTTACTGCACAGAACCCCTCCATATACAGACAGTGAAAAAATCTCATGGAAATCCAATTTTCTGCCAGTTTACCAAATTCAGGAGTCAGAGAGAAGAAAAGTTCACACTTGGTCAGCTAAATATTGAGCTTGTTCTCTGATGTCATTGATGCAACAGAGTTGCTACCCTGACCTTAAAGCACATATCAACACTAGACAAATTCTATACAATCATTTGATCAAGTTTGTAACACATTCTCAGGTATTTAAACAAACCAAGAGTCAGTTTCTGACTGATCTGCTGTAATATCATGTATTCATGTTGGTCTCAAACTCTTCGGGTTTGGGTTACTGCTTTCCTTACATATCAATAATATAAACAAAGTGCATACATAAATACAGAACAAAAATAAGAAGTGAGAGTTTATGATAGGAAAAACAGCATTCAAATTGTTTTTCAGGACTTAGGTAATTTAAACGTTTCATTAGTAAAACCACTGCAAAGGAGACACTTCCAGCACGAAGGCAAAAATGCAGACGAACAAGAAATCCTGTGTTAGCAACAGTGTAACTCCAGAATCCCAAAACTCTTAACACTGGGTTCCTGTTCACGGACAGACATTTTACCTTGGTGTTCCACAAGCATTTTGATCATAGCTGCCCTGCATGGCTTTGCATGAAGGAATCTTTATAAGACATCACTAATGACTGTTTGGTAACTTAGTCCAAGAAAAGTAAAAGTTGATATCATGATCTTCATTCTCCTCATGCCCTGTTAGAAATATTCTCCTCTATGTTTGTAATCATGAATGAGATATATTGGTAGCACTTAAATGATTCCTGATCACCAGCGGCAAATTACTTTTCAAATACGGTAATTCTACATATTTGAAAGCATTTTGAATATTATTTCTGAAATTTTTTGATTTCTATCTCCAAAATGCTCATCACTCTCCACTCACTGACAGGAACAGCAGTACCCCATCAGCACATATAAATATAAATATAAGAATATAAATAGGAGTACCTTTCATTTTTTTCAGTATACTCAAAGGAGATCTTTAAAGCATTTTTAAAAAGCCTCGTAATTTCTTTGTACATTAAGTGAATCTACAGACTAGTGGTTATTTGTAAGGGTCCAACAGAAAACCTCTCAATGCAAATAAATGTTTCCTAGGAAAAAACAACCCAGTATCTTTGTCTCTTTTCTCCTCCTCACTTGCAGTAGTAACTTTTTAAAATATCTGCTATACTAGAGGCTCCCAAAGAAAGGACTTGTATTTTTGTTTAACCTACTTCAAGATTTTGACTTAAGAAAAATATGTTTATTGTATTAGCACCAACTTTTTCTTCATATATATAGCCACATATGGGAAACCAAGAACCCAAAAGACAGAAAATATCTACAAAATCATATATATTTTAGAATTTAGTGCCAAGAAACGTTTTAAGTAATCTTTGTGATCCTCACACAACTCTGACCCCTTGTTAAGTTGTATGTGTATGTAGTAGTTACATTCAAATGTATGATTAATTCATAATTAGTATATACAGTTTTAAATGATGGTTCAGTCTGAGTATTTTAAATAATCTGTTTTTATTTCAAAAAAAATAGATATGGGAAAAAAAAGAGTTTTCTGGATAATATAGCAGTCCATTTTATTCAAATGGAAGTACTTAACCAATAAAGTATTATCCTCACACCAGGGAAGGTAAAATAAATGGTGTCTGAATAGGACAACTTCTGTGAAAAAACAAATTACAAAAAATACATAGGCTGTTTGATTTCAAACAGCAAATGCATCTCAGATTACAGAAATAATTAAAATAGAAAATAGACATTTTCCAACAAATGTAATGTCACTGTATTAAGTACTTTTTTATCTATGCACAAAGCCTTGTAACATACAAAAAACTACCACAAGATAGAGAAAATCCATGAAATACCCAGCTATTTCCAAACACGTTCTAATTTCTCATGAAGATCAGTACTGTATGGAAATGATATGAAAAGTAGAGTTTTGACCAGGAATTTTTACTCACAAAATGTAACATCTTATTTGCATGAATTATTATTAAAATACATGTCTATAGTAACACTAAAAATTTAAAAAGGTAAATACTGCCTTTACACTCTGAGAAGTTATGGGCAGGGAGACATTTCATGGAAGAAATATATCTCAAATTTATGCAGTTGCCAGTGTGAATTTTAAACAGTATTTTCTATTGCATGTAAATTTCTCCTCTGTTTCTTCCTACACAGGAGCAATTTCCCACCATTATTTCTGATATGAAATTTTTTAAAAAGTACTTAAAGTTCATATAAAATCAAGTATCTGTCAATAATGGGATTGTTTCAGTACTGGTAATTCTATAGTGTACTGTAATGAAAGTAAGAAGTCCATTGGTCCATCTCTAAGGAACCCCCTGTAGTCTTGCACTCTCTACACAAAAACAAGTTTAACAGTATTTGGTTATTTTGCCAATGCCCACAGTGCTCGTGCCTGACATTCCTTCCTATCAGGTTAAATAACCTGTATCTTTTCTGATTACAGTCAGGTTTCTGATGTAGTTGTACATTCTTTGAAAATCCTTACTAAAAGACTCAAACACACTTCCCCAATCTGTGGAATCATTTAAAAACTAAAATTACGAAGTTGCTATTTAAAACATAAGAGTTTTGTTTATGTAATGGCATTGACCTCTCATTTGTCTCTATATACTTCTGTATTCTCAACTTGGTAAGACTCTGCAAATATAGACTTTGAATAATCTGTGAAAAAAACTTCAAGATGTTCCTTGTATCAAGTTATATTCCTTCTTAACATTTCTCATTAAAATACTTCTGCTGAACAGTAATAAGTTTTTGAGCAGGTTCACCTACTGCAAAAAGAACTGGGTACTAAATAAAAAAGAGATGACATCTAAAACTGACAGAATCAAAGAAAAAATTACAATATTATTGTATAGGTAAAAAGCAAAAATAAAATTTATTTTAAAATACAGCACTCATAAATTACGCTACACTCAGCATTAAAACTTCATCTCACTGACTTTTTTTTAAAAAAATATTTGGCTGATTTAGCAAAACATAACAAAAAAATGTGAAGCCAAACCAAGAGATCAGCTAGGAGTCAGAGAAATGGAAATGTATTCCTGAAAGTGACTTAAGAGCTTTGCAACCTAACACAAATGTATCTAGTAGTTTTCTCATGAAACCCATTAAATGTGTTAGAGAAAACGTGGCACTGGCTCAAAAATTTACCTAGCCCACCAAGTCCACTTTGCAAATACTTAATGTAAAATAAAGGAAGAACATGAGCATATGCTTAAAGTAGAAAGTAACAGCACTGTGAAACAAAAAATCTAATTATATTATTTTACTAAGCATTTACTTTTCCAATATTCCCCTTTTTTATTTGGAGAGAGATAAAGTCTATAAAGCTGAAAAAACTATGTATCACAACAAGAAAATACGTGATGCATTTTTTTTTATTTTAAGGAATCCTATCCATTTGAACAATGGTTTTGTTAAATATATGGGAGAAATTTGAATATCCTAGTTCCAACAGGATCAGATAAAAAAATCAAAAAAGGAGACAAAGCCTAAAAAGTAGAAGGATTTGTTTTACTGCTTTATCTGTTGAACTATATAAAATTATCTGCTCTTTTATTCATATTTAAAATTTCAGTGGACAAGGCATATAATATAATCCAAAAGAAAAAATAAACACAGGTATTGCTACTGTTTCAGTAAACTTCCAGCTTGACTTTGCAATTTAACAACTATTTGGAACAAGTCAAACGCATTTATTGTTATTATGACTTGAAAGAGTTCAGTGAAATTTTAAATACTTCCATAACTCCCAGGAAGCCAAAACTCTGCAACTTGAAAGCAAGAAAAATTTCATGACTTCAAAAAGTGAACAAAGCCAAAATAAATCCTTCTCTGCCTATCATTAGTTCTTACCCACAATATTTTCCTTTGAACACCATTTATACTTTATAAAACAGGTTGCGTAATACACCAAAATTTTATTTAATTCTTCCTACCTGGAAAGATTAACTGATAAACAGTAAATAATAAATAGAAAAAAAGTAAAGTAAAACAAATAATACTAGAAAAATCTATTAAGGAAGAACTTTTTCAATATTCACTGTAATATTTAAACAGAGTTGACAAAATAAAAAAAAAATTGCTACAGGGATAATATTTATAAAGTTGAGCAATAAATAAGCAGTATGTCCTAGCAGTGTCTAGAAGACATATTT